>NC_081436.1:55766877-56966877 GCF_949786415.1 Peromyscus eremicus
TTTAAGAATTCACCCTCTGGGAACAATACTATCCACCATAGTAACTACTGACATTAATTACCTATGGAAGTGAGTGGCTCACTCAAAGTGAGAGCTGCCAGGCCAGCTTCTGTACCAGTTGGCATACCAATGTAGCTGTGGAAATTACATCTCCAGCTTCTGATAGAGGGAGAATCCATTTTCTTCAAAGATGAACACCTATATAGGCTGTCCAATTCAAAGTGGTCAGGCTTAGACACATGTACATATGAGCAATGTATGTTGCATATCCATGGTGTGCATGTGTATAACATTGATAATTGAAGAAAAGTGCTCATGAATTTAGAAAAGAGGTGGGGGAACTTGGGAGGAGTTAGCGGGGAAGGGAGGAGCAGTGATTTGATCACGTATGAAGTTCTAAAATAACAGAAAAGACAGGTGCTAGTGGGAGAGGTACACTGGATACCTAAGCCCTGAACCACTGCATAGTGGGTGCCCTCCTTAGCTTAGTCTTCTGGAGAATTTCACAGAGGTAGCTAAAGGAGTAGCCGAAGTCACCAGTATGGTAAGAAGTCCCAGAAAGATTAGAAACTTAGAACAAAGATCGTAACCTTAAAGCAAAAATGGGGTAGTGGGGAATCAAAGCCCAGGTGGTCACCTGAGAAATTCAATACAAGGTGTGTGCAATGAGCAGATGATGCAGGCCAATCGGTAGAGATTGGATCAAATCAGGGTCAGTTTGGAAGTGAATGCAACTGAAAGGAAGCATTGGCTCAGCTTGAGGAGAGGGAGAGGTCAGGGCTCGGAAGGACATGGAAGCAGGGGGAAACTAGAAAAGCTCAGTGCAATTTTAGGTTTCCACTACAAGTGATTTCCTAAGTAACTAAAGGTATGAAAGATTTTTCTCCTTAGTGATATAATACAGGAGAATAAAAATACTTACAAATTAAATCTAGTACCAGAAAATATTTGGGCTGGGATTTATAACTAATATTTTGACTCTTGACCAGAATTTGAGCTGAGCAAAGAATAATTATATATATAACTATTTTCATATATAACTATATAAGAATTAAGTGACCTGTACTTACCCAATAGTTCTAGTCTTGCACAGCATTCTACATGGGCACTAATTTGTCATTTCTGTGTTTGGAGTGGTGATCCTTTTCTCCAGGAAGATACTCTCTGGTCTCCATTCATGGGCATTTGTTTCATATTTTCACAGCACTGTGCTTAATTCAGAAGAGTGTTTATTGTTTGTCTTCTTCAAATCATTGTGACAACACTAATTCCATAAAACTATTGTGAAGAACTATCAAAGACTGGATGGCTTGGACAGAAATGTGTTACCTCACAGTTTGGGAGACTGGAAGTGTGAAATCAAGGCAGCAACAGGACTGGTCTTCCCACTGAGGCCTTGCTTTTTCAACTTTTGATGCCTGAAGGAAACTTATGCACCCCTTGGCTTATAGATTTGTTATTCTGATGTCAACCTCCATTGACCAAATGATCCTGTGTATCTCTTCTCTTTATAAAGACAACAGCCATATTCCCCGCTGTCTGTTAGCATGAACTCATTTTAATAATTTTTATCTAGAAGGACCCTGGAGATTAAGACGTCAATATAGCATTTTTGGTTTTAAGGAGGGGAGTCACAATTCAATTTATTACAGAAGCCTGGGGTTGTGTCTGTATCATTTTAACTTTTCTATCCTGTCCAATTATCTCATTGCCAAGACCACATATTGTATTCAATAAAAAATGGATGAATGCATGAACATGGGAATGAGACTGTATTAAGAAATCTGTATGCCCTTCATATAGAAAATAAATTCAGATAGAGACAGTAAAGGGTTACACTTCAGAACTCCAAAGCTCTTTCAGTTCTACAGCTGTATGTTTCGTTTGTCTCAAAACTAGTTTGATTCCAGCTATTCAGAAATACCCTGGTACGCGCTCAATGATCACCTCTCTGTAAAACTCAGAGACCAATCACATTTCACTTTAATAAATAATGTATTGATAAACTTACAACTGTTATTTGTAGTTTCAGGGAATCTTGATGACCTTTGACCTTGTATCTTTGAGACTTGTTTTAGGCCACTCGGGAGTGGGACACGGACTCCATTTGAGCTGCAAGCCTGACATCTTCTGTCAGATAAAGGATACTGCAGAAAGATTGACGTGCCAGAAGGGAAAAGAAATGACATCATTCTGGAATTAACTCTTAATCACAGAAAACAGAGAAAGAAAGGTAACTTGTCTGCAGAATTACAGAAAGCTTATTGCATATAGAACTATTCGTTAATTTTAAAACAATATTTTCATTAAATCTTTCACATTTTCCCCATGTATTTCAATAATACTCACCCACAACTCCCCCCTAATCAACCAACTTTGTGTTATCTCTGCCTTAACAATATCAAGTCAAATTTAACCTTACTCAAATAATCTTTTGGATGTGTATGCCCTGGAGAGATTTAGTGTTCATATCTTTAAAGAAAATTAAATCTTCCTCTCCCAGCAGCTATCTATCAAAGCTGTTGTCAGTCATTATATTCTAAAGAATGAGTGAGAATGTGGCTTAAGAAGTATGTTAATCTACCTAAATTGACTGTTGCCTTGAAGAAAAAAGTACAGAAAGATGAAATATAAATAAATAGGCCATCCAAGAGGAAATAAATGGAACAAAATGTTTCTGATGAAAGAATGATTAGTCTTACTGCTTCAGGCTTCTGTAAAGAGGATGTGGGGAAGCTGTGAAAGAGGTTCTTGACTCCCTGGCACCTGATTATTAATTTAATGTGGTCCTGGGGCAGAACTGTAGTCGGGTACATGAGGGCTTCCTAGGAGCAGTTTCCATCTGTAGTTTCTACCATTATAATTGGCTCCCTCACTTGGCCTTAATTTCAGGGACACTGTTGGTGCAATTACTAACTATTCAGTGCTTCATGAGAAATAAATTCCTCACATTCTTCTGAATCTTTAACTAAATCCAGGTGGTGTCACTTCACTTAAACTGCACACACACACACACACACACACACACACACACACACACACACACACACTTATAAGCATGGACATTTGGCACGGCACAGCTAAGACTCCACAGACTGGGCCGGGGTACTGAATGTTGAACGCAACTTATCTGAGGATTAATGTGTTCACAGGTTGGGTAAGGTTAAAAGGTAGATTCAGCAGGCTGGGATGGGGACTAGAGGATGCATATGGTATGGGGCCATTAGTTATTTTTGGAGTATTATTAATGGAGGCATTAGTTATTTTTCTATTGCTGTGATGAAACACCATGACCAAAGCAACCTGTAGAAGAAAGAACTTATTTGGGCTCACAATTCCAGAAATAAATGAGTCTGTTATGATAGAGAATCTTGTCATCAAAGAGCCTGCATGGTGTCAGGAACAGGAAGCTGAGGGCACACATCAGGTATTATAAGCAGAAATAATGAACTTGGAATGGTTAATCTTTAAACTTTCCAAGTTCACATTTAGTGACACACATCCTTCAACAAGGCCACATCTCCTAAATCTCCCCCAAATAGCAGCACCAACTGGGTATTAGGTATTTAAATGCCTAGGGTACATCCCATCCATACCACCACAGGTGGGAAAGAATAAAGCCTGGTGAGAAGGGAGCTCAGTAAGTATAGGATATACACCTTAGCCCAAGCTTGGAGGCTGAGGAAGGCATGGGTAGAGTTCTCAAACTGGATCAGCTCACTGAATATTTGTGCAGGCATGCATGCATATGTGTGTGGAGGCCAAAAGTTGATCCCAGGAATCTTCATCACTTTTCTACCATATTCTTTTAGCCAGGTTCTCTCAAACTCATAGCTTATGGGTAAGGTTCAGTCTTTCAAGCCAGCTTGATCAGAGAACCCCCTGGCTCTGCTTCTCAAGGGTATAATTAAGACAGAGCTACCTGACCATTGTCATCTATGTGGGGTTTGAGCATCCAAATTCTGGTCCTCTTGCTTGGGCAGCAAGCCTTTTAACCACTAAGTAATGGTTAAAGTAAGGCCTTCTCTCCTTTTATGAATGTATGATTAACTTCAGCAACCTCTTATAGTGTTTGACTTTTGCTTTATAGTAGGTTTCCTTATATGGACATATTCTTCCCCCTAGTTTGTGACTTTCACCGAGAAATCTCTATTCCCAGAAAACTTGGCAGGGGGTTGACATGATCATTCACAATGAGCTTTCAGAGCAAAGGATCAGGTTGGCATCTTCAGGTACAATAGTTACAGATCTGGTAAGAAGTGGAAATCAAGGATTCTTGGGTATTTTCCTAGAGGACCCACTGGTTTCAAGTCAGGTTTTCAGTTCTTGTCAACCTTGTTCAAGAATGTTTAATGGCACCTAGACTTGACAGAACAGATATATACCATTAAGCATTTAAAAATTTTATCATTTATGTCTATTTATTTCCTTGTATAATGAAATATGTAGAAGTCTGAAAAAACATTCACTCAAGTGTTGAATGGGTTGACTTGGTGATATTACATAACAATATCTTATTCTCTCTTTATTTTTTTTTATTTTCAGCTTCTTTGAAATTTAGTTTTATAAATAAAGCTATGTCGTATGACAAGGCAAGGTTATGAAAGTTTGTAATACATACATGAACTCTGGTTGAGTGGCTCTTTGTTTTCTCTCTACCATTTTGTTTGTGTGCCAAGTTGCAGGACTTCAGCCAAAGCACTTAACAGCTGAGAAGTACTTATGATTAGAGCACTGTTTGTTACATGGCTCCCTCAGAGCGTGCATGCATTTGTGTCGGGTGCCTGTTGCCAGTGGTAGAGGGAAGCAGGCAATATATCTCAGTCCCACTACGTAGTGTGAAACTGTTTTTTCAGAGGCAACACCATCCCTTCTCTACAGCAATGCCAGAGCTTCAGTGTTCTGTATCATTTTTGATTACTGCTACATGAATTTTAAATTTATATCTATTTGAGACATTTGCAGAAGCAGCTCTTTGCTAACTTACTTATATTTCCCTAGTTATTGATTAATTTGACTTCTCTTTTATGCTTATTGATTATGTAGGTTTGGGGAGTAGATCAACCTGGGAATAAGTAATTTATTTTAGAAATACAAATAGAAATATTCATGGTGTAATGTTAACTTACTTTAATGTATTTTTGTGTAAAAAGGTAAACATTTTAATAGTACCCAAAATATAAAGTACACACAAGATCTGTCAACAAAAATATAAAAAATATAAACTCTTACTAAGACATTAAAGAAAATGAAAGAGTTTTTTTTTTTATATGAAGGTGATCCTAATAAAGTCTCCAAACAATAGGTGTGATAGTTTGAATGTACTTGGCCCCCATAATCTCACAGGGAGTGGCACTATTAGGAGGTGTGGCTTTGTTGGAGTGGGTATGGCCTTGTTGGAGGGAGTTTGTTACTGTGGGGATGGGCTTTGAGATTTCCTATGCTAAGGATAATGCCCAGTTTCTCAGTCAACATCCTGTTGCCCTCAAGACATAGAGCTCTCAGCTACTCATGCACCACATCTACCTACATGCCACAACGCAATGCAATACAATGATGATAATGGACTGAATCTCTGAAACTGTAAGTGAGCCACACCAATTAAATGTTTTTTTCATTTTTTTTGTTTTGTTTTTTGTAAGAGTTGCCATGGTCATGATGTCCCTTCACAGCAACAGAAACTCTAATTAAGACAATGGGGGAGACAAACTCACAACCAACCATCTCCTAACACTAAACAAAGCTTCCAGTATCAGTACTAGGTCACATCCAATTGAGTTGTTAGCCAAAATGGTCCATGGAAATCTTCAAACAACCCAGGTTGTTGCTAAGACAATTGGTTGCTCTCCACAAACTGAGAGCAAGGCTCCATTGCTAAAGAGAACATTCACATAACTCGTTGAATATGGAGAGGTTCATCTGGTACTTACGTAGAACCTTCACCCCTACATTCTATTGTCTTTGGTAGGGGAAGGTACTCTGAAGGCTACCAAAAAAGAAATGTAAACACCAACCCAGCCACAAACCCTTTGATCTACAATCTGTCCTGCCTGAAAAATATGATAGAGCAATGGTGGCACAAAGCTTAGGAGAGTAACCAACCAACATTTGATTTGACTGAAGGCTTACTCCATGAGATTGAACCCATACTTGACACTGCTTTAGTGACCCAAAACAAAAGACTAGGTAGTCCTAACACCTAAGGTTAAACCAAATACTACTGGTCTAAAATAAGTTAGTTATGGTGGTTTGAAAGAAAATGGCCCCCAAATGGAGTGGCACTATTAGGAGGTGTGGCTTTGTTGGAGTAAATGTGGTCTTGTAGGAGGAAGTATGTCATGGTTGGGGTGGGCTTTGAGGTCTCCAATGATCAAGCTGCTCTCGGTGTCTGAGAAGATCTAGGACTCTCAGTTACTTCTCCAGCACCATGTCAGCTTGCATGCTGCCATGTCCCACCATGATAATGATGGACTGAACTTCTGGACTGTAGATAAGCCATCCCATTAAATGTTTTTCTTTGTAAGAGTTACCGTGGTTATGGTGTCTCTTCACAGCAATAGAAACCCTAACTAAGACAGAAGTTGGTACAAGGGACTAGAGTATTATTGTGATAGGCTGAACCACGTTTTGTTTGGAGGAATTTGGACTTTGGTACTTTGGGTTAGGAAAGTAGTGGAATGCTTTAAGCAGTGCTTAATGACCATATCAGTAGGATCATAGAAGACAGTGGTGCTGAATGTGATTTGATGAACTGTGGGGGGACTGACTCAAGATGTTTCAGAGGAGAAGAATATTAATATGTGGCCTAGAGTTCATTCTTGTGATTTTTTTGGTAAAGAATGTGGCTGCTTTTTGCCCTTGTCTGAAGAGTCTGCCTGAGGCTAACATGAAGAGATTTGGATGAATTGCCTTGGCAGAGGATTTCAAAACAGCCTACTACAGACTCTGTTGTGTGGTTACTGGTATCAACTCTAATGAACCTATCTATCTATCTATCTATCTATCTATCTATCTATCTATCTATCTATTTTTGTGTGTGATACATACATATATATATTGAAAATTAGCAAATTGAGCCAAGAAAAAAATGGAATAAAGGGAGTGGTGACCTCAGGACTCATACCCATCTAAATTCTCAACTTGTGAAAAGGAATTAAAGAAAAGCTTAGAGCTGGGTGTGGTGGTACACACCTTTAATCCAAGCACTATGAGGGCAGAGGCTTGCGATCTCTGCGTTTGAACCCAACCTGGTCGACAGAGAAAGTACAGGGACAGCCAAGCTTAGGCAGCACAGATAATCATGAAAAACAGAAAGCTGGTGAAGATGTGACTGAACAGAGGGGCCATGTTCCAGCCCCAGTAAGCAACAGAACTTGACAGCTTTGGCCATGTGGTTCTAGCTTTAGAGTCAAGGATAGAAGAAAGGCGTTATGGAACCTTCCTCCTGGACTAAGGAAAGCTGCTGAGGCCAGGCATGTGTCAGGGGTGTCCCCAAATCTAGACCTAGAAACACCATTGAGTGAAGCTTAGAAGTTGAACCTTGGATTGCCTTGGAGACCCCAAGATGTTGGAGATTCTAGAGCTGTGGGATATCTGCCAAGGAGAGCTACTAAAAGGAAGTGAAACTAGCTGAAGAGAAAGAAGTGTGTCAAAGTCAACAAATCTGAAAGGAGTACACTGAAGAGCATTTTGATATTAGACATGGAGATGCAGAGTTTGGAGTTTGTCCAGCTGGTTTTCGGTCTTGCTTTGATCTACTATTTCCTCATGATGGTCCCTTCCCTATGTTTTCAAATGATAATGTATATCCTGTGTTATTATATTATATGTTGAAAGTATCTGATCTGTTTTTTGATTCTGATTTTACAAGGGATTACAGTTAAGAGATTATATTAATCAGAAGAGACTTTGAACTTTGGACTTTTAAAGATGGTTAAGACTGATAGAATATGGGGACATTTAAGGTTGGACTTAATGTATTTTTGCATTATCACATGTCTAAAAGCCTTTGAGAGGCAGGAAGTAGATTGTGGTAGTTTGAAAAAAATGGCCCCCAAATGGAGTGGCACTATTAGGATGTGTGGTTTTAATGGAATAGGTGTGGCCTTGTAAGAGGAAGTGTGTCACTGTGGGGGTAAGCTTTGAGATCTCCAATGCTCAAGCTACTCTTAGTGTCTCAGACCACTTCCTGTTGCCTGCAATATCTAGGACTTGCAGCTACTTCTCCAGCACCATGTCTGTCTGCATGCTGCCATGTCCCACCATGGTGATAATGGACTGAACTTCTGAACTATAAGTGAACCATCCCATTAAACGTTTTATTTTATAAGAGTTACCATGGTAATGGTGTCTCTTCACAGCAATAGAAACCCTAACTAGCGCAGTAGTGATAAAATGACTCCTAGTGATACTGTGCTACACTCATACATCAGCGTCTTACTAAACCCTCATCAGAGAAGCTTCTCTAGCAGCTGATGGGAACAAAATCAGAGACCAACAGCCAGACATTACAAAGTGAATGTGAGACCTTTGAACATTCAGCCCTAAATGGGACTTCTCCATCAAATCTCTTCCCTCAGACATCAAGGAACCCCTTGGGAGAGGAGGCAGAAAAAATATGAAAGCCAGAGTCAATGGAGGACATAAGAACAAGGCCCTCTAAATCAACTAAGCAAAGTGCATATGAACTCACAGAGACTGAAGGAGCAAGCACAGTGCTGACACAGGTCTGCACCAGGACCTCTGTGTGTATTTTATAGATTTCAGTTTAGTATCTTTTTGGAACTCCCGAGTGTATGAATGAGTGGGTCTCTGATTCTTATGACTTCTCTTGGGGCCTTCTTCCTTCTGTTGCTTTGCCTTGTCCAACTTTGATGTGATGGTTTTTGTTTTATCTTATTCTATTTTTTTCTTATGTTTTGTTGTTGTTTCTTCATCACTTCTCTAATGAGAGACAGAAGGGGAAAAGATTTGCTTAGGAGGTGAAGTAGAGAGGACCTGGGAGAAGTAGAGGGAGGGAAAACTGTAATCAGGATACATTGTATGAGAAAAGACTCTAAGACCAAAGAAGGGGAAAATAAAACAACAACATCTTAAGAGCTAGAGTTTCCACCACCATTCTGTATGCATTGAGGCCATTGCAGGTACTAGGGAGGAGGCCTCACAAAGGAGAGATTACTGCAAGTTTGGGGACTGAGTTTATAGACTTTGGGCTTCTGTGTGGGTATCAGATGGGACACTTTTATAATGAAACTATAAAATTCTACTTTCAACTCCTAGTGTGTGCAAGACCAGACTTCTCAATAACATTTGCTAAGAATGATGTCTCCTTAGCAAGTACTGGAGACCAGACTTGTATGTCAGTATTTTTGTCTCATTCATAAAACTCATGTAGAGAATCTGAAAAATTGATGGAATTATATTACAATGCAATAAATTGCGATTGAATTTCCCTCAACTTAATGAAAATGTTTGAAGATTATTATCTTAACTGTGACAAGTGAGGTTGGAGAAGGATTATGAAAGGTCAGTTGTATAGAACTCATTCAAAAGCAGGCATTGGGAGAATATCTGTCTAAGATTTGTCACTGATGAAATGATTTCTCTTCATTCTTTCTAATAGAAGCTAGACCTTCAACACTGGGCAAAGTACAGATATTGAAATACAGATCTAATGGCCTTTCACATCATCAGACTCAATGTGATAACAGGGCTTTCCAAGATAGATCAGTTAAAGCAATCATATATACAGAAGAAAGACCATAGGCTCTGGGGCCAGAAACTTGAATCACTAATACAGAAATTCTTATTATGTGGGTCCTAGTTTGATTTATTTTCCTGTGATAAAGAACATGACCTACAGGAACTTGCAAAAAAAAAAAAAAAAAAAAAAAAAAAGGAAAGTTATTTGACGTATATATCCCTGCCACAGTCCATTACTGAAGCAAGTTAGCATAGTAACCTGGAGCTAGAACCTGAATCAAAGACCACTGAAGGACAAAGAATGCTATTTACTGACTCATTCCCCATAGCTTGCCCAGCTTGTTTTCTTATAGACCTCAGGACACCTGCCCAGAGGTGGTACCTCACACAGTAGGCTGGGACCCCCTATATCAATCATTAATCAAGAAAATATTCCTACAGACTTGCCTATCAGCCAATCTGATGGAGGCATTTTCTTAATTGAGGTTCCCTCTTCCCATATGACCCTGGCTTTGTTTCATGTTGACAAAAAGTGTGGCATTGAAATTATTGAGTTTCTCTGAAATGTCTTCCTTATCTCTGAACTGGGTAAAATATATTTTTAGTCCTGTAGGAAGTAAAAAAGTATGTTATACAATTATTTTGTCTAGTGCAAGATGATGGCCATCTAAATTTCTTTATCTTTGCCTCTTTAAGAGCTGGCATTTATAATGTGCTCAGAGATCCAAATCAATGAAGAATAAAATAAAAGAACTATGAGTCTTCTTAAAGAAATAGAGAACTAAAGGTACCCTCATACAGACCTTTCTGAGAACAGTAGGAAAGGGACTTGAAGGTGACAACAGAATCAAAAGGAAAAGAGAACCCAGAGAGAAAGGTAGAAATGTAGAACAAGATTCAGAAAGAAGGAGAGTACAGTGACATTTCATTTCTCTGGTGGTGATTAATCTCTATGTTGACTTGATTGCATCTAGAATGAGCTAAGAAAGCATATGCCTCTGAGTGTGTGTATGAAGGCAATTCTGGGAGGGGTAAGGTGAGGGCATGTGACCCTCCCTCAGAGTAGGTGACACCTTATGGTGGTGGCCTAGGTATAAAGAAGTCTGAGAGAAAAGCAATGCTGCTTGCTTGCCCACCTTCACTCATGCTGGTGAGTGTGCAATGCCCATTAGATTCTTTTGCCTTTCAGCATGGGCTGAAGACCAGCCTCTGTCCAGGAATTCTCCAAGCTTCAGTGTCAGATCACATCCAGCCTTGTAGGCTTGGCAGCTACTGGGTTCTCAGGTTTCCAGTGTGTTGACAGCCAATGTTGGACTAGCCAGCCACTATCATGAAAGCCAATCTAGTAAGTATGAGTATATGTGGTCTACGTTTATTATATATCTGTTGTATATATTTATTATATATGTAGGTTTTTTTTCATTTTGTTGGTTTTGTTCCTCTGAAAAACTGTAATACACCTTTCTTTATAGGAAAGAAATAGCTCTCTCTCTCTCTCTCTCTCTCTCTCTCTCTCTCTCTCTCTCTCTCTCTGTGTGTGTGTGTGTGTGTGTGTGTGTGTGTGTGTGTGTGTGTCTGTATCTTTCTGTCTGTCATGATTAACGAAGTATAATCTGGAAAAGTGTCAGTGTTCCTTCTTATTCTGTCTGTACCCACACTTCACATAATTTGAGTGGAATATGAATAATAAACCAGGATTATATCTCAGAATTGTAGACCAATATGTGGTAATATTGTGTTCCCCAAAATATTGTGCACCTTAATAAACTTATCTGGGGTCAGAGAACAGAACAGCCACTAGATACAGAGGCCAGAAAATGGTGGCACACACGCCTTCAATCCTAACATTCTAGAGTCAGAGATCTGCTTGGATCTCTGTGAGTTCAAGGCCACACTGGAAACAGCCTTTAATTCCAGGAAGTGATGGCAGGAAGCAGAAAAGTATTTAAGGCATGAGGACAAGGAACTAGAGCCTGGTTAAGCTTTTAGGCTTTTGAGCAGCAGTTCAGCTGAGATTCATTCTGAATAAGGACTCAGAGGCTTCCCGTCTGAGGAAACAGGATCAGCTGAGGAATTGGCAAGGTGAGGAAGCTGTGGCTTGTTCTGCTTCTCTGATCTTCCAGCATTCACCCCAATACCCAGCTCCAGGTTTGTTTTTATTAATAAGACCCATTAGAATTCATGCTACACCAAGACAAACCAAGTAGAAGTAGGGTGGCTTCTGAAGCCCTTGGCCTTTCCGACAGAAAGATAGTGACTTCTACTCTTGGCACTGGCTTTTCTCTCTCTCTCTCTGTCTCTCTGTCTCTCTCTCTCTCTCTCTGTATATATATATATTCAAATAAGTTTTAAAAATGATCTCACACTTGCTCTATGAAATATATATTCAGAATGATACAGTGATTTATGTTAGATTGCTAGCAAGTGTTTCTCACCATAAAAGGGGGGGCACTATGTAACAGTAGACATGGAACCTGCTGATAAATTAGTATCTGTCAGCAATGGAAGAGTACTATTTATTATGAAATCAAAACCTAATGAAACACTTTGGCAAATTAGTTGTGTTAAATAGAAGTTCCCCTTCAAAATCTCCAGAAACTGGTATACAACCTATGCAAGTGTTTGAAGATAACATGACACATTTTTATACTTGAATTATAGGCTTTCTTAGAACAGAGACTATTTTAAGCAGCAAATACAAGCAAGTTTTTCAAACTGCTATTCTTAGTATATAATTTAACTTAAATGGAAAATGTGCAAATAAATTTAATGATATATTTTAGCAACTTTTCTATTATAATATAATTATTATTCCTATTTATAAACATTTAGGAAACCGCAGTTCAGGGTGAAATACTCTAATATGGTTACAGTGGGGTCAGTATGTAAAAATCTAGCAATAAAACCATAAAATTCCCACATTAATTAAGAGTGCAATTAAAAAAAAGAATGTATATAATGAAATTAATAGTAATTTATATTTATCTTGAGAAATAGAGTTCCTAAATTCCCATTTTTCTTAAATAAATCCTCAGCAGAAAAAGTACCACCCAAACTGAAGAGAATTGCCAAGAAAAACAAAAAATAAAATCAGAGGTCACATGTAATACACTCACTCATAGGAATGGGTCAATAGAAAAACAACGAAAGTCACCTAATATTCACCTAATGTTAATCAGAGCTGATACCAAGCTGAATGTTTTGATTATGTGGTTATATTTAACCTTCTTTGTAGTCCATTGGATTAAGCATTGATGTACAGAAGAGTTCATTCAGCTGGAATGCAATAATGCTGAAATTCTGACTATGGGTAGTCCAACACTAGAATGACTAGATAGACTGAAAGGCACGTTAGGTAACTAAAACTATATAATAAATATTTGGGGGAGGTGTGAGACCTTTCCAAGTGACTAGGGTAACAGATGATTTCTGCTTTTAATTTTTTTTGGGGGGGGGGTTGTCAGGGTTTCTCCATGTAGGTGCCTGTCCTGGATCTCGCTCTGTAGACTAGGCTGGCCTCGAACTCATAGAGATCTGCCTGGCGCTGCCTCCCAAGTGCTGGGATTAAAGGTGTGTGCCACTGCCTCCCAGCTTAAAAATTCTTAAATTCAGCAACAATTCTAGCTCAATGTACAGTTATAAATGTGTGTTAACTAATTCAAAGTTATGGTCAGTATTTATGGAATACACAGTCTGTGTTAGGTCTTGTACTATGTCAGGGATTACTAGGAGAACTAATACTAGGAGAAATAAATTACTAGGAAAAATAAGTAATAGAATAATAGGTTTGGGTAATTGTAAGGTATGACTCTAAGTGCCATATCAGAATTACATGTGATTCGACCCATCTTTTATATCAACTTACACAAGCTGGAGTCATTTCAGAAGCACAAACACCAATTGAGAAAATCCACCCCCACACACACACACCAGATTACCCTCTAGGCAAGCCTGTGGTGCATTTTATCCATTGATGATTGACAAGGGAGAGCCCAGCTCACTGTGAGCAATGCTGTCTCTGAATGGGTAGTTCTGGGTACATAAGAAAGTGGGCTGAGCAAGCCATGGGGAACAAGCCAGTAAGCAGCATTCTTCTGTGACTTGGCCCCCAGTTAGTGGCACTGTTTGCAAAGGATTAGGAGGTGTGGATTTGATGGGGTAGATACGGCCTTGGAGGAGTTTTGTCACTGAGGGTGGATTTTGGGGTTTCAAAACCACAGGTCAGTCCCAGTGTCTCTCTCTCTCTCTCTGACTGTTGCCTGTAGGACAGGATGTAAAACTCTCTCAGCTGCTGCTCCAGCCCCATGCCTGTCTGTTTCTAAAATGGTAAACAAGCTACCAATTAAATGATTTTTTTCTTTTAAATGATTTTTTTAAATAAGAGTTTTTAATAGGAGTTGTCTTCACAGCAATAAAACTATAACTAAGACAATTGCATGTGACAGTAATGTGGTTATGATTGCATATGACAGTAGTATGGGTAATATTTTATGTAACAATAATATAGCTATTATTATTTAGGACAGCAATACAGTTATTATTTCATAATACAGCAATACAATTATTCTTCCTAGACCATGGAGGTTAACTTTCCCCAAATATTCACTGTGTGTATCTCTGTTGAGTCATGCAAATTATATTGCAAAAAGAAAAATAAATATGGACAGCAGTAAAAATTAGAGTGATCCTTTAAAAATCCCTTATCAACATTTAAGTTTTGATAAAATGGGACAATAAACATGATGCACTAGAGAAAGTTATTACTTCCTATAATTTAGCAATAGTAGTAACCACAGTCTTCTATCTTGATAACTTGAAAACTCTCAAGATCTCCTGAAATCTTTTCCTGCTTAAATAATGACCATGTAACATGTTTTATGTTATCTGTCTGATCTGGGTTGTTTTGTTCATTTTAAGACAGAGTCTCATGTAGCACACGCTGGGCCCAAACTCAAGGTATAGCTGATCCTTCTGCTGCTACCTCCTGAGTTCCTAGGATTAAAGGTGTGGACACTACATCTGATCTATGCAGGGTTGGGTATCAGATCCAAGGACTGACAATCCTAACTGTTTAAGTAAGCACTCTGCTAACTGAGCTATGCTCCCAACCCATCTTCAGATTCTGTCCTTTGTTTCTGAAGGACTTGGATACACAGCTTATGAATCAAAGTTATTGCAAATCTCTTACCACTAATTTTTTGTTACTCTTTTGTATAATTTTCAGTATTTGCCTTCATTTTCCATTTGGATTTCATTCTACTTTCCTGAGTACCAAGGTCAACTTCAATAAATTTGCATCAAAGAACCACATGTAATAATGTTTTCTATGTTTAAATAAACCAAGTTATATCCCCAGTCTGCCTCTAACTCTTTAGATAAAACAGCATGCCTTAGATAACTAGTCTTAGTGGTTCATGTAGGACCTGGCCATTCTTTTGACTGCTGAATGCAATTTTTGACATTTTATCTATCATTGAACAAATTATGCTACATTTCTAGTGTGGAAATAATGCTGGGATGAAGACTCTTATCCATGTCTCTTTTTGTATTTGGACTCAGTTGCCAAGATAGATTATGTATGTATGTGTGCATATATATTTCATTCTGTCTTCTGGTCCTACTAATATCATCATTGTTCTTATCACTATCATTTTGCTAACAGAAACCATGCTAAACTGACGACCATTTTCATTTTGACTCACTGTATATTCCTGTAAAGCTATAATAATTTTTAAGAGCTACCTTGAGATCACAGTCCTTCTTTGGAAATCATCTATAAAATATTTTAAAGTCTTAATATAGATCAGTAATTTTCAACCTTTCTAAAGCTGAGGCCCTGTAATATAGTTCCTCATGTTATGTTGACCTCCAACAATAAAATTACTTTCATTGCTACTTCATAACTGTAATTTTGCTACTGTTGTAAATCATAATTTAAGTATTTTTGAAGATAGAGGGTTGCCAAAGGGGTCATGACCCACAGATTGAGAAATAGTGATACAGATGCTGAAGGATCTAAGTAAAACTCATTGAGGGAATGTCTGGAGGACACTTACTGGAGAAGCTCAGCCATGAATGTTCTCTACATTTATTATAAAAATGAATTTGTGTAGTCTTGTGTATTTACCTTCTGTGTGCCTTGTGCCACGAAGATATTACAGGGATATTTTCTTCTTTTATCCCGAGGCCATGGCTTCTAATATAATAACATGTGAAGATTATTTCTGGATTTTAAGTAGTAGGGGAATTGTGTTGGGTTAGACTCTATTTTAGAGAACATTGGTAACCTTAGTATTTAATTTTTGCATAAAATTAAGGAGGTTAGATGCAAATACTGGCTATATCTACACATCCACACTGTTCTTTTCAAGAAGAGGATGAAAAAAATAATTTCTGAGTAAAAAGATGTTTTATATTCCAAGGTTGTCTTCTACTCCCAGTGCAATCCTTTATCACCTAGTGAATATGAATTAAGGTGAATTTTTTTCCTCAACTGCTTGCTATAGCTGAATGTGTACTTCTTGATCTAGAGTCACGTCTTTCCCTTTATGAGATCTTTAGTCCTATATAAGAAGAGTGGTCTCTTGGCTTCTTATTGCTGTGTATAGACAACTGCTGGGCTCATTTTCACTCTCCTATTACTAGAGTCTTAAGTATTAATGACATTAGTGCCTACACAGATGACCCTTCCACTACTCCGACCTCTTGACTTCTCCTCCAAGGATCTTGTTTTCTATCTTGGTCCTTCTTCCTTTTCTCCTTCACTTCCTTCCTTTTTTCTTCTTTCCCTTGTCTCTTCCTTCTTCCCTTTCTTTCTTCCATTCCTTCTTTTTTTCCTTTCTTCCCTCCTTCTTTTCTTCCTCCTTCCCTCTGTCTTTCTTTTTAGAAAATTAATATTTGTAAATTATTTTTTGGAATATACTTTTTGGGATGTATTTTCAGGGAGGGTAGTTGGGAGTAGCTGGAGGGATAAAAGTGGGGGAAGTGATGTAAATCAATTAAAAATATCAAAAATGAAAAATCTGACAAAATGCAATGCAATTTAAAATATTATTCAACAAATAACTGTGAAAAAAAGGTGGATTTTTGTACTCAATATTTTACAAATTTGTATTGGGTCTCCAGTTTTTTCTTAAGGGGATAAAGCACAGATATTTAATTCAATATAGTCAAATAGGAAAAGTTAATGGATAATACTATTTTTTGCATAAGTATGTGTGTTTGGTGTGTATATAAATGTTTGCATGCGTGAAGATACACCAGAATGTAAGGGTACACATGCATATGTGTGCACATGAATGTAGAGGCCTGAGATTGACATCAGACATTTTCCTTCATCACTTTCCATCTTATATATGAGGAAAGGTCTCTAGTTGAACTTTGAGCTGACCAATTTGGTTAGTCTGGTTAGCTAGCTCAATCTGGGGATCCCCTGCCTCCACCTCTCACTTTCAGGTGGACCACCATGCCCACCTGTCTTTAACATGGGTTCTTAAATTATCTCTAGTCTTCATGCTGGCTGAGGCAAATTCTTTACCCACTGAGCCATCTCTCCAGTCTGAAGTGAGTCCTACTCTTGCTCATATGTTTCATAATTGAGAGCATACAGCATGGAATCTCCAAAGGCCTTCATTTTATTGATTTTATTTCCTGCCTTACAACCCATCTCTTCTCAAAATTAAACAAAGTTCTAAGAAAGAACTTTTTTGCCATTGCATTTACCCTTTTCTCTTTTTCACAGAACTAACACAATTTAATTTTAATAACTGAATCACCATAGCTAGATCAACTACATAGTACTATTATTCAAGCAATAAATTTTATTATGTACCCTTGGAATTCTACTGAGACCTATGAAAAAAAAATTGCTAATACAACATTAAAATTTAATGCATTCTGTGGTTCTAACATAAATGCCTATCTTGTTTATTCACTGTCTTTATAAAAGTTACAACTTCCTGACTCACAAGTAGGCACTTAATAACATTCTTAATGGTGGTATATGATTCGAGAAAAATTTAGATTGGCCTGATAACAGTTGTATTCTCTTTTATCTCCCCAGATTAGTATATCTTGAAAAAGACTTATAACTGCATATAATTTTAAGTCCTTGTTTGTTTCCCAATTAATGTAAACAACAGAACCTGCTTGTCTACAGATATAAACTGAGTTTAAATCTAAACCTTTCTAGCCAATGCAGATATTAGTCAGATATTCAGGCTCCAGTGGATTTTGGTCTATACAGATAAGGCTTATATCTTGATGTTATCAGGCTGATCTTTCATTTTCTATGCCTCTTGGTTTCTTATTTATCTAAAATGGGCCCCCGAAAGTACTAGGATCTGTTTCTCTCCAAGTCTTTCACGCTCCATGTTTTAATGAGTCATTTTGAGCAATAATCCCTCCCAGCCCACTTAGCTGTTGTTTCTCAGAAAAAGGTGAATCATGTCGTAAAATGTCTTTCCACAGTAAAGCATAGCAGAAAGATGGCTTCGAGAACTGCCAGTCAGCTAGAGTGAGTGCCATGTTTGAAATTTAAAGCAAGAGCATGCTACATTCAGGATAACTTAATGGTGAACAAAGAGATTATGAATACAGTGAAGAAAATTCAGTTACACTAGAAATATAAGTCAACATGCAGAGAAATAAATGAGGATGTACACACACACACACACACACACAAACTCACTGCGACAGAGACAGAGACAAAGAAACAGAGAGATCAAAATCAAGACTAGTCATTTGTCTGGATAACTAGAGGAGGAAGCAAAACATAAGACTTGAAAGATGTGTGGTCCATGCTATAAAAAGGCTTTTAATGACAGACTAAGGGGTCTGAATTACATTTCATGCAGTGTTATAAACAAAATAATAGTTTTGTTTGTATTTATTTTAATACATTGTTTCTTTATTATTTTTCTGTGTATGAGTGTTTTGCCTGCATGTATGTCTTGTGCACTACGTGCATGCAGTACCTAAAGAGCCCAGAAGAGGGCATTGGATCCCCCGGAACTGGTGTTGTGAGGGTTTTGAGCAGCCATGTTGGTGCTGGGAATCAAACTTGGCTTCTCTGGAAGAGCAGCTGCCCTAAGCTGCAGAGTCAGCTCTCCAGCTCCCAAACAATATTTTTTTTTAAATAATGAAAGTACATTGTTGTTTAAGTGATTTGGAAGAGGGAAGGATAAAATGGACAGATCAACAAATTGGAAACAGATAAGCACTTTTTGGTTACTGCATAGCTAGACAATCTGCATTTTCCACTTAGGATCCTGTGATTGAATTATTATCAAGAGGATCTAGAAAGTGAAATAAGCATCTCCTCATTGGTATTTTTGTGTCTAAGAGAAGACAAACTTATAACAATTTATGAAAGTAAGCATATCTGTAACTGTGCTTGAAATACAGATTCAGATGTAGCAGGTGGCTGTTTTGCTTGTTATTATTATTTTAAGATAGGGTCTTGACGGGTGATATCGTTCTGTATGCTGTGAATATGTGTTGCTCTGATTGGTTGATAAATAAAGCTGTTTGGCCCATGGTGAGGAAGAATAGGGTTAGGCGGGACATTCTAACTGGAGAGAATGAAGAAAAAAGGCAGAATGGAAGAGACACTGCTAGCCACTGCCAGAAGAAGCAAGATGTAAAGGTATCAGTAAGCCACAAGCCATGTGGCAAAATATAGATTTATAGAAATGGGTTAATTTAATATATATGAACTAGATAACAAGAAGCCTGCCATGGCCATAGTTTAAAAATAATATTAACCTGCGTAATATTATTTGGGTCCTAGCGGCTGCAAGACCGGGGGGAGGGGGGCATAGGAAGACTTTCAGCTACAGGGTCTCTCTGTGTAGCCCTGGCTGTTCTGGATCTCACTCTGTAGACCAGACTGGCCTTGAACTCCACAGAGATCTGCCTGCCTCTGCCTCTCGAGTGCTGGGATAAAAGGCATGTGCTCCCACAGCCTTGCCTCAGTGGCTGTCTTTATTGGCCAGGTAGAATATTCTGAGTCAACCTTAGATAACAAATGGCTGAACATCACAATATTGAACCTTTGGTGATCCCAAAAGAAGTTGCTGAGAGGGAAGTTTTCAAGTTCTGCTCTGTGCAGTCAGGGATCAAATCTTTTATCATCTTTCTCATTTCCCTTTTCTAAATCAAGGAAGTTCATGGGTAGAAAAAAAAAATAAATAGAGAGGGGGAGCACTTCAGAAGAGAAGTTCTCTATCTAGTCCTGGAAGAGCCTCTGTGCTGCTCTGCTATTTCATTGGCTCCAACTCAAATGACCACATTCAATAGCCAGAAGACTTAAGAAAGGGCATTTGGATAGTTTCTTTTCCTGGAAGAAAGGTGAACACACAAAGGTGGCACCAGAGTGGCTAACAGATACATAACATGTGAATGAACAGAAATCCCTGAGACAGAACTCACTTCCACAGCTCTGTGTGTAAGTACTAGTGGGTAAAGCAGCTATCAAGTAAAATATGTAATCACAGAAACAACAGCCTCAAAATTAGAACAAAGCATTCAATGGGAAATTTGACAAAACCACAAGATGAGGAATTAAGCCTGTTGATTCAAGAACAAAGTAATTTGATAAAATCATGTTTGTGAAATGTATTCACAGGCCGATTGCCAGCACAAATTATAATGTTAATGTAATTCATTCATTGCATAGTTTAAGCAGTGTTCTATTTGATTTGGTTGTGTGTGGGTTGTGTGGGGTGTGTGTGTGTGCTTGTATAGAAAATGAACAAGTAATTGCCCTGGTTTCCATCAAGTTTTCACTTGGATGGGATAGCCTATAGCTCATTAAGTTGTAAAAGAGAGAAGAATGCAATTACACTGTTAAAAATGAAGTAATTATGTAACAAGAATATAATTTTCTTTAGTTATTTAATTTTTGTTGTAATTACAGGTCATTTTAAATATTTGAACTAGCAGTACACATGGCTCAAAAAATACATTTTTGACTAAAAGAGCCATGTAGCAAGTAGTCTTGTGGTTCCTGTTATTAGTCATCCTATTCCAAACTAGCCATCCAATACATAATAAAGTAAGCTTTTTTTAAAAAAAAAATCGGTTTTCTGTTTTGAGACGTGGTTTCTCTGTGTATCCCTGGCTGTCCTGGAACTCACTCTGTAGCCCAGGCTCCCTCGAACTCACAGAGACCTGCCTGCCTCTGCCTCCTGAGTGTTGGGATAAAAGGCATGTGTCAACACACCCAGCAAAGTAAGCCCCTTTACTAGCTCATTTCATTCTCCCAGAGATTCCTTTTGGGAACAAACAAATACAATTAAGAGTTCCTCTTTTAAAAAAATATGATGTTACATAACACACATTTTGTTTACATTGTTTTTATTAATGATTTTTCCACATGAGTGCAAGTAGAACTTCACTTTGCTCCATCCCACTTCCATTTTAGGGAAAACATATAGAAACTAGTTAAAAATAAAGAAAACCATAAGGGAAACAGGATTCTTTCAGAGTGCAATTAGTTTGTGTTGTGGTGAAATGGGCTATTTCAGATTCATGGCAACTTACGTGAAATTTCCAAAGGTCATTTGTTTTGTTTGTTTGCTTGTTTGCTTTGCTGAGATAAGATTCATTCTGTATCCTAAGATAGCCTCCCAGTCCTGAGAATCCTCTTGCCATAGCTACCAGCATGCTAGGATTATTGGCATGAGCCACCTCTTATAGCTCAAAAAGGGTCATTTGATGTCCCACCCTGGCCTTCAGCTTACTATGGATTAGAGAATAATGTTGGATTTCTGTCTCCAGCTCCCCTGTCAAGCGCTGGAATTACAAATGTGTACCACCACACTCCGGTTATACTCTGCAGATGCTCATGCTCTTAGGCACTCTACAGAGGGTCATTTATACATCACTAAGTGACCGCATCCATTCAGAATAATGATTAGTTCATTATATCATGATGAAAACAAATGTACCAAAGTAAGAAGGCTGGGAGCTTTTGCTTTGTTTATCTATATTTTGAGAAAGGTATTTCTGTGTTAGACTGGTCTGGAATCCATTATATAGAGTAAACTGACCTTAAAGTCATAACACTTCTACCTCAGAGTAGGGAGGGCTATTGATTATAGGTATGCATCAAAACGCTTGGCTAAAACTACTTAATTTCAATGTCATTTAAATTTACTACCTATCAATTCTATAATAACACCCTCCCATCAATCCAACAATCTCTCTTATAAGGATATTCCCAGGAGTCATGCAGTTTAGGTAACAAAGCAACTAAATTAGAAAATTGCTGTTAAATTAAATAAAACAACTCTTGATTCCCTCTTAACATGTTAATTTTTTTGTGAAAAAAGTATGTTACTCTTGAAACAATACCAATTTTATTGTGTTCATTATATAGAAGCTAATCACATGAAATTATAGGGTTAAAATACCTTAACATAATATGTGCATAAAATAAAATTGTCTCTAATTCCAAACTCTATTACTGGCTTTTCTCACTAATGTTTAATCTTTCTTCTTCTCCTTTTTTTTTTTTAAAGGACTTGTTCCTTTACTCTTTTTTTTTTTTTAAATTTCACAATTAATTTAATTTTACATATCAGCCACGGATTCCCCTGTCCTCCCTCCTCCCACCCCTCAGCCTTGCTGAGACATTTAGCTCCTTTACTCTTATGCCCACCCAACACCCCAATTTCAGAACATATCATGTTATTGTCAAGGCCAGAGATATTAACAAAGTGAGGTTTAGACGTCACTCCTGTAGCTCCTGGCTTTCCCAGAACAGAGGCTTCTTTTTATTGAAGGACCAGGCTCAGCTGGTGGCAGTGCATCTCCCTCAACATTCTTCCTGCTCACCTTTGCTACGTGCTACCTGACTTTTCTTTGGTCTGTCATCATTATCTTCATTAAACATCTGGTATATACAGAGCTTCTGGAGCCAAAATTGAACAATTTCTTTAGGGTTGCTTCTCTGACAGAGTTTGATAGGTTCTTTCCTGTCTGACTATGACAAACCCGAACATGGAGCTATTTGGAGGTTTGCTAAGAGATCTGATGCTTAGTGAACTGCTTCTCATCTGTGTCTTCTTTTTTTTCTTTCACTGAATGAAAAAAAAATAAGAAGGAAAGGAAAGGACATGATTTTGCTCCTGCATAAGGTGGAGGAAAAAGTGGTTTGTTTTTTTTTTATAGGTATGTGAGAGAGCATAGCCAGAGGCAGGGACATCTGGGAGAGTTCAGAGTGGACATGAACAGACTGAACTGGGCCATGTGGGGAGAAGGGGAGGGGAAGGGAGAGGAGAGAGAGAGGGAACCAGGTGCAGCAACCAGGAGGCCAAAGGTCTGAAAAAAGTGAAGAGTAACCAAAATGTCTGGGTTATATAAGGGAAGAGCCTCTGGGGGAAGGGCCGCCAGGCTCCTGGGCTGAAGAATTCAGGGTAGAGGTTGGGATATGTAAGCCATACCCTGTAACAGATATGTTAAACAGGCACCTCATCCATTTGTCCTGGTTTGAGACTTAACATCCACTCTGGTGTTCATCTCATGTTGTATCTCTTGTTGCAGTGAGACAAATCCTCCAAATCCTCGCTAAAGTAACTCCATCCTGCAGCCTTTTAGCTTTCCTGTGTGTCAGATGGTGACAAACATACCACCCTTTCTGTTTTCAGAGTGTTTACCAAGACCAACGAATCCCCAGCAAGGGCAAGGCTGAGTGGGCATTCAGCAGTCACCTCTCCCAGAGTCGGGGTTTGCCTGTGCTTCTGCTGTCTGAGCCTGAACTGCATCCTCTACTTCAGCAGCAGTTATCACTCTATCCTCAGGCTTGCATTAACTCTGGTGTAGACCCTGAGTCTGTAAACAGATGCTGTTTGGTAGGCGGGACGTTAGCCATCTCCACAGACTGCAATTATCTCTGGCCATCCGCTAGTCTGTACGTAACGGCTGATAAACTTCTACTCACCAGGATGGACCTGTATGAGTCATTCTTTGGGCTGTTCATGCCATTTCAGTTGGAGGCAGTTGTTAATTTTCCATCTCCCCAGGAAAGTCACACAACACTAGTCTCTTTCTCTTTCCCATCTGTCATATCCTTTCCCAGAGTCAACTCCAGCTTCCAAGCATCACTTCTCCTTTCCAACAACTGTAAATCATCAATTTCCTTTTGAAAAGATATGCGGATGATCTTCATGTTACTATAAAGGATACATTATTTCATACTTGGACAAGCATATCTCTGTGATAAAGCTCAAAACTAGATTGATGGTCTAAAACTATGTATGCTTACAATTTTTATATGGTATCAATTCTTCTTCGTGAGTAATCCAACTGGAAGTTATAAGAAAGCTTTGAAGACATACATTTTTGAATCAGTTCTTCTAGCTTAGTCTAAAAATTTTTCTTGTGAAAACATAGTACATTAGTCTGGTTTGCATTCCTGGAACCCAGGTTCTGATTACTATTACTAATTTCTACTGCAAGATAAAGAGAATGGATTATTCAGTATGTGACATTAAAAACTCAAGATAATTCAGGATTTATCTGGTTTCCAGGAAAAAATAAGGATGTTTTCTAAATTGCTGGGGTTCCATTACATAGTAAAATCAGTTAGAATGGGCTCTTACGAGCAATTTAAATGGATGACCTCAGTCCTGCTAGCTACTCACCACTGCTAGGCAGTTGGTATACATGTCCCACTTAGGGCAGAGCACTCATGGTCACTTATTTTCCATCCTTTGGCTGGATATGAGTTTGCATTAACTTCTGTCCACTCCAGAAAGAAGCTTCTCGGATTAAGATTGAAATGTCACCAATCAATAGATAGGAACATGCCTTTTTAGAAGGTAGTGGACAGCATGAGCATTTAGCCAAACAATAATAGCAGAGTACCCCTCGAGGCCTGTGACATCCCTAACTATGACTTTTGATCAGATCTTCAGTAATCAGAAAACAATTGGTTTCCCTAATTCCACCCCCACCAAGCTCAGGGAACAATGCAGATGAGAGAGCAGAAGAATCTAAATGTCAGGGCAGGTGGGGGTGCTCTGGAATGCTGGTCACTGTTTCACTCGTGAACCCATAGCAGATGTGGTCACCTGCACAGGACCAACACGAGATGAAGTGATTCAAACTTCCAGGAGGGATGTGGGAAGAGATCATGAGGCACCACCTCTAGGTGAGGAGCTGTTGGTTGATGGCTTATGGGGAAGTGAAAGTCACTTTTCTTTGGAGTTGTGGCCACTGGTAGTTTGCCCATACTCCAGTGTATGGCCACATACTCAGTCACATATGAACAACACTAATTGGACTTGATACATTGTATGTACTTTACAATGTACTAAGTCCAAAATGTATATGTGTATGCATATATATATATATTACATAAATATGTTTACACACACACACACACACACACACACACACACGCACACACATACACACGAAGACATGAAGGTAGGAGGAGGACATATCCAGGGGCTCTAGAGGGAAGCTGGAGGGGTAGATATGATCCAAATATATTGTATATTGGGTATATGTATAAAATTCTTTAATGAATAAGTAAATATTATTAAAAATAAACTTTGGGGGCTGGAGAGTTGGCTTAGTAGTTAAAAGCTCTTGATCCTCTTACAGAGTTCTTGGGTTTGGTTGCCAGTACCCATGCCACAACCATCTGTAAGTCCAGTCCTGGAGTGTTCTCCGGAACTTCACGAGCACCAGGCTTGTTACCTAGTCATACACGCAGGTAAACACTCATACACATGAATAATAAGTAAATATTTTAAAAATGTAAAAAATGTAACAATTAACTTTCCTAGTCCCCATGATTGAAGCGACCTTGTTGATTTCTAATTACATTGATTGTCTTTCATTGCCCCATTATTTCTTTTAGGTAATGTGAGGATACAACCCTTTTAATGTCCAAATTAAAAAGCTTAGGAATTCATAACAAATGGATGCAGCCACATGTATGAGGAAGGTTGGACATTTTTAAAGTAAAGGTCTTTTTTCTTATTATGGTCATTATCTTAATGGCTAATCATTGTGATGGAGATTTAAATGTCCCTAAGTGTAAAATCCAAGCTTAAATTCATTTGCAAAAGAGCTAATCCATCAAGCTGCTATTCCTTTTTTCTACAAGGAACGGCATGTGTGATGGGTTTAAAACTGGAGAGAAGCCACCCTAACTACATCGGGAAAGACATTAGTCAAACATTTGTTGAAAACCAAATGACTGGTACTCACAATTTGATTTTATAAAATACAGCCAACATCTTAGAACAAAAATATAGAAAGTTAATTTGGCAAATTCACATGATGATATTCATTTTTTTTTTTTTTGGCTAGGCAATAAAGACTAAAGTCCTTTCATAGATGAAAAACACTGCAAATAATACTTACGTAGGCTGATTTAACAATTTTAATTGCCCAGGTTAAGAGGATGCTGAAAATAATGATCTGCCCATCATTTTTAAAGTCTACATAATCCATACCACCAAGAAACAGAAATATTTTCAGTGAATTTAAGTTAAGAGTAATGTAATGAAGGAAGGTAGTACAATGTGAAAATGATCTTCAGTATAAAAATACAAAATGCAATGTTTACTAAGGAAAAACAATGAAGTAAACATTAAATTCTTAGTAATAATGAAGCAAATTTCTGAAGTATTTACATTTTATTGAAAATAGACTAACTGGGATAGAATCCTAGATATCATGATTTTTAAAGATAATGTTTTTAGTTTAAAAAATTTATTTGCATGTGTATGTGTTTGTGTGTCTATGCCATGTACATGTGGGTCCCCACAGAGGTCAGCTGAGGGGAAACAGATCCCCTGGAGCTGGAGTTAAAGGCCACTGTGAGCTGCTAGAAGTAGATGTTGGGAACCAAACTGTGGAAGAGCAAAACTTACTCTTAACCTCTGAGCCATCTTTTGACCCCATGGATTCTCTTCAGGAAATACGCAAAGAGCAAAATGCCCCCAAATCCCTGGATTCTGGTGGCATTTCTGAGTTTCAGTAACAGGGGCTTATGTAACAGCTACACACACATCGTTTCTATAAGCTACAACCTTCCTATGCAGCAGGTTGAGAAAGACTGGAAATGACTATTTCCTTAAATTTGATCAAAACTTAAAATGAATTTGTTTCTTTTTATTTATATATGCTATGTTATTTTCCTTTAATGCAAATAAGCTTTTGGTCTGAGAACCAGAGGTGAGCTTTCAGATCCAGAACCAGACATCAGAGCTGAAGGCTCTAATAAAAGACTGTGATGACCAGGCATGCTGGACAGCACTTATGCCATTATTTAGATGCAATTCTCTTAGAGTTTTGACTTGTGGCTTCATGGTCTTGTATTAAGGAGAAGGGAAGTATTTTCTAAAGCTATGAGGCCTATCATCAGTTTGGGAATTCTGATACAGCCTCCATAACTGTGAAACCTGTCTTCAGTTTGGAAATTCTGATAGTCTCCATAACTGTGAAACCTGTTTTCAGTTTGGGAATTCTTTCCTTTCCTCTGTATTCAGCATCAGTGGTCCTTTGCTGCCTGTGATGAAATGGAAGAAAGAATATTTTGAGAACTATGAACCAAAAGTTAGTTCCTGTAGTGACTCCTTGATGGCAGACCTAGTGAGGCGTCTTCTTGGGGTCTGTTGTGGCTTTCACATGACCTGATCTGCAGTTGCAGTCAATTCATGGATCCTCCTGAGCCTTCTGGGGTTTCCTCAAACCGAGACATGGAGGCTCGTCTCAAACTGTTTGACAAGGAAATTTGGATTCTGTGTGTGTTGGCCCAGTTACTGTGGAGACAGTAACAGATACAGAGAGCCACATGTATTTGGAGGTGTCTATCCTCTTTTGCATGAGAGTGGAAAAATTTTCTTTCTATTTTGTGCCTCTCTAGAAAAACTTAGACTGTAACTTATATGCACTTATTTTATTTATTTATTTATTTATTTATTTATTTATTTATTTATTTTGGT
Source organism: Peromyscus eremicus (assembly GCF_949786415.1). Taxonomy (NCBI): domain Eukaryota; kingdom Metazoa; phylum Chordata; class Mammalia; order Rodentia; family Cricetidae; genus Peromyscus; species Peromyscus eremicus. Next base: position 55,794,549 of record NC_081436.1, read on the forward strand.
TTTTGAGACAGGGTTTCTCTGTGTAGCTTTGCGCTTTTTCCTGGAATTCACTTGGTAGCCCAGGCTGGCCTCAAACTCACAGAGATCCGCCTGGTTCTGCCTCCCGAGTGCTGAGATTAAAGGCGTGAGCCACCACTGCCCGGCTTATTTTATTCTTTAGGTACTTCATAGCATATATAACATATGCAAGTGTGTGTATGAGACAATATTTGGAAATAGGGTACTTTAATGAACCTGGAGCTCACCTTTTCTGTGAGACTGGAGAATGCTCAGCATTGCTGTTACCGATGTGTGCCACCATACCTGGTTTTTACATGGCTGCTGGGGATCTAAAGTTAGGTGAACACACTTGCCTAGCAAGCACTTTATCCACTGAGTCATCTCTCTAATTCCTGAACATTTGAGTATTAAAGACAAAAGGATCTCTTTTGCTGTTTTTCAGTAACGTATCTGTCAGATAGGCCAATATGAGCACCTCTTCCTTGGTGGACACAACCAGGCTTTGCATCTCCCATTTTCTTTCATTCTTGTAGTGCTGTCTGATCAGAACCTTTCAGGTTATCCTATCCTTTGTTTATCAGTAAGTTCTAATTAACATGACTACTTTTTGTTTTTCCTGTTTATTCCCCAGTAGATGCACTCATTTGTTAATTCTGGAAGATAACGGAAAAACCAACCTGCCTCCATCTTATGCCTAAATGCCATCTTACAGTAGACAAACTAGGGTCATTCTTGTTTATGATTAAACTTCTGTTTCTGAAGGATTGGACTATGCCTTAACTACAAATGGTTCTGTACTGCCTATTCAGGAATGGCAATAATATCATTTTTTCAAGAAGTTGTTTATAACCACTTTGCAATCCTACCTCTGTTTCAAAAGGTGATATGACCAAATATAACTACGTTGTTATAAATACCTGTTGTTACGGCTAACTTGTTATGGCCACCTTGCAACCATGTCTTTGTTTCAGGAAGTCATTAGGATTAACTTGTTATGGTGTTCTATTCCTATAACCCCAGCTATTTTGTCCACCAAATCCCCCATTTGGAAACCCTCTACCCCTGAGCTATTAAGAGCCTTGTCTTCCTCACATCCAATTCTGACTTCTCAAACCCCTCATTGGGGTGGGGGGACTCATGTACATGAATAAAAAATCTTGCTTTAATTAATTTGGCCATGATGATTTGGGTCAGTGGTTTTTCTTTTCCCATCTTTGGGATTAACACAGCCTGATTTGTTTCTTCAAATTACTTGTCCCTTCACATCTCCTTCTAGCCTGTACAATTTGCTGGCTTTCACCTACTTCTCTTTAGTTATACTGCCTGAGAGCCTTATAGGAAACATGCAACCTTTACTTTAAGACTAAAAAATCTCTTTCTGTGGTTTTGTTTCCTGGCAATATTATGTTCTGGTCTGTGGTCATTCTTTATCATCTCTCCTCTCTTCTGCAGTTTGAAAATTGATTACCTAACTCGTAGACATAATCACATTGTTTTGCCACTAAACAAAAATAATGGTCCTTACTTTCCTGCCCCCTTATAAAAAGAGTGTAGATCTATACTTTAACTTAATACCTTCTTTGGATGTTCCTGTACCTCCCCAAATCCACAGCCAGCCTCCTTGACTTACAGGTCAACATTCAGTGTTCTATTTCCTTACTTCCATGATTTGACATTTCACCAAAGTTGGGCTTAGGTTTCTACTGCTTCCCACTCCTTGGCACATATCCTCAGTCATCGTCCTGTCAAACTCAGTCACATTTGGGTGATTATAGCTAACTTGACCTCATCAGCATTTGGTGTTCTTGAATACTTCCTTTGTGAGCTCTAATCCTTTCACTATGGCCTAGTTTCCCAGATTTTCCCACCTGGTTTACTTCGCATGATCTTTTTTTTCCTCTATCCCCCTACAAATCTTTTTCTCTGAAGACCCTCTTCAGTGTGTCAAAGTGCATATTAACTGACCAGATAACAGCTGTATCCACCAAAGGATGTCTCAACATCAACATTTCAAAGTCAGATCTAGTATGTCCCTCAAAATCTACTTCTTTCTCTTCTTGATCATGACATCAATCAAACTAGAAACCTAGGAATTACTTTAAAATGCTCAGCAACCACCATCTGTCATTAAATTAGTGACAATAATTGATCCTATTTGCCCTGTTGCTATAAGCTTTTAGTAATTTTGCTATTTTATTATACATAAGCATAGAGAGAAAAGTCTCTAAACTTTTATTTCTGTTTTAGGACCCTTCCCCTTAACATTGTAAAACCTCACAAAAGAGGACTCTAATATTTCATGCTGTTTTCTGCCTGTAGACCTCTATTGACAGAAGACTACTGCCTTATAGCATTCTGTTGAGAATCAATATGGCTCCTCTCTTGTACTCTAATATTGAGCAGAGCCAGTTGGAATTCATGACAATTGTTTCTTATCAACAAACAACATAGTAAATAAGTGTTTTCATATGGCTACAGGCAAAATACAATACCTGTTAAAGTTGGTTTTTCAATAAACGATAAAAGTGTTTTAATATAAATGTCTCAGCTACTGAAGACCTTCCTATACCATTCTCTAAGACAATAGTCAGATCCTCATGGAAGCCACGCTACAGGGCTTCACAACCACATGTAGATTCTCCCTCAAAAGGCACTTGAATTCTCACAACCTCCCTAAATCTATCTCCATGTCTCATCTCCTGAACTGCTCAACACAACACTCAAAATTATATCTCCTTGTCTCTTGAGGAGTTCTACATTTTCTTAGTTAGGACAACATCTTAGAACTCTGCAGAAATCATTGAATATGGACAAGATCTGATGTAACCAGTAGCACTGGATTAAGGCCTACCTAGTTCCAAAATATACTGTGTTCCCTCCCTCCCCAGTGTTTTCATCTCTTCTAGGAAAAAAAATAAAATACACATTTTTTTTAAAGTAGGAATGTTTATTGAGCCAGTGTTTTCTTGATTTAAAGGAATAATACTAACAAGAGTTTTATACTTCATGGACACAATGTGCATAAATCTGTTTTTCTAGCAGGGTCATGACCTCCTCAGAGCTGTAATTCTAATGTAAGCAAACTGCACACTGTTGTCTCAGACAGACCCAAAGCAGCCAGCTGGTTTGGAGTCCACTTTTACATTAGCCTAAATTTTATGCACTTATGTTGAAAATGAATTCTGGGGTCAAAGGTCAGATACTTTATACTACTCTTACTATGCATAGTAAACAGGCTATAGGTAGTAGAGTTTCTATTCTAAGCAAAGGTCTCACCTTTCTCTTCAAAATGTAGGAGGGAGCTTTAGTGTAAAGATGGGGTTCAGCAGAAGAGAAAAATGGTTAAAAGTAGATAATGGGAAGTGAACATGACCAAAGTGTGCTCTCCTTCCTCTCTCTCTCTCTCTCTCTCTCTCTCTCTCTCTCTCTCTCTCTCTCTCTCTCCTCACACACACATTCACTCTCCTTCTTTCTTCTGATATCAGGAAAGAGATAAGCTACATGGATAATGTCCAAACACTTTGTTGATAATTGCAGGGTAAACTAAGAAGTTTCACATGTTAAAATTTTGAACTTTCACTGAACTCTTAATCGTGGCTTCTAATAAGTGTTAACTGAATCATGATTCTGAATTTTCAGGAAAATAAGAGGTATCTTCACTGGCAGAGCCTCGCCTCTCAGGGCTGGTGAAGAATGCTTAGCAAGAGATTATGTGCTAAGGAGAAGGTCGGTTTCACTAGTTAGGCCTCACTTGGAAACTGGAGATACAGCACAAAAAAAAAAAATGAAACAAAGAAACAAATAATAACTGTACATGAGTCATATCAGAAACTTGGAGACTGGAGGTCCAGGGTTTTAGAGAGTTAGATGACACTATTTTTCAAGTGTGTCAGAGAAGGGGACCGAGAGAGTGATGACCTAGATGGAACTGTGGCTGTGAATTAGGACAAATTAGAGATTTCTTCCTTTCTTTCTCTTTCTTCCTTCTGTCCTTCCTTCTGTCCTTCTTTCCTTCCTTTCTTTCTTTTTTTGTCCTTTCTTTCCTCCTTCCTTCCTTCCTCTCTTCTTCCCTACCTTTTTCTTTCTGTATATTTTTCATTTTCTTATTATCTATTAATCACGTGGAATAGTATTTCATACCTATATAATGTACTTTGGCCATATTCAATGCCTTAAGCTGACATACATTTTCCTCTCTTTTCTGTTACACTGCAAAGTTCATGTCCCTCTTTGATGCCAGAGCTTAGATAGAGTAGGTCTTTTATATAGGTTATTATAGACAAAGTGTGGCCCAGTAGGGATTTGGACCCAAGCCTTTCTCACTTCTTTTTTCCCCCCATACTCTATTCCTTACAGACCAACTCTATAATGATGGAGTTATATACCACGTAGCTCAAGAGGACATAGTTTAGTTAAACAGCTGGAAGAGATCATCATAAAGCTTAATTTAACATATTACAGTAATTTATCAATAATTTTAACACTAAAAATAGAAGAACAGCTCTGGTGACTAGTGATGGAAATTTTTAGCATGACTTTTGAAATTGTATTAAAGCATTCAATAAAGAAAACATAAAAGTTGGAGAAAATTTACAAAACAAGACCTTAAAAGCATTTTTTTAATTTCCTTTCTATATTCAAATCTGGTCCCTCTGTTAAGAGCAGCATGTAGATCCTGACACCATGTGGTCACTGAGTGTACTGCAGCAGCATGTAGCTTCTGACACCATGTGGCCACCTGGTGTACAGTGCAGAACTAGTTTTGAAGGCTTGTGTCCCTACCAAAAGGACAATACTAAAAAAACATGTATATTATAAGGCACACCATTTTATTTGGTGCTATTTGATGATTCACTTGCTGGAGATTATATTAAGGTGTACCCATATATGATTATCAAGTGTCTGACATCTGTATTTTAAATGTTTAATTCAACTTTTATTGTTGAAATTAGTGTGTGAATTTAGGAAGAAGTAATTACTTTTTCAGAGACTTGACAGAGGTCTGAGTGGTTTGTACAATCCATTTGGAGCTGGGATTATAGTAGTGAAATTAAGAAAACCTGGCTTTGGCATCAGACAAACTTGGCTCCCTCCTTTTTCAGCCTCTTCCTACTTTTGAGGCATTTCCCAGCTACAGATCAGCATAGGACATTGCTGCCATCTCAGCCACTAGCTACTGCAGCAGATGAGCATTGCCAGTATAAATGAGTATCTTATGTGCGTATACACACACACACACACACACACACACACACACACACACACACATAGAGAGAGAGACAGAAAGAGACAGAGACAGAGATAGCATACTAGAAAGGGTAAAAATCTTTGGAAACCTCAAAGCCCAACCCCAATGACATACTTCCTTCAGCAATACCACATCTTCAGTCCTTCCTAAACAGCTAGCAAATGTATTCAAACTGTATTCAAATGTAGGTTCTTGTCAATCCCTCATTCCACGAGACAGAAATAAGCTTCAGCAGCAAATTCCATGTAGTCCTAAACTGGCATCTCTTCTATACAATTAACACTCCTTCTAGGTTTAAAAGTGCAATGATTCGATGTTATAGCAATCACACAAATATTCAAAGATACAAGAAGACATGCCTGGACATTATTTTGAGGAATTTGTCAAAATGTAACAAGACTATAACTGTGAGCATGAATTTTTGTGTTCCCTTTATTTGACCTTACTTCTGTTAGGTATAAACCTTGCTTGCAAACATTCTATTCTGTCGTAGCAGCTCAGAAAGTGTGTAAGTTGAACACAACTGAACATAATTGGAAACCTTGAGTTAAAATTAAGGGAGAAAGGGCTGATACACTGAACATTTTAACTTTAAATATTGTCTTAGTCACTGCTCTATTGCTGTGAAGATACACCAAGATTAAGACAACCCTTCTAAAAGCAAGCATTCAATTGAAGGCTTGCCTACAGTTTCAAAAGGTTTTGTCCATTATCATGTGGGAAGTGTGGCAGCATGCAGGCAGGTATGGTGCTGGAGAAATAGCTGAGACCTTTGCATCCTGATCCAAAGGCAGTAGGCAGAGACAGACAGACTGACAGACAGACAGATGGGTAGAGACTAGGCCTGGTATAGTCTTTTAAAATTTCAGAGCCCACCCCCAGTGACACACCTCCTCCAACAAGGCCACACCTTCTAATTCCTTTCAAGTTGTTCATCAACTGGGGATTAAGCTTGTAAATTTATGAGGCTATGGGGGCATTCTCATTCAAACTACCATAAATAAGTTTCTCAGATAATGATCATTGTTTATAAATGCTCCACCAACAATGGGAAGTTTTAGTAATTTTACGGAATTATTATTATACTAATATTTTTTTGAATTTTTGAAACTGAAATATGTAGCTGTAGAGTTTTCTCTCTGGGTCCCACCAAGCCCTGGCAGTCCGACAGCCCACTTATAAAATAAACACACGCTTATATTATTTACAAACTGTATGGCCATGGCAGGCTTCTTGCTAACTGTTATTATATCTTAAATTAACCCATTTCTATAAATCTATACCTTGCCAAGTGGCTCATGGCTTACCGGCATCTTCACATGCTGCTTGTCATGGTGGCGGCTGGCAGTGTCTCCTACCTCCACCTTCCACTTCCCAGTATTCTCCTCTCTGTTAGTCCTGCCTATACTTCCTGCCTGGCCATTGGCCAATAAGTGTTTTATTTATACAGAACGATATCCACAGTAGAAATACAATTATATCATTTCCTCATTCTCTTTCCTCCCTTCAATCCTTCCTAGGTACACTACCAGTTTACTCTCTCTCAAATTCAATGGCCTCTGTTTCTTTAATTGTTGATATATCTTGATATAGTCTTACATATATAAATGCAGCCTATTCTGTCAATATAATGTTACTTCCTCGTATATGATTTCAGACCTAACCCAACTGATGCATCTACAGTAGAACTCCTGCACCTTAGGCTTAGAGAACATCACCAACAAGAGGGAAGAAAGATTGTAAGAGACAGAGGAATAGGAACTATGTTGTAAGACTGTGTCTGCTAGAAATGTCGGGAAATCTATACCTTTATGTCTCAACATAGCTGTATAAACAAGACCGGAACAATGACATCAACAGATGTGATAACATAGAAAGGGGAGATCTCACAAGTTCCCAACTGCTGGAACCCAGATGGGCTCAACGACCTCTGACAGATGTGTGAAGTCGGCATTATGAAGAAATTGTGACCACCTGTTGTCATTCAAACAAGTGGTCCTAGATAGCCTGGGGTGCCTTTATTCACACTGTTTCAATGGTTTGCATGAACAGTTTTACAATCAGTTTTTATTTCCTAAGTTTCTAGAAATGGTTATGATAATTATCAGTTTGTTCCTTGCCTCTTTCCCCTTCTATCCCCCAACTCTCTCACCGGTAGCGTTACCTTTTTGATCTCTGTCTCTACTGTTTGAAGCCTAAGCAGTCTTGCATGCTACAAAGGAAGTTTTCTAACTAGGCACATCTACAAGAAAGAACAGCATGCGCAGTTGGCAGCATATACAGCTACAGAGTCATGCAGGATGAGAAACAGTTTTGTCTCTTGTGGTTAATATTCACATCTGATAGGGTCTAGGTTGTCATGATCACCTCACCAGCCAAAGCTGGATCAGTCCATTCTACATTCTGTACTACTCTGTCTCCTCTGGGGATATTCCAAGTTTTTCCATTTATCCCATTGGCATCATAACTTGGAAACTTACTCTTTACAGTTGGCACTGTTTGTCCCTTGTTCTTATGTCTATCTCCCTTGACTTCTTGGGGTATTGGCACAGTTATTAGTTATTAGAAATGAGGGCACTGTGGGTTTCTATGCTTCTACTTTATTCCCTGTTCCTAGACTGTTCCCATTAACTCCTGATATCATCTGTTTATTAACATTTCTCAAAGACTCTAGTGGTTAAAATCATTCTTTCCAGAACAGTTATGCAAATACGTAACATTAAACTTCATGACCTACTGTAACGCATTCAGGCCAGCAGTATGGCTAGCATAGAGAAAGCAAGTAGCACATATGCTCCTGGGGTCATGCCCAGAATTAGGCAGTGAACTGTCCATAGGTCTTTGCCCAGTGGGTCAGGGTCTCCTGGGTCTTGCCAAAAGGAAAGTCATTTGTGCTATTCTCAGGCCTTGTTCCCCAAAGAAGTCACATGGCTCCTGACACCCAACACTAATATTTTTTGACTAAAGTAAATCAGAATACATATTTTCTATTTCAAATATATTGCATGTTTTGTTAAAATTTTTAAAAACTTCACATAAAGGTACTACATATGATTTTCTATATAAAAATAGATGGCTATTACAATTCTATTACAATTGCTTCTTTGATTGATTAATATTATAAAGGCCATCCCTGTAAGTTAGCTTACACAAGTTCTAGGAAATCTACTGAGTGTAAGAACAGCTCAAAGGAATGACAACTTTTGGTGTATTGGTGTAATGTTCTGTGTGAGGCTGTCAGTGCCCAGTTGCTTCTATTTTGAAATTGAGCAAATAATTGTTGCAAAGTTGACTTTGGATTATGTTAGATTCTAGGAAGAGATTCAAATGTTTATTTATCCCCTTCCATGGAATAAAGTGCTATATGTTAGAAAATTATAAAACAGAGAGACAAATAAACAAAGCTTGTTAGAATATTTAAGATTTTAAAACATAAAAGTGTATTTGTTACAGAGTATGGAAACGAAAAAACAGGTTTTCCAGGCCCAGCAGACCTTGTATTAACCAGACAAAGGCATTCTTTCAGATACATATTCAATACTGCAGCATACTCAAAAGTGTTAAACCCAAACTGAGTACTGTTCATCAAACTGTCAAGTTCATGAAGGAAGGAAAAGCAAAGACTGAGAAGCTCATAGAAGATAGCTGTGATATGATAGCTGAGTGCAGAGAAGTACCTGGAATAGACCCCAGAACAGAAAACAGACACTCGGGAAAAGCTAGTAAAATGCAAACACACCCACACTTTGTTCAGGAATGAAACAACACAATCCAGGGTCCCTAAAAACATACAACACACTCAAGGTTGAGATTTCTAGTGTGGTAATAGTTAAATTGAATTACTTATACTTCTTAGAAAACTATCAAAAGTCTGCAGAAAATTGTAACTGTCACACAAATCAAAAGATTCTGTAACACAGACATTTAGATCTCTTCTACTATATTCATTCTCTTCAAAAAATATCCAGGAATCATAAAGTATGGACATTATCATATATCCGAGAATTTTGAGGAAGCAGTGATACTTCATTTGTTTTTACCTGTCTGGATAGTAGAGAATAAATCTGAGATATGGGAAGATGTGAGCAGGATTTGGGAAGAAAGTTAACAAATTGGGAGTTTCTGAGACTTCTGAAAGCTGTCATATGTCCAGAGTCCAAGGGGCACACCTCTTAGGTGTCACAGAGGATGTAGTTGTGGAAGACCTCAGATAAGAATGCGAATTCCTCAGACAGATGAAGACAAAGATAAACCATGAAAATTCTCCACTTCAATCTTTCTCTAGGCAATGGAGTAAGTAGACACAGGAAGTGCAAGAATTAATATAGATCACTAACATTTTCAACAAGCTAGAACTACTAAGTCTTCTGGTATCTGTGTTCACATCTATAAATGATAATGCAGCTAGATCTAAAGTTCAGGACTTGAGATCAATATGAGAAATTTTTTTTCACATATTCAGCCCCAAAAGATAGAAGCATTTCTGACATCCATATCTGGAAGGAATTCTGCAGGTTTAACTGTTTGTTAATTACCAATTTACAAGCTGCAACAATTCTGTATGTAATAGGGTTTTAGGTTTTAACCCATCCTGAAGAAGAAAGAACTTAAAACTCACAAATATTAAGCCTCATTGATTTCTTAGGATGTTAAAAAAAAAAATGATTTCCCTGTAACATTACAAATGACAAGGGAAGAAGATCATAAGCACAGGAGGATGAGATGGAGTGCTATGAAATACTAAATTCTGAGTACAACATGACCATTGCACTTATAAACCCATGGCAGCCATGGCTACCTGCACAAGCCCTGAAAACAAAGACACAATAGTAGGAAGGTAACTAGCTGAAAACAAGAACAGGTGAGTGGAAGTGGGAGAAGAAAAAGAGAGAGAAAATGGAGCTGAATATGATCACAATACTTTGCATGATAGTGTCAAATTTTCCATTATAAATTGTGGGGCGTTTACCCAACCACCCCCACAGTTCCCCAGAGTTTTCTTGAGTGCGAGCAGCAGGAAATATTAGATAGAAGGATTTATTGCGGAGAATATCGCGGAGATAAACAGATAGAAAATAAAGGATAGCCTCGAGAGGGCCTGGAACCTATTCCAATGGGCCCCGACTGTCTCTGCCCCAGGGTTTTTATAGAGACGCCAAGGGGTGGAGCAAAAGACCTCCTCCCCCAGCACAGCCAAGTGCAGACCATCTCAGACACCTGCACTCAGGCCCGTGGTCTAATCATCCTCTATGAGGACCTGCTGGGTAAAGCCATGAGGAACCCAAGAACGGGCTCCCACAATAAATCCTTCTAGATTTTTATAGCTGTCTCCAGGTATTTTTCACTTGCTGAGATGTGGGTCTGAGTATTTGCTCTGCACTTTTCTCAGTGATCTCACTTCGATCCCTGTACCAGAGCTTCTGGGATACCTTTGCTGCCTCTCTGCATCGTGCAGTGTGGAGGCCTGAGTGATGCTCGACTGCTACAATACTGTACTTTTTTTTTCTATATTGAAGACAGGAAATGTAATTTCTCATCAGGTAGAATTTCCTTAGAGTGAATGGATATGAGGAAATGAAGGCGAGACAAAAGAAGATTAGGATGTAAAGACAGAAACCCCCTTCGACACCAAGGGGGAAAAATGATCTGGATAAGACCTCAGCAGATTCTCAACAGATTAGCCCTTCCCAATGCTCTGGGTTTGGCTGTCAGATTTGAGAAGTTGAGAATACCACCTAGGAGAATGTCTTGAATATTTGGAAAACAGACCTCTAGAAAAGTAAAATAATTTAGGAGTGTTCTAACATGGTAAAGCAAACTGACTTGGGAAAAAAAAAAGTAGTAATTTGGCCTAAATGAAAGAAAAAAAATACAACCTTAGATAGGAAATCATATCCCAATAAGGCCACTGGTGGTCTGTATAGCAACCAGTCATCATGCTACAATGGCTGCTGAGGCCCAGAATTCACCCCTCTGTGATGAACTTTCTCATAGTTATGCTATTATCATTGCCTTCTTTTTTCTCTCCTCTCTCTCTTTCTGTCTTGGGGTTTTTATTGCTCTGAAGAGACACCATGACCACTGCAACTCTTTTTTGTTTGTTTGTTTGTTTTTTCAAGACAGGATTTCTCTGTGTTGTTTTGGTGTCTGTCCATTTTTAAATCTGCTTTTCTCCTTGAACACAAGAGTTAGCTCTATTGCACTTCCTGGTGCTCCCTTTCTCAAACTGTACATTTTGAAGGGCCCAGGAATATAGGAAAAAGATAGAAATATAGGAAAAAGATCGAAATATAAGAATAAGATAGAAATACAGGAATAAGATATGAATGCAGGAATAAGCTTAAGAGATCGAAACTGACAGCCATCAGCTTGGCCAGCAAGAAAGGATTAACCTTTAACTGGGCCCTTCCGTGTTTCATGATGGGCAGCTCAGTCTGCAACCCAAATGTTAGGTTTTCATTTTTGTTTTTAACTAAAGATTGCCCTCTGTAGCCCTGGGGATGGCTATTTTTTGATAACCCCCTAACACTCACTACCGAAACCAAAGTTAACTTTTAATGAGTTCTCCGTGACAACCTGCCTTGGGTTGATTCGTATTCCTCCCCCGACCCTGCTATGGGAACCCAGCTATGTCAGGGAAGTTGCAGGTTTGGGCAAACATCAATTAACTGAGTCAGGAAGGGCTGCAGGGATATACAAATATCGTTTAGCTGAAACCTTCTAAAACCTTGTTAATGGAAAATTGTAAAACCTAAAAGCAATTTGTCTCTAAAAGTTTAACTTCAAAATTATAAGAATTTCTTTGTCCATGGCGAATGCTTTCCCCTTACTATAAAAAGGGGCTCATAACCCCCCCTCCAGCTGCCACAGCCTCAGACTCCAGAATTCTGGCTGTGGTCTTAGCTAGTTGATAAGCTTTTATGCCCGGTGGTGATTTTCTTTTCTTTCTTTGGTTTCTTCTGAAATAAAGTCTGCTTCTGATGGTCTGTCCTCCGTTATTGCATGACCCTGGACCCAACAATTTTTTTTTCAGCTTGCTCCTTTTCATTATAAATCTTCATCAGAGTTGCCACTAATAGCCACACAAGAGAGTCTATACTAGGATATTCTGAGATTTCCTCTGCCAATGGAATTAATCCAAAATTCTTCACTTTAGCATCAGGAAGAATTTCAGACAGGGGCAAAATGCAGCCACATGCTTCACCAAAATATCGCAAGAATGATCTCTAGGCAACATACTAAAATTCTTCTCCTCTGGAACCTCTTGACCCAGCCCCTACAGTTTAAATAACTCTTAACACCACTGTCTTTCATGTTCCTATTAGTGTGGCCCATTAAGCAGTATTTAAAGTGTTCAACTGCTTTTCTAATCCACAGTTCCAAAGTCTAAATTCCTTCAAACAAAAGCATGGTCAGGCCTATCACAGCAATACCCTACTTCTGGTACCAACTTCTGTCTTAGGGTTTCTATTGCTGTGAAGAGACACCATGACCACAGCAACTCTTATAAAAGAAAACATTTAATTGAGGTGAAGGCTTACAGTTTTAGAATTTTAGTCCATTATCATCATGGTGGGAAGCATGATAGTGTGTAGGCAGACATGATGCTGGAGAAGGAGCTGCTACACGTTGATATTGCAGGCAACAGGAAGTATACTCACACATTGAGCGGTATCCTGAGCATAGGAGACCTCAAAATCCACCCCCACAGTGACACACATCCTCCAACAAGGCCATACCCACTCCAACAAAGCCCTACCTCCTAATAATGCCATTCCCTTTGGGGGCCATTTTCTTTCAATCCACCACACTTTTTCTTCCTTTTTTGGGGGGTGGGGTGGGGTAAGGAAAGACAAATGTGCACTTGGTTCCTACAATTCACTATGAGATCCTTTCACCAAGATGACTTCCAGTCCTAGGAAATAAAAAAAAAAAAAAAAAAACACCACCCATATTTTAAAATCATTGGTTTGCACATATTTTCTTCCTCTCATTCTCAAAATATAGTCATCACCAATGCTGTGCTGTGTCTGTTAGACTCACTGAATCCTCATGGCCTAGAGTAATGTTTGCCATGCACTAAGTACCCAATTAACATGGACTAGATGATAAAGGGTTGGTACAATCATATCCCACTTCTTACAAGATCAAATGACATACAGAGACAATGAAAGCCTCAAATTTGGTTTTTTCCTAACTTCAAAAATTGCTTGTATGTAACTTCTATAGATTCATTACTAAAAGATATGTGATATCCCAAAGTTATCAGTGAACAAATCAGAGAATCAGTATCAAACAATGTCACTTAATACAGAGACAAATAAGTTGCACTGGCATTTATGCTTGACTTTTATATTTATGCATGGTCTTGAGATTGTAAAACCTGAAATGCTTGCAATGCTCAGTTTTTAGTCTTAATAGTATTTAGTGAAATGTATATATATCTGGGCTCTAGGCATTTTCTAATGTGTATCACATACTTTCCAAATGAGGTAAATAGTCTTAGTTTTACAGCTGATACAACTAGGCCCAGAGAGTTGATGTAAACGTTCTTCTTTGTTTACTGAGAGGGTTACAGTTAAGATCTGAACCCAGACAATCTGCCTTCTGATCATGCTCTTAACTCTGATATGATGCTCTTCTTTGAACCTGACATGTTGAAAGGGTCAAAGGTGAAGCTATCAAAGTAGCTATCTATATTTTTGGAAGGACTAGGTTTCTTTGTTTTAATTTTTATTTTTAGTGACTATAATAATCCTAGTAATAAATGTTTATTAAATATTTATAGAATGAATTCATGAGTGAATGAATGAATACATCTGATTAGCCACTTGCTGTATAAAAAGTTAACAGCTGTAAAACAATGGAAGTTTGTGAAAGTAAGAAACCTTGAGCTTTAAATGCTGCCTCAGGACAGTAAGAACTAGAGGGAGGAATGATGGAGTGAGGATTGCTCAGAAGGCATGGAAGAAGGAGACAGGCTCCTCGGGATGCTAAATGCAGCAGTCAAGGATCATGCTATTTTCCAGCTTCACCAATAATGTAGCTTCTTGGTAAACTTTTATAAATTATTCTAAGACTAGCCTGGTAGCAAAAGCATCATCAGTCAGACCAGCTTGCTTTGGTTCTCCAGCATATAACACTTTCAGTAACTAAAGCATGTAGACCATAGATCTCCGTATACACACTCATGAAAACTTCAAATCCTTTGAAAAACTAATTTGGTATAGTACTGGCTAGTTTTTATGTTGTCAGCTTTACAAAACCTATAGTCTGTAAGCTATCCTGTGATACAATTTCTTGACTGATGATTGATGTGAGTGGGCTCAGTCCACAGGGGTGGGTAGTCTTTGATGGGTAGTCCTGGATGGTATAATAAAGCACACTGAGCAAACCAGTAATCAGCACCCCTCCATGGAGTCTGCTTCAGTTCCTGTCTCCAGGTTCCTACCTTGACTTCTCTCAGTGATGGACTGTTGTGTGAAAATTCAAAATGAAACAAACCATTTACCCCTCAAGTTGTTTTCGTCAGTGTTTTATCACAGCAATAGAAACTCTAAGGTAGAGATCATCTAATTTACCATCCAAATGTAGACAAATGTAGTCTTCCCATTAATACACCTTCCTTAAGGTTTGAGGTCAGTAGGTTAGTGACTATACCAATAAGCCAGGAATAGAAACATGTATACTTTAATTTAGTTGTTAAAGAAGAAAGGAACGATTGTAGGAAACCAAAACAAACAAAAAACTTCATCAATACTCTTAATAAGTGAAAGAATATAAAATGAGAGAAATGGTGACTGAGTTAAGACTTAAAATCATAATGAAAAAATTTGTCAGAAGTTAATGAACAGATCCGAAGAGAGGGTATTCCAGGGGAAAGATGATGAATTCAATTTACAGAGTATTGAATTTTGGAGATTAAATGGCACCCAGATGGAAATATCTAAAAACTACTCTAAAATATCATAGAACAGGTTTGGAGGTGAAATCAAGAAAATTCTGGCTCCTAATGTATGCTGTATTGGGGCCAAACTGCAATTACAAAGGCGAATTCCCTTCGATCCTTGGCAGAGGACCTGTGAACACAGTTCACTCAGAGAGTAATTGTTGGGGGAAATGTCAAAATGGAAAAACTAACATTCAAACACAAATGGGAGAAGAGAGAAGGAGACCTCAGGGCAGAAATGTGTGGAGTGAGCATAGAAAGCTTAAAATAACAATTGTGTTAAGACATGTATTCCAGTGCTGTACATTTAAACAAATAATGGAATAAAGCACGTGATATCAACTTCACTTGGCGGGGCAGGAGGGACTCTGGCAGTGTTTTGGCAAGTTTGATCACTGAAGCTGTATACAAAAGGCATTTTCTATTGTATTCCCTGAGGAATTTTGAGTAGCAAATACTATGCAATTATTTAAGCTTAATATTTACATGTTAGCAGGAAAAGACAACTATATGTTTAAATGAGAAAACAAGAGGTTAGGTGTACCAGTAACCATTGGAAAATCCAAGCACAGGTTAGAATCTTGATGATAATTTATTATAGTGTAATGTTTTCTTTATTTATGAACATACAGATCTTCTAATCTACCACTGCAAGAATATGATACAGAAGGCATTTCTACTTGGGAATTTGTGCATAACACAACTGAATAGAGGACTCTTCTCTAGACTTTATACATATAAATATATGCTTTCTTTTTAACTAATTTGTATTAGAGTCTAAAGGCAATTTTATTTTTTAATTGCATCTTATAGGAAAATAGGCTATTTTAAAACTCGGAATCAAAATACTTCATAGAGCAGACTAGGAGCTTTAAAAATATTATTCAAGGTAAGCATAAACAAAAGCTGTTTTCAAGTACGTTATGATTGAATGATTTTACTATTCATACATATTTACTGAAAAAGCCACTAAAGGATATGTGATAGCAAGAGTAAATTTACTTAGAAAGAGCTGCATGCATAAAAGCGAAGATAAATGGATCAATTGAGAAAGAGATGAACAAATATGAATAGCATAAAAATAAATAAAATTTTAAGTTTTAGTTGGGGGCCCCTCAGCCATTGGTTCATAGTTCATGTGTTTCCATTTGTTTGGCTATTTGTCCCTGTGCTTTATCCAACCTTGGTCTCAACAATTCTTGCTCATATAAACCCTCCTCTTTCTCGATAACTGGAATCCTGGAGCTCCACACGGGGCCTAGCCATGGATCTCTGCATCCAGATCCCTCAGTCATTGGATGGGGTTTCTAGCACGACAATTAGGGTGTTTGGCCATCCCATCACCAGAGTAGGTCAGTTTGGGCTGTCTCTCGACCATTGCCAGCAGTCTATTGTGGGGGTATCTTTGTGGATTTCTGTGGGCCTCTCTAGCACTTTGCTTCTTCCTATTCTCATGTGGTCTTCATTTACCATGGTCTCCTATTCCTTGTTCTCCCTCTCTGGATCAGGCCCTCTGAATGGGTGAGACAGTTGATTGGCTTGATCTGTTTGGGAGGCATCCAGGCAGTGGGACTGGGTCCTGTACTCATTGCATGAGTTGGCTGTTTGAAACCTGGGGCTTATGCAGGGTCGCTTGGCTCGGCCTGGGAGGAGGGGACTGGACCTGCCTGGACTGAGTCTACCAGGTTGATCTCAGTCCTCGGGGAGGCTTTGCCCTGGAGGAGGTGGGAATGGGGGGTGGGCTGGGGGGAATGGGAGGGCGGCGGGAGGGGGGAGAAGAAGGGAATCCATGGCTGATATGTAGAACTGAATTGTATTTTAAAATAAAATAAAATAAAAAAATTAAAAGTACTGCTACTCAAAAAAATTTTTTAAGTTTTAAAAATCAAGTACAACTAAAGAGAATAGAAAGTTTTTAAAAGACAAAATGGGGAATAATATTTGCAGTATTTTAAGGTTCCTTTTACAAAAGAGAAAGTAAAATTATAAACAAAATTATGATTCAATGAAGTGTATTTTATATGTTACAAAGAATAAGATTTCTAAAATAATATAAATAGCATATATGCTATTTATAGAAATATAAATTTCCTTTATAGCTTTTTAAAATTGAAAATAGATTTTTTTCTCTCATACAGTACATTCCAATCACAGTTTCCCCTCACCACAATCCCCCTAGCTCCCCCTGCCCAGTGTCCCCTCCCCAATCTACTCCCCCTCCATTTCCTCTTCAGAAAAGAGCAGGCCTCCAAGAGATTACCACCAAATAGGACAAAACATGATACAATAAGACAAGGTGAATGTCATCATATTGAGAATGGAGAAGGCAATACAATAGGAGGAAAAGAGTCTCAAGAGCAGGCAAAAGAGTCAGACACACCTGCTTCCCCTGTTAAAAAAGTCTCACAAAACACTAAGCTAACAGCAATAACATATATTCAGAAAACCTGGTACAGACCTATGCAGGCCCCTTGCTTGCTGTTTCAGTGTTTGTGAGCCAATGTGAGCCCTGCTTAGTTGATTCAGTGGATTATGATCTCTTGGTGTCTGTAAATGGAGGTGGAGCCTTTTGTCTCTCCTGTTCCCAAACATCCAGCAGCCACTTCCTAAATTTCCACACAGAGGCTTATATTAAGTATAAATGCTTGGCCAATGGCTCAGGCTTATTACTAACTACCACTTATGTTTAATTAACCCATTTCTATTAATCTATGCATCGCCTTGAGGCCCATGGCATCTTGCTCCTTGGGCAGCCGGCTCGAGTCTTTCAACTCTGCTTTTTTGCCTCCAAGCCATCAGTTTGATTGTTCTGTCTAACCTTATTCTGCTTTTCCATAGGCCAGAGCAGCTTTAGTATCAACCAATGAGAGCAACACACATTCACAGCATACAGAAGGATCATCTCACAGAAGATGTCCTCCATCTCCTTGGACTACTACAATCTTTCCTTCCCTTTTCTGAGGGGTTCCATGATCTCTAAGAGGAAAGACCTGATAGAGATCTACAATTTAGATTCTCTCTCCCTGAGATGTCTGGCTACATCTGTTCCCATTTGCTCTCAGAGAAAGCCTCTCTGTGGATGACTAGACAAGGAACTGATGCTGAGTATAGCAGACTATCATTAGGAATCCTTTCAGTGTTTTTGTTTTGTTTGTTTGTTTGTTTGTTTGTTTTCAACAGTTCCTGGCAATCCAGACAGCATTGGCCATGGGCTCCCTCTCATGGTGTGACCCTTAAGTCAAATTCAGCATAGATTGGTCATTTTTACAAGTTCTGCACCTCCATTGCCCCAGCACATCTTTTATGCAGGACACATTGTTGATGGTGGCTTTTGTGGTTGGATTGGTGTTCAGGTTTATCTTTCAGTATCCTGTAGAGTAAGTTCTCACACCAAAGAGCTATGTACGTCCATCTGATAGCCCTCCTCTTTACCTAACCTCTCCGGGTCTGTGGTTTGTAGTTTGATTAAATTTACTTAACAATTAATATCCATTTATAAGTGAATTTTTGTTTTTTGGGGTTTGGGTTGCCTAACTCAGAATGACTTTTTTCCTGGCCGCATCCATTTGCCTGAAATGGCATCAGTTTTTGTTGTTGTTGTTTAACTACTAACTGCTAAGTAATACTGTACTGTGAAGATATACCACATTTCCTTAATCTATTTTTCAGTTGATACATCTAGGTTGTTTCCAGTTTCTGTACATTATGAATGAAGCTGCCGTAAACATAGTTGAACAAAAATCCTTGTGGGAGGATGGGCATCCTTTGGGTATATGCCCAGGAGTGGTATCGCTAGAACTTGAAGTAGATCAATTCCCAATTTTCTGAGGAACCACCATATTGATTTCCAAAGTGGCTGTACAAGTTTACACTCACACTAGCAGGAGAGGAGTATTCCCAAAGCTCCACATCCTCTCCAGCATGAGCTGTCCCTTGTATTACTGATCTTAGCCATTCTGACAGGTGTACAATGGAATCTCAAAGTAGTTTTGATTCACATTTCCCTGTGGTGAAGGATGTTGAACATTTCTTCAAATATTTCTTAGACATTTGAGATCCCTATATTGAGGATTCTTTGTTAGATCTCTATCCAATTTCTAAATTGGATCATTTGATTTTTTAATATTTAGTTCCTTGAATTCTTTATATATTTGGATATTAGACATCTATTGAACGTGGAGTTGGTAAAAATATTTTCCAATTCTGTAGGCTGCCTACTTGTCTAATTGAAGATTCTTTTGTCCTTTGCCTTTCAGAAAATTTTCAGTTTCATGAGGTCCCATTTATTAATTGCTGATCTTAGTGCCTGTGATATCAGTGTTCTGTTCAGAAAGCTGTCTCCAATGCCAATGCATTCAAGGTGGTTTCCCATTTTCTCTTTTATCAAGTTCAACATGTCTGGTTTTATGTTGAGGTCTTTGACCCACTTGGATTTGAGTTTTGTGCAGGGTGATAAATATGAATCTATTTTCATTCTACAGGCAGATATCCAGTGACTAGAACCATTTGTTGAAGATGCTTTCTTTTTTACAAGGTGTATTTCTGGTGTCTTTATTAAAAAAAAATTAGGTGTCCATAGATATGTGAATTTATTTCTGGGTCTTCAATTTGATTCCATTGATCAACTTTCTATATTACACCCCTATATATGTATTTTAAGGAATCTATAAAGTTGCTTAACAATTCAGTATAGACTATTTGCACAGTTCCTATAGAAAAATAACTCAAATGCAGGCGTTTCTCTAGATTTTATGAGGTTACTCCTAAAAGGTTTACCCTTTCTCAGACACTTTTACCTGTGTCATCTACTCCAACACTGACATAGTTATTCAATACCCATACCTCAGGTCCTGCTCACTATCAGGACCTTAAATTTTAAGCCTACTATTAAAGTCAGATCAGCCTAAAGCCCTTGGAGAGTCTAGGAAAATCTTAGTCATCTGCACTTCAGTATTTGAAGCAACATTTAAAGAATGTGACATTTTCTTCATAGAGTAGTTTTCTGTGACGATTTCAGAAAGGTAGAATCTCATAAACGGCAAAAGATATCTATATTTTCACCATTCAGTGATTAAAAATATTTGTTCATTCAATGATTACCTCCGTCATTTATTCAAGTATACAATGAGCCTTTGTGACTTAACTGAAAACTCTTCTTCACACAATTTACTTTGAGTTTTTAAAATACCACAAGTAGGGCTGGAGAGATGGCCCAGGTGTGAGGAGTACTTGCTGTTCATACAGAGGACCTAGATTTAGATTCCAGTACCCACACAGTGGCTTTCAATCATCCTTAACTCCAGTTCCAGGGAATCGAACACCTGAATTCCATCAACACTGAACACATTCTCACACCTGAGGAAAACACTTATACACCTAACATAAAATAATAAATATTTGAAAATAATACAATAAAGAGAAGAAAGAACATTCCCTACAATGTGAACATTAGTCCACAGAGGCGGACATTAAATGAGTGATTACAGCATAAACTATGGATGAGAAGAGGTAGTAGGATGGCTGATGGATCACTCGAGATGGACACCTACTCAAATTTTGGGTTTTTTAAAAGTCTCCTAGTGAAATTATCTTAGATGAGGTCTGAAAGAAATCAAAGGTTCTAAAGTGAAATATACGTGGTTATGAGAAGGAGTAAGAAAGTTTAGAACGGCTCTGCTATAGGATAGAGTGTGATTCAGTGTAAAGAACTGGTTTATTTAAGAAGTGAGATTGCATAGAATCTTATAAATTATAGTATTGAAATTTCCCCAGGGGTCTGCCAAGAGAAGATTTATCCTAGAGTCCTGGGGAAGATGCTATGGCTGGCATGGGGTAATCTGAGGGAAAAGAATCTATGTACACCACACTCTTTCATCCATTTACTTTGTTCCTCTGAGATTAAATCTATCTACACAGCTTTATTTCTATTCTTATAAATTGCTCCTCTCTGTCCCTTTTCCTGAGACCTCTGTCTCTCTACATGGCTTCAGTTCTGTCCTCACATTCTGCTCCTCTCTGTCTCCTCTCTTCCTGTCCTCTCATAGTCTTAACTAAGCTCTTATGCTTTCAATCTCATCTTCGTTCCTCAGTTCTTCCATCCATGTTTGTCCCTTCGTTTCCTACTCTCTTGATCTGACTCAAATCCACCTACAATCTGCAAAACTTCTTTCTTGCTGCTTTCTCCTTGTGTCAAGCCACACACCCTAACCCAGAGTCAGGAATTCTGCCCCAGTCTTCACTGCACCTGGTTATGTAAAAAACCCTTTGTTCTGAGTCAATAGCTCTGGAAATGCCATTAGGATGGAGAGAAAGGGATGGTCTGAGCTTCATTTGCACAAGAAACAAAGCTATATATGCATCTACAATCTGCCTGTCTCCTAGGCCTAAGAGACAGGCACTGCCTCTGTAGGGGTGTTACCTAGTTCAGATCAGATCAGGTTTGAGAAGCTTATACTGTTTGCTGTTATGGCCTAGTAGTATATGAGTGCACAAGAAATTCATAGCAGAAGACAGCTGATATATTAAAAGCCCAGTAACAAAAAAATTCCTTGATATTTGACTTCTCCTCTACAAGGATTCCTTGATACTTCAAGGTATAGCTCTATCATATACAGCTGACTCTCTATTGCATATTCTTGTGGCCTGCAGGGTACTATAGGGTAGAACTTGGGTTTAGTTTTAAGAGTGGCAGTATGGCCTTGTGGAACCAGGCAGTGACAAAGATCAACTTGCTTCAAAATAACCAGTTTAACTATAATGTTAGCAATGAACAGAATGGAGATAGTTCCAGAAGGAGAAATTCCACTTTAAGATTATTTGATTGATTCTGTAAGAGAGGATATTAGTGTTAAAAAAAAAAAAGAGTTGTGGTTATGAGGTCAGAGAAAAGAGAACATACTATAAAACTTTTTAGAAGGTAAAAATCTGCTTGAGTCTGCATTTCTTCCAGTGGTAGCTTTGCTTAGTATCATCTTGTCGTTATTAGCAATGCTGTAGTTGATACCTGCTTTCCATCATGCAGTGTCCTCTACAAATGTGTGCAAAATGCTTATTGTTCTTCCATATGGAAGGACCAAGACCTGGTCAGTTTCTGGCATACAGTAGCTGTGACTTTTTATTTGTTGAAAGTTAATGTGGGAATTTGTCTTAGTTACATTTCTATTGCTGTGATAAGACACCACCACCAAGGCAAATTATGCAAGAAAGATTTTTATTTGGGCTTCCAGTTTCAGATGATTATAGTCCATAGTCATCATGCTAGGAAGCAGGACAGCAGGCAAGAAAGCTTGACTTAGGAACAGTAACTGTTGTGGAATATTAGTTTAACTATGTAAAGGTGTGTTACATTTGTTTATGTTGCATTTGTTTACATATGCAAAGATGTGTTTCATTTGTTTATGCTGCATTTGTTTAACTATGTAAAGAGGTGTTGCATTGCCTGCCTAAGGCACCTGATTGGTCTGTTAAAAAAATGAACGGCCAATAGCTAGGCAGTAGGAGAGATAGGTGGGGATGGCAGGCAGAGATAATAGGTAGGAGAAAGAATCCAGGCTCCAGAGGAGAGAAAGAACAAGATAGAAAGAGAGGGAGATGCCCAGGGCCAGCCAGCCAGCCAGCCAGCCAGCCAGCCAGCCAGCCACAGAGTAGGACATACAGAATGAAAGTAAGGTAAAAAGCCCCAAGGCAAAACATAGACAAAGAGAAACAGTTTAAATTAAGTCATAAGAGCTCATGGAACAAGCATAAGATAAGGCTGAGCATTTATAACTAATAATAAGTCTCAGTGCCAGGATATTGGGAGCTGGTTGGTGGTACAAAAAAAAAGCTTACTACTAGTAGCTAAGAGCTTACATCTTGAGCCACAAGCATGAGACAAAGATAATGACCTGACTGATAATGACCTAGACCTTTGAAACCTCAAAGGAAGCCCCAGTGACACACTTCCTCCAACAAAGCCATACCTCCCAATCCTTCCCCCAACAATTCCACCAACTGAGAACCAAGTATTCAAATATATGAGCCTATGGGGAACATTCTCATTCAAATCACCACAGAAGTAGATGAATATTCAAGGTCACCAAAATGAATAGCTTGGATAACAGAATAAGTAGCTATAAAATTGAATAAGATAAGGAATATAACAATGGAGTAAGTTTGGAGAGAAACAAGATGTGCTCCATTTTAGACATGTTGATTTTGAAATGCAATGAAATTTCACAGTAGAATTATCTAGTAGCAGGGAGGGGCTGGAGCAATAGCTCAGTGGTTAAGAGTATGTGCTACTCTTGCAGAAGACCCAAGTTCAGTTACTAGTACCCTTATCAGCTAGCTCACAATCACATTCAATTTAAACTCCATGAAATTCAATTTCCTTTTGTGGACTTTACAGGCCCCTGTACTCACATGTACACAAACACACACACATACATATATACAAACATAATTAAAAATGAAATATTTAAAAAACGGACTAACTAGTAATCAACTAGACATAAAAGTGAATTTAGAGGAAAACTAAGTTGGAGAGATACAATTTCAGAACTCTATTTTAGATCTTTACTTGCTATGTATATATTGTTTAATTGATTTTGAATCCCATACATTATAAGATTTTATGATAAATGTCTTCCTTTAGATATTTCTATTTCCTATTATTTTACATATCCTAATGGTTGAATAATATTGGTTTGACACATTCAACTACATTAATTAACTAAGTGTCCTTTGTTGGACATTTAGCTTGCAAGAAGTTTTCATCAAAAAAAGTAATCTGCCACTAAGTCTGATGACTCAGATCTGTCATCCAGCTATTCAGGAGGTTGAGACAGGTGAATCACAAGTTAAAGGCTTGTAAGGGTGACAGAGTGAGTTCAAGGCCAGCCTCAGCAACTTAATGAGACCCTGTCTCAAATGTAGACAGTAACAAAGAGGGCCTAGGAAGGGAGGTATCTCAGTGGTAATGTGCTTCTTTAATATACACAAGGTCCCAGCTGATTGCCAGCATCATGGGAAGTAAAACTGTAAAGTTAAAATTCAACCTATGACATGTTGATGGGCTTCAGGAAACTGCTTTCCAGAACTGTAAAAATCTAATGATCAGAAACATAGAATATATGACTTTTGAATAAACTTTTGAAAAGTAGATCCTTTAGCTCATGATCTATTGGTTTGCCCTCCTTGCATATTTTCTTCATTTCTCATTTAAATAACTTGACTATGGAAACCCCCACCCCTCGCGCAACGCAACATTTGCATCATTTCTTAAAAGGTTGAAGCTTGGGCGCAGAGACATAGCTCCCGTGTCAGAATACTTGGCTAGCATTCCTGAAGCCATGGGTTCAGTTCTCAGAACCACATTCACTGGGTGTGGCATTACACACATGGAGTCCCAGAACTTAGGAGGTTGTGGGAGCCCATTTTCAGGTTCCTCCTGGCTTTACCCAGCAGGTCTGCATAAAGAGGACTGGACCACAGGCCTGAGTGCAGGTGTCTGTGATGGTCTGCACTTGGCTGTGCTGAGGGGAGGTCTTTTGCTCCACCCCTTGGCATTTCTATAAATACCTAGGGTAGAGACAGTCGGGCCCCATTGGAATAGGTTCCAGGCCCTCTCGAGGCTATCTTATATTTTCTATCTGTTTATTTCCACACTCTAAATCCTTCTATCTAATATTTCCTGCTGCTCTCACTCAAGAAAACTCTGGGGAACTGTGGGGTTGGTGGGTAGCTACCCTGCAGGAGGTAAAGACAGGAAATCAGAAGTTCAGGGTCATCCTCAGCTACCTAAGAAGTTCATGATCAGCCTCAGCTATCCACAGCAGTCTGAATCTTTGAAAGACGAGGTAGAGAAGAGAAGGCAAGGGAAGGCAAGGACCTTTACAACTTCTTCAGAATTAAGAAGTGATGTAGAAACAAATTAAACATTGGAAGTATTTTAATATTGAACTTAAGGTCATAGGCTGATACTGGCACTTTTTTTTTTTTTTTTTTTTTTTTTTTTTTTTTTGGTTTTTCAAGACAGGGTTTCTCTGTGTAGCTTTGCGCCTTTCCTGGAACTTGCTTTGGAGACCAGGCTGGCCTCGAACTCACAGAGATCCTCCTGCCTCTGCCTCCCGAGTGCTGGGATCAAAGGCGTGCGCCACCACTGCCCGGCTGATTCTGGCACTTCTTTAATACCTATTGCCAAATTGTGAGGCCCTTCAGTTGTGGAAATTTGGAGTGGTTTTATCCAATACCCTAGAGCTACACTTTATTGATATTTATATATTTATATTTATATATTTGTGTATGTATATTTAAAAAAACCCTGAGTTCATTCTTTTTTACCTATGCTAAAGGAAGCTGTGAGTCTGATAACAATCAACTTCTCTTAAATGCATCTCAGTTTCTCTAATGTTACATATTCTCAAATATTTGAAATGCCTCAGATAAGTAAAAATTTATCCGTTATGTGGATTTGATATTCTTCCCCATCTTTAAGTCTATTTCTATATGCTCCTAAGGTCATACAGATACTCATCAGTCACATCAAACCTACTAGTAATTACATGGAAATTGGGAAGTGAACTGGTGCCCATAGGAAGATAAGTAAGCCCCTTCAGCAGCTGATCTCTTTCTCCAGCTCTTATATAAAATGTGGAAAGAACTGAAGCAAGACAGACTCTGCCTGAGCCACATCACAAAAGGTTGATGTCTTTATTAGAGGCTTTCGAAAATGGATCTTTAAACCTATGCCAATTTTTTTTCTTCAAGTAACTGCTTTTTTTCTAAAAAAAAGAATCTATTTTATTGAGATATTATTTACAAGTATCAAAACTTGCCCATTTCTAAATTTTTAGCATTATAATTTTTTAGGAGTATTGCAGCACACAACCACAACTTACAGTAATGGCAGGAGAACATTTCCATCCCAATGGCTCAAAACCAGGGATCTACTCTATACTAACATCATTATGTTCTTTCTAGAATGCTATATGACTGGAACTATACAGGGTACAGTCACTTCTATGTGGCCTTTTTTCCCTTGCTTAATGTGTTCTAGATTTATCTACCATGCAGATGGCACCAATTTAACTGTTTTGATTGTCTTTCACACATTTTAGGTTGTTTCCAAGTTAATTTTTCCATTGTCAATAATGTTGCTATGGTTATTACATGACCAATCTCTATACTGACAGGCAGTACGTTTTTATTTCTCTCTGGTAAATACACAGATGTATAGTTTTTCATTGTATAGAGGCACCTATTTAGCTAATAGAATCATGAAGGTGCTTCTTTCCTGTGTCTGTGTACCAGTTTGGATTCCTGCTGTGGATGTGGAATCCTGTTACTTTCTTTGCCTTCTCACCAGCACCAGGGCTTTGCTTGTTTGGAATCTGCATGATGTACCACGCTGCTCTCTGCTGCCTCATTTTGAACTAAAACTAAGAATCAATATTTCAAAGAAACTTCTAGAAGCAATACTACTCAGGAAACATGAGTAAGGTGTTAAAGTTCCATGCGCCTATGTTCCATGAAGAATATTTCTCTCAAAATGTATCGTTTCTATATCAAGGTAGAAGGAAGTTAGAAGAAAAAATCTGCAGAATTTGTTTTTTTAATATAATGAAGAAGGCCGGGCGGTGGTGGCGCACGCCTTTAATCCCAGCACTCGGGAGTCAGAGCCAGGTGGATCTCTGTGAGTTCGAGGCCAGCCTGGTCTCCAAAGCGAGTTCCAGGAAAGGCGCAAAGCTACACAGAGAAACCCTGTCTTGAAAAACCAAAAAAAAAAAAAAAAAAAAAAAAAAAAAAAAATATAATGAAGAAGTACTTCCTACTGAATAAGGTAATTCAGGTAAAAATTTGAAAGATCTCTGGACCTTTCCTTAGATATTGTATTTCTGAGATTCAATAATAAATTGGTGAATATTCACACTATATTAGGAATACCTAGTGTTCATCCATATATCCTCTTGTCTTATGATATGATCACATTTTATGTTCTTTCATTAGGCCACTGTAGCATTTGCTTGATATATTTCTTTTAACATAGGAAGAACAGATATTATAAATCATCAGGCACCAAAAGCTCTCCAAAGCTTTTGTAAGATGTAAGATGCACAAGTGACGTTGCACATGATGTTTGCATTGGCAAACTCCTTAAGCTCATGTTCTCCAACCCATAGGTTAATATATGAAAAAGGAGCCATTTACATCATAACTGAATAGATTAAAAAAACACCTGTATTAAAGATTCTGTAAGGCTGAATGACTGATCAGAATACTTATAATTAGACAGAGTTGGAATGTTGCAGATTGGAGTCAAATTATATTGGGATGTCTGTGGCCCCCTTGATAGCCATCCATTGTCTATCTCTGTTTTTGATGTTTGACCTAATATCCTTGTGACTATTTGATAAATCCCATTAATATATCTTTACAGACTATAGCAGAGATTTCCTAGATTTGCTATTATCTCCTCACCACTATTTCCAAAAATCCAACTGAGAAGACCTGTGTTTTATGACTTTTTTTTTGTTCTGTTGCTATAAAAACTTGAAGAAAGAGTTACTACATTAGAACACAGTATTTGAGACATTTTGAATATGTGTGCCCAGGCTGTGGTCATTGATATTTAGGACCAGAACAAACTCTCCTTTCTTTCTTTTGAGATGAGAGCTGTATTTTTACATTTTATATTTTACAATGTAAAAGTAACAGTTAATATTCCAACAAAAAAGTATGTGTACATGTATATACCTAAACTGTTGACAAACATTACATGTTTTTGTAATCTGATCAAGAAACACGTAACTTTATCCTTATTACCAGGAGAGTCCTGTGTTCAATACAATTTTCCAAAACTCTTAGCAGATCTCTCCAATCCTACATGACCTGCAAGACTCAAAGAACCACAGCCATAAAATAGAGGCAGTTCCTGGTACTAATAAAAAAATGTCTTCCTCAAGAAAGCTGGATCATAAGACAGTTAATGATTCAAAACCATTCATACTTTCTCTAACATTGACTTATAAAAACACTGGAGAGACAGTTTTATAAATATCATATCTAGTAAATTAAATGAAGTACAAATAAATCATTGTGGTCATTAGAGCCTGGAACCAGCAGCAGATTAGTGAGAGGCACCCCAGAATCCCGCCACCACTGTCACTAGCAGGGAGACTAATGCTATAATTCCAAGTGCCAGGGTTAGGAAAGAATAGGGAGGATTTTAAACTCACTCCAGTGAAATTTAGGTTTTCCTAATAAAACTCTCTTTTCCTCCTGCTTGCTTCTCTTTTTTTTTTTAAATTTTCTATCTTTTTTTTTTAAAGATTTATTTATTATGTATACAGTGTTCTGTTTGCACATATCCCTGCAAGCCAGAAGAGGGCACCAGATCTCATTACAGATGGTTGTGAGCCACCATGTGGTTGCTGGGAATTGAACTCAGGACCTTTGGAAGAGCAAGCAGTGCTCTTAACCTCTGAGCCATCTCTCCAGCCCCTTGCTTCTCTTTTTTAAGAGACCTGTGGCTGTCTACCTGGTATTCAAAAATCATTAATTCATGAAACACATTCCAGGAAGTGTAACATGTAGCAGGCAGTCAGATGATGGCCATCAAAACTTTTTCAATTCTCTGTTCACTTCAATAATAATTTATTGCATATATGTTACTGCACCCAGCTTGGAAAAGGCAATAAGGCTTCCAAAATTTTGTACATCATTCTTACCCTAGAGATTTCAAAGAAATTGACTTAATGCTGTAATATCATGTTTATTTAGGAAGAGCAGGTGAACTATAACATGAAGAGAAAATGTTAAAACTTCTGCATATGTCAAAGCACTGCAAGTAATATTAATAAAATGAATTTACCTTCAGTTCTGGGGTACTTAACAACTGATAGATGTTCTATGTATGCAGACCCTG
The DNA here is from genome assembly GCF_949786415.1 of Peromyscus eremicus. NCBI lineage: Eukaryota > Metazoa > Chordata > Mammalia > Rodentia > Cricetidae > Peromyscus > Peromyscus eremicus. The sequence continues at coordinate 55,823,652 of NC_081436.1, forward strand.
GATATGCTCATGTGTTATTTCATTTCATTCTCAATGCAACCCTAGGAGAAAAATGTAAAGAGGTCTACATTAAACACAAAGACATTAAAAGTCTAGAGAAAGGCTTGCTTTCTAAACTTCCTTAGCAGTTGATACTTAATTGTGAACTGATGTGTCTTATAATTGGAGACTATCTCTTAGCTACAGTAGGTAGGGTCACCAATCTGGTTAAAGAAAACACAGGAGCTACCAGGGTAGAGTACATTCTGGATAAAAATCAAGACTATCAAATGGTAGATGAAATAACTACACCAGAAAACCCAAAACGCACAAGATCATAGACACACTCTGAAGGTAAATGATCAAAAAGCAGATTCTGTAGGGACTGGTAAACATGTCATTGATGAATGTTAACACCAATTACTAATTACTTGACCACCATGAAAAAGCTCTAGTTAATGAGTTGTTTTTTGTTGTTGTTGCTTGTTTTTGTTTTTTTCTCCCTAATTCAAAATGTTTATAATACTTTGTTTTAATTTATACTTTCTCCATGAAATTTTAAAATAAATAAAATTAACCAATTTACTCCTATGTTATCACATTTAAATACTGTGTGCTTTCATTCTGAGAAGCGCTTTATTCTATAAGCTAGTTTTGTTTCATCTTATTTTTGTCTTAATTTTTATGACTTGACTACCAAACAGGAAAATCAGAAGTACAATTGTTTATCTCCGCAGAGAATGGCTTAATTAGGCATTTGCTTCTTGCTTAAATTGGCTTAATGAGATACTTGAAGCTTTAGGTTATTTTTGATAAGATTTTTCTCATATTGATGCTTGCACAAAGAGCATAAACTTCAGTCTGCAAAGATCTCTTTGTCAAAAAGGGACACGTCCCCAATTAAGGTCTTTATATTTTATTTAGAATTTGGGACTAACAGCACAGGATGTACTAGAAGTTCTTGAGCGATGATTATAACTACTTTAAAGCACTACTGTGCCTGCCAAGGTCATTGAGTGCTGAATGTACTAAGCCATTATGTAAGAAACCGAAGTGAACTCAAGTATACGCCGCAGATGGGCTTTGCTATTGTGGCTGAATTCTAAACACGGGCAAGTGGCTGCGGATGGAAACATTCAGACTGTTCTTAGTGTCTGGAATAGGTGAGGACCTTCGATAACTATGTTGATTTTTTTTCTTAAGAAGAAAGAAACATTTATATTTTTCTATTTGAAATTTCTTTTGTTTTGAAGCAATCTCATGCTATTTAGTCCCAAGAGTACAAGTATTCAAAGCAAAAATATTGACAAAGATGGTACAAAATAGAAACACTGATAACTCTGTGTGTTACAGAACCTTTGCAACTTCGGAGTTTTAATCTGTTCTAGTTTGTTTGTTGCCGTAAAATCGGCTACTTTCCCCTAACTACTTCTGGGATCATCCCAATGATCAAGGAAATATCTAAGTAAACATTTCACAATCCACAACGTAAATAGAAATTACCCAGAGAGGTTGTTTAAAATTTTGATTTCCCCAGTTATTCATATCTATAAAGGCCAAAAAATATCACACTGAACTGGCATAAATATACGTCCATTATAGTTGAATTAATATCACATATTTTACTGAAAATGATGCAAAATGTCTGTGTCCTCCATCGGATGTGATACATGGTAGTAGAAGTTGCATTGTGTATAAATCTATACTTAAATTCACTGCATTGTATTATTCAAGAGACTTATTTCACCTTTAAAATGAAGTTGCCTTCTCTGTTTAAAAAATGTCTATGTTGTGAAAGTAAATGAAATAATATCTGTAAATTATTTAGGGCCTGTTGTACAAAGGTACTCCGTAAATGCTCCATTTATTTTTTTGATTTAGTTATCTCAGTCACTTTACATCTATCCTTGCCAACTGAGTTCTTTCAGAAGAAATGCTAAAAGCAGTACTAAGGGGCATATATCTCTCAAGATTCTGACACACTTACTGCCACCCTCCAGGGGGAGCCTGGACATTTTGCCACTCAGGGTAACTACAGTGAGTGTTTTACCAATTTGATTTCATTATCACATCCTCCCAATGTTTCTCCAACTCTCTTCCCTTGTGTAGCTCTGGATTAGAGGTTGCCATAGGAAACCATGAACTTGAAAGGTAGACTCAAACAAAGAGGCAGCCATGTTCTCAGATGTTGTGGCAGGAGGCATGTGGCTTTCTGTGGTTATTTACTTGGATTCCCTTTTCTGGGTCATGGTGACTTAAAGCAGGGGCTTCTCACACCCCCTGCCCACAGCTGGATTTCAGGCCGAAGTTGCAAGACTACTTAACCAGCTGTGTCCTCTATACCCTTCACTCTCTTATACATGTAGTTCATCTTAATCTGTATTATTATTCTTATTCCATTGATAATAGTGTGCCTCTATTTTTGCACTTAATGCCTTAGAATACTCTATAATTTGCTATACTGTTAAATTTCCCAGTATATGTGTTTTCTAACAGAATCTCAGATACTCTTCCAACCCACACTTCAGTTTCCTTTAGAAGTCCCCAGAAAGCTAAGGCTGGTTTTACACAGTCTGGTTGTAACTCTCCTTTAACATATTGGTCTCTCCTATTAGATTTCAAAAGACTTAATGTAGAGAATGTCAGAGTATTGAGCTCTGGGCCACACTAAAAGGGCAGCCTAGACGGAAACTGACTGGCCTGAGGCCTCTTCGTACTTAAGTTATATTCCCAAGAACAATTGACATTGACATTTTTAAAAAGTACCAGACATTCATTCTACCATTTTGATCATAATTTTCAATTTTGCTTTTTCAGTGCCTAGTCTTCTTTGGACCCAAATTATGAGGCCTGTGTTTTACCAATAAAACCTAAAATAAAGAAAATGCTACTTTGAAGATGGTGACTCTAGCGTTTACTAGACTCCTGCCCAAATTTGGGTTTAGGCTCCTTCCCTTTCACTAGCTAAGACAGTAAGTTTTACCTCTTGTCAATGTTAAATTTCACTGTGGCATAGCCCAGTTCAAACCATATAAATACTTTGCTTGGCAAAGATGAGTTAAGACACTGTAACGGAGTTTCAGGATAGAGAACCCTAGTCTAGGAACCCTAACAGAATAGGGTCAACCACCTCCCCCAATATATCAATTAAAGAGGAGTAGTGGCGAAAGTCAGAGAAAGATTTACTCATTGTGAACATTGGAAGAAAAACCAATAAAATGTCCAGGAAAACCTGCTTCTACCTTGTAGGCACTGATGTGAGCTTTAGGTTTAAACAGAGAAAGACTCAAGAAAAGAAGAGGCTAGAGATATGCCTAACTCAGCAGTCCTGGTAAAGCATTGTCTATTTGACCACTGTCTGGTAGGAAGTTATCACTCTTATTGCTTAAGGAAATCAGTGTGTTTCCTATAGGCTGGTAACTCCTGTTACCCATCGTAGCTTTATTTGGGGGAGTTCATTTTGGGGAGTGGTCTGTCCTCTAAGACTTTGCTGTCCCTGGAGTCCAAAGTGACTACTCATTTAGAACAATGATAATACTTTTTTTTTCGTATTTTTTTTAAAATTTTTATTTTGCAATACAATTCAGTTCTACATATCAGCCACAGATTCCCTTGTTCTCCCCGCTCCTGCCCCCCTCACCTTCCCCCCACCCCGCCCCCCATTCCCATCTCCTCCAGGGCAAAGCCTTCCCCGCAGACTGAGATCAACCTGGTTGACTCAGTCCAGGCAGGTCCAGTCCCCTCCTCCCAGGCCGAGCCAAGGGACCCTGCATAGGCTCCAGGTTTCAAACAGCTGACTCATGCAATGAGCACAGGACCTGGTCCCACTGCCTGGATGCCTCCCAAACAGATCAAGCCAATCAACTGTCTCACCCACTCAGAGGGCCTGATCCAGTTGGTGACCTCTCAGCCATTGGTTCATATTTCATGTGTTTCCGTTCTTTGGCTATTTGTCTCTGTGCTTTATCCAACCTTGGTCTCAACAATTCTCGCTCATATAAACCCTCCTCATTCTCGCTAATTGGACTCCCAGAGATCCACCCGGGGCCTAGTCATGGATCTCTGCATCCAGATCCCTCAGTAGTTGGATGAGGTTTCTAGCACGACAATTAGGGTGTTTGGCCATCCCATCACCAGAGTAGGTCAGTACTTTTGATTATCCTGTGGGCACCTGAGTGAGGGGTTGGTGCTTTGTGCAAAGGTGCCCACTAATTGCCAATGACCTATAGTATGATATATTATCACATTACTTACAAGAATTTACTACTCACAAGATGGCTGATTCTTATTACTACTGTTCTGCTTTTATTTGTTTTGATTTTGTTTTAACCTAAAGGAGACCTAATTTGTAGAGTGCATATGATAAGCCAGCATCATTACTAGGTGATATTCACATTGAAATAATTTGAGGCATTATTGTTCTCATGTTACAAATAAAGAAACTAAGGCTAAGGAAGATTAACAAACTTTCTCAAGGTAATTAACTAGAAGATGGCCAAGGTTGTGTGCAACCTGTAGTCTTGTTTGACTCTAAAATGAGTCGACTGCTTGTTGAACCTGCTGTAAGAAATTATTTTCTAAGAAAAACAATTACTCCATAAAAAAAGGCATCTCTTGTGACCTGCCTAGCTAAATAAAGAGTGGGTTTATTGCTCACTTGCCGTGCTCTTTTATCTCTTTAGGAGACTTTATTAAAAATGAAGTCCTAGGTGGCAGGCCCCTTGTTCCCATGTACATCTTATATAGGTGAGTCACAATGATTATTTTTCCTGTCAATCTACTGGAAGTTTGGACATTGCACAGCAGCAGGCATGCTTGTAAGCACAGCACTACATGATGCCTCATGCTTACAGGACATTCTTTGCCATTTTACTTAAACCATATTCATTTGTATAATTCCTTTCATGCCTTAGTTTTTCATTTGTTCTAGAAATACAAAGTACATAAGGAGAACAGTACTACAGGATTTTTGGACATCTCAAAGCTTAAGTGAGAATCATACCATGGAACAGTTACAGTATTCATGAATGTGTCTATATGTCATTACAGGTGACAAATTAAGGCTGCTAACAACTTCCTGTCTCACCTCACATTTTCCTCACAGAAGAACTGAAGGAAAAGAGCTGGTAGAGATTAAGGTCCAGTATCACAAGGCATGTAGATGCAGACTGTGAGAAGCTTCACTTAAGAGGCCTGTTTCTATTGTAATGTTCTTCTCACTTTAATTTTCCTTGTTTGGAGATCATGGTCTCTTGGTTCCATTTATGGAGGGTTTCCTACTAAGTATCATTCACTATAGATTTGGTGCTCCTTTATACTATAGGCATGAAAGGGCTCAGGGTGGGCAACTTAGTTTGGTTATCCTGTGCCTCAGCTATCTTGAATATAAGAACTTTAAGGGCCAAGATAGAGGATATGACCTGAATAAAGGGCCCTTGGATCTCAACATTTATGATGTCAAAGGTTCTCAATCAATTTGCACTGGATATTTTTATGGAAGCACCAGGGTTTGATAGTATGTGCAAAGAAAAAGAACACAACATATCAGTTGTGTGAAAGGGCATCTTAATGTGCATGAAAATTTTTGTAACATCTTCATTTTGGGGGCAGAGGGTTGCTAGGAAGCAAGCCCAGGCTCTTACACATCCCATTATACAGAAGTCCTAACACTGAGCTGTATTCTAACAGGATGGAGGGCATACTTCATATCTTTGCTTAGTATAGTTTCTCAATTTTTTTAAGGCATTGGTATTGGGTGTTATTATTCCTATTTGTCTTCACAAATTCTCCCTGAAACACTGAGTTTGGAGACCTTCATCTGGGTGTTATAATAAAAGAGCAGTAGAAAAATCTCAAAGTACATACTAGAGCCAGGTGTCCCACACAAGAGCCTAGGGCCAGGTTGTATTTACATGTATGCACACACACACACTCACACAGACACACAGACACACACACACACACACACACACACACACACACACACACAGAGTCAGAGACATAGAGAGAGACAGAAACAGAGAGAGAGAGATGAGGGGAGAAGAGAGAGAGTGTTCAATTTTTACTTTTCAATTATCTAAATCATTACCTAAATTAAAGTTAGACAGTCAGGAAGGAATTCCCACTGTTAATTGTGACCACAGATTTTCATTATACAATAGTAAATTATTTCCATTTGTATAAGTGGGTTGAGCATCCAGGGTTATTTTGCCTAAGTGCCAGAGGAATACAGCAAAAGTGGTACATCTATCTGCTTCAGATTCTGCTCTGAAGATGAATCAAATCTAACTACAATGAATGCATTTTATGCTTTCGATCCTGTTCATTTGCTGTCTTTTGCTACAGTCACATCTTGACAAAACATTGATTTGTTTTGTCTACCTTTCTTGTCTCCTATGATGTTAGTCTAAAAGACTTTTTTTTTTCCTGAGGGTTCAGTTTGAAAGTGATTTCTCTTGGAATATCACTATATCGAGCTCTGAGTATTTGGCAAATTGATTGATACCAGCAATTGGTGGGATATCTGTCTTTAGTCTAAAGAAAGTTCTTTTATGGAATGGATAAGGATGGAGAGATGATTAAACACAACTGATATTAAATGCTTAAGGTAGAACCTTAACAAGGTGCCACTTAAAAAAATGTAGGTAGCCTACTAAGTAACAGAATTTAAATATATGTCTTTGCAAATGTAGCCAGGTGCTGCATAATGGCTCATCAGACAACAATGGGTGCCCAAGGACCTCATAGGGCCATTTCACCCTACGATGTTATTTGTAGTTATCTTAGTTGGCTCAGGTATACTATATGGTGTTTGTTCCTGGAAGTTACCTAACCACAGATTTCTCAGAATGGCAGCCACATCTGTGTGTAAAGAAATATTATCAAATGTACAAAATAATTTGTTTTATTTTGTGGAGATCAAATGATGTATTAAGACTTTTACGAGACTGAAGTTCAAATTATGTTCCTAACATACAAGGAGACATAGTAAAATGCTTTTGTCTGCATGAAGAAACAAAAGAAAACAGGGGCTACCGATGCTCCTAAAAAGAATTACCTTCTAAATTAAGAGGAAAAAATGTGTCCTCTAAAAGTTTGGCTAGTTAGGCATATATATGTGTACAATAAGTGTCTGACATGTTATGGCCAGAGGAAAAGGATAATCTTCAATCTCTCGGTGGTGTGTCCACAGGTCTGGTTGTACCTAAAACAGGTTGCAATCTAATTAGAAACAGGAAACAGATGATGTGAGCTTAATCACAGTTATTTCCAACACCAGATTCTCTCTGTGCTGTTACATATTAAAATATATATTAAATATTCCCACACATGGCAGATGAAACTGTGGAGATACAAGCTTCCTTCTCGAAGCAGAAACAGCAGTGCTGGCTAGCCTCAGAGCTGTGTTTGCCTTGCACATGGCCCTGCGGGTAAGTACTCTATTTCATGTTGTCTCACCTCTGAGAGGTGTATGGTCACCTAAATTTAGTTATGGATGTGTTGCTGTGCTCTTGGGAGGCAGATGCAGGAGGATTGTGCATTTCAGGCAAGCTTGGGCTACATGGTAAGTAAGAGGAAAGAAGTAAGTAAGTAAGCAAGTTAATAAATAAAATAAAATAAAAATGTCCCAAATCCCTCCCCTTCCTTTCTTGGGCTTCTATACTGAATATTGTCATTTTACGTGATTCCTACATAAGGTTTGCACACCTATGGGCAAGAACTTCAAATGACTAAACACAGCCTTCCTGGTGTTACCCTCAGATACAAAAAAAAAGGGGAAAGAAAGAAAGGAAAGAAGGAAGGAAGGAAGGAAGGGAGGGAGGGAGGGAGGGAGGGAGGGAGGGAGGGAGGAAGGAAGGAAGGAAGGAAGGAAGGAAGGAAGAAGGCAGCTTGTATACTTGCAAGGTTGTGATTGCTACTTCTCAGCTGTGATGGTAGATTTGTCCCTACGTTAACTTCAATGATCAGGAGTTTTAATTGTGGAGTCCTGTTGTCTGTTTTGTTGAGTTTATGTTTTCACACATTAAGCTCTGTATATTTGACATTCTAGACAAGTAGATGGCAATAATTCTCATTACAAGTGAATATTCATTTGACAACTGATGTTAGTCATTGTCATGAAATCTCATCATCCCACAAATATTAGCCTGTGTTATTAAAATCCTTCACATTATTTCCTCTTACATAAAATTACTAGTTATGTCCTCCAAATTATTTAGTTTCAACAGTTCTTCAGTCTTTATCTTCTATAATTTCCATAAGAAATTATAATATGTTCTTACTAAAAACAAGTACACATGCATGTGCTAAAAAATGTGTGTTTTATGCTAATTCTTAATTAAAATAAAATAAAACAAAAGAACACTGTGGCTACTTAAAAGTAGGTAATGAGAAGGGGAAAATAAAATATCTCCCTTGTGTAATATCAAAATCACCAAATTGACCCATAGTCTTTATAGATTTCATCCTGTTTAAAAGGTATCAATTAAAAAACACAAATACAGGAAATAGTGAGAGATGCAGCAGATAGGAGAGTACAGGAGAGCAGTGAGCTTCTGTCATCATTGTGGCCTAAAACTTTTCAGGTAGAAGATTAAGGAAAACAAGAGGAACTTGCTGGATTGTCGGCCAAAAACTTCCCTCAGGTCACTTCTCCTGTGTGACACTTGGTATGAAGAGAGGTCAAAAGATACACGTGACAAGTTCTTAAGTTAGCGGGGAGATAGCATGTTGGAAAGAGTGAGAGAAGGCAGGAGACTCTAGGAAGTAGACTCAGGAGGACTTGGTGAGGAATTGAACAGACAAAAGCAAAGATTGGTATCTAAAGTAACTGCCACTGTGCTTATTGCCTTGAGAAGTTGTGGCCAGTCAGGGTGGCAAAAAGATTTGAGGAGGAATGATTAGTTTGAAAAGTGCTCTATTGAGATGTAACTCAAAGACAGACCAGACTATCCCTGAATTAACGGTTGTTAAAATTAGGATTTATTTGTTTATTAATTAACTAATTAATTAATTAACCTTTAGGTGGCACAAAAAGTAATACACATTCAATAGAAACAAGACTTTTGACTTTTGAATTTTGGTCTTTCCCAGGTTCCTGATATTTTGTACAACTCTCCTTCTTGAGGCTGGAAGTAACAATAAGCTCAACTCTCTACTAGCTACTGAATCATATGAGTAAGCAATTTATATCCTCCCACATACATTGGAGATATAGAGTACAGTAGATGTAGAACAGAGCTCAATAGAATATGTATATTAAATGTACTTTCAATTTATACTGTTTTCAATCTGCTGTAGATTTTTTGTGACAAAATGCCATATAAGTCAAAGATTATCTGTATAGAACTTGAACTCAGAGAACACACCTAAGTATAGTGCTGCTCAGCTTTCCTAATATAGTTCTCAGCCTTTAATATAGTTCTTCAAACTGTGGTTACCCCAATCATAAAATTATTTTTATCGCTACTTCATAACTGTAATCTTGCTACTGTCATGAATCATAATGTAAATATTCATGTTTTATGATGGTCTAAGGAAACCTGTTGAGACCTGCATATTATATAGACTTGGAAGTTAACCTAAAAAACAATGGAAACAGTAATAGAATTTGAAGGTCAGCACGAGAACATAGGAGAACATCAAAGAGATTTAATGAAGGGACCAGGGGAAAGGGCTGGAGAAGAAAATAACAGTTAAATTTTAAAAAGTGTGTCTCCCTCCCAAAAAAGAATAAAAAAGACTTGTAAGGAATTTCAAAGAGAAAAATATTGGGACTGAAAGAATAAAATATCAATATCTATTTTTTTGTGATTTCAAGAGTTTCAAAACTTCATATTCTTTTTTTTAAAGTCAAGATTTTCAAGATGTAGGGATACATTATATGATTGACAAATGCCATTGGATTTGACAATGAGAAAGACACTGGTGAATTTTGCCAGCATGGCTACGGTGCTTTGTGGGTGGTGATGCCAGATTGCAGTGGGTGGATATGCAGAGGAAATGGGGTATAAAGTGTGAAGGGTTTGGAGTTGGCTACATGTCCTAATCCTACCACTTAACTCAAGCTCTTCACTATCTAAAACAATGTTGTATAAATACAGGGAATGGTTGGCCAGAGATCACAAGGTAAGCATTGTTCAGGGCTCCTTGACAATGAATTGATTGGCAAGGACAGTGGTTCCCTGGCTTTTTCTTCTTCTTTTTTTTCTTTTCTTTTTCATTAAGAAATTTTCTGTCCAGGGTTAGGGATTTAGCTCAGTGGTAGAGTGCTTGCCTAGCAAGCGCAAGGCCCTGGGTTCGGTCCTCAGCTCCAGAAAAAAAAAAAAAAAAAAAGAAATTTTCTATTAATTTTACATACCAACCACAGATCCCTTCCCCTCCCTCCTCCCACTCTCTAGTGTTCTTCCCCATCCCAACCCCATTTCCACCTCCTCCAAGGCAAGGCCTCCCATGGGGAGTCAGCAGAGCCTGATATACTCAGTTGAGGCATGTCCAAGCCCCTTCCCCTGGACCAAGGCTGTGTAAGGTGTCCCATCATAGGCAGTGGGCTAAAAAAGCCCCCTCATGCCTTGGGATGGATCCTAATCCCATTGCCAGGGGCCGCCCCTTAAGCAGATCAAGCTACACAACTGTCTCACCTATGCAAAGGTCCTAATCCAGGTGCATGGAGGCTCCACAGCTATTGGTCCACAGTTCGAGTTCCCACTAGTTTGGTCTGGTTGTCTCTGTACATTTCCCCATCATGATCTTGATGCCCCTTACTCATAGAATCTCTCTTTTCTTTCTTCGACTGGACTCCTGGAGCTTGGCTTGGTGTTTGGCTGTGGATCTCTGCATCTGCTTCCATCAGTTACTGGGTAAAGGCTCTAAGACGACAGTTAGGGTATTCACTAATCTGACGACAGCCTACAGAATGGGAAAAGATCTTTACCAACCTCACATCTGACAGAGGGCTGATATCCAAAATATATAAAGAACTCAGGAAACTAAACATCAAAATACCAAACAATACAATTAAAAAAAAAATGGGCTACAGAGCTAAACAGAATTCTCAACTGAAGAATCTCAAATGGCTGAAAGACATTTAAGGAATTGCTCAACATCTTTAGTCATCAGGGAAATGCAAATTAAAACAACACTGACTTCTTACATATACACACATATACAAGCTCGTAGGGGCCAGAAGGACAGGGTTCGCACCTTAACGGAGGTAAATCTTGGCTAATCTTCTTCTACTAGTCATGTTTTTCAGACATCTCAAACCTAAGATTTAGTACATTCTAGATAAGCACTCAACTATTGAACATGTTTCCATATTGAGATAGGAGCTAAGTCCTAGATCTTACACTTCCCAGAAGAATACAGTGGGAAGAACAAAGGTACCTATGTTTTCTTTGGGGACATTAGTAATTTCACATATAGTTAAGCAGATAACTCAGATTTACTAGTTTACTTTGAAACTTTGAATAAGGATAAGGTAAAGACTCATGTCTCACTGAAGAGTTTGAAAATTCAAACAAGAGGGTATAATAGAAAGTCCAAGTCTGTGGAGAATGGGTAGTGATTTAGGTAAAGTGTACATAAGCAAGCAGGTGATTTAAATAATCTCAGCTTTCTCAAGAGAGAGGAAATGAGTCTGTGTACTGAGAGGCAGAGTACTGTAGCGATCTGGAAGCTGGAGGAGGGTGGTGACAGTTTCTGTGAATTTCAATACATACACTTTGGAGAGTGTCATGATACCAACTGTGTCATGTCTTCTTTTTGCCAGTGACAGGAGAGAATTCTTGGTTGTGTAGAACACTGGATTCATCTATAATAAAACTTCATCATTTTATATTCACTTTGATTTTCTTAGTGTCCTTTTGAGAGGAGGCTTTCAAGTTATGTGTCTGTGGAAGAAAGTCTACAACCAATGAAACTTCCAACAGTTTAATAAAATGAGTAAAGGCATTATAATTGCTCTTTTATAGGACTCTTCAATTCAAATGATATTTCTGATTTTAAAAGTGTTCCCTTTCTGGGGAACAAAAATGTTCATTCATTAGTAAAACTAGGATAATGGGCAATTACTTTGGTTTCTCTTTTGTTTCTACTTAGCAATGATAAAAGTGAATGAGTATATGTTCCTCCAACGTCTAATGAGTTCTTGAGATCTGTGAAATCCCAAAGCCTAATCATCAGGACTCTTGAAGATATTTTCATAAACAACAAGCCATCTACTGAGAGCATAATTGAAGTAAATGAAGGGGGAATAAAATAATTATTTAGCAGACGGAAGATGAGGCCTGAATAATGAAAGGAACTACCATTAGGTAACTTCATCCTCATAGCTTCACTTACATCAAGATTCAAAGTATGGTTCATAGAGATCCAAAATAATACCTCATTGTAGAGCCCTGCAGGATAACTCTTACACAGCAGCCATGGCAGAGAGCGTAGTTTATAATGTCATAGTCTCTGTTGCCTAGGAAACAGCACAGCCAGCAACAGAGGCTGACATTTTGAAACACATGTGATTTTATTATTTACAAGTTACAGAGAGGAAAGCAGAGCTACCATGGTAGCTTGGAAACATCTGTTCTAATACTGCTTGTTTATTTGTTTTATATATAGTCATGTAAATATACTCAGAGACATAGACTCTTCCACCCATTCGTTCACTTACTTGTTCAATAATAGTTTACCTAATGAGCACCTACTGTGTGCACTATACAAAAGGGTCTGCATATAGACACAACTTTGCTAAATTTGCTTTAAATCTGGTTATAGCAGGTAGAAATCAATGCGTGGGATAAGTAACATTTAAGTAGGGAAAAATTGTACTTCTCTTGTTTCTCAACATTTTGATATTGGCAATCTATACCTCTCTTATTCCTACACCTTTTCCCTCAAATATTCATTTTAATAGATGCATGTATCTCTTTCGATAGTATGAGAAAATAGCAGTTCCCAATTAAATAATTTTGAAAGATGCAGTAGCACATACCTCTTTCCCATCAATTCACAGGAGCATTTCCTGACAACGTTTCCATAGTACTAGTACTCCAGGGAGCATATACTGGGAAAAAAACTGCATTAGTGTCAACTTTGGCTTAGAATAGTGATTACAGTAGAAATACACACATGGGTTACAGGCACTTGGAAATTTGTAAGCAACATATACCCTGTGATCCCAGTGGAATACTGCATTCATCATTTATGAATACCAAAGATGGTACTGAACCTTTAATTACTTCTTCACAGAAGCAAGCCCCAGGGCTTCCATAATCTGAAAACACTTCTTAAAACATGTTTCTTTTATATGTCATCTGTGCGCCTTCCTGATGAGCCAGAATTTAGTAATGCAAAAGCAGACCTTCCTGCCTGTGCTTAGTGATATTTACATAAGTAAACACAACATCCTGTCTAGTATTGCTATTCATTAAAACAGAAGTTCAGTCTAAAACTTCAGGAGGATAGCAACTCCCCAGATTTGCAAGAGGGCAAGGGGGTAAGGGCATGACTTAGGTAAGAGAGGCACTGACATTCAGTTGGCTTTAGCCAGTGCTATCTGTTCCATTCCTGGCTTCAGATTTAGTGAAGGACACCATGCAGCCTGCATCATGCTGAAGCTCTTGCCTCACTGAGTTATTATTTTGGAAATCTCTCTCTTCCTTCAAGACAGTTGGAGACACTGAGATTTTTCTGCCTGTGTTTCTTATCAATTTCATTCACTGGACACTGCTTCATTGCTACCAGGTAATTCGATTTAATTTGTGAGGGAAAGGAAAATCATAGTTCTTACTTCCCACAGAGGGTGAGAAGATTAAAAGAGCCGTGCAAAGCCCCTGCTGTGGAGAGATTGCAAAGGTGTTATTAGATGGAGCCAGCGCATAATTCTGAATCACACTGCTGCAGCATCAGAGGGCAAATAGTGTTTGCAGGCAGGTGCTTCTGAATAGCAGGATTGCCGCAGCTCCATGTGGAGGACAAAGTCTGTGTGATGGTTTGGCTCAAAGCCTTTCTCTCAGACAGCTTGGCACAGGCACAGATGTCCCAAGTAGTAATCGACAGAGCAGACCCCGGGCTGAGAAACCCTGTAATGTCTGCCTCATTCAGCACCCTCAGCATATGTTCCCGTATTTTTATATTTATTTCACTCTCACACTTCACTGATCTTTTAAATTTGTAAATTAACAAAAGAGATGACTCTTTCAGGAGAAACTAAACCAAGCTATCTGCTGTGAAGTTAAAGGCTGTCTATGTGGACAGTAGATCACTCATTTACGCTGGATGTTGTTAAAATGCCAACTGGAGATCTTAAAATGATCATGGATATTCTTTTCAGTGATATTAGAAAATGGCTAATGTTAAGCAATTTGGAGTGATTAAGAACTTCCAGGCTTCTTGAAGTAAGACCTTTTCTTTTCATCTTTGAATTACTGGATGAGGTCCACTGAAAATGGCACACAATACATAAAAATGAGCAGGTCTACACTGATGTACAACATCAGATATGCATGGGTTTGAATGCAAATCTTTCTAATTACCAGCTATGTGTAAAGTCTTGACTTTACTAAACCTCGATTTCCTTCACTGAATATTGGTGGAACCTATTTCATAATAATGTTGTAATGACCAAGCATTATGTGCTAATCTTTGCATAGAATTTAGCATAAAATATATACTCACCAAGTATCAATTATTGCTTTCTATACAACTGTCACACATATGCAGAGGGCCTAAGTTGAATAGTCTATTGACAGGTTTCAAAAGTAGAAACATTGTCCTTGTCATTATGCACGCATGTATGCACTGTGTGCTTGATCGGCTTTGTAATTGAAAGCGAAACTGTGCAAGAGCTATTACCAGTATTTCCTGGGCTAGAGTTCTACTGTTCTTTACAAATATAGATGAAAGTACAAGTATCAGAATCTCAGTGTGGAGGTCTCTTTATAGTCATGCACTAATGTCCTAGCCACTAAGTAAATATTAATAGTGAATCTACTATTTGCCTATCTGAATCAACAGCTATCAAAGATACATGAATAATAGGTAAAATCTTTGCACTAAGAAATTTTGCAGGCTTAGATGAGAAACAAAGGCCTTTGCTCCTGGGAGCTCACCAACTCTGGACCAATAGCTAGGGAGCCTGCACGAGACCGACCTAGGCCTTGTGCATGTGTGAGACAGTTGCATAGCTTGGTCTGTTTGTGGGGCTCCTAGCAGTCGGATCAAGACCTGTCCCTGGTGCTTGAGTTGACTTTTGAGAACCCAATCTCCATGCTGGGTTGCTTAGCCCAACCTTGATGCAGGAGGGAGGAACTTGACCTGCCTCAACTTGATGCGTCATGCTTTGTTGACTGCCATGGGAGGCCTGTCCCTTTCCGAATGGAGACAGAGGAGGAATGGATGGGGTGGGGGAGGTAGAAAGGAAGTGAGGGGAGGGAGCAGGATGAGAGGAGAGAAGGGAAATCCTGGTTGGTATGTAAAATAAATGAAAAATTTATGTAAAAAATCAACACCAATGTAATATGAAAGGAATTATAGTGAGCACAAATTGGGCTATTTGACTTATAGAGTGAGAGTAGCATCTCTCCTCTATTAAAAAACAAACACATAGTAACGACCTCTGAAATTCTTACTTATTTTATCTCATGTTTTCACTTGATCTTTAGAGATATCCTCCAAGTTGAGAAAGTACAATCTTGAGATATTTCCTTTAATTTACATAAGTTTTCTCTTAGAATAATTTACCATTTGCTCTTAATATCATTATTCACTTAGAAAATGACAAATAGAATTTAAAAGGAAAATGAATCCCATTCATCTTAAAGCAGTTTTAAAATATTTGTATTTTTACATGGTGTTAGATCCATTTTACATGGTGTTAGATCCAATAAAATTAACCATTTTAATGGTTTAATGCAGGAAAAAAAATAGATTAGAAGTCCAGTTTGGTGGTGTACATCTGTAATCCCAGAATTCAAGAGGCTAAGGCAGGAGGATTGTGACTTTGATGCCAATTTTCATTACATTTTGAGAACTTGCATCAAAAGAATTGAGTGGATATCAGTTCCTGAAATGGCCATATTGATCAAAACAAATAGTCACTATAAAAGCACCCCTTTTCTTCAATTTCTCTCTTCTCTCCTCTGCCCTTTCTCCTCCCTTCCACACCTGCCTCACTCCCATTCTTTACCTTCTTCCTTCCTTCTTTCCTTCCTTCCTTCTTTTCATGCCAACTTTTCCAAACTTGCTTAACTAATTTACCAAAAAATAAACAACCATTTCTACCCTCAGAAACAGCTAATATGCAGATATAGAAAAACTAAACCTAAACTTGGAGTTTTGTATTTCCTTTTATTCTACATAGCTTTGCAATGTAAACAAACTATAGAAATTTTTGAACATAAACTATTTCAATAAATTCTGTGAAGAAAAACCTGACAGGAATACAAAGGACATTGCCACCTGCCTCCATTGCCCACAGTGTCTTCTTTGTGAAGTCTTTTCACAGAAGGAGATCCTACATTATTACTGGTAAAATAAGGTAAGAGGAAATTTTTCTAGAAGTTATTTTTTCAAGGAAATCTTACTAGCTGTTACATTTTTAAAAAGTAATGTGGCTGATATGACAGGAGGGGAGGTAGGGAGCTGAGTGGGTTGGTGCCAGGCACATCTGAGGTACCCCAGGACTCCAAAGAAATCCTTTGAAATCCTTTGAACTAAGAAATCCTAAGGTTCCCTGTAGTGCTAACAGCATATGACTATGGGAACTAAATAATTCACGTTGAATCATACTTCTCTAAATATGGATGCCTTCTGCTTTCAAGGAATAAGTAACTCAGGTTTTTATTATGCTATGGCATTTACTTTGTATCAACAATGGCAGCATCTAGAATCAATCCCTATGAAAATTACTCATGTCCAGAAAAATATGAAAGCCTAAAATATAATGCTATCTCTAGAACCACAGATAATATCACCGTTGAAGTAATGACAATGTGTTTCTTACACTATTTATGAAAAAAGACCTCAGTGATCAAACAGTAGTTAACCACTTGGATGCAGTATTTTTTCCTTCACATAATTTCTGTTAACTTAAAATTAGTCACCATTATTCTTTAGTTATATTTCTCTACCTATGTAGATAACTAACATCTATGAACACAAAATACCATGTAATATTAGAAATTTAATAAATTAATATTTACCTTTAACATTTCATTTCAAAGGAGCTTTTTACATTTTTTTTCTAAACTAAGACTATTAAATCAATTACTCACTTGGTGAATGTGTCATTAAACTCTTCTCATTAAAGAGGAGAGGATTGTAACTTAATCTCTCTCTCTCTCTCTCTCTCTCTCTCTCTCTCTCTCTCTCTCTCTCTCTCTCTCTCACACACACACACACACACACAGGTATGCATGTGTGTGTGTGTGTGTGTGTGTGTGTGTGTTTCTGTATCTCACTCATGACAGTGTAAGTGCTGTAGCTTTGTGCAGTAATAGTCCATTGTGTTCTAAGTATTAAGGATGGGAGACAGATATTATGTGAGATTTCAAATTTCAGAAGGCAGTCCTACCTCACTACTGTCATACGAAAAACAATGACTTGAAGCAGGAAAGGATTTCATCTAGTTAGTTGTGCTAAAATTGTTGCTGAAGTTTCTCCCTTAGGGATTCCAGCCACAAGGATTGAGTGTCTGTATCACATTTACTTGTGGATGAGATGGTAAAGAGTGTTAAAAGTATATGTCAAAGCAAATCTTTGTAAATATTCCTTAGGATAGGGGTATAAATGTATCATGCTGCCTCCTTTTTGTTAAATAGACAAAAAATATTGACATAATTGATGGGCATTTCTACTGTTGTGGACATTACCTTTCTGATCTGTTGTGAGAGCAAATACTGTTTCTTTGCTTCCAACTTGTCTCATCTTGCCTGTATTGACACTTTGAAAACCAGATGAGAAAACGTAGCTCTTGGTGAATCTTAGGTATCCTAGCCATGTTGGAAATCTCACCATATGTTCACACATTATCTTTTCTCAGCATTGATCATAGTGAGCAGATTATTACATCTTGTGCTGCAGGAGAAGCCTGAATAAGTTTTGAGATCCGTGGCCCATTTAAGATGAGTGAAAAGAGTTAACTGTTTATTATGATCAACCAGACTAAGTTTTGGCGGCGCGTTTCTTTATCCAGTTGGCTAAAATATACAACAGTCACCAAAACTATTCAAGTCATCTATCATTTAAGCTTAGGGGATGTTTCTATGATTGTGAAGAGTAAATACCAACAGGAACGTCTGCTGTACCTATAGAAGGAAACAGAGACATTTTTGATAGGTTTGTTATGCTTCTATGTCTAAGAAAAGATGCCTGACACGAACGTATTTATTTATTTGAGGTATAGTAGAGAACTCTTGTTTTACTTCGAATTCATTACAACTCTATTTTCCTTGAAGATTATCATTATTGGGATTGGTATGGAGCACATGGATTTTGATTCTTCCTTAGTTTTGTTAAACTTTTATCGTTGAAGTATTTTGCAGGTAATGGTCACATTTTTAATGCTGTATTTATTTGATATTTTGAGAGAAATTGTCTTACATTTCATTTGTTTACTGTGTCACAACATGCATGCAGAGGTTAGAGGACAACTTGCAGAAGTCAGTTCTCTTCTTCTACCCTGTAGGTTCAGGGGATGGAACTCTGGTTGCCAATTAGCAACAAATGATGTGACCTGCTGAACCATTTACCCACTCCTATTTGTGAGTCTCTGAAACATCCCAAACTTTCTTTTAGGAAAATTTCTAGTAATGTAGACAGTATATCTTTGGCATTGATGAAAAACTAACAAATGATTCACCCCCATGAGATACATGTGTGATTTCTACATTTATCTATCTATCTATCTATCTATCTATCTATCTATCTATCTATTTAGATTTTTTGGAGACAAGGTTTTTCTGTGTAGTTTTGATGCCTTTCCTGGATCTTGCTCTGTAGACCAGGCTGTCCTAGAACTCACAGAGATCCACCTGGCTCTGGCTCTGCCTCCTGAGTGCTGGGATTAAAGGCATTCATCACCACTTCCCGGCTCTCTACATTTATTTTTTATGTTATTCATTGTCCTATGTATAAAAAGCTTTTATATATTTTCTCCATGAGTGCAGAATAAGAAGACAGTTATTTCTGTTCATTAAGCAGCTTGCTTTTGACTGCTGAACATTGATGCTAAGAAATGTTTTGCACTCCCTGCTAAGAAGTCTAGACATAAAGGTTTCAGAATTTATTTCCACACATGAGACTCGATATAAATGGCTTTTATTTCGCAACAATTTTCCTTTGATGCTGTGTTAATGCTCTTTGGGTCTATTGCTGAAATCCCATTGTTGTAGACATGTCCATGCCTCTTTTACATATCCTAAAATAAGTGGATATGCATACCCTCTTGAGCAAGCCATGTGGAATACCATTGTTTCACAATGGACTGTGGTACTAGGCCCCAGCAGACCAGACTTAACCAAAATGTAGTCACTCATGCTAAATATTGCCTAACTTGAAGCTGTAAGGAAGCTAGTAAATCCTCAAAATCAGACCAGATTGAAAACAGTATCAGTGCGGCCAGTTCGAAGGAGCACAGTTATTGGAGTCCTGCCAATGAGAAAGTCCTTTCCCCTTAATGTTTAGTGGAAATTAGATCCAGAGAAATCTGCATCAGTGACTCTACTATGTCAATTTCTCCCTTCCCAAGTTTCCACTTAATAACAAACAACTCTTAAGTCATTCCCAGTGGAACACCATGTCTTATAAACTGAATGATGTCCAATTCTAGAACCGTGAGAAAATGATAATTTTGTTTTTGAATATCTTAGAACGAAATGTGGCTCAATCCTAAAATTTCAAATGAAAGCCAAATGAACAAAACTTGATGTAAACATGTTTCATTTTATTTACATCTCTTTTCCATTCTAATTCCCCATTTTCACTTTTATGTGATAGTGTTAGCCTAAGATTTGCACAACTCATGCCCACAAAGCTACAGAAACTGAAGCAGGGTTCTTAAGCAGACAATTTAATGAGGAAACAAGGAGGAGGAGGAGGAAGATGAGCAGAAAGAAGAGGAGGACAGTAAAGTGGGATGAGGGACTGAAACAGAGGAAGGGGTGTCAGCTCATTGATACTATGCCAGTATTGGTGTCATTAGTAGACAACTGGATCTCAACCCTGCCATGACCAGCTGATGTATCATAGAAGCTATGCCTTAGCATCTTTATTTAACCAGGGAACAAAGGGACAAGGATCTTCCACCACTAGCTGAAATGTGTCCCAGGCTGTGTTATTAAATCCTCACATCGATACCTGCCAACATTTCCAAGAATCCACAGGGCAAATCTAGGAGATATGTGTTACACCTGCAGCAGTGTAGAGCAAAAACATGAATCAAGTGGTCAGAGGCCAGGTCCAAGAGATAGTCTGCATGTTTATGAGCCTGGTAGGTCCCCAACACCAGCATTAGTGACCAAGTTTTACCTTTCATCAAGTTCTGACTCAGCTGTGTGCTACTTAGCACTCAGAGTATACATTATCTCCTTCTGTGGTGAAAAAAAAAAAGCAGCAGCACTAAACCATTGCATTTTTGAACCAGTATCTTTTATCAAAAAAGAATGTATGTAATGGAAAATAATATAATTGAGAAACTGAGTATGATGTCCCAAAGGTAGAGACATGGCATTGCTTCAATGACTATGTTGAAAAGTCTAGAGTGGTAAAAAGTAACTCTAATCTCAGATTTATCAGCACACCTGGGATCTGTGTAATATAAATTCTATTTTGTACCTCAAGACTCCCAGCTTCTGCCAGAATAAAAATTAGAGCCCAAGATCCAAGCTACTGCACATATATTTTCCTCGGCTTGTCTTTTATTCCTTCCTTCTTTTCAATCTTCTGTAACTATCTTCTTCCATCTTGGGAGCTCCTACTAGATATAAAGAAACAAGAAACAACATATCTATCAGACATGAATGAAGCTGTGTAAGGTGATTTCTGAGACCTTGTGAGAAAACTCCAAGTAAACAAGACAAGAGTCTTAGAACCTTTGTTCCTCCATAACATTGTAGTTCTTGGAATGTGCTTTTGTGCCCCTCCCTGGTATAATAACAGGAGTGGGTTTACTTCAGATTACCCAACATCTTACCCATTATTATTCAGAATGATGTTTCCAGGCACAAGTTGTCCTGTGAATGTATACAGCTTGAACTAATGTGGCCTTGCCATCCTGACTGTATAAATCTAAATTCATGTGACCTTGCCCTCATGACTTTTTATAAACTAAACTCCTGTGACCTTGCCTTTGTGACTGTACACAAGTTGAACTCAAATGAACTTTGCTCACATGACCTTGATAACCTTCTGAATGTCTTCAGAATATAAATTATCTGGTGCCCTGAATCAAGACAACTATTGCAAGAGACTTTAGTGTGCCTCATTTTAGGCTCCATTTTACCAGATTCGTACCACCAACTAGAGCAATAAGACACATCCACATTCTAGACTCATAGTTTCTATAGAAAATCCTAACAGTCTCAGTAGTATACAAGTCTTACATCTATAGCACCCATGTTTAGGACCTCATTTTATTGGTTCCTTCAGTGTGAAATCATGTGTAACAATTTTTCCTGCCTGGCCCACAGTCAGGACAAATCTCTGACACCCGCCAGTCCCACAGCCGCTCAGAACCAACCAAGTAAACACAGAAACTTACATTGCTTACAAACTGTATGGCCTTACCAGGCTTCTTGCTAACTGTTCTTATATCTTAAATTAATCCATTTCTATAAATCTATACCTTGCCACGTGGCTTGTGGCTTACCGGCATATTCACATGCTGCTAGTCATGGAGGCGGCTGGCAGTGTCTCCCTCAGCCTTCCGCTTCCCAGAATTCTCTTCTCTCCTTGTCCTGCCTATACTTCCTGCCTGGCCACTGGCCAATCAGTGTTTTATTTATACAGAATGATATCCACAGCACTTCCCTTTTCTTTTTTTTTCAAAAAGGAAGGTTTTAACCTTAACATAGTAAAGTTACATATAATTTGGGAATTTGGGCATAGCTTCTCTTACTACTTCCTGCTGGAGGGGGGCGCTGTATCTCATGGGGACATAAAAAAAATTTTAGGATCATGGAGTAGTCCGTGAGGGTGTATCATCTGAGTCAGGTCCTTCTTTTAGTAGATGTTTCAAGATGAAAAAGTAAATATGCCTGTATGGTCAAGCTCAGTGGTTAAAGGCAAAGTTGATCTCCCTCCTATATCAGGCTCTTTGATCTTTGAAGATTTTAACTAAGTTTTCTATACCTCAGTTCCTACAATCAGTAATATGTACACAGTAACGTGAATCACATAGGACTATTGTAAAGAAAATTACTGTCAATGAGAATGTGGTCATTAATGCTAGCTGGAAGTAAGCTGCTACAACAAGGGGCAGAAGCAGACAGAGAAGAGACCCAAGAGATCCGAGAACAAAGAAGCTGAAAATGTAAAGGATGTTGTGACCAAATAGCAAATAAACAAACAGGAGGAACCATGTACCCTTTCTCCCTGCCCAACCCACATCCTTACATACCAGCTATTCACAAAGTTGAGACTCCCCTCTTAATGACTATAGCAACACTGGGTGCAAACTCAGTCATTACTGCATAGCAAACACTTATAGTTCCTGATCAACAATCCTATTGTTGATTTAAGAAGAATCAAACAAAAGACGTAAATCTTCTATGAACATGTTTCAGTAACTACAGTGCCTCAGTAATCTCGATGAACTTCGTAGTGATTTTGCCTTTTCCTCTCACCTCTTCAACCCTTCTGGCTGTTATGTGAACACCCACCAGCTGACAGATGGCAAGGAATGTGCCAGGTGGGTATTGCCATATATACAATGCAAACCAAATCACAGGCTTTGAGCACTCCAAGAGCAATCCTAGGACACATGTGGTTTATTGGTTAGAAGTTAGACATGTCTGTATGATATATACCTGGAGCTATGGAGATTTATACAGATACATATCTTCAGTTTTAATAGACAATGTCTGAAGATAATGCCTAGATGGCAATTTTATATTAGCTAATCATAATTTTACATTGATCATTGTAACATAGCTATATTTTCTTTTGACTTCTAGTGAAAACCTTATAAAATGATAGGATAATAATTCTAGTTTTGTTTGAGGTAATTTTTAAGATCAAAGTTTATAAATATTCTATTTTTTTCTTTTTTCTGTTATGTATTTGAATTCTTTTATGACTACACATGGGTCAATTAGATTTATAAGCTGATAAATTTTTTAGAGGGACAAGTTCTCAGAACTCTGATCAATATTTGGGTGATCTTATAACTTCCTAGAGTTACTTATAAAACTGAAAAGAGCATCGTTTTACTTTCACTGTTCATGTTATGATCATGCCGGGTACAATATTGAAGTCTGAATAAATTCCAGGTAGAATTGAAGATTTGGGGCTGGGAAACGAATCATCTGGTAAGTGTTTGCTGTGGAGTTTGATCCCAAGAGCCAACATGAAAATGACAAATGTAACAATAAATGCTTGAATTGCAGTGTTGAGGAGGTTGAAACAGGCGGATTCAGCTTAATGAGAATAGCAAAGGCCACTGAGAGACTCTCTCTAAAAAAACCTAAAGTGGCAGCCCTGTTGGTCAGTCTTGATGGATGTAGATGTTTTTAGGATACAGAGTCTCACAGCATACTTCCTGTTCCTCTGGCTCTTACAATCTTCCTGTATCCTCACCTTCAATGATCCCCAAGCCTTAGATGAAGGAGTTGTGTTGGAAATATATCAGTTATATGTAACAACAACTAAAGAAAAAAAAGGCCATGACTTTGAAATAGAGCAAGGGTGGGTACATGTGAGGATTTGGAAGAGGAAAGGAAAAGGAAGAAATGATGTAATGATATTAATTTGAGAAAAAATTAAAATAAATAAAGTAATGAAACCCAAAACTGACCTCTGGCCTCCACATGCACATGTGTACACACACACAGACACACACACACACACACACACACACACATACACAGAGAGAGAGAGAGAGAGTGAGAGAGACAGAGAGACAGAGAGAGACAGAGAGACAGAGAGAGAGACAGAGAGAGACAGAGATGATTCTAGCTGAATCCAAAGTATCACCCATAAAAATTGAGGGAAACAAAGGTTGGGTATTTGATATCATATTAATCTAATCATATCCTTGATTAGAAATGTAAGTAAAATTTTTCTTGGATTTAACTAAAAGCCTCATTATCACTTGAAGATTATAACAATACAGAGATTAAGACATCCCAGCTTTTATTAATATAGCTGCTGCTGTGGTAATAGTCTTCTAGTGGCATTCTCAATAAGTTTGATTTTTTTTCAGGATCACTTCCAGTTCTTCCATGCTTATCTTTTTTTTTTTAAAGATAAATTTTGGTTTGTTTGTAGAACATAGAGCACATTGTGTTATAACCAAATTACATTCTTGAAGCAACTATTACAATTACATTCAGTGATGGGTGGTGATGGCACATGCCTTAATTCCAGCATTCAGGAGGCAAGGTCAGGTGGAACTCTGAGTTTGAGGCCAACCTGGACTACAGAGTGTGTTCCAGGATGGCCAGATACTGCGGCTATGAGGACCAGCCTCCAGCAGCACAGGGCTTGACGGGCCGTATGGAGTATGTGGACCTGGACTTTTCTATCTGAGGGAGTAAAACTCAATTTTCTGAGGCTGGCAAGTGGGGGAGGCTAAACTTAACTCTTTGGGGCCAGCAAGAGAAGGAAAAAAAACACACACAAACTATTAGGATCTTTCGATCATCTTCTGTCTCAGTTCTGTCTTTAGGTTTTTCTTTACAGCTTATACATCCCAATAAAATCTTTCAGGCAATATAAAAATAGCAATGTAGTTACATCCTATATTTCAAGTGAATGATTATAATGAATACAGGTAAAAAAAATGTTTCCCATTTCCCTTACATGATTAAACAAAGTCATCCCGAGAGCCCACATACATTCACATCTAAGTAACTTGTTATAGATTAACAGAGTGTGGGCAAGCAAGGTATTTCTCTCGGTCAGTTTGTTTACTGACAGGCTGCATATTGTGATTAGAAAGAAAGAATCAATCACATTATTACTTATCTTGAAAGGTAATCTTATAAGGAATCTTAAAAGAATCACAAACTTAAACTTTTATATATGAAAAACAATCAGTCTTTAGGGTGTATACCCACTCATCAACAGTTTTTTATATTAGGAGATTGAGGGTAGAAACGGGTGCAAGGAATTAATCATCATCTTTGATCATCAACCAATCTTAGCAAGAAAGGCGCATCAGCTAATAATAGTTGGGCAACTTTGTTCTTGTTCCTGACCTTAGTGAGTTCCTCACTCAGCTTTGTTCCTTGTCTTCTTGGGTTTTTCACCTTAAAGCTGTTTAACAAAAATATCTTAGTCTAATCTTATGTTATTTTCAAAGCTTTGCTTCAGCTATGATGCACTCCAAAACCTGTGATCACATCTCCTAACATTAAGATTAAAAGAACTTAAGCTAGCTGGGCTTCTGAGACCCAATTGTTTTTCTCAATCATTAACCTAAGGCACGGTCTATATGGCTCCTCAAAAGAAACTAGTCATGTGACATTTCCTTGCTTTATTTTTTATCCTTTGCAACCTCTGCTTTATCAGAGACAGGGACAACATTTCATCCTACCTTTACCTATGTTAATTTTTCTACTAAACTAACATCTATCATAATCCCTTACTGTATTTATTTAAAACTTTAAGTCATCAGAATTCTATTTACACTGACACTGTTATTGTATAAAATCATTGCTTCAGTTAAACAGTATAGCTTAGGAGGAAATCATATTCATAATAATTCATAGGTAAAAATGCCCAATAGAATGGGATATTTCCATGAGATAATCATACCACATTAGGGTCAGTGGGGAATCTTCCCATACCTATTCATACCATGTCAGTTACTAGGAAAAAAATGGCAGAGGCAAACATGTAGAAACACAGCAGTAGCAAGAAAAATTCTGAGGCTGAAGCCCTTGGGGCCGTGCCTATCTGAGATTCACCCATCAGAGCTTTGTTTCCTGGTGGTCCAATTCCCTGAAGTCAATTGTCATCTGCTGCTCCTCTGACACAGCCACCAGCAGCCAGCCAGGGCTACACAGAGAAACCATATTTTAGAAAAAAAATTACAATTGTTTTCATTGATGTTGTATATGGTCTTCATTGACGAATATAGATAAAATTGTTACATTGTGTTATTGACTTAAAATCCCCTCATCAACACTAAGCCAAGGAATACCAGGCATCTCCAACTCCTTTACAGTAGAGTATCTTTTAACAATTGCTTAGGCCAACCATTCAAACAAACTTTTGACATCTTTCTTAATGGTGCACACTTCCATATTAAACCTAGACTCTCTAATCAATGGGACCATATCAATAAACTTAACCTGATCCAGTTTTATGTTCTTTCCAGCATTATCACACACTCTTAAAATTCATTCCCACAAACATTACCCAGATTTCTGCTTGAATGAATTAGCAAAATCATTAAGCTCTTTAGTAGTGTAGCACACCTCCTCATAGACTGTACTTGTACTTTCTATTTTCTCTCTAGGAATCTGCTTATCGTTAAGTCTGGTCACAGGTCTAGAGGCACCTATTGGTGGGCCCTGGGAGACACTGTTATTGTCTTGCCTGGCATTTCCTTCAGAGAATCACTTCTTGTTTAGCAGGCAATTAAGAATTTCCTCAGTAAAACATGGAAGAGATAAGATTTCATGGGTTGGGAGTATGAGTTGATCCTCTGAGGGTAGAGTGACTAATTCCTCAGGTGAGACAAACTCTTGAGAATCAGAGGGTTCAAAGTTCTTAGCATCAAAAGAGTCCACCCACATAGCTTAATCCCAAGTTACAGGATCCCACTCTTTACCAATCAATGCCCTTACTTTAACCGCCAACATTCTCCAGGGCTGGGACTTAAATTTCACTACTCTTCAGCCAACCTTATAATGAGGGCTTTGGTTTGATTTTCCATAACTCCATAGTCACCGTAGAGAAGATATTTTTTCTAGTGTACACTTAGGAACATTTAGACTGCTTGTGTGCATCTGGAGCCAATAAATTCCATTACTGAGTTAATTGTCCTTCACTGTATTCTGAGATGCTAGAAGTTTGTTAATTTTATTCAAGAATTCATTCTTTTCCTTTGTCAATTTATCTTGAAATGCTAGAAGCAACCAACCAGTTTTATTATTTTCCTTATTTTCATAAAGTTTCAAAAGTTTTATAAATAGAATTATCAAACCTGTTGCCTCTCACAATTGGTGAATCAGAATAATCAAGTGCATTTGCCTCCTTAAATTTATAAAATAGTTTACACCATGGGCTTTCAGTACTCTCCAAGCTCCCAGGAGAGGTTTTAGTATCTGGATCTGGAGAGGTTTTGGAAACGTAGGTGTTGGCAAATTAAAAAGTCTCTTCCAGATACTTAATATATTCACCCTTAATAAAAACTTCCATTGCTCTAGAACCACTTCTGGTATCAAAATCTGTATTAGTCAAGGTTGTATATAGTAATGGAACTTATAGAACAAATCCCTCTGTATAAATAGAAAGGGAATTTATTAGAATGACTTACAGGCTGTGGTACAGGTGATACAGCAATGGCTGCCTATGAATGGAAGGTTCAGGGATCCAGTAGTTGTTCACTTCATGAGGCTGGATGTCTTAGCTGGTCTTTAGTATACACTGGAATCTCAAATAAGTAGGGTCTAAAGCCAGTGAAGAAATGGACTTGCTAGTGAGCATGAGAGTAAGCAGGCAAAGAAAGCAACTTCCTGTTTTCCATGCCTTTTACACAGGCTACCAGAGGAAGGTGTGGCCCAGGTTAGCGGTGGGTCTTCCTACCTCAAAAGATCTGGATTAGAAGTGGATCTTCCCACTTCAAATGATTAAGCAAAAATCCCTCACAGGTATGTCCAGCTATTTTGGGGTCTTAGTTAATTCCAGATGTAGGGAAGTTGACAACCAAGAATTGCCATTAAAAGAGTTAACTATCTCAAAATTGGATATTCAGAAATTTCCAAAATAGATATGTTTAGCACAGTTTTGTCTTTACCAAAATTTCTTTGTTAAATGGTATCATAAGGAACAATGATCAAAATCACCCCTCAAGCTCAAGTTCATATTTATAAGTGGTATTTGACACCCAAGCAGACAGTCAGGAAAGAAAACTATGCTCAGCAACTTGAATGCTCAGTAGAAATAGCTTCAAAGATCCCAAGAAGCTGCACCTAATACAGGTGCGGGGGGGGGGGGGGGGGGAAGGGGACTGAATCTTAAGATTTTTTTCAGTAAATACATCTTGAAATGAGCACAGCCATATTATAACCTAAAAGTCTATGACAAATTCTAAATGAATTTTTATTTCTGTTACTAGTCTTTGAGCTAACAACATGTGATGAAAATGAAATCAAAAGGTTAGAAGGATAGTGGATGTCTATTTTTTTATGAAAGGAAAAACATTATGGAACAAATATATATTGACTCATGTGAAACTGGACTAAGAGTTGTCTATAAACATTATTTGATTAACAAATGATGATTGACTTAGTTGTTCAAACTGCTATAAGAAATTATCACACACTGGAAAACTTAAAACCAACCTAAACATGAGAATGTATTCTGGATGCTGAAGATGAGACAGTTTAAGATTCAGGTGCTAGGAGACTCCATGTCTAGAGAAAGCCTGCTTCCTAGTCCAGAGACTGAAGTGTTCGCTCTGGTTGTTAGCTTGGGAGAAGGTATGGGGCGCTCTCCAAAGCTTTCTTAAAGGAGCGCTAACCCAATGACTTATCATCTCCAACAGACCCCTTCCTTGTTCAAATACACTCTCATTAGGGAATAGGTTTCAATACAGGAATTCGGAGTGAAAATAACATCAATTCTTGGGCAATGGTCCCAAGAGCAAATACAATGGTATCATTCCTTATGTGCTCACTTTTCTGAGTAAAGGAAAATGCTTGTACTCCTCATATGATCTGATAGACAGTTAACTTGAATGGAAAAGTCTATACTGTTCCCTCCTTAGTACATTCATGTAAAAGTTCCTGTAGAATTTTCAGTCAATATTTTATTTAACAAATTTAAATAACTAATAAGTACTTTCATAACCTGCTCTTAATTGATACAATTAAAATTATTTAGGACAATGTATACACTTGCATTTTTTAGAATAAGATATGTATGGATAATCAAATCATTTAATTCCCAGCCAGAGTCTTTCTTGGCATTTTCCCTATGCAGTGTCACCGATGTGCCTTCTGCACGTATGAGGGCTTCATTTGCAAGATGGTGATGGTGGGACATTGAGTTTCTCTCACTGTCCACCTACAAGGACTGGAAAAACTTCCCAGTTTGCCCTAAAATTAAATAAGTCAACCATCACAGCTTGAGCTTCATATTTAGTTAATTAATGTTATTCTTCCAACTGTACCATTGTTGCCCCTGAGGAAGAAGAGTGACAGATTGCCTGTTGGTGCCTTTTGATTTCACTCCCAAAGTGTGAAACACAATGGTTCCTGTCTGTTTTAATGCCACTGTTCTCCAGCATCAAGAGTCTAGGTTCAATCTAGACTCAGCCTCTTGTAGAAAAATTTGAGTGTTCTTGACCTGACTTTTTGGATATGCAGGGTTCAGCTACACAATATGGCATGGGTGTTAAACTTTAAAATTGCAGGATAATCAAAGGTAGTACACAAATTAATGCCTTGATTTTACTGAAAGGCCAATATTCTTATACACATTCCAAGAAATATAGATGAGAATATGAATAATGGTGTTTCAAAGAGTTGAACCTATAAGGGCTTCTTCTATATGGTTAACAACTTTCTAGTTCTAGAGGCACAGCAATTTGACTGAATAAACAAATATATCTACTTCCATCACCAAGAATATAAACAGAATACCTATAGAGATGGAATAGTGAAGAAAGAGTGTCAATAAAGAAGAGAAAGAGGTCAAGAAACAAAAAAAATGAGGGTAGAAGCTTTAGAAACTACTGACAGGTGGAAGGGATTTCCACCTCTAAACTTGAGGGAACATGGGGCAAAATAATCCACACTGAGCCATACATGAGCAAGAAAGAGAATTCACAAGTAGTAAACAATATGGGAATAAAAATATCTTGGTGTGTAAGGCATATAAAAATGGAATAACTCAGGATATGATTTAATAAGAAACAACTTGTTTGTATAAAGAAACAGTTTGGGTACAAGTAAATGATGACTGACTTTACACCCCTTGTATATAACTGGGCATGGGTGGACCTACAAGACTAAACCAGAGTCACAGAAATTTCTATAAGCAGACAGACTTTAAACTAAAGTGCAGCACATCAACTCATCACTTTCCCATAGACATCCTGGCACCTACCCAGGATATCACCAAATGACACACTTTCACTGTCTTCTGACCCAGTTCAGTGCTGAGCCCTTCTTCAATGCTTACTACTTCCAAGCCATGTGGCTTTTCACAAGCCAGCCCATTCCTGCTGACAGTGTGTTCTCAATACTTGGTCTCTGCACTGACTTTTCAGTTGAGTCCTTGACTCCTATAAACTCTTTAGATGTTTCCAACTTTCTGTAACCTACATATAATTGCTTGAAGTGTGATGTGGGACTTGAGCGCTAAAGAATTAGTGGTGAAAAATGAAATGGAACAAAGAGTTTACATTTGCCATAGTCTGTGAACTAAAGCCAGTTAAACTGATGCAGCTTGTGATTCTACTGGCATTCAATAAACTGACATTGTGAAAAGACACAGTATGATAGTCTGTGTACATAGCATAGTTCAGTCATGATACTTTGACTCTCCATTCTTACATTCCTGTTTCCTATAATTGTCTCATGTAGAGCTAAACAGAAGTAGGATGTGATTGGAAGGTGAGAATTAAATAGAAAAAAATTAGAAATAAATCTGCTAAATACAAACAAAATCATGAATGAAGCAGCATCATTTTACACTATTGAAAAAAATTATGTTATTTTGTTGGTGTTTTTTTCCAGTGTAATTCTACAATGAGTCCCATTGTGAGAGACTAAAGCAGTGTGCATCAAGGAAGAGTGTAAATAATACTAAACAAGAAGATGTTAGTGTGAAGAGAATTTGGTTTGATCGTCTTTGGGGGTTCTCAAATTTAGTGATGAATGCACTGATCCATTTTTATGCTTCAGTTTGTTTATTCCCAAAAGCCATTTTCCACACCCAAACTCTTACTTTTAGTCTCTTTTCCTTGCTGTTACTGTGGTGCCACCGCCTTTAGACAGTCAACTCTCCAAAATGACTAAAGAATCTCCCCATGAGAACAAGGAAGTGAGTGGCCCATATGACTTCTCCCCATCTTGACTGCTGTTTATTGCTAATAACCATTATCCTCACTTTTGATATCACTCTTTGGCCTGTATACTGCCAGCCCACTGGGACTCTCTCCTCTGCCTTAGCTGAGGGAACATTTTTCATTCATTGGTTCTGACTCCTCCTTGAGTCCCAGCATTAGCATGTTCCTGGGCAACCTGCCTTCCTTCAAAGTCTTGGTCTGTTCACACACTCAAAACTAAGCCAACACCCATTAGACTCAAACAATGAGGGAAAGTTAACCTTTATTTTTAAAGAAGAAAACATAAAGAAAAGTCTTCACATATTTAAGCATATTTAGGTATGGTAATTCCTCTGTCCTTATCAAACCAAATTTAATCTATTACAGTGTATTTAACTTTATATTAATTATTCCAATCTCCAAATTTCTGCATAGTGTTCCAATTTTTATATAACCACATGCCACACAATGATGTCTGCCATTAGTTTAATGAGTGTAATGATGTCCTAAGATTGCAATGGCTAGTGATATCACAGATACCTCTTTGGGCAAATACATTCTGTGGTGTGTAGGTGGATTTTTCTTTGGGCTTCCAACTCACAAAAAAAAAATGACACAGAGACTTAGTATTAATTCTAAAAGCTCAGCCTATAGCTTAGGCTTGTGCCATTAGCTCTTCTAACTTAAATTAACCCATTCTATTCATCTATATGTTGCCACATGACTAGTGGCATTTACCTTTCCTCCTGCACGTCTTGCTCCCTCTCCATTCAGTTGGCAACTCTGCCTTTCTTAATCCCAGAGCTCTCCCTGTCCAGAAAACCCACCTATCCCTCCTGCCTAGCTATTGGCCATTTAGCTTTTTATTAAACTAATCACAATAATTAGTTAAAACATCTTCACACAATGTAAAGGAATATTCCACAATAATGGTGTTCACACAGACATGACCCCTAACAAGTGTTCTTTAGACCATGTCCAAGTCACTGAATACATGATTGTATATGGGAGCTCGACTTCTATAGACTTTTCTGCAATAAAGAAGCTTCTTGGAAGTCGATTTTCAATATTACTTAAAATAAGTTTTAATAATGAAGCAAGCCATAAAAATCTAATCCACAAACCCAGAAAAGTAGAAAAAACATATGTAGAACTTCCAGTTAGACAAAAGGGTTAAGTGTTTGGGATATACAGTGAGAACTCCTAGGTCTAAATCCCAACTTTAACACTTTAAAAAGGTTAATCTTAGACAAACCTTTTAAACTTCTTTGTTCTGGTTTTCCTCACTATTGAGATCATTTTAATGATGGCACACAGTACATGAAATATTATGAAAATTGAATCATATGATCCTAAAGTCCATGGCATAGAAAGCACTTGATAATTGTGATTATCATTGTAGCTATTAATCAGCTATGTGACCAATGCAATCCACAGACTCCCCCAGGAGCTCTCTGGTGGCTTATGATCTATAAATTCCTTCTGTCTCTGATAATATAGTCTCACTAGGAAAAGGCTCCCTTGACCGAATGGTGAGCAGTTAAATTCTGCCTGCTGGCATCTCACACATTTTAATATCTCTAAGCTCTAGGATTAAATTCCTTCTTATCCCAGGCTCGCTTCTTGCACAATGTGTCAAACTGAAGAAGGGGGACAGTGAGGACAGAAATCTCATCATGCTTATTATTCTCCAACACTATTCAGAATGTACTACCATTTGTCTGGCACTGCAGTAACTCCAGAAAACCTCATTCTGTCACCAAAGACACAGCCTGGGAGAGCTTGGCTGTGCTTGCTGTCAGGCTCTGCAGCTTTCCTCGGGAGCTTCAGCCAGAACACCCATCTTCCACAGAGGGCATTCCAAAGGCTGTTTAAGTCACTTGTTGTCCCTCTTCTGTGCTCTCCTTCATGTGCTCCTTTCTCATTTAGGATTAGAGACAAGTGTAGCTGAAGTTTTTCTGTCCTGCCTGGGCCCTGCAGTCCCATGGCCTGCTTATAAAATAATCATGCAGAGGCTTAATATTATTTATAACTGCTTGGCCATTAGTTCAGGCCTACCATTGTCTAGCTCTTATACTTAAACTCAGCCCATTTCTGTTAATCTATATGCCGCCACGTGTTCCATGACTTTACCTGTGTGCCATTACATGCTGCTCCCTGGACAGCAGGCTAGTATCTCCTGATTCAGCCTTCCTCTTCCCAGAATTCTCCTTGTCTGTTTATCCCTCCTATACTTTCTGCCTGGCTACAGGCCAATCAGCCTTTTATTTATCAACCAGAGCAACACATTCACAGCATACAGAACTTCCCACAGCAGACTAGAATCATTGGCAGAATTCATTTAAAACCCAGGCTCCTTTCCTTCTCTCAGTGACAAGAGAATATACTATCAAAGTTCAGCTCAGGAAACCAACAGGCCTACAATCTTGGCCCCATCACTTATTAGCTATGATATAAGCCTAATTGCTTGGTATCTCTAAACCTCAGTAAAAAGAGTAATTTAAAGGAAATGATATATTTAGTTTTATGTAGTAGCTTTTCCATAGTGGTATCAGCGACTGGTTTGTTTCCCCCATTTCAGCATCTGACATCTTTTTTGTCTTTTCTCTCTTCAATGATATCAAACTCTTTGTGCTATATAATAACTCTATGTTCCTCATCCCCCAGCCAAGTAAAAGATCTTCCGAAATATCGGCTTGTAATTGTTGGCCATCTCATCAAAACACATATGCTTTGGTGATCTTCCATTTTCCTTACAAAACACTTATTCTGATCCTCTGCCTAATTGTCTGCAACACCATGCATGTGAAGCAATTATCCTTTTACTTTTCCTAATGGACAGGGGTAGGACTCCATTAATTCCTTTCACTTTCTATAAATGCTACTTCTCTGAAACACTAGAACATTCTGGAGGAAGGCTTCTGGAGCTGCTGGTGATGCTTGTATTGAGGTAACTATGAAACCACCTGAAGTGGTCTCTCAGAGGAGAGAAACAAGCCTCTGTCTTCTCAGTCCCTCCAAAGCCATTCAAGGCTAAAGAGAATGCTGATCGTCATAACCTTGCATGAGGAATAGGGTCCATACTATTTGCCTATGACATGGCAAGCGCAGGCTTCAGCCCTGCTCAGGGTTATAGGCTTCATGATTAAACCAAACAGAACTTCTTTCTCCCTGTGAGACCTTAGCAAGTAGTTCCAGCTTCTCTCCAGCTTTTATCAATCTAAGATCAGGATGGTAAATAAAGCATCACCGGCAATATATATGTCTACAAAATATTTGTCTACCTTCCTCTTATGCCACAATTCTTCCTTGAAAGACTATTATATCCGTGGTGAAATAGCATGATAGTTTTTAACTAGTCCTCGTTACTCCATCATCCACAACTGTTGAAGGGATTTTCTGTTAGTGTGTAGATTAGATTACATCACTCTTACATTTAAACATTTAAAACTATTTCTATTGGTTGTCTGAGAATTTTGTATAGTAGATTTTGATCACATTCGCTTACTCAGTGCCTCCCTGATCTACCTCCACTTCTGTATTTACCCAACTGCATGTCCTTTCTCTGTAAAACCCATCAAGACCAATTTGTGCTGTCCAAATATTCTTGGGTGTGTGGCTTTCCATTGAAGCATAGTTGGCTTGAAGAAAACCAACTCCTCCCCCAATAGCTGGCTGAGGAGCTATTCAAATAACATTTTATTCCCTTCAGGGAAGAAAACAATTCCACTGTTTAACAAGTTGGATCTAGCCACTATCTACCCTTCTTTCCTTATGCTCCATCTTTTATCCTCACTGTTCATCCATGTGCTCATTAGGTACATCCATTTCTTCTCTATTCAAGGTCCATCATAGTGAATGCTTCTCCTGGAGGATCCCTGTCTGTTTGTTTGCATGTTATCTCTTTTGTTTCTTTGAGTGCAACATTATATCTGCAGAAAACTCATTCTTTATTTCTTGTTGAAATTTCATCCCTATTTACATTCTCCTATGGCTTTATGTAGTTCCCTATAGAACATGGATCCCTATTGGCATGTCTATGTCCTTATAATGACAGTTTAATATCTGACTCTGACTATTTTCTCTTGGCATTATAAATACAGAAGCCATGCCTATTTTGTTTGTGCCTTTATAACAGGTTTTAAAAATCAGTGTTGAACACATGGCAGATAATTCATGAATATTCGTGGAGTCAGTGTTGAGTGAATAAGAACAGAGTAAGGTACCTCATCCTGCTCTTGCAGCAGCACAATCCTCCTCCTACAGACACCAGCAGACTCTACATGACACAGCGTCTGTGATTTACCATGTGGGTACTGTGTGTATGCTTTAATTCTAACATTTCACTGCATCTCTTCTCACTCAATATTGACCCATTACCATGCTGTGCAGATAAGAGAAAGGAGCACATCCAAGGTTCATAGCCATGGAGGAGACCAAGAGTGAACCCGCATCTGTCTGACTTTGTAGCTAGAGTTTTCCTGCCTGGCCCACGGTCAGGGCAAATCTCTTTCACCCGCCAGTCCCATAGCCACTCAGACCCAACCAAATAAACACAGAGACTTACATTGCTTACAAACTGTATGGCCGTGGCAGGCTTCTTGCTAACTGTTCTTATATCTTAAATTAATCCATTTCTATTAATCTGTACCTTGCCACATGGCTCGTGGCTTACCGGTACTTTACATCTTCCTTGTCCTGATGGCGGCTGGCAGTGTCTCTCTCACCCAGCTTCCTGTTCTCTCAATTCTCCTTTCTGTTAGTCCCGCCTATACTTCCTGCCTGGCCACTGGCCAATCAGTGATTTATTTATTGACCAATCAGCAACACATTTGACATACAGACCCTCCCACAGCATGACTTAGAGCCTATGACCTTGCCATAAGGGAGAGAATAAAAAAGTCACCATTTAGCCAGGGAACAACATTATTATTGTGTTTTTTTTTTTTTTTTTACCCAAAACCTTCTTCATGAACTACAATATAGTGCTTTAACTTTCTAAATGATAAACCAGAAATTAGAAAAGAATCAAAGTTTCTCTCTTCCAATGCTAAATAAAAACAAATGAATTGTCAATAGCCTAAGCTTAGCAAGTTTTTCATGATGCTTCTATTGTCAAAGTCTGTAGTAAAAGTAAGAGATCCATAGTAAGAAATATTCCCTGAACTTCAGTGCATCTCTGCACTGCTTCTTGTCATTTCTCTAACCATTGCACATGGCTGCTTCATCACTAGCAATAACCTCCAACCAGTAAAGACAATCGAAGTCTATGTTAATTTGCAAAGAAAAAAGAAACTTTGAGTACAATCTTATTTGATTAGTGACCTCTCATAGCAGAAGGAACATATTACCTTAAATAGTCAAAGATAGTGTACTTTAGTTCTTGATCAGCCCAAAATTGAATTCAGGATCATTACTTCCAATTGAATTGAACAACTTTCACTGATTTAAGAAAAATGACAAGAAGAAGAAGAAGAAGAAGAAGAAGAAGAAGAAGAAGAAGAAGAAGAAGAAGAAAAAAAAAAAAAGATAGTGACCAATATTTCAGACTGTAGTGTCACCACAGATACTTGTAGATTCTAAGAAATTACTCCAAGACTTTGTAGAGGCAATGTCTTTCAACCACTGGCCTTTTACATTTTCTCAGTAGAGATTTGCAAAGTGGCTCATAGTGTAAATGTTTGCCTGATTTTGATTCCTGGGATACTAATAGTGAAAGAAGAGAACCAATTCAACTTCTGTTAGCTGTCTTCTAACCTCCATGAGTATTGTGGCACACACACACACACACACACACACACACACACACACACACACACAATTAAATAGGCAGCCATGCAAGCATAATACATAGCCAAATTGTACCCACAAGTAAGTTTACTTTAATTCTTGAGATGTCTAGAAATTAGAATACTTACTTCTAGTTTGGCCTCCATATGAGTGTCTGGAAAAGTTATGAATAGCTTTCTGCTTTCATGGTTGTGATAGACGAAACATTCCCTTCCTTTCAACCTGCACAGTCCTAATCAAAAGAAAAAGCTAATCATTCTGATGGGAGAATTCAAAGACTTTTCATTACCTTGATGTACAAACATCATCTTTATACTAGTCTTCTCATGTTGCTAAAACAAAATGCCATAAATGCTGTATGGCTTGAACACAAGAAATGTATTTTTTTGTAACTCTGCAGTCTAAAAGTGCAAGGCTAAGGTTCTGAACAATTAGGTTTCTGGTAAGGCTTTGCAGAAGGACACATTTTCACATAGACAAGATGCGCAAAGAGATGGCAAAAATTCGAGCACTACTCTGTCTCTCTCTCTCTCTTTTTCTTTTATTCATCTATTTATTTTACATTCTCACTGCAGCCTCTCCTGCATTTCTCCTCCCAGCCTCCCCATCCGTCATGCCCACTCCCCAATCCCCTCCTCTTCCATCTCCATCCAGGAAAGGGAAGGTCTCCTATGAATATCAACAAAACATGGTATATTAAGTTGCAGTAAGGCTAAGCACCTCCCTTTGTATTAAGGCTGGGCAAAATGACCCAGTATGAGGAGTAGGGTCGCAAAAGCCAGAAAATGAGTCAGAGATAGCCCTTGTTCCTGCTGTTAGGAGTTCTACAAAAGGAGCAAGTTATACAACTGTAACAAATATGCAGAGCTCCTAGGTCAGTCCCATGCAAGTTCCCTGGTTGTTTGTTAAGTATCTGCAAGCCCCTATGAGCCCAGGTTAATTGATTGTGTGAGTCTTCTGGGAACATGATGTCTTCACCCCTCTGGCTCCTATACTTCTTTCTCCTTCTCCTTTGCAGGATTCCCAAACTCTGCCTAATGTTTAGCTGTGGGTCTCTGCATCTGCCTCCATTGGCCAGGCACCAGTCTGCTCATGGGAGATGACCAATTCAAGATACTTATCCACTATTGCTAAGAGTCTAGGCTAGGGCCCTCTCATAGACTCCTGGGAGATTCTCTTGTGTCAAGCTTCCACCCCACCCTGAAATGACCCCCCCCCCCAGCAGTCTTTCTCAGCACCCTCTCCCTCGGTGCCCACCCCTGCAGCCTGATAGCTCATGTTCTCAACCTCTCCCACACTCAGTCCTTGAGTTAACTTCAGAATGCTGGGTCTTTGTTTCAAAGGAGCCAATTCTGTTCTCAAACACTAAACACAAGACAGTTTGCAAGTCAGATTGCTTTGCTCCTGCAGGCCCAGCGTTCTGCCAATGTTGCTTCCATTTCCATCACAATGATGGAGTTAGACACATTTATTTCCAAGTTAGTTCCAACTCTAAGTGGAGAATAGTGGATCTTGAATTTTGATTCTTTGGAATCATCCAGTAGATCACTGACCTCTGTGCAGTCCTTGTCTTCAACCCTTGAGTCCAGGCACTGAGCCCAGCTCAGAGGTCCTCACTTCTCCCTCAGTCAAGATGAGTTTCCTTTCACAGCATTGGTTTCTATCGAGCTACAGTGAGATCATCTCCACCCTTCATCATAGTGCTGGGGCTTTGGAAGAGGCGATGTCCTCATGCACATTTACTTCCATCTTGCCTGGAAACCAGAGCCACAAAATCCAAGAATGTTATTTACGAAGACATGCTTTTGAATGCCCATAAACTCCTCCAGGGCAATGCCCACTACCTTTACATTTTTAAAACTGGAAATTGTTTTTGGAGTAAGAATGACATAGACAAGAGGCCACTGTGGTACCCTCACTGTTCATTCGTATTCTCATTTATATCTTCATTTACTGTGACTCTCAGTAATCAAGAATATTTTCCATAGCACTCAATCAGCTGGAAATGGGAGGTAACTAAGAGTTATGAATATTTTATCTGGGCCTAATGGCTCAGGACTCTAATTTCAGTTACTTGGAAGGTTGAGGTAGAAGGATCACAAGTCTCAGATCTGCCTGGGAGACAACGTGAATTCATTAATTCATTTCTAGAGAGGACAAATTAGAAAGATCTTTCCTCAGAATAAGGTAAACAAATAAATAGGGCTGGGAATACGGTTCATTGGTAGAGTGCTTCTAACCATATGTAAGTCCTTGAGCTTAATCTTTAGTACCACAGAGTTTCAATAATTATAAATTATTTTCTTTCATCAATCAATGACTTTTGTAATTTATTAAGAAATGTAAATTAGTTGGGCTTGCTAATGAGCACCTTTTATGCCAGCTTTCAGGAGGCAGAAGTAGGAGGATCACTATGTGTATCATCCAAGCCATCTACTACAACATTATTTTTTGGTTAACAAAAACTTACTTTATTTTAGCACTTCAGGGGTATTGACTTTACCTATGGTTAAATAAGAAATTAAGGGAAAAGTAAACTAAAAAAAAAGTTCCAGAAATTATAAATTTTTAAGTGAAATGAAAAAATTCAAGGAGGAGCAGTGTTTACCCAGCCTAGAGAGTGACCAGACTAGAACATAGAGACTATTTCTACCGCATACGGTGGAATAGTATCACCAGTAACATGCTTGGTGCCTACGAAAATTCTGACTTTTTTTTTTTTGGACAGGGTTTCTCTATGTAGCTTTGCTCCTCTCCTGGAACTCACTTGGTAGCCCAGGCTGGCCTCGAACTCGGTGGCGCACGCCTTTAATCCCAGCACTCAGGAGGCAGAACCAGGTGAAATTCTGACGTATTTTAAGAGCCACTAGAAAAGTTAGGTGTTCGCAGGAAATGTTTAAAACAAACCAAAATGGGGATGCTCGGAGCTGAAGAAGATAATTTACATAACAAAACTGAAACTTACAATTATTTTCTGGTTCAGTCAATATGTGTAAAATTCACGTAGAACATTGTTTTAACTACATATTGACCTACTTGGTGAGCAAAAGGAAAGAAAAGGGTAATATGGGCAAAATTGTTATTGTATACAATGTTAAAATATAAGCTTTATATCAATTAAATTTCAGTGCGTTTATTTGAGCAAAGAACAATTCATGTGTTGGGCAACACATTCCATTTCACAGTTCTCCATCATCAGTATGAATGGGGATGTGTGGAAGCCACACAGGGAAGTCATGGCTTGCATCAGTGTGCACTTGACCTATTTGGGAGTGTGACAGTGAGCATCTGCCTTATTTGTATTTAGATAAGATCTGAGATGAAAGTGTCAGGCGTGTAAACAGTCAAACAATTACTTGTCATTTGCCAAGTCTCATTTTATTTATTTATTTTATATTGCTGTTGTTGTTGTTTTCAAGACAGGGTTTCTCTGTGTAGTTTTGGTGCCTGTCCTGGATCTTGCTCTGTAGACCAGGCTGGCGTCGAACTCACAGAGATCTGCCTGGCTCTGCCTCCCGAGTGCTGGGATTAAAGGCGTGTGCCACCACCGCCCAGCTTCATTTTATTGATTTTTAAGCCAGTTTCAGGAAATGTTTTTAAGTTAGTTTCCAGTGTGCTTACAGAGGAACTCTGAGTTCAGAACAAACTCCAGGCTAATGACTATCTGTATTATTTTTTTCTATGATAACAATAATCAAAATGTTTTGTTGATGATGAGAGATAGTACACTATGTACACATTTCAGATCAGTAATAACTGCCTATAAAACAAACTAATGAGTTAAAAGCACTGGTTCCTGAAGAGTGTACCAGAAAAAGATCATTTTCATGCATCTTAATCTATTTGCAATTAATGTTTTACAACTATTTCTTTGCACACATAATGCTGATGAAAATAATATTTTACTTTCAATAATTCTGGGCAAAAAACTGAAAGGGGTTCTGAGGGATGTCCAAAAGACACAAGAAATTATTTTCAAGAAAGATTGAATCAAAAGCCTGAATATCTGAGAACCAAAAATGTAAATTTCTTTGTAGACTTGCTTCTCATCACAGGATGTGTGTATAATGTAAGCCATGGTAACTATCATTATTGCTCATATCCTAAAATTTCTCCAGAGAACATTAGCTTTCTGGCAATTCACATAAGTTAAATATCCTGAACTTTCATTCTCTGAATTAATGTTCTCCCCAGAAGGAAATATCTCTGATGCCTTCATTTCCAGAATTTGCCATATTGTGATCTGCTTGAAATGTCAAAAGATATTTAAAATTAGGATTGCCAAGGGAAAGGTTTTAAATATCTGATTACCAGACTCCACATTAAACTGCTATGTAATGAAAAAATAGGTGAGTCATCCAGGTTTGGAGACTTTGTAGGGCTTAAAATTTTTATTTGGCTTTTCAGATGATTTACTTTTTCTTTCCTTCCCTGACCGTGGATGACCTCTTGAAAAACACCAACTTCATAACTGTCTCAGCAATTACACCAGGAACACAGGAATACCTACTTAAATATCTACTTAAATTATACTTTTTATATAATCTCTGCTTGATGGATGAACCAGCACTTTTTACTAAGTTTTATCTAAAATATTTTATCTAAAATATTGTTTAATGTAAATGTCCTACCACCACAAATATCCTAAGCCTGATATTATAAGATAGAAACATGTCTCCATACAAGATGGGAACTTTAGCAAATTTAAGCCAAGAGTTTATCCAACATCTTTACATACGTTCTTAAGTTTATACCAAAAGTTGAAATACAAAAATAAAGTATTTACAATTAATATTTTGTTCTATTCTGCTATTTAAAAATTTGTCATTAATACTGAAAAATTGTTATTAAACACCATTTGCGTCACCTTCCAGGTACTTTGAGTAAATTTTGACTAGAGGTTACATAAATGTGAGTGGTCAGATTAATATTGCTGCATGCTTATATTAATCACTTTTCTGTTGCTGTGATAAAATATCATAACCCAAAGCAACTTGCAGAATAAAGAATTCATTTTTGGCTTAGGGTTCCAGGCGGGAGAGTTCATAATGATAGGGAAGACATGGCAGCAAGTCGTCAGATAGGAAGGTGAGAGATCACATCTTCAACCACAAACATCAGGCAGAAAGAGTGAATTGAAAGTGGATTGAGCCTATTAACTCTCAAATCCTTCTCAAATACTTGGTGGATCAGAGTTGCACATCCCAGAACACTCCCATGCAGCATCACTACCTGGGGACCAAGCACTCAAACATCTCAGTTTATGAGGGACACTTCTTATTGAAATGTCTATGGTGACAAAATACTCCCAAAATTTAGCAGATAAACGTCAGTTATTGGCCTAGAAGATTGAATTTTTGGATATAGCCTTAAAACCATAGTCAGTAAAAACAAAATAGATAAATTAGATCATATCAAATTAAAAAAATCTGCACATCAAAAGAAGTAATATAAAATGAAGGACAGAAATAAAATTTGGCTGGAATATTTGTAAGGCATATATCCAAAATAAATAAAAGACTTAAACAATTGAATGGTAGATAAGAAATAGCAACTTAAAAGTGAATGAAA
This sequence comes from Peromyscus eremicus, assembly GCF_949786415.1. Taxonomy (NCBI): domain Eukaryota; kingdom Metazoa; phylum Chordata; class Mammalia; order Rodentia; family Cricetidae; genus Peromyscus; species Peromyscus eremicus. The sequence continues at coordinate 55,866,430 of NC_081436.1, forward strand.
GATTAGAATAGACGTCTATCAAAAGAAGACATATAAATGGCCAAGAGAGATAAAGGGGAAAAAAGTTCAACAATACTAATTATAAGAAAATGCAAATTTATAACAATAAGATACCATCTTACACCTTTTAAAATGGCAATAATGTTGCCAAGAATTTGGGAAAAGAAAATTGGATATTGTTGATGGGAATGTAAAAGTAAATTAGCTCAATTTAATCGTTCTACAATGTATGTATATTGCAAAGAGTCATTTTGTATGCCACAAATATACACTATTCTTTTCATTATTTGTTTCTATCTTTTGAGTTTATCTTTATTTTATGTGTGTGGGTGTTTTACTTACATGTATGTATATGAAATACATGCATACCTGCTAGAGTAGCAACTGCTCTTTAGAGCTAAACTATCTCTCCAGCCTTTATATACTCTTCTTATATCTCAATTAAAAAATAAACAAACTTTTAAGATAGCTATGTAATTTTGCTTAAATTTTTGTGGTCATAATTCAATATGAGCTTGGCTGGGTATTTCTTACTTAGAGTCTCTCATACAGTAGATTACACTCAAGTTAATGATCAGTTTGTGTTTGTACAAAGGTTCATTGAAGCCCAACGTTGCACATCTAACCCCTTAGCAAGCAACGGATTTAAGCCTTTTCCCGTTGTTCAGTTGGAATTCACGTAACACCTCTATGCGACCTATCCAATATACCAGCCAACTGTAGTCAGACTTCTCTGCAGAGCCTTGGAGCTACATATTTTCCAACAAACAGTATGGAAATTGTATTGGGTTTTTACCCCCCCTGTCTTTGGAAGTCATTCAGTGTTGAGTCATGGAATCAAAGGAGATGTTTCATGCTCTGTGACCCCTATTTGGTTTTGGGTTCTGTACCCCAATATATGCAATAATGTGTTTGGATGTTTTGTTACTTCACCTGAATGTAACACACACACACACACACACACACACACACACACACACACACACTTCTCCAAGTGATGCACCCTGCAACCTTAGAATTCCCTGACTCCACCTACTTTGGGATACATGAGTCCCCATCCTTGGACATTAATATAAGTTCTCTGGCCCTCATAACAATCAAGTTTAGACAGTCTCTATTCTAATATATTCCCAATATCATCTGTGTCTGAAAAACATAAGGGCAGATCCAGCCTAAACTAATTTTTGGTGTATAGGCAGTAAGGCAAAACTATGTCCTCTAGGAACATTTTAGGGAAAGGTCTATATTTACCATTTCATGCCTATGCATAATTGGATATGCATATGGTTCAAAGCGGATGCATTATAGGAAAGAACATGTGCACAAAAAATGATTATATAACCTAATCTATCAATTAAATAGAGCACCATCCAAATTATACCCCTTAGTAAACCAACTCTTTCTTCTGCTGATCCTCATAAAAGGAATCCCAAAAGAGTAACCAAGGCCCTTCAGTATTTCCACTCAGGGGTCTTGCTGTGAATCTGTGCATTCTCTCTCTAGCTGCACTATTACTATGCTCCTTGTAAAATGACCCCCTTGCTGCTTTTGCAAATCTGTTTGAGCCCTGTCTTGGTTGGGGTTACTTTTGCTGTGATGAAACACCATTACCAAAAGCAACCTTGGGAAAAAATGGTTTATTTGGCTTACCATTCCATATCACAGTTCATCAACCAAAAAAACTGGGACAGGAACTCGAACAGGGCAGGAACCTGAAGGAAGGAGGTGATGAGGAGGCTGTGAAGGGTGCTGCTTACTGGCTTGCTCTCATAGCTTGCTCAGTCTGCTTTCTTATAGAACGCAGGACCACCAGCCCAGGGATGGAACTGCCAACAATGATGTGGGAAGTCCCCCATCAATCACTAATTAAGAAAATGCCCTACAGGCCTGCCTATAGCCCCATCTTGTTGAGGCATTTTTCTCAACTGAGGCTCCTCCTGTCCAGTGACTCCAACTCGTGTCAAATTGATATAAAAGTAGGACAGTACGAACCCTTATTTTCAGTTTTTTTGGCTAAGTGGGCAAGAACTTTGAAACACTTGGTCAGAGCCTGATCACCAGTAAGTTTCACTTCCACTATGTTCTACTTGCTAATGATGAGAAATTACCCTTAGTAACTCAAGGAGTATGCAATGAAGAGCCTACTTCCTGGTCAATTCAAAGCACTTATGACTATACTTTTATTACTTATCTAAAATGTCTTTATTATCATGACATGTGACAGAATTGCATAAGAACTAAGGATTTATCAGTGGGAAACTATTGAAAGAAAGGAGATATATGTGAGCCGGGGATGTGATAGAGTACTAGACTACCATATTGTCAGTATCTGATTTAAATCACCAGCAGCCCCTCCCCTCCCAAAAAAATCCCTTCAAAGTCAATAGTATAATGAAATGGTGAAAAAAAATTGAGCTCTTCTGGCTCTATTTTCTCTAAAAATAAAACAAAACAAAAAGAAACACATTTTTTTTTTACTCTTAACAGAATTACTTGATTTAAGTATAACAAATAGTGTTGATAGCTATAAGTAAAAGAAGATGTAGTAGAAATCTGGAACTTACGCATCCTGTGTAATTGAGACTCTATACCACTTGATTGGCAACTTCCTATCCTCTCTCTTTTCAGATCCTAGAGACTATGAAGCTCTTTGCTTCTATGACTTTGACTATTTTGTGTGTGTCACATAAATAAGTCTCATGATATTTGTTCTTCTGCAACTAGCTTATTTCACACAGCACATGTCCTCAAGGCTCATTCTGTTGCCACACACTGCAGTATTTCATCTTCTTTTAGTACTGGGAACCAGTCTTTTGCATGCACTTAGGAAGTTTATATCCATTCATCCAAATATAGACATTTAGATCATTTCCACAGCTTGGTTGTTGAGAATACTGCTACAGTGAAAACAGCAATACTAACATCTCATTTCAATTCTTTTGAATAAATACCCAGAAGTGGGATTACTGGGTCACATGGACGACTATTATTTTTAAGCTGCCATAGAAAGTCTAAATGCTAGAGTCAAATTATCATAATAAGAACTGATAATGTTGTGGAGTTGCTTTGTTTTGTGGGTTTTGAGAAAAGATTTCACTATGTATAGTTCAGGCTGGCCTTGAACTGTCATTTTCCTGCATTTATCTCCTGGAACCATACACTTATTCTACAGTGTTTCAAGGTTTCCTAATAAATTAGCCCTCAGGCTCTCTGCATTTTTTAAGAGTTTACTATTGTGTGTTTGAAGTAGTCTTTCACTCCTGAGTGTTTGCTCCTCTTTGACATGTTAGTGTTTTAGCAGATATGACCATTTTGCTAAGTAGGTATATAATGGAGAGTTCATCCATCTCCAACAACATTCATTAATATAGCTTTGCAGATACTCTTGGTATATTCCTGACTTCCTTTCTTCACCCCCATTATTTTCATTCCTTTCGTATCTTTTTCACTTTTTTACTCTTTTCACTTCTAGGGAGTAGAGGGATGAATAAAACTCATTCCTTGCTCTATAAGAACTCACATTTTGATCAGGAAGATGAGAACAAAAAGTGACAAATGTTAGTTCAGTGATGTGTGCAGAGGCTAGTAGAGTACTAAATACTTCCTTGACATCTAACCTATTCAAAAGGGAGCAGTGAAAATTTCATGCTCAATTCGTTTTTTTTAAGGACAGAAGAAATTCAGAGTCTGAGGCACACGGCTATGACATCCACACATGTCTGGATTGTGAACTGCCAAGTAAAAATGTTTTTATGTAATAGATCATGACAATAAAATTCTTTAAAGTTAATAGTACCCACACTTACACAAATATCTGACAATATATATTAGTTTGAAATCAACATATGTCTCACATTGTTAAACTGTTGAATGTCTGTCTCTCTTCAGTTGTAGGAAAGAGAACATGAAAACCCCTGGAGATATTGAAAAGTGCTAACCCGCTCCAGTGATTTCATTCTCACAGCTCAATTAAACGAGAAACAGCAAGCACATCTGGTCATGATATTTAAAATATTTATGAGGACAAATGCCCTGTAAGAGTGTCTTTCACTCTTAATTCATGGCTAAATGGAAGCAGAGGTTTTTGTACTCTTTGCTTCCTTATAATTTCTAGGACAAAATGTGCCAACTATTTCCCATTAGGGCTAGCTTATGCGTCAAATGAATGCTTCTACTTTTGATGATTTGTGGGTAGTTTCTTTACTTCTCATCCCGAAAGAAGTTCCATGCCAACTACTGAGAGAAGGCAGAGGAAAGAGAACTTGCCATTTTATGAAAGACAACAGCATGCTTTATACAGAAATATCAGGCATTTAAGTGGATTCAGGAGAACCATTTAGTTAAATTTAGGAAATGTTTAAGACATCTTTTAGTAGATAAATGATTTTAGTAGATAAATGATTTTAGTGATAAATATAAGAACTTTAACACAGAAGAAGAATTGATTATAAACTGAAATGCTGGAGCTCCTGTGGCACTTTTGAAAAGACAGAAAGGGTAAGGAAAATGTGTCTTCCACAGATACTCTATACTCTATGGGGAAACACTTGAAAATAGAGATATTTTCATGTTCTTTTGTCTTTGAATTTCCAGCATCTAGCACAGAGTCTGACCAGAGTGTACACTCAATAAATTTCACTTAATGTCTGAAGCTATAAATGTGCAGACTGCAGCATCATCATAATAAAAAGTTGCCAACTATAGTTATGCAGAAGGTGAACAAACAAGGTTTCTTCTACTTGAAATTTGAGATCTCATTTTCTTTGACAATGTGCAAAAAATATCATCTAAATGTGATCATTATTTTAAGTCTTGAAGAAACGCATGCAATATTCTCCATTGTTATGACTATGAAGACTATGTAAGACTTTAGAAGATGATTAAAATAGCAAAGTGAGGGCTCTGCTGTGTTAAGTGGTTTGGTAATGAGTTACATAGTCTGCCCCCACAATGTGGGAGAGATAGAGTAGTGCTTTAATGAGCCACTTAATTATTTCTAAAGTATTTTTGATAGATGTATGCCACAGCTTAGCAGATGTGACAGTGACATTGATTTTGCACAGTGTCAGATCCTGTCATTACATGTTTGAGAGTTCCTTACAGTGATTTCCCCCAATGTTTAGTCTTTATTTCTATTGCTGCTTAACAATACTGACTCAAGTTTCTAAAGGAATGATTTGATCCTGCAGGTGAAACTGTTCAGTGCATTATAATTCTCAATAAATACCAAAGAAAGGAGAAATTTTCACCGTGTATGAGTACTGGCTCTGTCCCACAGATTTAACATTTCATATTGCCATTTGTTTCTCATTTTAACAAAGCATCAGTCTGTGCTAGTTAGTGTTTACAACAGTCACTGCCAGGTACCCCAGTTACCCTTTCCTGCGAATACTGATGTCAGGATATTAATAAGAACTTATGGAATAAACTTTACCTTACCAGTTTACAAGATGTGAATGTGGTGTGTGAAGCGGTCATGTTGATACTCATTGAAAACTTGTTCCCTCATTTCTCACATGGTTTATCATTTCTCATTCTCTCATTCTGAAACTGTTGTTGAATTGTTCTTTTCGGTAAGTCACTGTTTTTCTTTCTGGTGCATCCAACAATGTTTAATTAGAAGTCATTAATTTGCAACTCTTTCAAGCTATGGTTGTAGCAAAATGAGAGAAGTATATGAAATAATTGATTTCAGTCTGGTTTAAAGTCTTCTTCTTTTGCCTTACCTCCTCTTCAATGTTTCATGTATCAATTGATTTATACATTTATTCTATAGACATTAACTGGGCCATATTAATTTGAGTGTACTTATTGCTATTCGTTTTCTTGCAGACATTTGCTGCTACTTAACCACATAAGACTATTAGATTATAGTAGACTTCAGGATATTAAAGGTCTTTAAACACATATTCTATACCTGAAAGTCAGATAAATTTAACCCAGTACTACCTCAAGGAGCCTGATGAGATTTGTATGTTTTCACATGTGTCAGAAAACCCAACTCAAGCTGGTGACCCAGTGACTCAGGTCAAGAAACTCAAAGGTAAGAGAAACCTCAAGACTTGTTGTCTTGAACCTTTGCTTCATTTCTTAGTGATTCTTCAACTTTTTCCTCCTCTTGCATGCTAACTTTGCTCTCAGGGTAACATATCCCATGGAATATGCAGACAGACTACACACTTCTTCGCTCTTTGCCCATTGGTCACATTGAATTTTTACCTTGACTGAACTATTTATGAGCTAATTATGGCTAAGGAAGTCCCTTATTTGATTTGGCTTATATTTTTCCATCTCTTTTCTGCACCAATAACTGTAGTATGTAAAATGTAATTAGATTTAATGATTTGTGCCTTTTAGCAGAAGTACAATCAATCTCCTTCAAACACACAAGATTGCTACACAAAAATGGAAGCAGGATACCTCAAGGGAAATCCAAGTGTGGCTAGAAAAGATGATGGTAGGAAATTGATTTTGGTAAGGCAATCCATGCATACGTGACTGGAGTCCATTGATTGCACTATTTCCTATTTTAGGTTCAGACTCAGCACTTTACCACATTGATTGCAAAAATGGTCCTAGCAACATGACTTAGTAGCAATCCATCCCATCAAGAACTGCAGTCTATTCCTCTATCCCTTGGATCCTAAATGAGCTGGTGATTTGATTTGACAAAATAAGGTACTGGAAATGGCTATGTATCAGTTTTGAGTTTGTCCTTCAACAGCCTTTGGATCACTGTTTTAGACTTCTACTGCTACCTTGCAGTGGAAGAAAGACAAGCCTTCTCATTGACAGACCAATGAGTGACCCAGCATTTGACTACAGAGGTACAAATTAGCCTAGTCAAGTCCAAAAGGGCCTGGTGGGGAGGTGAAAGCAAGGGTTATCTAGGGCCACTGCTTTGTCTTTTGTCTTTAAACAATAGATTCTTAAAACCCAAAGCAGTATTTATTTCAATCTTGGTAGCAAAACCAAATCTAGACTCCAACAAAGCTGGTGACATTGATTATGTCAGCTATTGTGACTTTCGAGACATTTTGCTGGGGAAGATATTAAGGTGTTTGATCACAAGTGTGCTGCCGGATCTCTGTGAGTTCGAGGCCAGCCTGGGCTACCAAGTGAGTTCCAGGAAAGGCGCAAAGCTACACAGAGAAACCCTGTCTCGAAAAACCAAAAAAAAAAAAAAAAACAAGTGTGCTGCCAATAATGTCATTGGGGATTTTACATATGTGCATGCAAAGCTGTAGCTTTTCAAATGACACAAAGGGAAAACACTTAAAATAAAAACAAAAGCAAACAAAAGGCCAGGTGTTCAATAATAGGTGAATGGAAAAGAGAAACTGTGTTATGTATACACAATAGAGTACTATTCTAAGCCAGAGAAAGAATTTCTGTCATTTTTAAAAACATGGCTGAATCTAGGGGGCCTCATGTTAAACAAAAATAAGACAGGAATCAAAGGATAAATTTCCATAATTTCAAATTCCTACAAAATTGGAAAAAAAATCAGTTTTACAGTTGGGAGTAGAATAGGGGCTACCAGAAGCTGAAGATGTGAGAGTATGGAGGTTACTCAAAGAGTGTAAAATACTGTGATAAGAATGAGTTCTGAGTGCTGGTGTTCCCTTGCTGAGATGAGTAACTATAGCTGCTAATAATGAGTTACATACTTCAAAATAGCAAGAAGATTCTGAATATTCTCTCCACAAAGAAGTGATAAATTTTATCAGAATTGATATGCTCATTGCCCTGATTTAATCATTGTCATACAATGTGCACACGTATCAAACTTTATGCTTACATTATATGTACAATCGCTATGCTGATTAAGCATGAAATAAAATTGTAAGAATCCTATTTCACTTTTCATCATTGCATTTACTTGTTTTGAGGTGGAGGAAGTCGGCATGTGTGTGCCATGTCAAGACTGTGGAGGTCAGAAAACAACTTTTGGGAACTGTTCTCTCTTTCCGTGATGTACGTCTTGGGAAGAGAACTCAGGTGGTTGGTCAAGCTATCTTATTGGCCCTTTACCTGAATCTTCAAAAGTTGTAGATCCAAAAAAATCCATCTTGTATTGAAAACTTCTTAATCTGATTTGTTCTTGTTGTTCTTTGAATCTTTCTATCCACTCATGAAGTATTTTCCCTAATCCTCTCTCCCTATTGCTTTTGGCCTCTTCTCCTCCTTCTCTTCTTTCTTCTCTTCTGTTTCCTCCTCCTCAAACAGTCTCTTCCACCCTCCTTGCCTCTCTAGCATTTGCCTTTCTCCAATTATTTTTAAATATAGCACAATATAACCTTTCTTGGCTTTTCATTTCATACGTTTTTTGAAATTATTTCAAGTCAGCTTTATTTTACTTTATATTTTTGAAAGATGAAAACAGGGGGGAAAAAAGGTCATGAAGACCACCCAACACCTGCCAGTAATGCATTTTCTCTAGACCCTGCATTTCTTCTCACATTTCTCATCCTGACACTTCCTCAGACAGACAGTGCATTGAAGACCAGATGAGTCAAGCCGCTTTGTATGTGCACCCACAACATCTTACTGTCTGGGTGATGGATGTGTTACAGGGATACATTTCACAGAGATAGTTTTCCCAACTCACTGTTGGCTACAGAGTTTGTTTCCTACTTTTATGCATCACCAAGCTCAGCAAATTGAAAACAATCCCTTAACATCTGTTGTCTTAAACGTGGAGTGGAAGGTTGAAGATCAAGGGCTAAATTAGTACTGAAATTCTCCCCTTCCCCACAGGCAAATAAGGAAAACACTATGTTTATGTTAAACAACCAGGTTATGCTGAGAAACAATGCAGTGATCAAGGTGGAGAATGGTTGCTAAAACTTTACAGAGTAAGCCACCACCTAGCAAAGGCAGTTAGCATGTAGGGGCTCTCTGGACTGACAGCTTTGAGGGGTAAAATTTAGAGCCATTTGTGGAGAAGACAGATCAGTAAGAGAACTTACTGACAAGTGGGAGATTGTGTTGAATTTCATAGTTCATGAGACTGGAGACCATGCTGGCAGATAAGGAAGAGACAAGTCCTGGGTGGGAGAGTCAGACAGTTCTCAAAGAGGAAAAGCTACTTCACAAACAATGAAAGATGTCAGCAGGATGGACCAGAAACAACATCAAAGGCAAGCAAAGCACATGATTAAAGTAATATAGTCACCTCAAGGAAGCTTCTGAAACACATGGAGCACCCAGTCTGAGAGCAAGCTATGAGGCTGAAGACACCAAAAATAACCAACTCTCTGAGAAAAGATACACCTCAGAAGAGAGATTAACTAAAAGCTCACAGACAATTGTAGTAACAGAACAGTGAAAAATTGGTACTGTTTATGAAGTTGAGAACATATGTAGTCAATATCCATGGAAAGTTAAGGGGGGGCAACACATTTACAACATGAGGACAGGCACAGATGGTGACAAAAAGGGAAAAAAGTAGAAAAGATACGTATTGAAATTGTGAAAATAATTGATGGGCTAAACAGCTAGAACAGTCAAAAAATCAATTAAAAACTAAGAGTTATGAAGTAAAATATTTCATTGCTAGATGGATGTTAGACACTATTGAAAGTTCTTTGACTATTTTTACTTAATCCTCCTGAGTCATAGTCAGAAAAATAGTATGATTATCACCCACCTCTCAATTACAATAAGGAAATTAAACTATGACACTTTCATATAAGTTATTCAAAGTCATAGGTCTAAGTGACAAACACTGACGTGGTGTGCCAGCCAATTCCACTATCCACCAAGCTACATATAGAGGAGTGAATATAGCAATCACTTTTATGTATGAATAAACTGACAGACATTTTGAAAGGAGTAAGATTTGGGGATAGAAAGAATAAATCTTGGAGTTCTAGAACCTACAGAAATGCACTTAGGGGTGTAACAATAGCAAATAGGAAGCAAGATTTAAATGAGTAATACTTAAAATTTTCTAAGGATAGGAGACAGACAAGAGTTTTCATAAGAACATGAAGAGATTACTAAGTACTAAAGAAGTCAAATTTGGGCAATGACAACTAGATTCACTATTTCAAGAACGATGTTGTCATGACCAGGTTTTATTTTCATAAAGCTCAATGCATTAGCAATGGGAGGTATTAAATATGCGGGATCAAAAGCAAGTTGTAACCAGCAGATAACTGCAGTTGTACTAATGAGATGGTTAGAATCTACACTAAACAAACAAAAATAGGAAAAAGGGTTCAAGAAAGGTCAGCTGACACTAGGCCCTCCCTTAGTAGAGAAATGCTGAAATCTGAGTATTGTGAAGTCTAATGATACTTTAAGAAAATACTTTTGGGCCCTGGAGAGATGGCTCAGTAGTTAAGAGCACTGGCTACTCTTCCAGGGAACCCAGGTTCAATTCCCAGCACCCACATTACGACTTACAACTGTCTGTAACTCCAGTTCCAGGGGATCTGACACCCTCACACAGACACACATGCAGGCAAAACACCAATGCACATAAAATAAATTTAAAAAGAAAATAGTTCTGGTGTACTTAATGATGTAAGGTTTTCCAAAACATAATGGGTTACATGAAGAGATAAGCCTGAGTAACCTTATAGCAATATACAGTAAGTCTTAAGGGCTCTGAAATGCACAAATCTAAATATGAAATGTTCTTCTCTGACGCGACTTTGAAAAGTGTTTTTATTTTGCAACAGTGTGTCCTTAAGTTTATTTTATGTAACAATAGTTCTGTAGGATGCTGAGTAAAATATGAAAAGTTCATAGTCCTAGAGGCTTGGGGAAAAGCTAAAAACATATTTTGCTCTTAGGGGATAAAATCATATATCATTAAATCCAAGCATCTCAGAAACACTCTTTAATAAATTGTACTGAAATTTTAAAATGTGGGACCACTCCCTCTAGTATATTTTACATATATCCCCTTGCAATATTACACAACATAAACACACACACACACACACACACACACACACACACACGCACACACACACATGCATACACTTCTCTCAAGATATATGTTGTAGAGTATTATTTTAAGGCCTGTTACATTTGTTTATGCTGTGGAACATTTATTTAATGGTGCAAATATGTGTTGCATTCTTTTATGTTGCCTTTGTGTAACTCTGTGAAGCTGTGTTACTTTGCTTGTTTAAAACACCTGATTGATCTAATAAAGAGCTGAATGGCCAATAGTAAGACAAGAGAAAGGACATGTGGTGCTGGCAGGCAGAGAGAATAAAAGAGGAGGAGAAATCCAGGAAGAAGAAAGAAGAGCAAGAGAAGGAGAAAGTGCACCAGGGGCCAGCCACATAGCTACACACCCAGCCACAGAGTAAGAGTGAAAGTAAGATTACAGAAGTAAGAAAAGGAAAAAGCCTAGGGGCAAAGCTAGATTTAAGAAAATCTGGCTTGAAACAAGCCAAGCTAAGGCCAGGCATTTATAAGTAATAATAAGTCTCCATTTGTGATTTATTTGGGAGCTGGTTGGTGGACCCCACCAAGAGCCAAAAAGCAAAGAGTCAAAGAATAAAAACAAAAACAAATAGAAAAAAAATAATAGACATATGTTTATGGATTTATAGGAATACAACCTAGACATCCATTTAATGAGGTCCATTTATAATTATGAAAAAAAGCTATAAAATGTTATGCTTTTTTATATATACCTATTTTATAGGAAAAAAAGAAAGGGTATGAGAAGAAAATGACCAAAGAAAGACAGATTGCTTTAAGTATGGAAAATAATATCCAATGGATTAATAATAATGATACCTATATAAAAAAACAAAATATTTATCACTTTAATATCAAAAGATGATAAGATATACACAAATTGTATAAGCCACTCTCTTCACTGGCCAATGAACAAATAGGGACCACTTTTTCTGATTTCCTTTGTGGCCTAGTGCAATTATAGAGCCAAGACACGCGGCTACACTAAGCTCCAATTCTTTCCATGAGGATAAAAGTTGGTTTAGGATCACATCTGAGGGTCCTGTGGATCAACGTGGCTCCACTCTAGGTTGTGACTCAGTGACACAGGCCTACTTTCAAATTGTGACCTCAAGGCCATCTTAAAGTCACAAAGAAAAAGAATACTTTAGTAGGCAGATTCTGTAGACACTTTAATTCGTCAGCCTTTAATAAGTTCACACGCATTATTCCCATGCCTATTTCAAGGACTAAAACAACACACTTGAGCACACAGATATGCATGGAGCACATCCAGTCAGCATTGCCCTGCAGCTTCTGGACATTTTGATCTTTCTGTCTTTACTTTCAGTGTTGAAGAATGGACCCAAGGATTTGTCCATGTTAGATAGATGCTCTATCAACTGCACTATGCCACCAATCCCACTCCATTCTCACCATTATCATCTCATTATCCAAGGTAATATGTTTTTGTTCCAAAGTCGATTTTCACATAGCCTTTACAGCCCCATCCTGATTAAGGTTTTCAAGATGTACCTTTTTCTTATAACTCACCTGTGTCTGTATATTTAAACTCCATTGCTGCTATTTTGAGCTTGGATGTGTATAGGCTATATGATGATGTTAGGCTAGCTCATCTTCAAATTCTTTTCTCCAGTATCATGTTTTTTTTAAATTACAGTAAGATTTTATTATTCTCCTACTTGAAGGCCACCAACTGTGCTTTGTAGGTTTCAGGGTCATGCCTACACATCTTATCTTAGAAGTCCAAAGACGATCTATCTGCTGCTGACATTTGTACTCACATTTAATGTCCTGTTTCTTCCTTTATGTGTCTCATTAAATGTCTCATTATGAGGAGATCTGCTTTGTTCTCCTGATTTAAAAACAGTTGTTGTCTAGTGTGTCTCCTGTCTTAGTTAGGGTTTCTATTGCTGCAAAGAGACACTATGACCATGGCAACTCTTATAAGGAAAACATTTAATTTGGGTGTCTAGCTTACAATTTCAGAGGTTCACTCCATTATCATCATGTCGGGGAGCATGACAACATGGTACTGGCTATATCTTGATCAGAAGGCAACAGATAGTAGACTGTGACACTGAGTGAAACTTAATCAAAGAAGACCCCTTAGCCAAATCCCACAGTGACACATTTTCTCCAAGGCCACACCTACTTCAACAAGGCCATACCTCCTAATGGTGCCACTCCCTATGAGCCTATTTCCTTCAAATCACCACATTCCACTCTCTGGCACCCAAAGACTTGTAAGCATATCATAATGCAAAATGCATTTAGTTCAACTTCAAAAGTCCCCATAGTTGATCACAGTCTCAACAATGTTTAAAAGCCCGAAGTTCAAAGTCTCCTCTGAGATTCATGCAATCCCTTAACTGTAATCTTTTATGAAATCAAAATAAAAGAACAGATGACATACTTCCAACATATAATGAATGGCACAAGGTATACATCACTGTTCCAAAACATAGGGAAGGGACCATGGTGAGGAAATACTAGACCAAAGCAGGATTGAAAACCAGCTGGGCAAATTCTAAGCTCTGCATCTCCATGTCTGATGTCAAAATGCTCCCCAGATCTCCAATTCTGTTCGGCTTTGTTGACTGCAGCACACTCCTTTCTCTTGGACTGGTTTCACTCCCTCTTATCAGTTCTCCTTCATAGGTATCTCATGGCTCTGGTATCTTTAACATCTTGGGTTCTCCAAGGCAATCCAGGCTTCACCTTCACAGCTTCATGCAATGGCCTCTCTAGGCCTCCATTCAGGGACACCCCTGACACATGCCTGGCCTTAGCAGCTTTCCTTAGTCTCCAGGGAAATTCCATAGCCCCTTTCTTCTATCCTTAACTCCCGAATCACATAGCCAATGCTGCCAAGTTCTGTTGTATGCTGGGGCTGGAACATGTTCCCCTTGTTCAATTACATCTTCAGCAGTTTTCTGGCCTTCACTGCCTAAGCTTTGCTTTCCTGAAACTGGATCTCTAGATCAGGATAGCCTTAAACTCAGAGATCCACCACCCTCTGCCTCTGGAGTGCTGAGCTTCAAGACGTGTACCACCACACCCAACTCTAAGCTTTTTCTTTAGTTCCTCTTCATAAGTTGGAAGTTTAGCTGGGTGGCATCTTGACCTGAGGTCACCACTCCTTTTATTCCATTTCTTTTTTTTTTTTTCATTTAATTTCCTTATTGGTTCTTGGGAAGTTTCACATCATGTACCCCAATTCTACTCACCTCCTGGTTCCGCTATATCCTCCCCTCACCCCTGCACCATCCTCCCACACAAAAGAAAACAAAACAAAGCAAGCCAACAAACAAAAAACAAGAAAAACAAACAAACAAACAAAAATCTCTTCACTTCATCTTCCCGCCTCTCCAGTACATATTCATTCATACTGGTGGCATTGGGGGCCTCAGTGTGTCATACACTATAACCTATCAGCTTTACTAGCAAATATTCATTGCAATCCATCATCACTGGATTGTCACCGAACTCCTCTGGGATGTACAGTGGCCACCCCCAAGTCTTGGAGATCCTGCGGGTATTGTTCCAAAGCACCAGTCCTTTTCATTATCTCCTTGAACACAGGATTTAGCTGTATTCCACTTCCTGGTGCCCATTTCCTCAATCTGTACATTTTATGTTTTTATTTGCTCAGCCTGCTCCTTTTCATTATAAATATTTATTAGGGATACCACTAATAACCACATGTCAGGGTCTGTACTAGGCTGTTTTGAGATTTCCTCTGTCAATGCAATTAATCCAAAACTCCAAAACTCTTCATTTTAGCAGACTCTTCAGACAAGGGCAAAAAGCAGCCACATTTTTCACCAAAATACCACAAGAATGATCTTTAGGCAACATACTAAAATTCTTATCCACTGAAACATCTTGAACCAGCTCCTGGCCTTTCAAATAATTCTTAGCACCACTGTCTTTCATGCTCCTACTAGTATGGCCCATTAAGCTCTGCCTAACACATTCCACTGCTTTCCCAACCCAAAGTACCAAGATCCAAATTCCTCCAAACAAAAACATGGTCAGGCCTATCACAATACCTCAGTCCCTGGTACAAACTTCTGTTTTAGTTAGGGCTTCTATTGCTGCAAAGAGACACCATGACCACAGCAACTCTTATAAGTAAAACATTTAGTTAGGATGGCTTGCTTATAGGTTGAGAGGTTCAGTCTATCATGTCAGGAAGTATGGTGGCATATAGGCAGACATGGTGCTGGCTACATCTTGATCAGAAGGCAACAGGAAGTGAACTGTGACACTGAGTGAAACTTAATCAAAAGAGACCTTGAAGTCTGTTCCCACAGTGACACACTTTTTTCAACAAGGCTACACCTCCTAATACTGCCACTCTCTATGAGCTTATGGGGACCAATTATACTCAAACTACCACATTTTCCTTTCGTTATCCAGTTCTTTTACTGTAACATTTATAAAATAATGTTTTGCTTCCTGTTAAATTTATAGACTTGTCATCAGAATGTAAGTTCCTTATGAGTTGGGAGAGGCGTGTCAATCAATTCAGCTCATTATTGTATGTTCACGCTTTCAGCACAGAAACTGTTGACAATACCTGTTGAGTGAATAACAGAAGTATTAAATGTTGTTGATGAGCTTACAAAGAAATCAATGCAACAACTGTCCCATAAACTCAACAGTGTCTCCAGAAAAATATGTTGTAAAAATACTCATGCACTGGGATAGGTAGCATCTTTAATCCCAGCACCCAGGAGGCAGAGGAAGGAGGATCTCTATGAGTTTGAGACCAGCTTGGTCTACAGAGAGAGTTCTACACAGAGAGCTACATAGTGAGACCTGATCTCAAACAAACAAGCAGCTATGAGACAGTCAAAGAGTTGAAATGCTTTTAAATAATAAAAAAATAAATAAAAAGTAATCTTTGGTAATTAATCATCAGAGGTTACCCTGTTCACCAAAATATCAGGCAAGAAGGGAGTAGTTGTTTAAATAAGTAAACAGAAAGGCAATCAAACATAAACAGATATTTCAAGGCAAAACCAAGCATGGACTTCTGTCTACATTGGCAAACTCGAGGTCTTCATGTGAAATGATGGAGGTGAGAGATGGGATAAGAAAACAAAGTTTAGTTTGAAAGAGAGGAAGAGCTGAGAAGTCACAAAGGAAATGAAAAACACACAGGGAAGAGCAGAGAAAACACAAACAATAGAGAAGTAGTCTTAACACAGCTTTAGCCACACAGCTCTCAGAGGAGGGTCTGTGGCAGGGGTAAGGGGGTGTGGGGTGGAGGTGGGGAGGATGAAGGGGGTGGAGGAGCACTTCCAAATGCAGTTTGTTTATTTCTTCCTGAATGGTTCTGGGGTTTAAACTTTCTGTAGTGGGGTCTTCAATAAGAAGATGCAATCCACTGAGAAAAAAATTATATGCATATATGTAATACACACACATACACACACACTTTTCAACAGAATATAAACCAACCAAGTGACATAAACCAACAGAAGGGTAAATCACAACACAAAACAGATACAAACATTAAAAAGCAAGGTTCACTCTACCCAAAGATCATAACTCCTCAATGACCACGTTCCAAGATAGTGTGGTTGGTAAAGTGAAATATTTCAAAAGCTTTCTTGTAAAAAAAAAAAAAAAAAAACCTAGGACCTCAAGATTGTCAGAAAATGGTTAAAAGAATCACCCATGGTGAACGATACCTTGGAGAATTGTGAAAGAAGCTCCAAGCAAAAAGGCAGAGGTCCTTTACCTCGGTGCACTTTGTTTCCAGGATTGTTTTTGGACGTGTTGCCTTCCGCAACAAACACTTACATCCAATTTATATTTATTTTACATTTTTATTCTCATTGGCTGTCAGAACATAGTTAAAGAACCCAATCTGGTCAGTGTACCCTGAATCTGGATATAGCCTTTGTGCTTATCCAGAATATTATATAGATATATTATATTATATAGATATATTATATTATATAGATATAATCTGTAGTCCATGCCAGGTATTGTGTTTAAGTTGGTCTGTCCTGAGAAAGTTCTAGGAAAGGGCTGCTCTCTTAATATTTAGTGTGTGCTTACTGACACTCATTTACATGTTTTTCTGAACTTAAACAACTTTCCCCAGACCATTGTTTTCTGAAACAGTACACTGAAACTGAAGTAAGGTTGTCTATAGCATTCAACTATAGTGCACCCCATTCTTTTAGGTCCTCAGAAAGCCAGTCTGGTGGACAGGAGCTGCACAGGTTGATGAAAGTTGGCAAAGATGATACAAACCAACAGGTGAATTCAATCCATCACCTGGTCAGCAACATAGAGGGAAAAGCCAGGAAAGCAGATGAAAAGAAAATCAGCAATATGAAAGAAAACCCTGTTAAGGAAACAGATTTTTGAAAAAAAAAATTAAAATGTTGGAAATGAAAAACACATTGAATCAAATATAAAAACACAATAAAAGATGCCATTATCTTTGTTTTGTATTGGCCATCTACTTCTGGGCATGAGGCCTACACTTAATAGAAGCTTGTTTCCAAAGAGAGACTTCCTTGGAGAAAACTAAATGTTCATTTGCAAGTAGTTATTAACAGGAGACGGATCCTGAGTTAGGGGTGGATCATGTGTCCACTTTTTTCTGCTCTGGGACCCGATCTGTTGCAGACCCACACACACTGAACATGCTGCATCAGCCCATGTAAGTTCATGTGAGCTTTGGTCATGTTAATTTAGAGGGCTTTGTTACTTGGTGTCCTTCACCCGCTCTGGCTCTCACACTGTTTTTGCCTCCTCTTCTGCAGGTTTCCCTAAAACAGTAGTTCTCAACCTTTCTAATGCTGCGAACCTTTAATACAGTTTCTCATGTTGTGTGACCCCAACCATAAAATTATTTCTGTTGCTGCTTTATTAACTGTAATTTTGCTGTTATAAATCATAATGTAAATATCCGTGCTTTCTGATGGTCTTAGGCGATCCCTGTGTAAGGGTCACAATCCAAGGATTGAGAAACACTGCCCTTAACCCTGAGGATAAAGACATTGGAATTAGGACTCAGTTTTCCAAGGTCTTTCACTCTCTTTATATTGTCTGGCTGTAAGTCTCTGTATTTGTTCCCATCTGCTGCAAGAGGAAGCTTCTCTGATGGTGGCTGAGCAAGGCACTGATATATGAGTATAGCAGAATGTCACTGGGAGTCATTTTATTGCTACAGTCCTTTAATAGAAAAATACTATTTGGCTTTACCCTAGGTCCCTAGTCTCAGATTCTTGATCACGCATATGGTATAATAAGCACTCTTGTTGATTGCATCATGACTGGTTGTCTTTGGGGACTTCTTACGGACACTAACAGAGAGGAGGGAAGCTTGAAGGAGAGGAGAGAGCTTGCCAACTTGCTTTGCTTGCCTACTTGCTCTTTGACAGGCTTGGTTGGTCGGTTCCCAGGGAATGCCTGCTGGAATTGGGGGATGGGATGGAGGAATAAGTCACAGAAGGAAGGCTGGAGGAGAAAATCTGTTTTATCACTTGAAGATGGGGGAAGAAAGGAAGGGGAGGCATAGAATGTTGTCTGCTATAGAACTGGGAGTGTGACTGTGGGATTGACTTTGGAGGAGAGGTGAAGATCTACAGTTAGCCTGCCTTCTTTTCTGGCTGGAGTGGTAAGAGGGCTCCCACAGAATACCTGCTAGAGTTGTGGATTATGACAAAGGATGAGTACGCAGGAAAATTGAAGGAGAAAATTTGTATGATCAGCTGAGCTGGAGATGGAGGCAGGGAGTTTGGGAAGGCTGCAGCAGGTAGTTTGCTACAGAGCTAGGAGTTAGATTGAGGGAATGGATTTGGAGGTGAGGAGGAAGAAGTGAAGATATTCAGGTAGCTTACCTGTTTTCCTGGCCAGAATAGCCTGTGGGTTCCCAGGGAATCCCAACACATTTTAAAATAAAGACAAGTTTAGGCAGGTCATGGTCACAGAATTAGCAGAAATATTATGTACAGCAGCAGAAGAAAGTTTTGATTAAAAAAAAAGCACAGACACAACTACATTTTCTGAAAGAAATAAATGAACAAAGAAGAGATGGAAAGGAATACACAATATCTAACACAGTAAACCAGAACTCCTAATACTAATCAGGAAGAAAGGAAATGGCATACAATAATTAAAACAATTAGAAAAACCATCAATAAAATTACAGGAATTAGCAAACATCTCTCAATGACAACCTTCAAACTAAATGGTCTCAACTAATCAAAAAAAGACATACAGACTGTCTAACTGGATTAAAGAACTGTAAATACATACCCATAGAAAACAGTGGATCAAGTGAATAGAAGCCAGGGATAAACTAGTGTTGCTGTTTTGTTATCTTGTAAAAAAAAATAAAGACTTGAAATTAAAATTGTGAGGAGATAAAGCCACTATACAATTTATTTTATCTTCAGCTTCTTTTTCTGTAATTATTGTTGCACACACACACACACACACACACACACACACACACACACACTGCTCAGTTTGTATAATGTTACCTTTAAGTGCAGTGTTTTCAGGGCTGACAATGCAGTATAGGATGACCAATTGATGTGCTTTTTGCCAGGGAAGACTACTTCTTCTGTTCTCAGCATTCTTTAGTTGCTTGTAGTTTTTTGTGCAGGGTTAAGACTGTCTGAACTTTCATAAAACAAAGACTAATGGATATTAAATCTCAGACAGGTACTGATATAATAATAGTGGTTAATTTCAATATTCTACTACATAGGTGACATAAACATTCATAGAAAGCACACAAGGTCCCCAACAGCTAAAACATTCCTTAGCAGAAAGAACAAAGCAGAAGGTATTGCAACACTTGGTCTCAAATTCTATTAAAGAGCCATAATAGCAAAGTCATCCAAGTACTTTTCACAGAAAAAGACAAATGGAATAGAATAGAAGATTGAGAAATAACTACATAAAACTAAAGCCACCGGATGGTTGACAAAAGTATCATAAATATACATTGGTTAATAAAAACAGATAGTATAAAAAAAAGTTGAGAAAATTGAGTCTCCCCAGTTTAAACAAGATTTCATTATTCACAAAGATCAACTCAAAATGGATAAAAAACTTTAATATTAGACCTGAAACATTGAAACTGAGTGAAAAACAAAGCAAAACAAAAACAACAAAACCGCAAAAGCTTTGCAGATACCACGGAAGTGGATATTTTCTGAAAGCCGCCTCAGTAGCATGGGAAATAATGCCAAGAATTGTCCAGTGGTGTTGCATGAAGTAAGCAGCTTCTACATAACAAAGGGACGACCACAAGAATGCAGAAGGGGCTTGCAGTTTGGAGGGGAAAAATTGCCACCTACTCATCAGATAGGGGATATCTAGAATATATTAAAATAGCAACTACAAAATACCATAAAATCAAATCACCTAATTAATGAATGGATTCATTTACTGAACATAGAGTTCTTGAAAATGGGAAATGCAGATGAACAATAAATGTTTTTAAATGTGCTCAATATCACTAGTCAGCATGGAAATGCAATTAAAACTTCACTGAGATTCTATGGCACTCCAGTCAATGTGGCTATCATCAAGAAAACAAAACAAATTACAACAAATGTTGGCACAGGGAGGGGGATAGGAATCCTTGTTTATTGCTGGTGGGAACATGAACTAATCCTGTCACATGGACATTAGTATGGAGGTCCCTCAACAGGTATAGGTATGTACCCAGCTATAGCTCTTGGTACATACCAGACAGATCCTAAAATCAAGGTACCACAGCAGTGCTTGGATATCTACGCTTGTTACTGCTCTACTCACCACAGTCAGGAAATGGAACCACCCTGTATCTCCATCACTAGATAAATGGATAAAGAATCTATGGCACATAATAGATCTTATGCAGTTGTAAAGAAAAAAATTGTGGCATATTCAGAAAATATTGTATGACTGGAAATATGACATTATGTTAAGTATAAACACTATACGTGGAAAGATACATACATATTTCTCTTGCATGAAGGCCTACATGTAAAAGTGGGGTGTGTGTGTATGTGTGTGTGTGTGTGTGTGTGTGTGTGTGTGTGTGTGTGTGTGTATTGAAAAATTACAAACCAAAGAGGGCTTAAATAAAAATTTTTCTTTCTCCCTGTTCCTCTTCTAGCTGTGAGCTTCACTTCTTTATTCTACCATGCCCTGTGATGTGCTGGACTAACATAGGACCCAAGGGAATGGGGACCACAGTCATAGACTGAAACCTCCAAAGCTGGATCTACAAAAACCGATTCTCTTTACAACTTGATTACCTCCAGTATTTGTTACTGTGACAGGAAGCTAACAGAATTCTGCTGTGCATACAACCTTCGGAGTCTTTGTTTTAGGTGAGAAGTAAAGGAAATTTGATTTTACCTGCTTACATTAAAAACAACACTATGATTCTTCTTCACCCCCAAAACAAATGGTGAGGAAAATGAACTTTACTCCTTGGACACAAGAATCCTGGGTTCTCAAGCTCTTTTTAAGTTATAAATACATTTCCCAGTGTTAAACAAGCCTGGCTGTCTCTAGTTTTTTCTACTAAAAGGCTCTACATGACTCTTCTAAAACACTAACTTCTGGAATTCAAATGCCTATTGTTGAGGAACATGATTTTGTAGTTCTCTCACTTCTCATGAGCTGTAAATTAACTATTAAGGCATTTAGTTCAGGGTCTCAATGTTTCTAAAATTTGCTTAGAAAAAAAAATCATCTTCTTTATAAATACAAGCAAACTTCCTCTGTACTTTGTAATTATGGTTGTGAGATTTATCCATTTGGATACAACTCTAGTTCACTCATTGTATGTATTTCAACGTGCAAATAAATATTATGTAATATATTTATCTGTCCTGTTGATAGTTGACAGTTTCTTGCACAAGTTTTGGCATTAAACCATGTACACACATTCCTGTAGAGTAAAATCTAGGAGGATATTTCTGGATCATGTTTAACTTTTGTAATTAATTGAGTTTTCAGAAGTGATTGCTTCATTTTACATCCATCCCCTTTATTCAGTATATGTGGTTTTGTTTGCTTTGTAAATTACTAAAATCTCATGTTGTTCATTGTTTTGACATTCATTCCGGTGGATGAGTGTACCATTTCACTGTGGCTTTAAATGTCAGTTTATTTCTTAGTCGTGATGCTGTTCCTTCTCCATACAAGTCTTGAACACTAATACCAAACTGTACATGATTTAACTTGAGGTATAAAGCTTTTGTAACACCAAACAAATCTTTCTCCTATTACACTTTTATAGTGACATACAACTCCTCACATTCAATCCGCAATTCTGCCAGACAGCATTATCTACACCGTATCTTTTATTTAAAAATTGATAGGCATAAATTAATACATATGGATTATATGTTCTTATATATGTATGAATTCATAATATGTAACCTTTAGATGTTGGTTTTCTCCATGGTTAATTTTTTTAATTTGCAAACTGTTAAAGCTGGTTGAAAATGATGCTTTCATTTTGGTGGATGATATCTAACTCTCTTCTGCTAGGAAAGTTGTTTCCTAGCATTTTGGACTCACTTTGGTTAAATTTTAGGGAAATTCATGAAGCAGGGAGCATTTCCTGTGAGGGCCTGACTGACTTCTAGTTCACACTTCCAGAAGGAAGCATTTCAGGGTTCAAACCAATGTTGAGAGAATAGAAAAGATTTATTATAGCTCCATTTCTTGGTGAGGTCAAGACCCCATCTGACCCCTCTCCTTAGCCCCTCAGTCTCCCACTGTCCCCTCTGGACTCATCTAACAATCCATGTAAAATAAAGCTCTAGGGGCTTGCTTTGCCCTTCTGACCTTTGGATTTTAGCCTAATAATGTAACTCTAGTAACTTCGTAAATATTCAAGGAAGGCAGATCTCATATTTTTCTCCAGATTTCCAACTTATACTCAATAGAAGATGAGTATAAATTTCTTGAATTTCTGATACTCAAATGTTTCTCACAGTTACAGCTTTCTTCAATTCAGCCAGTGTTTAAAAAGTTTTGAATTGATAAATAAAAATTGGGAGATGTGGCTTCTTTTCTTGAAATCTAAATTAACACAAGAGAAGGAGGAGGAGGAGATGGAGAAGAAGGAGGAGGAGAAGAAGGAGGAGGAAGGAGGAGGAGAAGGAAGAGGAGGAAGATGAGGAAGAGGAGGAGGAGGATGAGGAGGAGGAGGAGGAGGAGGAGGAGACTTTGAGTAGCTAGGGGGAACTCTATGTTGGGAAAAACACTGACTCTCAGAATCTGCTATTGTCAGCATCAGCCACGGGTCTTATTTAACAAACACGCACAGCTACTGTAAGTACATGTATTAAATTTACAATTTAATAATTTTTGTAATTCATAGAGTTTGCCTAATAAATGAGATCTCACTTTAAATTCTGGATGTCATCAGTCTTCTATAACTTAGAAGCATCGACTTGCAGTATGAAATCAGTCATACTCCTTGGACTATTTCCAAACTTTAACCAAACTATCCAGAAATCATCTTTTTCCCTTTTCCACTGCTCAGCATCTCATGAAAACATTAAGTCCTCTAAGGAAGTTTATGTGCAATTAGTCCTTATCATTTTGTCTGAGGAGAGAAAATTTGATGACTTCCTTTGTAATTACTACAAGAGACTAGTTGTTAACAGCCCCAAGGATTACTCTTAACTAAGTCAATTTACTCAGAATCTATTTTATTACTAGTTAATCTAGCATAATAATGATTGTTCTTCCAATACCAGAGTAAACATGAGACATATTAAAATTTATGTAAAATAGAAATCATTATATAGATTCTTAATGCCATCACTTAATTAAGGCCACTGGCTTTGTAAGCAGATACTGCAGATCTACTGCTGTTGGATGTATGCTGGATTATGTCATGCTCATTGACTCTAAAAAAAAAGGCTGTTTTTCAGGGGAAGCTAAGTTTTATTTTGGAAGGAAGAACACATAGAAAGCAGTGTAAAGTATGCATGAAGTACTTTTTCATATGTAAAATGCCAGTTTAAAGGAAAGTGAATTAAACCACTATAGTGTCAAATAGGAAGAAGTTTAGGATGTTGACCAAGAAAGACTCCTTTTTTTTTTTTTTTTTTGGTTTTTTGAGACAGGGTTTCTCTGGTGTTTTGGTGCCTGTCCTGGATCTCGCTTTGTAGACCAGGCTGGCCTTGAACTCACAGAGATCCACCTGGTTCTGCCTCCCAAGTGCTGGGATTAAAGGCGTGTGCCACCACCGCCCGGCGAGGGGAGAAAGACTCTTAAAAAGCAGTTCTAGAACCAGGCTTTGGGGAATCTTTTAGATATGGCAGTGCATGATGGAGACTGGGTGTGGGGATGTTTTACCAGCCAGTGGAATTTTTGCAAAGCTTGTCTTTCAGGAACTCAGTCAATTCTCCTTTGCTATTTTTCTCTGCAACATTCTGAAGGAAATTTTGTGGTATATTGACAAAGAATCAACTTAATTTTTGCTTGGATTTACCTAGTTTATTTTATGTGTATCGGCATTTTGCTTGCATGTCTGTGAGCTACATGCCTGCCTGGGACCTGTAGGGGTCAGAAGGGAATCAGGTTTCCTAGACCTGGATCTGTGGATGGTTGTGGGCTGCCATGTGGGTTCTGTGAATTGAACTCAGGTTCTCAGCAAGCACAGCAAGTGTGCTTAACAATTGAGCCATCTCTCCAGCCCCTAAATTATCTTTTTAATGTTAAAGAAAATGTAGAGTCTAATGCTTTGTGTTTTTATTATTATTATTATTATTATTTTATTTTATTTTACAATACAATTCAGTTCTACATATTAGCCATGGATTCCCTTGTTCTCCCCCCTCCCGCCCCCCTCACCTTCCCCCCAGCCCACCCCCAATTCCCACTTCCTCCAGGGAAAAGCCTCCCCCCCCCCAGGACTGAGATCAACCTGGTAGACTCAGTCTAGGCAGGTCCAGTCCCCTCCTCCCAGGCCGAGCCAAGCGACCCTGCATAAGCCCCAGGTTTCAAACAGCCAACTCATGCAATGAGCACAGGACCCGGTCCCACTGCCTGGATGCCTCCTAAACAGATCAAGCCAATCAACTGTCTCACCCATTCAGAGGGCCTGATCCAGTTGGTGACCCCTCAGTCATTGGTTCATAGTTCATGTGTTTCCGTTCGTTTGGCTATTTGTCCCTGTGCTTTATCCAACCTTGGTCTCAACAATTCTCGCTCATATAAACCCTCCTCTTTCTGGCTAACTGGACTCCTGGAGCTCCACTGGGGCCTAGCCGTGGATCTCTGCATCCAGATCCCTCAGTCGTTGGATGGGGTTTCTAGCACGACAATTAGGGTGTTTGGCCATCCCATCACCAGAGTAGGTCAGTTCGGACTGTCTCTCGACCATTGCCAGCAGTCTGTTGTGGGGGTATCTTTGTGGATTTCTGTGGGCCTCTCTAGCACTTTGCTTCTTCCTATTCTCATGTGGTCTTCATTTACCATGGTCTCCTATTCCTTGTTCTCCCTCTCTGTTGTTGATCCAGCTGGTATCTCCCACTCCCCCAAGCTCTTTCCCTCGACCCTCGCCCTTCATTACCCCCACTCATATCCAGGCTGTTCATGTAGATCTCATCCATTTCTCCGTCATTGGGTGATCCCCGTGTCTTTCTTGGGGTCCTGTTTTCCAGGTAGCCTCCCTGGTGATGTGAATTAATGTTTTGTTTTACTTTATATGAGTGTGACGATAATGGGGAATGAGAGAATAACTGATAATCATCTCAAGTCTCAATTGAGTTTTGTCATCTGACTTCTCTGAATAAAAGAGAAAGACTGAACTTTCTGTATCGTGTAAGATGTTCAACATGTCAATAGTGATCTTAGGTGTGCACAATCGCCATTCAATGTTCAAGTGCCTAAGTCATAGGTTAAACAACGTTTAGTAGTTACCTTCAACAAATGTCACAAGATAGTGGCTAATAAATATTTAAAATCCCAACGTTGACAAACTTACAGGATATGGATTCCTCTGCAGTTGGCCTAGATGGGAAATACCTCATGTAATACATATAGATTAGAATTAGTTCATCAGGGAGACCACAGAGGTTGCATAATCCAATTAAACAAATCCCTCCTTTAACACTGCCAATAAATGCCTCTGCCTTTTTTTTTTTTAAATGAAGCCTCTCTAGCAGTATATAATTCACTTTTCTGAGACATTCCATAGAATAGAATATTTTTACTTGAATCAAATGCCAAATCAGTCTCTTAGTTAAACCTGACAGAACTCCCCAGTCTGTGTGCCCCAATATCTGAGGTGCACCAGTGTCTAAGTGAGGATAATGGCTAACCTAATCCATGAGCCCACAAAGTTTTCCTGTAGGCTCCCAAGACGCTGCAGCCTAGGGGTGATTGTCATGAGAAGCCTTCTATGTTTACACCTGTGATTTACCTCTTACATGTGACTTCCATGAAAAAAAGCGGCAAAATCCTGCACTCCTTACAAAGTATCAGCATCTACAGTGGTAACATATTAGCACTAATAGATACTATTACTGTCATTGGTTCTAATTTCCCTTATAAAACCATGAGGTGAAATACATTTGATGTTATGAACTTTAACCTAAAGCTAGTTTTTATACTGCCCCAGTCTCTTCCTTTGATTAAATACCCCAAGTCCCCGCTGCACCTCTTTATCTAACAACAGCTCAAGATATTTTTGACATCTTAGTTGTCCCCTTGGGGACACCTACAGTGTGTTTGGGTTCCTTTACCAATATATAGTACTGACAAGTTCCCTCATAAATAAGGTTGTCAAGTGTGTCTTCGAAAGATGAGTTGGAGAGAGGAACAGAGAAATATATTCTTGCTGGGAAACAGAATAGTGAGCCAAGGAAGTCATGGCATGCAATTCCAAAACTAATAGTGTAAGGAGTTACAATAAAATTGTGGGACAAACAGATTTCAAAGAGGCTGGATTTTAAGAAGTCTGTGGAACCATTCGAATGGCTTTTATCACATGTTTGTGAAGTAAAATAAATAGGATTGTTATCATTTGCTGTGTCACTTGAGGACGCTGACCTGTCTCTCAAGTGACTGCAGCATTTATGTGAGCCTCTTGCAAGCAGAAAATGCCACAGATACTGTCATCCTTTGCTCCTTAGATGGAATCAATCCATGATCGTAAATCACTCCAGAGGAGGTGCCGGACAACAGAGGAGATGTGGTCCACAAAGCGCACATTTCCAAGGTGTGTTGTTGTAGGATGTTAAAGCCTGGTTAAAAAAGGTGGGGGGTTGTTACCTAAAGAAGTTAGCTTCTCCTATCTCAAGAGCCACAACCTCAGGAGTTACAACCATAAATTTTCCTAGCCAAACCTGACCCTCCTCTCACGCTCTGCCCACCCCCAGTCAGTTAGTATAGCATAATACTTAGAATTTATTGAATACCAACGGTGTGGGTTTGACTACTGTTTTATAATCCAGATATTCTGTAAAGTTGAGGACTGTTACAGTACCTCTAAGGTTGAGTGCCTTCAATGAGCTAAATCAAACGTGTAGAAAAAAAAGGGCCTGGCAATGAAGAACACTGCTTTTGTTCTCCAATTTCCTAGTTTCGCATACCTTCAGCAGATACAAGATGTAACAGTAAATGCAGGGGTAAAACTGGAGAACAGGGCACTGCTACTCTTGGTGTTCACAATGCTACCTATTTTACGGGAAAGGCGATGACTTTGGAACCACACTCTGGATACTATTTCAAAAGCTACTAATTATTGAGTTTGTAATCTTGGTTGTGGGCCGGGGAAGCACTGAATCCCTGTGGGTCTTCTTCCTCGTTTTAAAAAGAAGACTGACAAAATCTACCTTGAACATGTGTTTTGACTATTAAATATGACAAAGTATGCAAATGGCTTGGCACACAGTGGGAACTAAATGTAAAGCTTGTTTCCCCAGTCCTCCTCCTGAATCCTGTGGCTGCACTTGAGGCTGGGAGGATGGGGATGGGAGGCGCTGGGGAGGGAAGGGAAACACACTCATCTTAGAGAGTCCAGAGCTTGACGGTCCAAGCAGGTAAATGCGTGCGTGGATGGAAGTAACTATTTTCCAGAAGAACAAAATCCTGGAGGTACGGGACAAAGCGAATGGGAGGGAATGTAAGGACCTCTTCTGAACTACATCTCCCGGGATGCTCAGCAAAAGGGAGCACCCCGCCCCGCCCTGCCCCGCCCAGCCGGACTCGGCGGGCGCCGCCCACCCAGCGGAACCCAGCAGGGAACACTGGCTACAAGTGCTGCGGCTGGGGAATAGCGGACTTTCTCAGGGAGCCACGCGGACGCGAGTGCTCCCGCTCCAGCTTCACCCGGTAGCCGAAGCAGAAGGTGAGTGCCAGAGAGTGGGATGGGGAAGAAGCAAGCGGAGTAGAGAGAGAGAGAGAGAGAGAGAGCCGGAGCCTGGAGCTAAAAGGAGCTGGGGCACGCATCCCCACTCCCCGCGCTAGGTGCCTGCAGGACCTCAGCGGACGCAGCCAGACTGCAGGTGCCTTGATGGGCCAAGAGTTCGCCAGGAGAACTGATTGATCCCGCAGCCTGTTGGGGGCTCCCCTGCCGGGTGCTAGCAGCGGGTCTTGTAAGCTCGCTCATCCTGCATCCCGCATCCCACATCCTTAGGTGGTCTCCTGCGGACTAGCCTTGTCCCTGTCAATTCTGTCCATATTTTACTGCCTTTAGTTGAGGATCAGCGGACTGGGGAAAACGCTGCCCCCTGCTTTGGAGGTGCAATCTCATTAACTGAGCTTTTAAACAGATCAGAGAGGGGAAAATAGGGGGAGGGAAGAAAAGACCTTTGGCTGGTCCCCTGGGATTATCCGTCATCCACTGAGGCTGGAAACCTGAGAATACAGATCTGCAAATCGACTGTACAGTTAGTGAGTCTCTGAGAGAGAGAGAGAGAGAGAGAGAGAGAGAGAGAGAGAGAGAGAGAGGAGAGAGAGAGAGAGAGAGAGAGAATATTAATCTCTCTGCTTTGTCATAAATCGGAAGTCTCGTAAGGGACCCTGCCGATTTTATCTAAAGGAGTCTAATACGATTAGTTAATTGTGCCAAAGGTTAATCAGAGCGACTCATGCCTGAGGGATCCATCTGTGAGTGTTTCTTTTCGGTAATTGATGAAACCGGTTCCCATCACTTCCTTCATTGAAGGATCCTTCAGTAGGGGCTTGTCCACTTGCTGAAGGAAAACTGATTCAGTTATGTTTTTTTGCGCTTAGCACTGTGGGTTTGTTTTGTGTTTGTTGTTGATTCACTTTTTGTATTTTCAGTGGACAGGAGGGTTGGGGACTTTGAAGTACAGCAGAAAACATGTCGATTTTCTTTTCTGTTCTGACTTGCTTGGCTGTCTTAGGTGAGGCTTAGGTGGTAACCTCTGTTACCAGCTGCTGGAGGTGGGGATTTTGATTCATAATCCTCCAGCCACGGGTTAAAGTTAATCACCACTCTGGATTGAAATAAAAACAAAGGGAGTCCTTGACTCAGCCCCCTGTATTTATTGAGAATGGAGAGTGAATTTTTATTCCCCAGGAAGCTAGCAGAGGGAGTAGTAGATGGGCAGATGGCTTCCTGGCTTTCTGTTCAACACAGAGTTCCATCCCATCAAGGCGAGCAGAGGTGAGGGAGTGCCATGGATACAGAGCTTCAGCTGTAGCTCTGGAAACTGCTTCTGCCTTCTTTGTCTTGATTCAATGCTATTTGTTTATCATTCTTTTTTACCCCCTCAACTTGCTTGCACATCGAGTTTGTAAACACGTCCGGGGAGCTACTTTCTTGTGCTTGTGTGTTAGCAAACTGTAGGGCAGAGAAGTAACTCCGATCCACCGAGACTTCGTGAGTGGGAGCAGCAGGCACTCAACGGGAGCACGTAGTACATATGTGTGAAGTGGACTGGCTCACTGTGTTTTGCAGAGACCACAGTGAAATGTGTAAACTGCCCCTGTGGAACAGGGAGTGGATTTAAACAGAGTAGAAGAGCATAAGGCTATATTATATACATACATACATATATATATATTATATATATACACACAGGGCCCAGGGCTGTGTGTAGTGAGTTACTAGATACATGAATAAGAGAATCACTAGTCCTGATTCCTTTTTTGGTCACTGGCTGATTAAGTCATCCTTTTCATTCACTTCATAGCTGCTAAGTCAAGATGCTGATCCAACCGCACCCAGCTGATAGGAGCATACATTCATTAAAGCTAATCTGTATTAGAATCTATTCCGAACTGGAGTATAAACATGCACTCTAATTGAATTGTTAAGAAGTCTGCACTTGCTGGAGAACTCCAGAAATCCGGCAGCTCTGCTAAAGAGGGCCCTGCCTTTCTCATTTGTGTCTTTCTACAGGAAACTTGCCTTCTCGTTTGAGGGATTCTGTCACGGGAACGTGTGAGTCCCTGGATAAATTTGGCTTGGTGACGGCAGTGTGCTCTCTCCAGAGATACTGCCACTTCCTCCTTGCTCCTTTTCTCCCCTGACCTGAGTTTCTCCCTGCTAACCCTGTGACAAGTCAGAAGATTTACCCTTTCCACGCTCTTCTGCCACCAGGTTCCCTTTCTTATGTGTGTCCCTCTCATGAGGAACTGAGGCTAAGGTGTCCTTAACCAGCCATGACTATAAAGGAAATGGGGACCAGAGGAGCAGGCCTCTCTATAGCACGGGCTTAGATTCTGCTGGGTTCTTATCTAACTGTGTTGCCACTGGAAGAATTTCTGAAAATTGCTACAGGAATTCTAGCCAGCTCCCATGGAGCTCCACTCCCTGACTAAGAGGAACAGACCAGAGGACCTGTGCAATGCTGTGGACTGGAGTTCAGGAGGGACTTTTGGTGACCAGGGAGAGGAAGCAGCCGTCAGAGAGGCTCTTTGCTCTCAGAAAAACTCAACATCCACACCAGGAGCAGCTGTAGTGGAAGTGTCTAGACTTAGCTCTTCTTCAGAACCCCCAACCTCCTTGCTCCAAGATAACGCTATTCAGCCAAGCTTTTTCCCACCAGGACCTCCTGAGTCAGGGAGCAGCCAAGTAATGGCAGACCGTAAAGTCTGCAATTGTTGCAGCCAGGAACTAGAAACGTCTTTTACTTATGTGGATGAGAATGTCAACTTAGAACAGAGAAGTCAGAGATCCCCATCAGCAAAAGGCAGTCACCACCCTGGCGATCTCGGCTGGGGAAACCCTAACGAGTGGTCCCACGAGGCTGCCATGTCTTTGATATCTGAAGACGAGGATGACACCAGCTCAGAAGCCACGTCTTCAGGGAAGTCCATAGACTATGGTTTCATCAGTGCCATCTTGTTCTTGGTCACTGGCATCTTGCTGGTGATCATTTCTTACATTGTCCCTCGGGAGGTGACAGTGGATCCCAATACCGTGGCAGCCCGGGAGATGGAGCGCCTAGAAAAGGAGAGTGCGAGGCTAGGTGCACACCTGGACCGCTGTGTGATAGCTGGGCTCTGCCTCCTCACACTCGGGGGAGTCGTCCTCTCGTGCTTGCTGATGATGTCTATGTGGAAGGGGGAGCTCTATCGTCGAAACAGATTTGCCTCTTCCAAAGAGTCTGCAAAACTCTACGGTTCCTTCAACTTCAGGATGAAAACCAGCACTAATGAAAACACCTTGGAACTGTCCTTGGTGGAGGAAGATGCCCTTGCTGTACAGAGTTAATTCTGAACTTCTTGAGAGACAACTATAGGTTTGATGTGAAAAAATTACGTCACCGGTGTCCTTTGTTTGGCAAGAAAAGTTATCCTTTGTTGTTGTTATTGTTGTTTTCCACATCCCAAAAGCCAGCCAGTGTTCTGTTTCCATGGATCTTTTATTAAGAAAACCTGTATAAGATGTAAAAGAAACCATGGCCATCTATTCCTGACTTACTGCAAACTGAAAACTAATTCACCTGTAATGACTATGAATTTCTATTTCTATAGCAAAATACTTCCACTGACCTAATATACAAGTGTTTTCTTTTTACATAAACATGGATATTATTATTAGGTACTAGAAGGGCTCCTGCACAATGGGATCATGTGGCAATCTATTCTGTGAAACACAAGCACTAATTAAATAGCAAAGCTTACGTTTAATTCCCAAAGTGCTTTTCCATTTTCTTGCTAAAATTTTATTCCTGTAATTTGACTAAACACTAAAATGTAGACTTTGGGAGTGTGAATGTTTTGAAACTTTAAGATAATGGTTATTTTTTAAAAGCTATAAAATACTATATTTTAAAATATTACTGTGTTTAGAAATGACAACTATGTCATTAATATGTACCTTCTTATAAAGAAAATGATATGTCATCTTCAGACCCATGTGAGGTTAACTGTTAATATAAGGTGTTTTCCTGAAGCCTTTTTTCCCCAATGAAGTAGAGTAGTTGTTGATACATACTTTGTTTCCTTGTGGATTTGCCTTCAGCCTGATGACCTGTGCCCTTGAAATCTTTACTTCTCATACATGTGTGGCAAAGGATTACACTTTAAAAACATATCTTCTGGCAGCCAAACGTTTAGACAGGTCTATGTCATGAGCAGGCCTGGTATGCTGCCCAGGTGATATTTTGTGGTGGTGGTTTAGAGAAAACCTCCAGTATAATTGCAGCTAGACTCCTGGGCACTATGCCTAGTATAAGCCATTACTTAAAAAGTCCTTAAACCTATAGCCAAAATCTTACACTGTAAAGAGAAAAATCAAACTCATTCATTTAGTGGGAGTTGTGTTCATCACTATCCTGATTCCCCTTGACAAGGTCTAGAGATCATCCTGAAAACCTACCCTTAAGGACCATGTTCTCCCCTCATAAAGTGAAATGTTTAGTCTATGAGAGGTTCTGTGGGCAAGGTGGTCAGGAAAGAGATGGGAAATGCAGCCTAAGGAAGATCTGTATTGCACTGATGTTCCTTGAAGTGACCCACACCCTTCCACTTAGGTGTTTTATTAGTATAAAATGAGTTCATTCTTAAAGAGGACTGGAGCCAGGAATGGGTGTGAGTGAAAGGATGAGCTAGTGAGAAAGGAATTTTGTTGGAGATTCTTAAGCTTAATGAAGTCTAGTGTAGACACCTGTGTTGTTACTGAGGCCTGTGGGTGAACTATATGAGTTTGTGTATCTATATGAATGAGTCCTTGTGGATATCAGAGCAATTTGTTGAGTTACCTTTATTACAAGTTAAAGGAAAACACAGTAGTGGAGGATGAGTTAGGGATGGCAAGCGTGTCACAGAATTCTTAGGGAAAAGTAAGGCAAGTGTGGAAACTGTATATGCAGCCCCATTGCCTCACCCTGTAGAATAAAGTACTTGACCATGAAGTGCTGGCTTACTGAGACACAAAGCACGAGAAGTAACATGTATTTTGATTGTTGTAGCTAGTCTTTTATGCTTTGTGTCTCTGGGACTTTTAGGTCATCTGTGCTGAAGGCAGCTTCCCAGAAGTTTAAACTTTATCTTCTGGAGGTTTATTCATTTTTGATTCCTAGTCTGCTTGAGGAACCACTTTGGAGATGTTGCAGTAAGAAGGGAGTAATCTAGCTCCATGAGTGAGTAGATCTGAGCTGGGTTCAAACTGCAACAACAAAATTTGTAAAATAAAATTTAAACCAGTTTAATGCCAGGCCTGGTGAGTCATGCCTTGATTCTGACACTTAAGAGGCTGAAGCAGGAAGATCAATGCAAGGTCAAGGCCAGCTTAGACTACATAGTGGGTTCCAAGACAGCCTGGAATATAGAGTGAGACTGTCTCAGAAAAACAATAAACTATTCATGTTTATTTATATGAGATCTCTGAATTTTTTTATCTATTTATAAATCATAATTAATTAGTTTCATAGCAAATAAAACAGCACTAATTTGTGGTTCAATTTTCCGTTCTTGATGAGCTTGAAATTAAACATGAAGGCTATCCTTTCAATCCTATAAAACTAATGATAAGAAAAAAAGCCAGAATTCTTCAATACAAGAAGTTAATGAACTCACTATGCTGCTAAATCATAGAGATACACTCTAAAGGCAGCACTTTTAAAAATGCCTTTTCAGAAAAGAAGATTCTAAATTGAATGTAAGCAAATGTTCATTTCCACGTTATCTCAAACTGCTCAAACACAGAGAGCATGACACAAGGTTCTGGTGATACCAGAGAAGGCCATTACACCCAAAGGGACCAATTGAGAAAATCACCCGGACGCTTTCTTTAAGCTGTGCTGATGTAATTCTAATAATTACCTTTATCTGCTTTCCCCCAGGCATAATATTTGTGTTGCCTTCACCCATTCTGTTAGTGCCTGTCTTTGAGATGATTTCTTGATTTTAAAATGAAGCTCAGGAATATGGACATGGCTCAGGGTACAGCGCTTGCCTAGCATGTGTGAGACCCCGAGTCAAGCCCTCTGCACTGCAAGAAAATAACAATAAAGGTAAAGGTAATA
Organism: Peromyscus eremicus; assembly: GCF_949786415.1. Classification (NCBI taxonomy): domain Eukaryota; kingdom Metazoa; phylum Chordata; class Mammalia; order Rodentia; family Cricetidae; genus Peromyscus; species Peromyscus eremicus. The sequence goes on from NC_081436.1 coordinate 55,900,839, forward strand.
CCAACAAAGAAACATTCTGAACTTTCAGCACCATTGATCACAATACAATCCAAAGTGGTTTGGGTACTAGAATTGCTTTGGCCTGGCCATGTGAGAAACCAGACATTGAATAGACTGAGGCAATGCTGTAGATCTTGGATCTTTCTTGGGCTTTGTGGAGATCTCTTCCACATGGTACCAGTTGTTATCTGTGGAAGCTTCACGCAATTAATGGACAGTGTAGGCTTCCTAATATTTCTGATAACCTGTCCCCTTGGGGGGCACTGGAAACTGCTGTAGAGTTTGTGTGGCTCTTTGCAATGCTCTTTCCCTGCCAGCCATTTGGAGCGCCTGATGTGACCATGCAGTATGCTGTGCTGGCCCTTCATGTGAAGCTGTTGTCTTTCCCACCTTCTTGCTAAGTACTAATTCTATGATTTAGAAGAACAGCGGGCGGCTGGGAACCATCAAGTTCTCTCTGGCCTGGGTGTTTTCACCCATGCAACTGCTGGGTCCCTTAATTCTGTAATACCCAGATATTCACCTTGATATCAAAAGCTTAAAATACCTGAGCCCATCATCTCCCTTTTTAAAAATCTGTTTTGAGGCCAAGTTTGACCCTGACCAGCACATATCCTTTCAAGGCTCAAATGTAAACAAACTGCCATACCAACATGTTTGTGCCATCCCTTCCTTTGTCCCTAGAGTGAAGTCAAATTAGTGAAAGTGCACCATGATAATTTTATATCAAGAATTAAGGATCTGAACACACACACACACACACACACACACACACACACACACACACACACACACACATATGTTTTCTTTTAAGTTTCTTTACAACAAGAAAGCATTCTAAGCAATTACACAATGAACATTCTGGTCTTTGTCTCTCAAGTGTGTACACATATGAAACTCTTATCTGGATTAATGGTCACAGCAACAGGGAGAACACCTATGTATCTGTTAGAAGATTTTCCAGTCTGAATATCTGATTCTACTGCAGCAACTCAAGCTCCCACAAAAATGTGGCCTGACAAAAGAGAGTCGCAACGCTTGTCGACTGTTCCCGTGTGGCAGCAAGATGCAATGTCATCCCCTAGATCTAAATGCACCACAGAACAAGACACATCTTTACAGTTTTCTGGAATGGCTCTAGCTTTTCTCAAACTGGGCATAAACAGTGACCATGATGAGAATTAAAATGAAGTCTCAATAGGCTTTTCTCAGGAACTCGTAAGATGGATAATTAACAGTGTTGACTTGCAGACTCTTTTCAGCTATATCATTTTATAGTCCACATAATATTCTGTAAAATCTCTCTTTTAGTTTTTATGGGCATATAACTTTGGAATTGATTTGGCTCACTGACATCAACATTATCAAAAGGGAAGGTGCTAGTGCAAATACACAGAATTGCTTCCAAAAATCCATGACTTAACTTAAAAGCATAGTCATGGCTTTTGTTAGTTAAGTATGCAGGTTGCTGTGTAGAAGCCTGTATATATGTTAGGGTATGTTTTATAGGTACAGAATCTTAATATTCGTAAGCTATTGTTAGACTAGTCATCTTATTGGAATTTGGCATGCCTTAACGTTAATTTTATGAACAAGAAGTCTTTCATGGGTAACTAATAAAGAATTTGGAATCAACCTCAGAATGAAATGCTGTAAGAACATAAACCTGTTTTGTTTGTTCAGAGTCCTACAAATGCTTTTTGATTTATTTTTTAACCTTTCAATTACAAGCTCATAAGTGTGTGGAATGTTTATAAATTATTTTATCTTGAATTAATATTTTCTTCCCTAGAAATGTGGACAGCACTGTCTTTGGATCCCAAGTTTAGGGATTCCCCTGTGGTCTCACTTCTCACTGCTCTCTGACTACTTCTTACACAGACTGAAAACCAATTTGAGTAAGGAGACAAAGATGGATCTTCCTCTGGTGTGTATGTCCCTGTGATTCTTTCCTGGCTTTTCATCCGACTGTTCTTGCCAACTGAAAGTACTTGATGTTGATTGTGTATTTTTTGATATTATAAAGGCACTCATGGAAGATGATGGGCTTTTTTCTCATGGCATTTGATGCCTTATATGGTAATAATGTGTCCTATCAATTTGAAATAAAAATATTTATTGAGATGTTTTTACTGTGTTCAGCTTTTATTGAAGTCTAATATAATACATATTTGGTCATTTAAAATTATTTTTAAAATTATCTATATATAAGAAAAAATAAAAGTAATATTTACCTCCAAGTCAAGTGTAACATTCTCCTTACTACCTTATCACTGAACTATGTCTTATTAATTTTGCTTTGTATGTATGAAATAGTGAATGCTATATAGATTTCTCTAAATTACTTGGTATTGAACTTAGAGTATGAATTGCACGATGTTTTTTAAGAATACTCATCTGAAAATCTAAGATTGTATACCTCAGCCAGTATAGCTCAGTGCCTTAACTAGACTAGGAAATCTAAGTAGGGGTTGCGAGGCAAAGAAGAAAGGACATGCATAAAGACATACGTATAGAAAAGCTGGGGTCTGGTGGGCTACCTGCACTTTGATGGCTAGAGTGACACCAACTATCAAAACAACCCAGAACCTCATCGTGTTTGTTGTGTCCAGAACAAGGAAAGGAATTAGCTAGTCCCTATAGGAGGGCATTGTGAGCAGTCTCCAGCTGTAGCATCCAGGTCGAGGAAGCTGCAATTGCTAGTTTATACACACACTAGTTAATCAGTTGTAAACACTAGTACTTGGACCAAGAACTTTGCCTTTTGTGTGTGTGTGAACACTAGTACTTGGACCAAGGCTTTGCCTTTCTGAACTTGACCAGGGGAAAGGCTTTCCCAGTTTTCCATGGGTCCAAGTCCTTGGTCCTTGACATGCCTGTGCCCATGTCAAAATATGCATTCATTTAGGACTTCTTTCACTCCTTATACATTCTCTCAAGGCTTCTTTGTATTCTCATAAAAGTAAATATTGAATTATATTATATTTTCTCTTTTAATCTTTTCAACTGAATGTTGATATCTATTTCCTTTTGTGTTATTCAGTAGAATTGCATTCTTATATATGTGTTGTCAAGGTCAGTTGATTCAAAAAAGAGAATTGGAAATGAGGACACACACACACACACACACACATGTATTTTCACTGTTTTAAAAGAAAAACCAAATCAAGATTCTTGCTTATCATTAAGAAGAAAAATCTAGTTATTTCCACATATAAACTTCTAGAATGCTGTTTGTTTTGTTAACTAACTATGATCATGCAGGAGTAGTTAAGAAAGCAATATTCCATAGTCTTCTTGCAATATAGTCCTTGCAGGTCACAGAAGTGATAGTCTCAGAGTATTGGTATGATGTTGCTCCTCTTTGTAGATGTTGCTGTTAACAAAACCGGGGAGTAAGGGAGTTTGCAAGGCAGCAAGCAGATAATCCATCCCCATACAACTTATCATCTCAGCTGGATATAGTGCCCTGTGCAAGCCAATAAACATGGTTTCATTACATGCTGAAATATGGGAGAGTTGGGACTATGCCAAAAGCCATTGATGACTGATGTCATTTCTAACATCTCTGTCTTTTTCAAGCACATTACATTAATAAATGTAAAATCCTTTATGCTCTCAAATGACAGCACCATCTATTTAATATTTTTAGAGTAGGTCAAAAGAAATTTTTTCTAAAGACTCTCCACAAAAGACATACTCTAGCAATTTTTGTTAAAGATAATTAAAAATGTAAGCTATCACAGTTTACAATTATATATATGATTTTGTTGTATTATTATATAGCAATCTGGGTATGAAGCTAGTGCCTGTGCTTTTAGCTCATGGACAGCAAGAAGTTCTTTTTTCAAGTCCCCAACTTGTGCTTTTGGATTGAAGCTTTATCTTAGCTAATTTTCACCTTATTTTTGCAAGTTGCTTTTTACTGTTTGCTTTCTAACAATGAATGAAAACCTAAAGCTAAAAATGTTAAATGATACCCTAAAACTATATATAATACTAAGCAGTAGAAAATGAAAATTTAGGATTTTTTTCACAAACAAATTGGTTTTTATTCAAAGTTAGAAGAACTGTTATCCAAGTCAGAAAAATCTATTTATGCTATTTTACTTTATAGTTATCAGTCTTAAAGTGGTTCAAATAAACCTACATAGATATTTTTTCTTCAGTGCTAAAAATAAAATACAGTCATGTTTCTGATGTGTGAAATAGTACATATAGGCCTTATACAGTCTGCAGTGTGGAATCCAAGGAGAGATAGCCATAATTGAATGATTACTTTATGCCAAGTATTTTGCATTCATGTAGTGTTTCTTGCACAGTCTTAACAGCACATGGTACAATAAGAGTGTCAGAACCAAGAAGACACATGTCTTCAAGTTTGAATGCCTGTTCTTTTCTTCTCTTGTCCACTTGTCTGAGCCATAGTTTCATTGTCTATAGTATGATGATATTTGCCTTGTGGGATGTTGATGAACCTTAAATTTACCCCATTGATAGACAATTTTTCTTTTCCCTTTTCCTCCTCTCTATTTTCTCCATGATTCTTTTATCCTGACATTTTCCATTCTTTTCCTTTCTTCCTCCATTTCTTTCATGATCATAGTCATGCTTATCGTCATTTTACATACAAGTGTTATACTAGAATGACTCCAGTGTGTCATGCTTCCATTATTGCTAACATCCCTCTAACATTTTTCTTCATAAGAGAAAAAAAGTGTAAAAATTGTCTTTTGCTTAATTCCAGAGTATCCTGCGTAGAATCCTTTGTATTCAAATTCCCCAGATCTTGAGTAGTTAGAGCTCCAATCATCTGTTCTGTGCTAGAAAATCCAGTTATTCTTTGAATAGAAGAATTTTGCCATATGGAAGTTGAACAAAGTCCTTTTGTTTGCTTAAAATCCCCTATGCTCCTCCTCCTCCTCCTCCTCCTCCTTCTCCTCTTTCTCCTTCCCTTTCTCCTACTTCTCCTTCTCCTCTCCCCACTCTTTCTTCTACATTTGCAGTATTGAAACCTAAAAGATTGTGTGGCATTATCACTCTGGCAAAAGACTTCTCTTCATCTACCCAGACTGCAGAGTTCATATACTTCAATTTATCTTTGACTTTTATTTTACCTTGACAAACTATCAAAAACTGCTTTGGAATACAAATGATATTAAGAAAAATTGCAGTTCCAGGACAGCCAAGAATACACAGAGAAACTCTGTCTCAAAAGAAAAAATAATAATACAAAATAAAAATAAATAAGAAAGAAAAAAAGAAAAAGACAAATTGCTACGAATTGATCTCATTTTCTTCTGCATAATTAAATAAACTATTCACCAGTACCCACTACTGCTAAGTGGATCCATGGCAAGGAAACCAGTGCAGCAGAGCAAGAAGAAAGCAGAGCCTGCACCAGCCTTTAACAATATCTTCTACAAATGATGAGTTCAGAAGAGAATTTCCTGGTAGCAGATGGAATGAAAGGGGCTGGGACGACCAGTGCTAGACTCTAAATAGTGAGACATGAGGCTGAAAGACCGAGGTTCAAACCTCCATCACATGAAACCTTATGTTATAGGTCATTCTGGAGACAGAGCTGATGAGTACAATCTCAAAAGAGAATCATTAAGCTGAGAATGGGAAGCTCTCGAGTCAGAAAGATAATTCAGGTCCGGAGAAAAGAAAATTTGATTGTGAGCATTGGCTGACGGAAAAGAAGTGATGCAAACACAGGAATTAAGAAACTTTACTGTCAAGCCATGGCCTTCTGCCCATTTGGACTTCAGAAAACAACTGTTCACCAGTATGATGCTAGTAGGAAGCAGACTGGGAAATACATTCGGCCTTCAAGCAAAGCTGCTCCTAAATAACCATATAGATATGGTTCTAGAGAATTAAAGACAATAGACTTCCTGAGACACCTAGAAAAACAGTTGGCAATCAAGTGCATTCCAGAAAGCAGAAAAGGGCCAGATAAGGGAATTACCCACATCTCACACAGAAGAGCTACAGGGTTCCTGCCTGGCAAAATCCCAGCACTTTCATGACCAGTTACTACGAGAAGAGGAGTTCCCGTGGTTGCCTTGTCCCTGTTCCGTCCTCCTGTACTTTACATGCAGCATAACCTACATTTTGTTTACAGTTTGTCAGATCACATAAGGAGCCATCTCAACCCTGTGAAGAAGATTGTGCATTTTAGGGGTATTAGTTTAGGAACTGTAAGCAATATGAAGATCGGACTTTAACTTGGGGATTGGGTCAGCCCAAAATGTAGAAAAGACACATCCCCCCGTTTTTGTTGTACACTTGTTGCAACAGAGCCTCTGTATAAACCAGGACTGTATCCCCCAGCTTCTTTGCACTTAAACGGGTCCAAATGACTAACTGTGAACAATGATGTGTATCAATTCCTTGCTAATGTGGTTATAAACCAACCAGTCACTGCTCATGTTCCTCCCCAGTGTGGTCACTGGGTGAAGCTTCCTGTGACCTACAAGACTGCATTGACAATGAGAATCCTCCATTGCTTTGGTTAGGGAGATGTTTACCCCATATTTGCTCAGGAGGATCTGTTATCATGTGTCTTCCATGTCCACTCTAGTTGTCAATAGCTAGCAGGAAGATAGGAAGGCTTGAAGAATTTTGTGGAAGATATTCACATTCATTTGGTCAGCTGTCATTATTGCCAAGATGAATTGTAATGGAGGCTGTATTTGTCCAGGATTATGTCCATGAAAAAAAGAGGAGATATGGGTGTGGTGAATGCCTAGTCTCTGACATAATGTATGGCCTGTCTAGAAGTAATTTCTTGTTAAATATTTACATTTCTAATGATTGTTCTTCATTTTTGCTTGTGAAAATATCCCTCTAGGTCACTAAGAACATTTGACTATTTTTTGTCTCAAGTGAATTAGATTAGGTAATGCATGTTGAAATCTCAATTTATAGCATGTTCAGTGTAACAATTTGTATATAGTTATGTAATAAGTTATTTCAAAATCTAGTAGTTTAAAAAATAACCAAGCTTTTATGACTAACAATTTCTGTTGGTTATGCATTTGGGACGAGCTGGATTATGTGGTTCTGGCTCAGAGCTGACGCAAAGTTTGAGTCAAGATGTGTAGAGCTTCAGCCTTTTCTCTCTCTCTCTCTCTCTCTCTCTCTCTCTCTCTCTCTCTCTCTCTCTCTCTCTCTCTCTCTGAACAAATAAACATGGTAAGTATGTGCATGTTTATGTGTGCATGCATGTGTGAATGTTGGTACATGTGTGTCATGATGTGTGTATGGACCTTAGAGGTTGCTCCTTGCCTTCCATATTGTTTAAGACAGGCCCTCTTGTTTATCACTGCATACACCCTGTTACCTGGTTACCACACTAGGTTTACAGACTGCCACCACTGTGTCTGACTTTTCCATGTGCTCTGGGTTTTGAACTCAAGTTCTCACACTTGCTGGCAAGCACTACTGAACCATCTCCCCACTCAAGTTCCAAAGCAGTTAGTGTCTTACATGGGTGACAAGTTGGTGCCTGGAACCTCAGTCTGATTCCGCACTACAGGGCTACAGTGACTTCACTTACATGACTTCCTGCTTTCATGGCATGGCTGCTGTGTTCCTCTGAAGACAATGATCCAAGATGGAAAGAAGGAAACTATAAAGATTGATTTTTGTATGGCCAAGTTTTAGACATAAGGAACTGACTTGTCTATGATGTTCCAGTCATTAAAGCTGATGCTATATCTATCCCATAGTTCAGAAGACAGGAATGAGACACTACACTTTGAAAAGAGGAATATCATAAAAGGTTCGTAAGTATGTTAAAAAAAATCTTCACAGTTAATATTTTGACCTTTTCTAAATCCTTTTATCCTTTTTATGTTATTAATATATTACTTTTTCACTTAACTATTACTTTAATAATTCTATTTTAATTCCTGATTTTTGGAAAGATAATTATATCTTTTATTTTGTATATAGTAACAACATATAGCATTTGATTTTATAAAAAGTTGGGACTGACTATGGACCTTTCAGACAAAATCAGGCTATCATGTTGAAATGGAAGGAGTCCGGTTACAGTGGGTGGGCTAGAATGAAGTTAATTAACTTCCCCAAATGAAGAGCTGTTCACTTTACTTCAAAAGATAAGATATATATCATGATATGGGGGCTCTGGTTCTAATCCCTTTCCTTTTTAGTCATAAATCTGATAAATATTAAGTCAAAACACCCCTACTACAGTTATGTGAGGAATCATTCACACAGCTAATTAAAATAGTGTATTAAGTCTAAAGAATTGACATTTAACAATAAAAATCAGTACTAGTAAAAAACCAATTGTTCCAGGCCAGGGGTCAGCATTTACTCACTTAATCCCTAGAACAATTATACGAGCATACTCTTTATGCAGATCTGATGCAAAAAGCCATTTTCTTTGTGTTTGTGATGGGCTGCCATTTACATGTATAGTTCTGTTTCCTGGACTGCCTGCCCTTTCCGTGTGCCAAGCCCTTTCCAACTGAGAACTCACAGCTTTGGGATCTCCTTTCTTTAGATGACCAAGCTCTCAGTTGGTGTTCTACAGCTCATTCACTGTCACCTGCCATATGTTGATCACTAATTGTTTCATGTTTTATTTTTCCCTTGTGTTATTTAAAATTTTCATACTATATATTTAACCTTGTTTTCCCATCCTCCAACTCATCTCATCTCCTCCCCACTTCAGCCATTTCTGTTCTGAGTAGATTTAAACCCTGAGAGGGTAAGGATCCTCAGTGCTAGTGAGCCCCTTATCCTGATTTACAGTATGAGAAACAACCCAAAGAAGAAACATCTCAGGTCAAGTTTGAAAATGTGGCCCAAAGAAAAACACAAAACAGCTGTAAATTCTACTTGGCAAGCCAAAGGCTAAGCTGTAACTCTGTAACAGTATTAAGTAGTTTATGATAATTACTACATAGAAATTATTCACTTGAGTAAGAAACAATAAAATAAGAATATTAAACTGATTCAGATTTTACCACCAAATTTGGGACATTTTAAGCTAGTTATAATATACAGAAATATTTTAAAATGTAGCATCAAAAAATGTCAAACTAAAATATTAAAATAATAAAAATCTTACTATCATAGTTAGAAAATGTCAATGTTACTGTGAAAAATGTTATTGTAACACTTCATAGGAGCATTAATGAACTTCATTCTGGAACATAGTAGTACATGTTTGAAACCATTGAAATATCCTTTCTCCCAAACACCCTAATTTAAAAAATATTCAAGAGAATAAATAAAGGTTTGTTTTTGAGGATACTTGTTATTGCTTTAGCTTTTAAAAAAGGAAAAACTGAATCACTTACCACTGAACAACAGGTAGACTGCTAAACTCACAGGATGGGTGGGGCTCTGTGCATTTGTCAAACAATTGTAAATATTTTTTAATGATATGAAGAAATGTTCATAAAATAACATTAAGTGAAGAAATCGGTGATATTGAGCGTTTCCTCATATGGCATCCTTCCAATTCCAAGCCGTGTATGACTGATACATGCTTAAGACTATGACACATATACAATGAAATGGAAATAAGGCTGACTCTAGAATGAGGTTTTTGTTTTTCTTTTGTTCTATGTCTTAATTTCTTTTTGTTCTAAATGTATTTTAATTTTTCAATAAACATTCATGGAACTCCCAAAACATGTCACTATGAATTCAAAAGATTTGCAAATGTGAGCACACATTTTTACTTAATTCTCATAGAAGCCTGTGAGGTAAAGTACTATTGTCACTTCAATTGTGTTGATAATGAAAGTGATTCAAAGTGAGATTTAAATGTGTCCCCAAGGTTCTACAGCTAGTAAGCCCTACAAGCATGAGTTCATGCTCTTAATAAACTGCAGTGTGCTTAGCAAAGGTGTTTGAGAAGAAAAATAACGTAGGGAAAAAGATGAATTATGAATTAATCAATTTTTATTTCTGTTCATTATTAAAAGGATTGTACAAAATGAAGAATTCAGTTATCCATTAAGAAAACTATTCTGACATCCAGGAATGCTACAATTGTCAGAGCTACAAGAACGGACACAGAGAATTGATTGTGGCATTGCTTTGTTGCTGAAGAGTTCTGCCTTCATGCTGAGGAAGGATGGCAGCTCTCAGTCTCCTTCTGCCAGGCCTATGAGTCAGTGATTCATGAAATCATAAAGCAAGGCTGGATGACCTAATCTGACCTCTAATTGCATTTATATTCTCATCCTCTAATTAGCCAGACAGAAGAGGCTGCTCTCTGTAAACTTGACACTCAGTTTTGCCTGCAACTTAGCAGAATGAAAACACACAACCTATGAGGAGAGTCCACTCTTACCTTTCTTCTCAGACTTGAATAATCCAACTGAATAAAATATAGCAAGAATGACATGTCAGCACATTGTCAGGTAAGTATAGGAATTACACCATATAAATAGCTGCCATGAATAATTTAGCTGGAACTTGATCTGCTGTGAATAGTATTTCAGTTTCTCTTCCTCTTCTGGGGCTTTTACAACTTCAGATTTTGTGTCATAATATATAGCAGGGGATAAAGAAATAACTGTTGAACAATAAAAATGTTCTAATCTGACAAGACACCTATAATTATTCTGAGAAATTAGTAATATTGTTGGCTTTTATCCAGTGACAGCAACAGCAACAAAACAGATTGGTAGAAAAATTACAATTCTTTCCTCACTGTGCTATTAAACTTTCCCCATTTTATGACAGTGGACCACTGAAGTTTTTGTTTGTTTGTTTTGTTTTGTTTTTGTTTTTTGTTTTTTTTCGACAGACTGACCATCCTCTCCATCTGTTCTGTATCCTGGAAAATTCACAAAGTTCACTTATAAGCCATTCAGTAGATGGGAATATATCTGACAAAGTCTATGTGGAAATACAAGTTAAGCCAGGGGAAAACTATATGTGAAAAGTTGACCTTACAAACTGTGAAAGAACTACAGCGTGATGTGGCAAGGCTCCATGAACCATATTTGTAGGAAGCTGTGATGCCAAGCTAAGAAAGGATGCTGAAAGAAGTTGGGAATTATCACAGAAAGTACCATTTAGATAGCTTAGTCACTTGCTTTTGTGTTAAAGCTGAAAGGAAACTTGTCAAACTTAAAATGGAGTTTGAACAAATATTTTTTTTTAATTTATAAAATTATAACTATATATCATGATGTTTAGAAACACGGGGATAGGGGGCAGGTTAAGTCAAGCCAATTCACATAAATCCTTCATCTAGTGAGCAACTTTTCATTAAAAGCATTTAAAATCTACTGAGCAATTTTCAAAAAATATATTAATAGATACAATCACTATATTTTACAAGAATTTGCTTGAATTTCTGCTACTGAAGATCTCCACTACTTCATACTCCATAACCTCTATAAACTACCCGTCTACTCTCAAACTGAACTATTTAGCTGGAAACTTTCAATCATTTTCAGATCCCATGTATTAAGTACTTGGCTTATTTTGCTTAATACAAAGTCCTCCAGCTTCGTATTTTTGTAAATTCTGAGATTTCCTTTACTGCCCCTGAGTAACATTCCACTATGTGTGTGCCACCTTTACATTAATCAATCAATCAATAGGTGGACATATGTGTGCTGGGATAAGCTGATAGGAACGATCCTGCAATGAACGTGTGGACTGTAGATACATGTTCCCCGTGTTGACCTCATTTCATTTTTCCTAGTAGTGTATCAGTGACCATATGGTTGCTCTACTTTTAGATTTTCTTGAGAAACCTTTGTATGTGTTTCTACAGTAGATGTGTTAACATACCTGATAGAATTCCCGGCCATGCCCACATGACCGCACACGCGCTGGAGAGAAGCTTAGTCATTTCCGGGCCGAACGTCCTATGTAATCTGTGCACTGCGTGGTCGCGTAATTTGCGCACAGCGTGATCATGTAATCTATGTGCATGAGTGGCATAGCTACTTAAGGCCATATGCATATGTGCAGGGGAGGGGGTCCGTAAATGGCAGATCCCAAGTACCCTCCCCCTTTTTCTTGCACAAGTCTTCCAAATAGGCCTAAGCACATTCTTCTCCGTTCCTCCCTTCTAATAAACTCTTAGAGTGGGTTTTGTTGTGCCCCGTGACTTTTCTAGCAGGATAAACAGTGCTGCATAAAACTAACAATACCTTCTAATCCACAAAGGTGAGAAGGCATGAGTGCTTATATCTCCATGTTCTTGTCAACAGTAGTCAGGTTCATCTTTCTTCTAATAGTCATTCTAACAATTATCAGAATTTCCCCAAACTCTTCAGGTCAATTGTTCTTAGACGCAACATAACTGCTATGCACCTTTACTATAAAGATGAAGAAAATATTTGTTTGGTTTTGACCTACAGCGACTGGTATTAGAAGCATAGGCTAAGAACACAGTCTACATTAATGCTCCCCCAGAGCACATGATTCTTGTATTTAGCTGAAAATAAAAATAATAAAGACAAACCTAAAGCCTCCTTTGTGGTCAGAGAAAGTGAGTGGGAAGGCACCGGGGAGAAAAAAGAAGGATGCAGATAGAAAAACACTCAGAGAAAAGACACAAGAGTGTGGCTAGAGAATAAGGAGATACAATGTAGCTGTTGAGGAAAACTGAACTTCAGGAACTTGAAGACCATTGACGTTGTATATTTCCTATTACACTGGTCCTCTTCCAAACTGTCCTGTATATTCCCCTTTATGTCTTCAATATCTTCACAGAACTTAGCCATATCATATGTAGCCTCCTGGTAGATGAACTATGCAGAAGTCAATGACAGAGCATGAAGAATGGCAGGCCCCTTAGCATTGCTCTTTACTGAAAGCCACTTGGCAGAAATTTAATGGTTTATTAATGACATTTATCTTGGAGCTGATGGGAAAACTATTGAGATTTTCTTTTTAAAGTAAACAGCTTCACTGGGTTTTTATTTATTTATTTATTTATTTTTTGGTTTTTCGAGACAGGCTTTCTCTGTGTAGCTTTGCGCCTTTCCTGGATCTCACTTGGTAGCCCAGGCTGGCCTCAAACTCACAGAGATCCGCCTGCCTCTGCCTCCCGAGTGCTGGGATTAAAGGCGTGCGCCGCCGCCGCCGCCACCACCACCCGGCTTCACTGGGTTTTTATAAATTTTGTTTTATTTTAAAATTTTTCATTTTACATACCAACCACAGTTCCCCCTCCCTGTTCTCCTCCTGCTCTCCCCACTGCCCATCCACTCCTAAGAAAGGGTAAGGCTTCCCCTGGGGAGTCAACAAAGTCTGGCACATCAAGTTGAGCCTCCCTAGATTTAATTTTTACAAACAGATGAGATTGCATAAGCGGATAAGAGAAGTTGGGGAACAATAGGAAGAGTCCAAGAAAATGAAAGTAAAGCAGACATTCAAACACTGAATGAATAATATTGATAATTAATTTGAATGGAGGTAGAGTATATTAAGAGCAATTGCTGAGTAAATATGTCACTAACCAAAGTATGCAAAGCTTACAAAAGAGCATTACTCCTGGTGGGAGAGATAGCAGTTTAAGACTTCTGAATGAGGATATATAACCCTCAGTGCAAATGAGTGGAATTCTGGGATGAGATAGATGGTCATATGCATGGTGCAAAAGCTATGTGGTGATACAGTAATAATTTGTGAAGAGGAAGTTTATTTAGTTCTTAATTCTGGAATTAGGGAAATTCCCAATCCCTGCTCTTAGGTCAATTATCCAGTCCATGACATGAGAACACTTTTCTAAAGTCATAAAGCATGGAGGCATATTAAATAAACAAACAAACAACTCCTCTAGCTCTTGAATATCTCTCCAGGAGGTTCTACTCCTCAGCACTCCTTCACCAAGGAATTGAGAATGTCCATAGTATTGGTGACCACAGACCACACCATCTGTATACTACAGCTTACTCGTAACACGTTTCTCTAACTCTTAAATATTTAGATGTTTCAAGCAACCTCCAGGCAGGATTGCTGAGTCTCCACTCTTTTGTTATTGAGTTCCCTGATGAATGCTTAGGATGTTGATATTTGTGTGTGGATGAAAGGAATCCCAAATGCTTCAGGCTTCTAGTACAAGAGGCTAGAAGTATTATGCAAGTGTCAGGGGTTCTTTAGGGCTAACATGGATGATCTCAGTATAATTCCATGAGTAGGGACCATTGGAAACTTTGAAAAGTGTAGCTTTGAAAATAACCTTGACTGTGTTCAGGCACTTAGAGGATTTTCAAATCATTAAATGTAGGGGATACATTAAAAACCTTAAATATTTACATTGGCAAATTATTACCCCAGCCAAAAGGAAACAAACTCTTCATTGTTTACATAGAGTACATTATAATTAAGTCTGTAAAATACAAATGTCGTAACCCAATAAATGATAAAATAATATTAAAATTGTGATTCACTGCCTCTTTCACTGAGCACCTTCAAATAATAGCTATTCTGAAACGCTGCTGAATGAGGTCATCTATTGCTGTCTATTTAAATATTAGAGGATGCCAGTAAATGCAAGCATTTTCAATGTTAATTAGATTATGCTAATGTTATTGAAAATAATCTGTCTGTGTACTTCCTGCTTTTCCTAATGCTCTGATGTGGAATACAAAGGCTGGTCTTTGTAAGCTTTACTATATTTAAAGAGAAAGCCTCCACCAAAAGAGGTGTTGAGCAGAATTCTTGGGAGGCAGTTTTAGGTAAGAACACTGCTTTCTAATTATTATGTATAAAATGCTATAAATAAGGATAGAAACATGGAAGTTAAATATACTTAGAGTCTCTCTCTCCCTCTAAGAATTGTCAAATATGCAACAAATCTTGGGCTTTTATTATTGTACCTAAATATTATGACTTACAATAGCAAATGAATTTGAGATATTTTCTATTTTAACATAAATGACTCCCAATGAAAAATGGCTTACAAAAAACTTTTTTTAAATTCAGATTTCCCCATGAATGATGTTTTCTAGTAAGCCACAGCTGACTGTGGGACTACAATTCTAGTTGACAGAATTGACCGTAAGTCCCATAGGTGGTTGCTCATTAGAGCCTCTCAGTCTAATACATGCTATCTTGTAGGCATCCTGTATTTGTGTTTGTAAGATTCTTCCAGGTGAAATTTAATCCAGAATTTTAAATATGTTGGTGCATATGCCATGTCAAATTAAAAGCCAAGCTTCAGTATGAGATGAAATTGTCTGCCTGACCTATTTATATGTTTATCAAATATTTTCACTATAGAACTGGCCAAGAAACAATACTATAAACTTAGATGTGTTGAAATTAGCTTCCAAAAGTAGGTCCATTCACTCCCTTTTGAATCCCTTTTACCTCTGTTTGCTCTTTCTATTTCATATCCTAATCTTCAACAACAATAACAGTAACAATCATTCTAAACTCTCAAGACCTTACATATGTTGAATTGTCTATTGCTTGGCGAATTCATAACTGCCTCTTGAAGGCCTGGATAGTGCCGGGTGTTAAGAAGCTTGACTAAGAACTGCAGTATTCCTGACATCTGAAGAACATAGTACTCTAAGTAAGGCAGACTTGTCTGGCCTGAAGCTTTCTTCTCAGGATTAGCTGACCAGATCAGATGTAGAGCTGACTATTAAGGCCGTTGCCCATGGACAACAAACCAAGATATGTCATCTTCAACTCTTGTGCTTAAGTATTAAGAGAGGCAAATCAAGGAAAAGAGAATGTGTTGAGATTGTTTGAATCAAAATGATAATCATATTGACTTGGTGTGATGAAAACAAAATTGGAAGAGGCTAGAAATCCTAGACACATAGAGCCCTAAAAATATGATATTGCAGATGAACCATGACTGATAAACTTAGCCTCATTTCGTTCTTATAGAATTTCTGCAGCTGGAGAACACGAGGGAGTGAGTTCATCTCTAGCAAAGAAGAACCAAGCTCACTCTTAAAGGTGCCTCACATGGTGAATAATGATTTAAAAACCAGACATTGCCTTTTTGTAGTAGCTGGGACATTGGAAGCAGAGATAAAGCACAGGGCGGTGAGCTGGGAGGAAAGGATATATCTTTCTTGAATAGTAGTTCAGATTTATATTCCCTTTGTTAGCATTCAGATTTGACCTCCACCAAGCTCTGTGTAATGAAGTAGTAGGACAACATAAGGAAATGTCCTTTCTGGCACCAGTAAAATGTAGAGGCCTTGTGACCTTTCCCTTCAAACCAACTTGGTCATGAAACTGGAAAGCATGAAAAGTTGTTCTCATCTGAAAGTGACCCCTATTTTGGAATAGGTAAGGATGCATATGGAATCTAGGCATGCTGGTTTTTATTCAGTCCTCAGTCGACTGTGTTTCAGATGCAATCACTCTAGCATTTTATTCTCTCCGTTTAACCCTTCCTCTCCTGCTCATCCATCTATGGAAAGGGTGCTATTTTTTTTAATCCCCAAACATATGAGGTTTTATTTTTATGGGCTCTTGTTTCTCTAGATTAGTATCAGTTTTAGAAAATGTCAAACCTATTGGAATTTCTGGAGGTGGCAGGGGAGTTCTAAGGCTCACAAATGTCACCTGCACTGTTATATCAGCTTCTTTTCTCCATTGCTTGCCAACAGTATTCTATGTTATTGTCACTCAGACTTAATCTTCATTTCAACATTGTCTCTCCTTAGTGATGCTGTGGAGATGAGAGAGAAGATGAGGATCTTCTGAAAAGCAATCTGCTTTCTCTGTGTAGGAAATGGCAGTTTTTGGAGTTTTGCCGATTTTTAGGCATTCCATGTTCTAGAGATTATGCAAAAGGGAAAACATAGGTAAAAATTCACGTCTTACCAGTTGTTTTTCCCCTCATAACCTTTGCTAAAATTCTTTTACATTCTTTTTCTGGTGATGTTAATCTGTGTGCATGAAAGAACAAGTAATAATCAAACTCAATGCTTTTCATAGGAGAATATCGTTATGAGGCTAGAAAAATGGTCAGTAGACTTACACCTACCAAAAGAATGCCTCGAGATCACTATATTTTCTCAAGGCAGGAAGTTTGTTCAGGTGCAGACACCACTAGTTGAAATAAAGGTTTTGGCAAAATAGTTAGACCTTGTTCCAGAGAAGTGCCTTGCACACACACTCAGAATGCTAAGTGTTTATATACATTTCATTTGGCTCAAAAATATTAAAGGTAAATATTCTCCCCAAATTGTAACTAAGCACTTTCTGGTCAGGCCAATGGATACCAAATTCAAATGTCATGGTCATTGTTCCTTTTATAATATACTGTTGACAAGATTTTTAAAAAAAGAGTAAATTTTAATGGTGACTACTAAGAAAATAATCTCAATGCTTTAGTGTGTATGTGTATGGCTATACTTCAGGAAAGAAGTTTTAGTGCTTTGGAAGTACAGTTTATATTTTTCAAAATTCTCTTAACGTCAGCTGTTCACTTTTACCTAAAGTTTGTGATCCATTGCAACTGAATCATGACTTACTTTGGTTACAACTATGAGTATAAAAAGTAGGAGTGTTATAATGGAGGGAAGGGTTGGTTTCCTAGTGTTATCAATGGGAGAAGGGTTTTACCAGCATTCAGCTAGGTAGATGGGACAGTTCATGCCAAAGAAATATGGATAAAGTGAAATGGAGTGTTGTAGTTTGGATGATAAATGCCTCCCTAGGATTTTGAGAGCATAGATAGCTATTGGGAGAGGCTGAAACTTTTAGTAGTTTCATATTGTGGGATATTCTCAGGCCACTAGAGGCATGCCCCTGAAGGAGATTCTGCCATCCCTGTTTCCATCTTCTTGTTTTTCATTTCTTCATTTTATTATTTGTTCATTTATTATTAATTTATTCATGTGAGTGTGTACATGAGATTCTTGGCTCAAATTTAAGGCTTTGTGCATTTTATTCAAATGCTCTGTCACCAATCTATAACCCAAGCCCTTCTCTGTCTCTTGACCCTGAGGTATCCTGTACCATTGCTACCCACTGTATCTATCAGAAACTCAAAGCAATGAGTGTCCTTAATCTTAGACTGGAGCATCAAGAGCTATGAAGTAAGTGATCTTTCTCTTATAAATCTATTGTGTCAGGCAGTTGACTATCATAATACAAATGTAACTAATATAATGAGAACATATAGAGAGGATTGTGGAAAGAAAAAGAGAAACCAGTTTAGAAGAAATTTATTCATATGGCCTTTACATTCATTTAGTCAGTTTTATTGATTGACTTATAGTCTAGTTGTATTTCAACCTAAGAGAATATAAAAGTAATCAAGACACTATCAAAAGCTCAGGAGCTTCCAGGAACTTTCATATAGAAGAGGATCAGGCATAAACAGAATAATCACCCCCAAGTCCTTTATGATTGATGATAACTGCAACAAAAGAAACTGATGGAGAGATGTAAAAGAGTACCAGAGGGGAGGAAATGTGTGGAGGGAAAGGATGCTGCAGACAGTGTGCAGTGAGATTTTCCTTCATGAAGCATAGTTAATTCCTGAAGCCTTCAGGAAGATGGTGCTTCTTTTGTCAGTACTAGGGAGAGTGAAACACTAGGGAATGGCTTCCAAGATTCATGGGCTTTGGTGCTGATCAGTTTAGAAACGTAGAAGGAATTACACAGCATCAAGGCTTCAAACAAGGTCTTTCTTCCAAACACCTTGCAGAAAGGCACCAAGTGCTTAACTAGATCTGTTCATGTGATTATCTGATGGCAAAGGAGTGGTTGACTAATTTCTCTTCAAGAAAGACAAGGTGGTGTGTTTGTGCTAAACCCTTGAAATATACTTTGTAAATGAACTGCCTGACTTTTTAGTATTTTGGTTGGTGTCATAAATATTCTTATGAGAGAATTACATAGGAAAGAAAACTCAGTTCCCACAAGAAAAGGTTTAGAATTGTACATAAGTTGATAGATAGGGGAACTGGATGGGGGAGCATATTTTAAAGTGTGGTAACTGTGAGCAATGTCCTTGGACATGAGGCTATTAGTCACCAAGTTCAAATGATTTTCCTTGACAAGAATTAGAAGTTTAGCTTTGATGCTGTTAAGTTTACCTCGTCTAATAAAAGGACACTATCTTTCTTTAAAGTTTTTCCTATACACAGAGGTATACTGTTAGCTCTTGTCCAAGAGCACCAGACAAATGATTTTCATGGCTTGTTATTGATAAGATATATATGTATTACAATCCTACTATGATCCAGCTTCCTCTGGGTAGATCCTCTGTAGAATGATTGCCTCATTCAAACTTTATAAAAACTATACAAAGTAGGTTCTACTTGAATGGCAGAAACATCTTCGGTAGAGAAAAACAAGAAAGCAAAATATAAGATCAAATAAGAGGCTAATCCTGGATAAGATCCCTGGTTTATAATTCATAGAACCAAATTCCTGATCATAGTATCATTCTGCTTTTCATCCCCAGGGTATAATATTTTATCAGCAACTCTGTGTATGCTTATTGAATTGATGGAGGAATGGACTGACAGAGTCCTAAAAACCTAAATAATATAAATGAATTCATCTATGTTATCTTAGAAAGGAAAAAAATAGAAGATTTCAGCAAAATCAAAATATTCAATTTCAACCTATAAACAAATGCCACTCTAAGAGGTAAAGAATAGTTGAAAAGCTCCCAGGAATGGTATTGGGCAGATTTCTTCTCGAAGAACCTCAATATTCAGAGAGGATGGAGAGAGAGAGAGAGAGACAGAGAGAGAGAGAGAGAGAGAGAGAGAGAGAGAGAGAGAGAGAGAGAGAGAGAGAGAGAGAGAGCATGAGTGATGCATGCCCTGGGCATTCATTTAATCTGGGGCTCAAAAGGCCATTGTATTGGAGCTGCAAAGAAGAGAATACTTGTCAGGAGGCTCCTTTAACTGGAAGTCAGCCTCCAATAACCAGTCCTGGAGAAAACAGTCCCCTTGCCCTTCCCCCAGCCTCCTGGCTTCGTATAGACTCAGTAAAAGCTTTTGGAGTTGTAGTGCTCACAGGATATTCCACTATAGATCATGGTGTAAGATTACATCATCGCACCCTCCGCAGGTAATGACATCTTTGGCTAGGGCTCATATCAGACACCAGTCATCGCACATGACATTGCTGCAGCCAGACTACAAAGTGACATGAGAGAATGTTGAGAAAGGGCAAAAGGATAATTGCATCTTTTCTAAGGAGATCTTCAGGCACTCAGCCAAATAAAGGTTAAGATAAGTTAATGTTGCAGGCAGAGCAAGAAGAAGCCACAAGCATTTGCTGCCTCTCACACTCCTGCCAACAGATGCATTCTGTCAAAACCACAGTCAGAATGGCCTTGCTAATAATTGTCTGGCTCTGCTATTGGCAGCTCGTCTTCTAAGATAGCATCACTGAACAGTGCAGGCCCTGTGACCCAGCATTGCTTCCCTGGTACACTTGGCTTTTCAACTGAGCTTTCCAGCCTCAAGGGACTAAGTGACCCTTGCTCTACTTCATTTAAGCTGTTTAGGGGGTTCTACTTGGATCAATCAAAGGGCTGTCAGACCCATTATGGGGTCTAGATGTCAATATGCTCTGAATGTTGAAGTGAAAGCTTTCTAAGCAGTGGTTTTTCTCATGCATATAAGATGATTGAGCCATGTAAAATCATCACTCTTGAACGTCAAAATATACACTGATTAAATCTGATGTATTTATAACATCCAATTTTGATTGTATAAAATATATGTGATGAAAATTAAATCTAATCTCACCCCAATCTTGCAGATCTGCCAAAGGTTCATGTGTTGAGTATTTGATTATGGGCTTTGGTACTATTTGGAAGTGGAAGAACTTTTAGGAGTTATTGTCTTAAGGGAGAAAGTCATTTGGGATGTACCCTTGAAAGGTAGTAGAACCCTGGTCTCTTTTATTATCATATATTTATTGTACATAGTAATTTTGAAGAATAAGCTGTGGTCTCCCCACTAAAAGTACCTTCAGTCTAGCGAAGACACAGATAAGCAAGTCAATGTCTAAACCATGATGAGGGCATATCAAGGGCCTGGTTTTATTTTTTATTTTATTTTATTTTTCTAAATTTTTAAAAATTTTTCTTTATTGAGAAATTTTTTACTCACTCCTCATGCTATCCACAGACCCCCATCCTCCCTCCTCCCACCCCCAGCCCTCTTTCTCAAGCCACCCCACATCCCCACATCCCCCAAATTGAAGTCTCCCATGAGGAGTCAGCAGAGCCCAGCACACTGAGCCTAGGCAGGTCCAAGCCCCTTCCCACTATACCAAGGCTGTGCAAAGTGTCACACCACAGGCACCGGATTCCCAGATGCCTGCCCATGCACCCAGGACAGATAAGGGCCTGGTTTTAAAAGTAAGATTGGAAGATGGCCCTGAGGCCAGAGCCCACTATTAAGTCTTCCACAGCCAGACTACAAGCTATATAACCATGGAAGTTAAATAAAGAATAAGGGATTAGGGACAAGGAAAAAAATCCCCCGAGGAAGGAGAAACAAAATATACAGTTATGGATGAATGGGGGGGGTACTGGAAGAGGCAGATTAAACAGAGATAGGGAGAGAAGGGAGGAAAAGGAGGCAAGGCAAGGAAGTTCTGCTTATACTAAGGACCATTTGAGCATATGAAAACCTACTACTGTAAAAGAATCTTAAATATATATATATATATATATACATATAAATAATATATATATGCAAGAAATCTAAATAGAGTCTCCAAATAAGTTGAGGTAGAAAAAGCCTCAACTACACAACTCTTGCCACCAGATGAAACCTCCATTGTCAGGAATGGGTTACGTTGCATTGCTGGCCAAAGGTGCCCCATGGAACTCCTCAAACAACCCAGGCTGTCCACACACTGATGGTAAGGCTCTACTGCTGAAAACAACACCTACACACAATATTGAACACAGAGAAGTTGAGCTGGTGCCTACCCAGGGCTTCACCCCTACTGACTAGTGTTCATGGTACTAGAAGGTACTCTGTACACTGCCAGATGAGAAAGACAAACACCCAATCAGCTCCAAACCCTTCCATCTGCAATAGTAACCTACATGCAAGATACACTCACACAATAGTGGCACAAAAGTTGTGGGAATAACCAATCACTACATGATTGGATTTAAGGCCGACTCCATGAGACAGAAATTATACCAGCATTTGAGACCCACATTTGAACAAAGTACAGAGAGTGAGAATACTTAGATCACTCAGTCCTAAATGGGATGTCTCCATCAAATCCCTCCCCATAGGGTTCAGGGAACTCTGGGAAAGAAGAGGCAGAAAGATTTTAAGAGTCAGTGGGGACAAAAAACACCAAGAAAACAAGGGTTTCTAGGCACAACAGGATAAAGACACTTATGAACTAACAGAGACTATGGCAGCATATAGAGGGCAGGTATCTGTCTATGCCAGATGGCTTCCCACTGTTGAGAGGGGAAGTGGACACAGCCCCTATTCCTAACCAAGAAGTTATCTCCAACTGATAACCTCTCACAAAGGAGAAATTAGTTTTCTCAAATGAAGTCCCACTTGATATACAAACCATGCTTAAAGGTAGGCCTCATGCCCAGAGTCAATGGCCAACAACAACAGCAACAAAAAGAAATCAATGGAATTTCGGGAGATTTTCTTTTCTCTCATAAGCTTTGGCTGGGCATTTTTTTAAACCTTGCTGGTCTTCTGCTTATATATTATGGTTTCCTATCTAGTATTTTTATGGGATTTCTGTTTATGCAAATGTATATGTCTCTGTATCTGTATGTATTTCTTGTACTTTTTCATTGGCTCATTTTTTCCCAGTTTGTTTATTTTCTTATTCTGATTTATTGGGTTTTATTTTATCTTTTTTTCTAATGCCCATTTGTTTAATAATGAGAGAGAGAGAAAGAATGGGTGTGGATTTGGGTGGGAGGAGAAGTGGTAAGAATCTGGTAGGAGTTGGGGGAAGGGAACCATAATTAGAATATATTGTATGGAAAAAAAAAAGCTATTTCAGTTTTTTTTAAAAAAAAGTAATATTGGGAAGCCTATATGAAGTTAAGGGCATGCCTATTTCCTTACATAGCAGCCATTTGAAATTCTTTATAAGCTGAGAGGAAAGCTGGGCAACTCAGAAGATACTCTGAGGACAGAGAAAATAGGTATCACTCATGGAACCGAGGAAACAAACATCAAGGCCACCATAACCTTTGTGAGTACTGAAAGGCCAGTTCTTGACAGAAAGCTGGAGAAGTTCTTTTCAGGAAACTGGAGTTCTTCTCATGGAACTGGAGTTATTCCTGGGGAACCTGAGTTCTTGACAGGTGTTTTGTTATTTGGTGGTTGGTTTTGTAATGGGGAAGGTTATGCCTCTTCCTGTAGAAAGTACATACTTTTTATTATTTTGAAGGACCTCCATAGATGTTTATCATGGTTATACTAATTGCATTCTCTTCAGTAGTACTTAAGGGTGTTCCTTTTCCACACCATCGGCATCATATGCTGTTACTTGTTTTCTTAATGATAGACATTCTGACAGGGATGCGATGGAATCTCAAGTTAGTTTTAATCTGCATTTCTCCAATGGCTATGGACTCTAAACCTTTACATGTATTTCATGCCAGGTCTCATCTTGTCCATCTCTCATTTTGCTTCCTGACCTATGTAAGGTGAGCAGACCTCCTTCACCACAGGTGCGTTCCATGTGTACTCTGCTGCCATACATGCAAAACAATGAGCCAAACAATCATGGACTGAAACCTGAGTCTATTAGCCAAAGTAAATTTTTTCACATCATAGCTTGCTTATCTCAAGTTGTCTTTTACAGTGACATAACAGAAAGGTGTTGATCACAATTTTCAAGGTTTTTTTTTTTTTGCAGATGCTCACACGAATGTGCTCTTAAGCATGTATGATTTTTATGCCAGTGAAATCACATCTGTAGTGCTTCATCTTGTGCCCCAATATGTCCACTTAGTTTACATTGGAGACCCTGAAAAAATAGCTTATTTATTCAATGGTTGTAGGTTCTTCATTATGTGAGTCTTGTAATTTAATCCTTTCTAAGTCATTTCAAATCTTCTCATTATAGACATTTATAGACTAAATCCTAGTAATATAATTGTTGAATGATATGTGTGTGTTTTAAATTTTGACTAATACCTTCAACTCTCTCCCCTAAGATACTGCAGTTAAGGTTTTTTACCAAGAGCATATGAAACTGTTCACATTTTCTGGTAATTAAAGCTATCCCTCTTTATAGAAATCTTAATAAAGTGTTCTGGGATAGAATTGCTACCCTTTGCCTTTCTTTAATGTCACATAACTTTTTATTCCTATTGATACAAAAGCTTGCTGAAATTCAGTTTAGTTTTCCCTGTAACTGTTTCTATACTTTTATTTTGAATACATGCATTTTAGATACTACAAATATTTCATACACTTACTATAACAATATTGTTAATTTTATTTGTGTGTTTTTAAGCTTTAGATAAACGGTTTAGTTGGGTGGTATTATCATTTGATAGCTGTATTTCCTTCAAATCCTATTTTTCATCATTTATTCATATAGCTTCGATGGAGTCCATACTGTCAACTGTAATAAAGTATCTTATACTGGAATTAGCTGAGAACTAATCTTTGATCTGAGAATTTCCATAATGAGCAGAAACTATCTTCACGTGCACCATCACACATCCTACAGGACAGAAATCACGTGGGTGCTGCTATTTCTCCTCATCCTCCACAGCACCCAGTACTGTCCAGATAGGACATTTGCTCATCTGGTATCAGTGAAATTATATTTCCTTTTGACTCAAGTTTGTTTGCTTGCTCTTTTCCACTAGCAAGGCTGGGTTGGGGTTGTTTTTTTTTTTTTTTTTGGCTTTTCAATTTATTTAAAAGTACTTTTGGTGTGTTATTTGTGCTTATGGTTTGTTGTATTCTTTTTATACAGAGATTTTTTTAGAGCAATTTGTCCAAGTTATTCCCAGAACTGGAAGTCTGTTAAATTTATATGCAGTTTATTATAAAATCCATTATATGATAAGGCCTTGCTACTGATACCACTGTGAAAGAACTGAATCACTGCTCTGAAATACGTTCTAGTTTTAAATTTTTGTTTTTCAATATTCAGTGAGACAAAAGAGTGAAACTATTTTTTAATTATATAAGTTGGAAAAGAAACACTAAATTCAGCAGAAAAGAAAATACATGCATTTCATACATAAACAATTGAGTGGTAACTGAGTAATTATATATATATATATATATATATATATATATATATATATATATATATATATGAGGGTTTGCTGTAGCCCTTTTACCACTGAGAAAAGTTCTCTTGATTTGATGCTGGAGTGGGGTGGGGGCTACTACAGGGAAGGCTTGACAAAGAAGTCATAGAAGCTTAGTCCTTGGATACATTATTCATTTTGGTACCATTATCTCTGTCACAACCGTAAATTTTAAAAGTACATATATGGCTACTTCTTAGAGGCATTAAAAGTAATTTATGGGTTTTTTTTTAAAGGGGAGGCAGTTTATAGCAGAAAGCACTTAAGTCAACTTTATTAAGGTCTTTTCTCCAATAAAAGTAAGTACTTCATCCTATTTGCAGTGTAGAAATACTCTAAGCAAGATAGCAAAGAGTTAATGCTTAGAATATTATAAGAGCTAAATTGAGCAGCATTTATTTTCTTATTAAGAGCTGTTTATCTGAAATAAATATTAATGTGCAGAACCTGACAAAATACAGTATTTGAAAATGAATAATTGTATACTTCCTTACAAATATTCCACTATAGGAGGGTTACATGTTTGTTATTAAATTATACACAACAAGAAACGTTATGACCACTCAGCCTGCATAGTCCTAGTCAGGAATTATTGTCTCCTTTTGCAAACAGAAAGAAATACTGTCTCTTTAAAAGCTGAGCTTCTTTATAAATCTCAAAATTGGGAATGAAGGAACAGAATTACTCTTATCTTATGGTTTTGCTCCTTTGGAAATGACCTTTAACTTCTAAGGAATGATCAATAGAATTACTGAGCTCTGTGGTTCACAAAAGACATCTACTGGGAATAATAAACAATGTTGACACCATAATACTAGACCATGTGCTATCACCAGGTCAGAGAAGACTTTCTCTAAACTGACTTCCTTCTTGGACTTCCATAGCATTTGTACCATATATCTATAGACTCAGTCATTGTCAATATAGCAACAAAATGGTGGCTCATAACTTTGGGACTTTTTACTCATTCTAAATTAGAAAAGGAAAGAGATAAGCAGAGTTCCTGTGTGCCTTGCTAACACAGATGGATACGAGCTGAGCAATTTGTTCCAGAATTTTGAAGACAGATGCTATGCTATCACCTCCTAACAGATTCATCTGAATTGTAGGAATTATAAAATATCATTTCTCTATCAACAGGTGAGTTTATAGCTCTATGTTCTAGGATGCTGCTTCCCATTAGTCAGAGGTAGATAAAATGCAAGTTGTGTGAAAGTTTAAGGATAGAATTAAACATCTGTGAAAGTCAGAAATAAATTAAATTCTAAACAAATTAATTCTCAATTGTACTTTGCTTTTCACTGCATGGTATCTCTCCAGTATTGCTTTCAAATAATTATAAGATATTATCTTTTAAATTTGGGATTCTTTTAATTATGAAATGAATGGCAAACACATAGAAAAAGAGGCAAATACCATCTCTTATAATTTTTACTTCTTGGTAGTATGCATTTTTCTGTTTTTTCAACCTACACTATAATTCTTATTTAAATATTAAGTTCATTTTAATGTGGTAATAATCATATCTTGATATTAGTAATAACTTCCCACTGTGGTGCCTATTTTATATAGACATTTCATTTTAAATTAATTTCTCATTTATTTAATGATTAAGTGAATCATTAGCAAAAGTTGCAATTATAAATTTTATTTAATAGCTATAAAAAAGCAGAATGTGAAGTAGAGAATACAAAAATGGAATTGTCTTGAATCAGTTAATTCAAATATTTTTACTAGGATTGGGCCTTTAGGAAATAAAAGGCAATGCTGTCAATAATCATCGTGTTACATTGTAAAATGTGCCTTGTAGGGTCAAATTATAAGTTAATATTGCATAGCTTTAAGTGGGACTTCTATATTTATTTTCTTATATTATGCATTATTTTTATATTATATTCTAAAAAAAAAAATAGCGAATCTAAGTCTTCATCTTTCCCAAAGATTTTGCTCAGACTACTAAACATAGCACAATTTTAGATCACAATAGATGGAGAAAATGAGACATTCTATTAAAAAACCAAATTTACACAATATTTATCTCTAAGTCCAACCCTACAGAAGACACTCAAAGGAAAACTGAAGCATAAATATGTTAACAACATTCAAAAAGAAACAGGAAATAAATAATCTCAGACCAGCAAATCCAAAAAGTACACACACACACACACACACACACACACACACACACACACACACAAATCAACACCAACACCATCACAACAACAAAATAACATGAATCAACAAATACTGCCCATTGATATCTCTTAAGACTAGTGGTCTTGATTCCCCAATAAAAAGATATAGGCTAACAGAATGATGCAGAAACAGGTACATCCTTTTGCTGTATCCAAGAAATATACCTTAACATCAAGGGTAGACATCACCTCAAGGTTAAAAAAAATGGACCCAAGAAGCCATTTTATTTATTTTTTTAATTTTTTTTTTGTTTTTTTGAGACAGGGTTTCTCTGTGTAGCTTTGCGCCTTTCCTGGAACTCACTTGGTAGCCCAGGCTGGCCTCGAACTCACAGAGATCCGCCTGGCTCTGCCTCCCGAGTGCTGGGATTAAAGGCATGCGCCACCACCGCCCGGCAAAAAGCCATTTTAATACCTAGCAAAATAGACTTCAAATCAAAACTAATCAGAAGAGATAGGGAAGGACACTACATACTCATCAAATGAAAAATCCACCAAGAGGATACTGCAATTCTTAACATCTATGCACCAAACACAAGGGCACCAAAGTTTGTAAAAGAAACAGTACTATAGCTTAAATCACACATTATCTACATACATAGATAGTGGGAGATTTTAATATCCCATTCTCACCAATGAACAGATCATTCGGACAGAACTAAACAGAGAAATGCTGCTGGAGAAACTGATCTATAAACCAAATAGACACAACAAACATCTACAGAACATTTTATCCAAACACAAAAGAATATTCCTTCCTCTTAGCACCTCATGAAACCTTCTCCATAATTGACCACATGCTCAGACACAAAACAAGATACAAGAGATAACACCCTGCATCCTATCTGACCACCATGGATTAAAGCTAGATATCAATAACAACAGAAACAACAGAAAGCTTACAAACTTGTGGAAACTGAACAACTCTCTACTGGATGAGAAAATAGGTTGAGACAGATATTAAGAAAGAAATTAAAGACATTTTGGAACTGAATGAAAATGAATACACAACATACCCAAAATTCTGGGATGTTATGAAGGTAGCTCTAAGAGGCAATTTATAAAACTAAGTACCTACACAAAAAAATGGGAGAAATCTCATACTAGTAACTTAACATCACTCTGAAAGCCCTAGAGGCAAAAGGAGAAATCACACCCCAAATGAGCAGATGGCAAGAAATAATAAAATTAAGGGTTGAAATCAGTAAAAGAGAAACAAACAAAAAATAGTACAAAAAATTAATGAAACAGTGAATTTGTTCTTTGAGAAACCCATTGAGGTTGACAATCCTTTGTCCAAATTAACTAAATTGTAAATGAGTAAGGTGGACGTAACAAATGAAACTGAAGAAATCCAGAAAATAATAAGGACATGCTTTAAAAACCTGTATTCTATCACATTGGAAAATCCAAAATAAATGGATAATTTTCTCTGTGCATACCACTTACCAAGCTATATCAAGATGAGATAAGCAATTCAAGCAGACCTAGTGAAATAAAAGCAGTCCTTAAAATTCTCCTCACCAGTAGGAGTCCAGGGCCAGATGGTTCTAGTGCAGTATTCTACCAGACTTTCAAAGAATTAATGCCAACACTTCTTGAATTATTCTACAAAATAAAAACAGAAAGAGCATTGCCCAATCCATTTTGCAATGCCTCAGTTAACCTGAGACTCAAACCCCATAATGTCCCAACAAGGATAGATAATTACAGATCATCTATTTTTATTGAAGAAAATAGATGCAAAAATTCTCAATAAAATATTTGCGAACAACATCTAAGAAGACATAAAAAAGATTCACCAAGATCAAGTAGGCTTCATACCAGAGATATAGGGATGGTTCAATATACATAAATCAGTAAATGTAATCCACCATATAAACAAAAAAACACATGATTATCTCATTGTATGCAGAAAATGTCTTTGATTAAAAACCAACACCCAATCATGATAAAAGTCCTGGAGAGATTAGAGATACAGGAAACATACCTCAATATAATAAAGGCAGCTTGCAGGAAGTCCATAATCAACATCAACTTAAATGGAAAGAAAAACAATTCTACTAAATCAGGAAAAAGATGAAGTTGCCCACTCTCTACATACCTTTTCTATATAGTACTTGAAATCATAGCTAGAGCAATAAGATGACTGAAAGATCAAGAGGATACACATTGGAAAGGACAAAGCCAAAGTATCTTTATTTGCATATTATATTATCTGATAGTATACATAAATACATATAAAATTTCCATTGGAAAACTCCTACAGCTGATAGATACTTTTAGGAAAGTAGCTGGATACAAAATTACCCATCAAAAATGAGTAGCACTCCTATATACAAATGATAAATGGAAAGAAAAAGAAAGAAGGGAAACAACACCTTATACATAAACCTCAAATAATATAAAATACCTAGGGATAACACTAACCCAGCAAATAAAACACCTGTATGATAAAACTTTAAGACATTGAAGAAATAAATTAAAGAAGTTATCAGAAGATGGGCAGATATTCCATGGATCAGAAGGATTAATATAGTTAAAACTTGTCATCATACCAAAAAAATCTACAGCTTCAGTGGAATCCCCATCAAAATTCCAACACACTCTTGAAAGGACAATTTTCAGCTTCATATGGAAATACACACATACACAAAGCTAAAACAGGAAAGCTAAAACAATCCTAAATAATAAAAGAACTATGGGAGGTATCACCATCCCCAATTTCAAGTTACAACACAGAGATATAGAAATAAAAACTACATGGAACAAACACATTGATCAGTGAAATTAAAGTGAAGACCCATAAATCCAAACACCTATGACCACCTGTTCTTTTTTTTTTTTTTTTTGTTATCTTTTTCTTTTCTTTTCTTTTTTTTTTTTTAAAAATTTTTATTTTGCAATACAATTAAGTTCTACATACAGGCACAGATTCCCTTGTTCTCCCCCCTCACGCCCCCCTCACCTTCCCCCCAGCCCGCCTCCCATTCCAATCTCCTCCAGGGCAAAGCCTTCCCCACAGACTGAGATCAACCTGGTGGACTCAGTCCAGGCAGGTCCAGTCCCCTCCTCCCAGGCCGAGCCAAGTGACCCTGCATAGGCCCCAGGTTTCAAATAGCCGACTCATGCAATGAGCACAGGACCCAGTGCCAGTGCCTGGATGCCTCCCAAACAGATCAGGCCAATCAACTGTCTCACCCACTCAGAGGGCCTGATCCAGTTGGTGACCCCTCAGCCATTGGTTCATATTTCATGTGTTTCCGTTTGTTTGGCTATTTGTCTCTGTGCTTTATCCGACCTTGGTCTCAACAATTCTCTCTCATATAAACTCTCCTCATTCTCGCTAATTGGACTCCCAGAGATCCACCTGGGGCCTAGTCATGATCTCTGCATCCAGATCCCTCAGTAGTTGGATGAGGTTTCTAGCACGACAATTAGGGTGTTTGGTCATCCCATCACCAGAGTAGGTCAATTCGGACTGTCTCTCGACCATTGCCAGCAGTCTGTTGTGGGGGTATACCCAAGGAATGCTCAACCACACCACAAGAGCACTTGTTCAGCTATGTTCATATCAGCATTGTTTGTAATAGCCAGAACATGGAAACAACCTAGATGCCCTTCAACTGAAGAATGGATAAACAAAATGTGGTACATATACACAATGGAATACTACTCAGCAGAGAAAAACAATGACATCATGAGGTTTGCAGACAAATGGATGGACCTAGAAAAAATCATCCTGAGTGAGGTATCCCAGACTCAGAAAGACAAACATGGTATGTACTCACTCATAACAGGATACTAGATGTGGAACAAGGATGACTGGACTGCTACTCACATCACCAGGGAGGCTACCTGGAAATCAGGACCCCAAGAAAGACACAGGGATCGCCCAATGACAGAGAAATGGAATGAGATCTACATGAACAGCATGGACAGGAGTGGGGGTAGTGAAGGGCGAGGGTCGAGGGAAAGAGAGCTTGGGTGAATGGGAGATTCCAGCTGGATCAACAACAGAGAGGGAGAACAAGGAATAGGAGACCATGGTAAATGAAGACCACATGAGAATAGGAAGAAACAAAGTGCTAGAGAGGCCCACAGAAGACCACCTGTTCTTGAGTAAAGAAGGAAGAAATAAACAGTGGAAAAAAGACAGCATTCTAAACAAATGGTGCTGGTCAAACTGGATGGGTTCATGCAGAAGAATCCAAATGGATCCATATTTATCACTCTACACAAAACTCAAGTCCAAAAATATCAAAGACCTCAGCATAAAACCAGATAGAGGAACCTGATTTTGAAAAGAAAAGAAAAGAAAAGCCTTGAACTCATTGGCACAGGAAAAGACTTCCTGAACATAACATCAGTGGCACAGGCACTAAGATCAGCAATTAATACATGGGACTGCCTGAAATTGGAAATTTTATGCACGGCAAAGGACATCATCGTTTAGACAAAGCAGCAAGCTACAAAATGGGAAAATATTTCTACCAACTACACATCTGATAAAGTGCTAAGATCAAAATATATAAAGAACACAGAAGCTATCAAGAAAGCAAATAACCCAATTTAAAAATGAGGTACAGATCTAAACAGAGAATTCTCAAAACAGGAAACTCTAATGTCTGTGAAACACTTAAAGAAATGTTAGCCATCAGGGAAATGTAAATCAAACTATTTTGAGATTTCATCTTACATCTGTCAGAATGGCTAAGAGCAATAAAACAAGTGACAGCTCATGCTGGCAAGGATATGGAGTAAGGGGAACATTAATCTGTTGCCGGGGGAATGCAAACTTCTACAAACACTATTTAAATATGGAAATCAGTGTGGTATAACTGAAGTTTTTCTCTGGTCTCACCTGGCTCCCATGGCTTTGTGGTCCTGCAGCCGCTCAGACCCAAATAAATACACAGAGGCTTATATTATTTTCAAACTGTATGGTCTATGGCAGGCCTCTTGCTAGCTCACTTTTATATCTTAAATTACCCCTTTTTTATTAATCTATGTTTTGCCACGTGTTCCATGTCTTTAACAATCTGTTGGCATGTTGCTTCTCCTTTGGTGGCAGCTGGCGTCTCTCTCTGCCTTCTTCCTGTCTCTCTAGTTAGAATGTCCCACCTAACCTTATTCTGCCTCTCCATTGGCAAAACAGCTTTATTTATCAACCAATCAGAGCAACACATATTCACAGCATATAGAAAGACATCCATAGCACTTCCCCCCTTTTTTTTTCAAAAAGGAAGGTTTTAACTTTAACATAGTAAAATTACATATAATAGAACAGTTATCAAGCAAGAATCACAGCTACAATATCCAGTCCACTTATATTTGGCAAATTCAAAGAAAATGTTTTATTTATCCTATATTTGTGAGTCTAAAGTTTCATATTTAATTTATCTCTTATCATAACCAAGGAAAATTATAATTATAACTATCTAGTCTTCTACTACATCAAAGACCTCAGAGGGATATAATATTACCTCAGTAAACAGGAAGAGCATTGTAAGCAACTTTCAAAAATCTAGAATGACAGAGACAGCTACCTGCCTGGACAGTCATCCAAAGTTCCTCTGTATCGTTGGAGCATCCATCTTCAGCCCATAGGCCAAGTCTCTCAGTCACCTCTTTTTGTGTCCTGTAGAGTGTCTGGCAGTTTCTTCTGTGAAGTAGGAACTTGAAGACCATCTCGCCTTGCAATGTTCCGTGGTCACCTTCCTATGGGTCCTGCATGTCCAGTTTATACGACATTTTGTCAAGCAGTCCAGGTAAGAACAGTTTCTTGCCCAAATGGCTATTTTTGCCAAGAAGATAAATTCCACATAGAGTGTCTTTGATCCCCGTCTTTCTCTTTGAAGTAAATGGGTGCTGCTAGGAGCAGACATGTCTCAATGTCCAGAAAAGTCTAAGTTTTTAAAACATTGTAAATGTCATATTCTGTAGGTCTTTGAAGTGTTTGAAAATTACCTATTTAATTGAATTATATCTATGTATAACTAGAAAACTTAACGTGACTATAAGTTTGACTAACATAGAAGACTAGTTATTAATCTGTATTTCTTAATTATCCCTTACAATTTAAATGAGCTGAACAAACATAATACCTTAAACAAGAGTAGAAATATATATACAGTATAACAAAATTAACTTTAAATTTGTATCAGTAAACTAAAACTCATAACAATGTAAAACATTTCAGACAAGTTGTTGCTCTTTATAAGTAGATTCAATAATCTACCCTTTCATCCTATCATATCTATATCCTAT
Organism: Peromyscus eremicus; assembly: GCF_949786415.1. Lineage (NCBI taxonomy): Eukaryota > Metazoa > Chordata > Mammalia > Rodentia > Cricetidae > Peromyscus > Peromyscus eremicus. The sequence goes on from NC_081436.1 coordinate 55,934,565, forward strand.
CCCTCTTTTTCTTTAGAAAAATATCGATATGACCAATAACAATTTATAACCAATCTCTAAACAAAGACAAATATCCATAATCTAGTTTTTGGGAATGTGGGCACAGTTTTCTAGGTGACTTCCTGCTGATTGTGGATGCTGGTAGTCTTATGGGGATCTTAAGAAAATTTGAGATAATGGCCAAGTCCTGGGAAGACAGGCTATAACCTTTGTTGATAGGTATCATCTGTTAAGGTTCAGGAGGTTTGGCTTGATCAAATCTGATCCATCTTAACCTGAAACAAATCCATAGCCCCTTATTTCCTGTGGAAACAAAAACAGAGCCTCTTCTCCAAAGCAACATATCCTTAGATCCAAATTTTGAAGTCAAGATACCTTTAAAATATACATATTGGTTTAACTCAGCAGCCTTTATAATTAAATGTCTTTCTGGAGTTAAAAATTCCCAAGAAAATATAATCCATACTCTCTGTGTAATTTCCATCTTTATGTGGCTTATTTTTTTATACTACCCTTTACTGTCTCTTTAAAGACTATTTTTTAAACGATTTATTTATATAGGTATCTATATTCATTTTCTTCTCTTCCAAGCCTACATACATGTTTACACACACTGTAAACCATTTAAAGTCTTGTTCCATCTGAATCTGCCTTATTGTGAATCTATTGCTTTAAACTGCAGCATTACTAGGACTGAAATGGCAGCTTTGGCTGCTGGCCCCACCCACCTCAGCTTCCCAACATGGCAGAACTATGTTTACCACCACCTCTGGGAACCAGGCTATGGGAATCAGTGGGTCTATGCTTCCATCCAGCAGTGTATAGCCCAGAAGCCTTTTTTTTTTTTCAGTAGCAAAAGCTATATCCACCACACACCATGTTGCACAGCTTGCAGAAACCTCTGTGTAACTCGGTGAGAATCCACCATGCCATAGCTCATCCTGCATGTGGTAAACCCTCCACAACCAGGGGACTTATCATTGTAACTAGGCCTTCCATGAGTGACATGAACTAGGAAGGTGCTCTTAGCTACATTTATAATCTCTTCCTAAGCTCTCTCAGGTATTAGGTGGAAACTTTTGCCACCATGTGTGGGTGCCATTTATAGCTAGAAGTTTCCCCAGTCCTGCCTGGGCCCTGCAGTCCCATGGCATGCTTATAAAATAATCACACAGAGGCTTAATATTATTTATAACTGCTTGGCCATTAGCTCAGGCTAACTACTGACTAGCTCTAACACTTAAACTCTGCCCATTTCTGTTAATCTATATGTTGCCACATATTTGTGGCTTTACCTATGTGCCATTATATGCTGTTCCCTGGATGGTGGCTGACATGTCCCCACTCAGCTTTCCTCTTCCCAGAATTTTCCTTTAGCTTCAGAAAGATTATTTTATAAGCAGTCATAGGACTGCAGGGCCAGGCAAGACTGGAGAAACCTTCTGGCTTTCTATGTCCTGCCTGGTCCTTCAGTTGCTCAGACCCAAGTAAACACACAGAGGCTTATATTATTTACAAACTGTATAGTCTGTAGTAGGCCTCTTGCTAGCTAGCTTTTATATCTTAAATTAACGCATAACTATTAATCTATGTATCACCATATGTTCTGTGGCTTTACCTGCATCCCATTACATGTTGCTCCTTGGGTAGCTGGCTCACATCTCCTCTTCTCTTCTTCCTTTCTTCTTCCTGTCTATCTGCTTGTATTTCCTGCCTGCCTCTAAGCTGCCTTGCCATAGGCAAAAACAGCTCTATTTATCAACCAATCAGAGCAACACATATTCACAGCATACAGAAAGACATTCCACAGCACAGAAATGTAAACACAAAGCCATCCACAAACCCTTTATCTAGAATGCTGTTCTGCCTGCAAATATACTAGGGCAATGGTGGCACAAGCTTGTGCGAGTAACCAACAAATATCTGATTTGATTTAAGACCCATTTCATTGGATGGAACCGTGACCAAGAACCAGGGACTAGGTATCCTAGGTACCTAATGTAAAACCAAATACTACTGTGTAAAAAAAAAAAATGTAGCAATAAAGTAACTCCTAATGGCAATCTGCTATACTCATATCAGTGCCTTGCTCAGCCATCATAAGAGAAACTTCCTCCTGCAGCAACTGGGAACAAAAGCAGAGACTCATAGCTAGATAATATATAAAGAGTGAAGCATCTTTAAATGGGATCTCTCTGTCAAATCTCTCTCGTCAGGGCTCAGGGAACCATGCAGAATAGGAGTTATAAACAGTGCAGGAGCTAGAGGGGATGGAGGACACCAAGGAAACAAGGTCCTCTATAAATAAAGCACATATGAACTCATAGAGCCTGAGGTAGCATGAACAGGGTGTGCACTGGCTTGCACAGGTCTGCACCAGGTTCTCTGAATAAATGCCATGGCTTGCAGTTTAGTGTTTTCATGAGATTCCTGGATGTGCAAACCAGTGGGTTTCTGATTCATGTGCCTTCTCTTGAGCTCTTTTCCTTCTGTTTGTTTATTTTGTCCAATTCCAATGTGGTTTCTTGTTGTTGTTCTTTTGTTTTATCTTATTTATTATGTTAAAATAGGAAGGAGAATATGGAGAGGTATATAGGTGTATGCATGCATATGTGTGTGCATGCGCATTTGTAAAGGTGAGTTTAAAGTTGCAGTTTCAGAGGCAAAAGAAAATGGCCAATTACTTCAACAGCCCAACTGATTATTGAGACAATGACAATGAAAGTATCACCAACTTGAACTGCACTCTGTACACACTCTGTTTCAAAAGAGATGTGTGAGCTCTTTCAGTCATGACATGTGTTCCATGAGGCTGATACACATGTCCACTTCTGCTTTAAGGATGAAAACCATACGTTTAGGAATCTACCTGGCCACGCATAAAGAGCAAGTAAACAACAGAACAGAAACCCAGAGCACATAATGCTCACTTGCCCACAGTTCCCTCTTCCTTAGAAAATTTAGCCCACATAGAATACAGTTGTTGCATTGTAATACCCCAGGAATGGAGAATGACAATGATATTTAATAAAAAAATTTTAATATAACAGAGCCTTTAAAAAAGCTTATTTTAATGAAAGTTTTTTTTATTATAACAGAACTCTTTAAAAGACTTCTGTTCTCAAGGAGAACTGAAGTGATACTCTGGGAATGTTTAGCCATAGATTTAGAGGATTGATGATGATGCCAGGTCATAAAGAACAGTTCACTATCAAAACATTTAATAAGGTGTTTTTCCTTGAGTGCCATGATGCTATTGTGCCTTTGGAAAAAGATTAATGTGGAAACTATATTGTTCTATCAACTCTCTACACAAGAACTTTCTTTTGTAAACACCTTTGTTCTGCCTAGAGAAAAGAAAAATGTATGATTCTCACATCAGTATGAAAAGAACTTAAAACAATGTACATTTGGATTGTAATCCCATTTTCAAATGTACATTATTTCATCTGTACTTTTCTAACCCACTTTATAATGATGACTTTATTTGATTTCTAAAGTGGATTTCATGGTTTGTATTTTCACTATTATATAATGTTTACAGATGATGAAACAAGAGTCTCGGGGTCTAGTAAAGTGTCAGAGATGATAAGCTGACCCTGGGATCAAATCTGTATACCTATGATCTCCCTGGGGCACAGCATACCTGCCTGGCACAATGCAATCTTTACATAACTGCTCACCCCATAGTCAACTCTAAGAATTTTTCATCTCAATATTCCAGCTTTGCTTTCTTTCTTGCACTAATAGTCTGTTTACATATTAACTCTTGGTTTTTATTTATTTATATTTAGTAAATCCTTTAACTTGCAAAAAGATAACCATTAAAAACTTTAAAAGGATTCCCATTGGGGAAAAAGAAGAGATTTTTGTTGTGAGAATGTAACAGTGTCCTCCAAGAAACTGAGGACAATCTGAGTGTTCTACAAGTAGAAAGGAGGCACATGAGGGTAGGTTCATATTCACCCACCAGTACACCCAAGCATACCTTCCTGGTGTTGGTATAAGAAGATGAAATACAAACAGAAAAATAATTTCACTTACTTGAAAAAGTGATGATTGAATGAAGGTCAGTGCTGCTGAGGTGGTTGGATTTGAGTCTGGTGAGTAGAGAGCAGAAAAGTGTGGAGGAGGATTCTCAGAATTCTAAGAGAGATGCCTGTAACATTTCCACCCCTGGGAGCTAGGATAAGTGTGCATAGGACAAAATATGCAAAACACAACAGGAAAGTCACTGAGGATATGAGAGATAATTGGCGATATATGGGTAGATGAAGAGGGGATTCAATCCCAAGCAGGTAGGCTGCACTAAATAGCTGACACACTCAGTCGACACTCTGGGAAAGCCAGGACTAATTGGTTAGGAGCCAAATCCCAGAGTGGTAGCTATACCATTGGACTAAGGAGAAAACTGAAATGATTTTATACCTTGACCTGCATAGGACCAGACCAGGCCTTCTGCATATGGGAGACAGTTGTGTAGCTTGTTCTGTTTGAGGGGCCCCTGGCAGTCAGATCAGGATCTATTCCTGTTGCATGAGCTGGCTTTCTGGAGCATAGATTAATCTTAACAGGAGCAAGAGCATCTGGTGAATTTAGATGTCAAGGGAAACAAAGTTAGGTAATGTAATCTATACCTGCTTCCAGATAACACTTATAATACCTGGCATAGAACCTAAACTAATTAGACATATGATTGGTACATGAGAAGAGTCAGTGAAGAAGCAGCCACAGATTCAGACATGTGTTCATTGAAATTGGCAGCTGACTGCTTTTAAATAATATAGATCTGCTCATTTAAAATACAAGCTTACAAGCTTAAATAAAAATGAGAAAGCAGACAGGAACCTGTAATGAGAAAACAGATGGGATATTTCAACAACATAATTGAAAGCATTAAGAAGAACCAAGTGAAAATTACAAACTGAAAAGTCCAGACTTCTATATATAAGTGTCCTGAGTGGACATAATAGCACAACTCTGAAGTGGGAGGTTAGTCAACTCTAAGAAACATCTATCAAATTTATCAATTCTAAAAATCAAAGAGAAAAATTAATGACTGATGAGCTAATAAAGCACTCAAAATTGTGGGAAAGTTTCCTAATTGTGGTCCCCAAACTCATGTAATTGGCTATTGTGATATTTTATTTGTGCTGAAATGTGATTTTATTTGTATGTTAATAAATAAAGTTTGCCTGGAGATCAGAGGTCATAGCGAGCCATAAGCAAAGTCAGGTGGTGGTGGCACACACTCTTAATCTGATCACATGGCAGGCAGAGTCTCTGTGTGTTCAAGGACACAGACAAGCGTGGTGACATGAACCTTTAATCCCAGTACCAACCATAGAGACCTGGAGGTCTGTATAAACAGACAGTGATGAGGAAGTCATGTGGTTGGGTTTAGAGCCAACAAGAAGGCAAAACAGAAAGGCAATAAAAAGACAAGTCAGACAGGAAGAAGCTCTCTCTCAGGGAAGCTACTGCTGGTGATAAGCTAAAGCTAGGTGGCTCTTGCTCTGATCTCTTTGGCTTTAACTCTGTATTTGGCTCTGTGTTTCTTATTTACCAAGACTATTTAGAATTTTGTCTACAATTGGCATTACTCTAAGAGAATAAAGGTGAAATGGAGGAAATTCTTTTCATAAAAGCATAAATCATTTTCAGATCTCAAGCTTTGTTCAAGTGGAAGGTCCAATCTTCTCTTCAAACACCTGATGTCTGTGGGAAGAGTATAAGGGTTAGGTTATGATGACGCTCACCTCTCCCCACCAAACCCTGATGTCAGCAGAACTGGTATGTGCTTTGTGGGAGTAATTATTACAGTTTCCATCCTCTATTACACGTCAATAATGTCTAACACGCTACAAAAATTATACTATTTGCATACACACAAGAAAATTTGACCCCAGATCAGCAAGGAAAATATTGAAAGAAGATGGTCCAAAATGAGACAGATGTTAGAATTGCAAAGTGATTGAGAGAATGTGAGGAGATGAAAACGGGACTATCTGTGTGTGGAGTCTGTTCAGCTCTTTTCACATTCATGTGGGACTAGTGGAAACATGGATGACACACGTGAAAAGATGAGAAATTCCCACAGATATACAGCCAGAGACAAGAGTGAAATGGAATGCTAGAGGGCTAGACTTACCAAATGTATCAGATAATGAGTTTATTCTGTGATGTTAACAGAAGCTGAATTGGGGAAATGAAAAGATAATTGCATTTAAGGCAGGCCAGCAGAATTTGCTGAACATGAGACAAACAGATTTAAAAAAAAAGTAAAACTTAAAACAGAAAAGGTATTCAAGATGGCATTCCAAAGTAACATGAGAGAAAGAATTCAGCTGAAGTAACTGAAGAGACAATGGTGGAGAATTTTCTATAATCAACCAAACACAGACCCATTTGACAAGCTTACAAAGCACCAAGATATTTACCTAAAAACCTTAATTCTGGTGTATCTGTAAGAGTGTTTCATATAAAATTTAAAATAGAGTGCTGAGTGCAGCAAACTGCCCTACCCAGTGAGGATGAATAGCATCAATATGTTCAGGATTCAATAGACCAAGGTAAATGTGGGAGAACTATCTGGTCTTTCCATCATCTTCTCTCCTACTGGTATATGTGAGGTCTACCTTCTGTGCCTTTCAAGCCTTTGAACTACATCCAACTCATGTACTGAGTCTCCAACTTTCAGAAAACATGCTATGATACTTAACTTCTATAAACTAGGCATCCTAAGACCTCAAAATTTCTATTTTATATGTCTATCTATCCATCCATATATCTCTCTTATTGGTTATGTTACTTTTCTAGAACTTTGAATAGTACACATGAAGTAGACAAAGGAAGTCTATAGAATGTTGCTAGCAAGGCAAAACCTCATACAATGTAATATCAACCCAGAAATAACATCTAGTGGTATTTGCCGCAATGTATTCCCAGAAGCAGTTAAGTCCAGATTACACAAGGTCATAAGACTAGGAAGAATCAAGGAACATGGTAAGGAACATACGAGGACCTGTTTATTGCATAGGCAAATACAAAGAGAATAATCTTTATTTCAAATATATATTTACTTTATTCAAAAATCTGAAACAAGAACTTTGTGACACAATTATAGTGCATCTGACTTCCAACATCTGAAATAATTTAATAATTTAACAAAATATTGTAGTTGGAGTTTTTCTGTGTCCATCCAGCTCCTGCAGCCTCTCAGACCCAAGTAAACACACAGAGACTTATATTACTTATAAACTGTATGGCCGTGGCAGGCTTCTTGCTATCTAGTTCTTATATCTTAAATTAATCCATTTCTATTAATCTATAAGTTGCCATGTGGCTTGTGGCTTACTGGTACTTTACATGTTGCTTCTCATGGCAGTGGCGGCCCTCTCATAGTCTGCTGACCCAGCCTTCCACTTCCAGAATTCTCCTTTCAGCTTATCCCGCCTATACTATACTTTCTGCCTGGCTACTGGCCAATCAGCATTTTATTTATCAATCAGAGCAACACATTCACAGCATACAGAAAGACATCCCCAGCAAAATATCCAATTTGTAATAAATAATAATAACTATGTTAGCAAATTTTAGCATATGTAGAAGTAAACTGCTTGTGAACATAAGTACAAATGTGGATGCTAATAATATGAGTTTAATGATTTAGGTGTTATATTGTTCATGAAGTAAAATTAAATGTCTTGAAAATAGACTATTGTGAGACAAAGGTCTATATTCTCTAAAAACTGTTTTCAAAGTGTGAACAGTTTTTTTTTTTTTTTTTTTTTGTGTGTGTGTGTGTGACAATTAAATTTCTTCCTTTGGCTGCCTAAATTTAAGATTCTTATGACATATTCAAAGAAATACATTACATCAATGAAAATGGCATCATGTGTTAAGAAAGAAGCAAACTCATGAGGTGACAGACCTAAACAAAAGAGATTTAGGTGCTTAGAAAAGTGTAAGAATGGTTAAAGCAGGAGGGAAAGAGTGAACATAACTAAAAATATATAAAGCTGTGGGGTAAGTTTAATATGCATGAGTTTACAAACATTGCTATAGAAGACTCCAGAATAACTAGGAAGAAGTCACAATAAGTTTAGCTGAAACCATCCAGGTAATTTGGGAGTTTATGTGAGCAAAGTTTGGCAAAAGGACGTGAACACATTTTGACTTTTTCCTGGGGTGGTCATTTGCAGACCGCAAAGCTGCCTCAGAAGGCAGGGGTTTAGATCTGATATGCCACGTCATTGACCTTGTTTGTATGTTTGTTTGTGATAAGATCTTGTTAAATAACTCCAGCTGTTCTATAACTCATTAAGGAGACCAAGATGGCCTCAAACTTGCAGCAATTTTCATGTTCCTGCCTCCCCAGTGCTGGAAATTACAGACATGTACTACCACCACTAGCTGTCATTAATCTTTGACCAAAGACAACATTTATATAATTCATTTGTGGTGTTATTTTGTTTGTGCTCTATCAAATAAAATTTGTTTGGAGATCAGAGTGCAGAGCTAACCACTAGAGGCTGGGCAGTGGTGGCACACACCTTTAATTCCAACACTTGGGAGCAGGAAACAGGAAGTGATATGGCTGGGCAGAGAGAGGAAGTGGTAAGGCTGGGTGGAGGCAGGAGCTCGGCCTTTTTGATCTGAGGATTCCTATAGGTAAGGAATGTGGCTGGCTGTGCTGCTTCTCTGATCTTTCAGCTTTCACCCTGACATCTGGCTCCAGGTTTTTATTATTAAGACCAATTAGAATTTGGTCTACATTCATTCCTTCATGTTTTCATTCATACATTTCTTGAGCACATAAACCTCACTGGCCTTAGATGAATAATCATTTACTCCCAACTACTACAAGAGGTACATCTATTGTAGAGTTAAAGAACCAAGTATATTATCTGTTGTTCTCACTGCTATGATCTAATGTATGACAAGAAATACCTTAAGGGTAGAAGGACTTATTTTGGTTCATGGTCTGAGAGGACACAATCCATCAAAGCTAGATTATCATGAGTTCGTGGTGTCTCACCTCACCTACATCTTAGTATGTCAGGAAGCAAAAAGCTTGGGTTTGCGCCTCTCCAGGTAGTATACAACACCTAATGGTTGGACCAGCTTCCAAAACAAGCAAGTGTTCAAACTCATGAACTTCTGGGGTCATTTAACAATCAATCCTAACAACAAGTATCAAGGGATAAATTCAAACAAAGACATTGAGTTGCAAGTAATAGAACAAGGATTCAAATCCAGAAAGTCCAACTAGCAGACGCACTCTGTCTCACTGATGTTGCTTTAATATGGACTCATGCTTTGTACTATTTAAAAGTGAAGGGAGATATTTTCCATGGGCATTTGCAAGCCTTGTTATTCATTCATTCATTCATTCATTCGTTCACTGACCTACTCATTCACTAACACTGGTTGACTGCCCTGGCACCGTATTGTAGGCTGGGAAAGCAGTGACATAAGCAACAGCCAAACCCTCTTCATCTAGGGGTCGGGGGATTCTTTGAGATTTCTCTCATCTAGGTTGGGGTGTCAATTGTTGGTAGAGATGTTCAGATCTTCTTTAAGCAGTCATGTTATTGAGATTTCATGAATGTAGTTTCCCTGTCACAGTTAGAAGGCACGGTATCGGCACACTTCATGATCCTCTGGCTCTTTCAACCTTTCCGCTCTTTCTTCCACCATGATGTTCCTTGGGTCTTAAGTGCAAAAGTTGCATCAGTTGGGGATGGACAACTCACCGGCAATTTTTCTCTGCAATTTGGCCGGGTTTCAGTAATACTTTCCTTCTGTGAGCACAATAATAACATAGAATGCAGTTAGAAATCGTACTGGTTTAAGAAAGTAGAGATGGGGTCCTTCTTGGTTCTATGATATCTCTAATCACAGGTCATTGGCTAGGTCTACAGTATCAGGCATGATTTACTTTCTATTTCATCATTACAGAAATGTTGCCAGCCCAGTGGTGGTTCATAGGCTTTACAGATGCCTAAGACTACTAAATATTGTTCTCCCTTGCCAGCTTCATAGCACCTTCTTATATTATGAGAACAGCTCTTTAGAGATGAAGCTTCTGAATCAATTCTAGCTTAATTTTAATGATTCCTATGCTGAAGCGAGTCATTTCTCCCATTAAATAATCCAACAAGTTATAGTTTGATATATGCATATATTGTCTATCAACTCAATCTATCTACTCTCTATGTATAGTTATAGTTATTTAATTTTACATATAAATTTTGTAACCAATGCCAATGTTGTATTCCTGACTTTTTTTGGGGGGATCCTAAAAGGATCCTAAAAGTGTACATTCTTCTTTTCTGCGTTTAATGATGAAGTTATTTGTCTCCAGAAGAAAAAAAAAAACAAAAGTAAATGTATGTTATATATCCAGGATTTAACTTCATACAGTCTAATTCAAGGTCGATGCCATTTCAACTGTACTGCAAATTGTACCTATGGAACTATGGGGTTTGCTGCGTGATGTATGGTGCCATCTAAGTGGTAATGAACCCAGGCCTTTCTGAAAACAAATGTTCTTTCTTTTTACTTATCATGGAACTGAAAATATTTTGGCCCTATAGCATTATTCTTTTGGATAATAAGGTAGTTAAATATTCAAAAGAAATTTTAATAATGTTTATGCTACATGGAAAAATATGAGATATTATTGCCTCATATTTTTTTCTAGACTCTTAAAAAACATATCCTCACTCATGTAACCTCCAGGCACCAGGTTTTTTTTAATATATTAATATAGCTATAATCTGAAGCAAGATTTTTTTTATAGTTAACTGTGTTTTAACAATGTTTGAGTGATTCTTATATGAGTCATTTCACTGTAGAGTTCTCAGAGGATTCAGATCCACAGATGTCTGTGGGGATTTTTCATATCGGAGACAGAATTTTTAAAAGTTCAAAGCTACTTTTTCCATAGAGACTTTTATCTACTTTAGATCATTTTAGGACCTCAAAGAGACTTCTGAGAGGGATCCTGAGTTAAGCATCATGGGCGGTAATTAGCTAAGGGTGTAGAAAGGAAAGACCCATGGGCTGTGGCACAGAGCAAAAACCTGAGCAGAAGGGCGGGGGGGGGGGGCGCTGGCACAGGAAGTTCAGATACTCTGAAGACAAACTTTATCATTTTGCTCTGCACCTGAGGCATAATTTTGTGAGTCAGTGAATGTAATTTGTGGTTACTAATTTGGCTTCCTTCCCCAAGTGCTTTGATGGCTTGCTTCTCTGACTGTGTTTGGAGACCAGGCAATACCCAGTTCTTTAGACCGTGGACAGGTGCATTACAGCTTTGTGTTGAAAAGTCCACTCCTGCCATCAGGCCTGGGAATCAGTTGGAACTGATTGGAACACATTTTTCTACTAAGGCAACAGATTCATGACGTGATTTGTACAGCATTAAGCACAGCCAAGAAACAAGAGTGGTGAAGGATTTGTTACTTGCAGCAGGAAGAGATAGCCTAGGAATTATTCACAAAGCAATTTCACATTGCAGGGAAGAACAGATTGTGAATGTGCACCTGTCTTAGTTAGTGTTTCTATTGCTAGGAAGAGAAACCATGACCACAGCAACTTTTATAAAAGAAAACATTTAATTGAGGTGGGCTTACAGTTTAGAGGTCCCATCCATTTCCATGACAGAGAGCATGGTGGTGTACAGGCAGATATGGTGCTGGCTACATATTGATCAGAAGACAACAGGAAGTGGACTGAGGCACTGAGCATGGTTTGGGTGTATATGAGACCTCAAAGCCCACCTCCACAGTTATATACTTCCTCCAACAAGGCCGTACCTACTCCAACAAAGCCACACCTTCTAATAGTGCCACTCCCTATGACCTTATGGGGGCCAATTACATTCAAACTACCAAAAGTCCATATACATATTCTTGAAGAAAAGTGTGTTGGAGGAAGGTACATGCCAAACTTCAGGAAGGAAAATCATTGGGCATATTTTGGAGCATTATTAGGTTGAGCTCTTGGGACATGTGTTTGGAAGGTTAAAATGGCTGATGGGTATACTTCTGGGCATGCTCAGCGCTGGCAAGACTGTGAAAGATATCTATACCTCTGGGTATGCTGAAAGTCTTTAAAAAGTTGTAGGTGAGGGAAAGGAAAGAACATTTTGAAAGAGAGTTAACGCAGATGTTTCACCCTAAAGGTCTCATTTAGTGGTTAAATCCTCTGAGATGCTCTCTTATCTTTGGTTTTAAAATTTAACCCCAAATTTCCACTTTTACCTTGATCTCTTATCTACTTTATGGGGCTTCTTTTTTGCTGTATCTTCCTGTGTTCTAAAATTCTTTACAATTTAAAGGAAAGTGGTTATTATTATTATTATTATTATTATTATTATTATTATGTCACATACAATACACCTGGTAAGATGTCTATGAGGTTTCCTATGACATGGATTAAATTTCTGATTCCAGCCTGGTGTCTTACCATTTATTTCTATTCTGACAATATCTACTTGGTGTTAGTGTCAATTCCCACAGATTGAGTGCTCAGTTCCAAAGGACAGCCTCAACTTCAGAAACCAATATTCAGTCAATGTTGCTCCTGTGGCTTCTGGCCCAGCACACCTCATTCAGGAGTCGATCATTTTCTAGAATTGTCATAGCATTCAGGAAAGTTCGTTTTAACTGGTTTATCAGCTTTCTATTAAAAAAAAATTAACACTGCTCCAGAATAGTCAGATGCAAGAAATACACAGAGCACAGTGTGGGGCCATATTTAATGACTCTCAGAATCTCTCCAAGGCACACCATGCTCCCCAAATGTCTATTTGTCACCCTCATTCTCAAAGCCCTGTCCTCTTGGATTATCTTGGAACTTTGCTAATAGGCATGCTGATTAAATTATTGGCAATTAGTCACTCTCTCTGCCCTAAAGCTGGAACAGATAAGGGACAGAATAAAGGGATATAAGCTCTCACCTTCCAATCACAGAGTCGAGTCTCCTGACGTATAGCTTCGTTCTTGAGGCAAAATAGGAAAGCTTTCCATCCCTACTCATCTTTAGTATACAGAATGACTCCACTTTGGAGATTCCACATCTTTAGGAGCCCTATCCATACTTATTACTGGATAAAGAGAAAATGTGCATTTCTTTTCATAAATCACAATGTCACAGACAGAAACAAATAAATAGGATTGCGAGATAGTCCAAGCGGTGCTTGTGACTAATTTCAAATACACAAAGAAACCAACACCTAAGCAGGAAAACTACAGGCAATTTCAGAGACTCCGGAGTATATTTGAAAGTGTATGTCATGAGGGAAGAACAGGATACTCCATTTTGAGATAATTTAATCGTTCATCTAATTTCAACTGTGCATTATCTAGCTATGCAACCATTTCTGTTGGGATGGGAAATGAACATGAATCCTTTTCAGTTAAATGATCCTCCCACGGAAATTATTTTCCTTAGGAAAGCATTTGAATGCTGCACAGGTGGCAGGAGGAACTAGGCAGCAAAGAGAGATCTTATTAGAATCAAAACAGACATCAGATACCACAACCTTGCACATCGATTACTACCTACCCATGTGCAGCTTTCTAAGCATTATTACATTATTACATTATACTTGTAATTAAGTACAAGGACGAAATACTGATCTTAGTGGCCATAAAGTCTTCTGGGAAGGTAACACTTTTCCATGCATTATCTATGGTTACCTCTGTCCTTCAAAGAATTGAATGGCTGCAACTAGGGTGATGGCAACTCAGACGCTTAAACATTTAATCACTGGCCCTTTGTAGAAACATTTTGCTGAACCCTGAGATTCACCATTGCTTGTTCAGCTGAGGAACCAGTGAAGACTTAGGTGGTTATCCCCTTGAGTTGTAATAGGTGAAAGAAGAGGCCAAGTTGGGGGAGGGATTGCTTTAAAATATCAAACACACGTTTTGTGACATCAAATGGCACCTCTTTCCATTACAGTTATCATACCATTTGATCATTTTGCATCCCCCTCCCCCAAGATGTGACTGATACTGTTTGAAATTTCTCTTGTTTTATTCTGTTGATTTGAAATACATTAAAATTCTGGCCCCTTCTGCTAAGGCAACCAAACTACATGGCCAGAAACTACTCCAGGAATCCGAAGTGAGATCAGGTTGACTCCAAGATCTCCACCCTGAATTTGCTGTCCAGAAAGCTCTTGCCATTGATGTTGTGATCCCTAGATAGATAATTCCAGGGAAATGATTCCATCAGAAGTGGCAACATAGGAGAATTGCTAAGTTCCTCCAGGAGGTAGGGGTACCAAGCATTAGGCACCTTCTTTTATTCCCCAGTTAGTGCTAGCATAGGACTGAATACCTTGGTTGGCATTTTTAAATCTGTGGATAAAAGCACTCTAAATAAAGGCTCCCACGTGGGTTGTGTTCACATGCTCCCCCACATTTTCAGTCTTCCTCCTCGTAGGAAGCTGCTTGCAGAGTGACACTGGAGGAAGGTGAAAGCCTCGGGAGGTGGGAGGAGTAAGATACTAAGATACTCCCCAGAGAAAAATATAATTCTGTGCAAAAATAACTGGGAGGTCTGAGTTTCTTGACATTATGGATTGATTTTTTTAAATCACCAGATAGATAAAGCTCTCCAGAAGAATGTTTTTTAGTTTCAGCTATTATAAGAGCCAAGAAAGACTAAAATAAGCCAAAGCACAGACAAATGTGCCAGGTACCTTTACAAGGCTATAAAAACAAAGAAAGCTGCATATTTTTGCCTTTCCCTCATTTCTACAAGCATTCTGGCAGTACAAGACACGGCAATTGGAGGTTTTGCTTTGATAAGCCTTCTAGAATTTTGCATTTATTTTTCATGGATGATACTTATTCTAATCAATAAAATTGTTTTTCCATTTTCCATTTAATTTCTGGTGAGGACTTTTGTTGTTCTATTACAGCATTTTCCACAGATTCTTTTAGATGAAAGAAGCAGATTATCCAAAAGCAGAGTGAAGCTAAGCAAATTCTGTGGCAGTATTGCCAGGATACTCTTTTAAGGGGAGAAAAAAATACATAAATTATGTTCCACTTTATCACCAAGTGTTCAATTTATTCATGTACGGTAAACAACGTAACATCATTTTCCTCCCTTTCAACGGAGAAAGCCAACCCCTGAATTAGTGGAGACTCAGCCCATGACAACAGATATGGATGATTTAACATTTCCTGCTGAAAGTGTGCTCATTATGTTCCTGCTGATCTGTTGCAAGGCTGTTGCTATGCATGAAACCATCGACTATGCAACAAGGAGGGAGGAAATGCCAACCAGGCTGCTTGCAGACACGGTCTTCAAACTGTTTCCAGTTACAGCCTCTCTACTGACTTATAGCTTTACTAATAGAAATGTTACACTAGGTCATTCATAGTGATAGTCACTCAGATTTGCTGTGATGCATTCTGGTTCCTAGTCTCCTTGTACTTTATTTCAAGGCACTGCTTCTTTTTATAAGAGGAAACCCAGGCCCTCAGGGGAGCAGGTTTATATAGGTAAAAGGAAACTGAGTAAGGAGAAGCATTCAGCACTTTTGATTTAGAAAATTTTCTACTATATCTGCTTACAGAAAGGCAGGTAAATTATGTGACACTTCAGAATGAGAAGGAGCGAGAATAGTAGAAACAGAATAGAGTAAGAATAAGTCTGCAAGAATAAGTAACTTGCAGTCAGACATCTTCAGACAGTACATCAGACAGTACAGCTGGCTTCCCTCATGCTTGCACTTTAAGATCTAATGCATCTACAGTGTTTACAGTGGCTTCCTGCACAAAGGGAGGATCTGAGAAACTGAACTAGTGTAGTTACAGTTAGCATGGCATGGGGCACACTGCACTGTGAATAGTTGTGTTCTTTCAAGTCAGTGCTTCAAACCCATAATGAATGGACAGAGCAAAACGTTTACAAGAAAAAATATTCCCACCCTGTCTTCCAACCTTCTGATTCCTGCTTCACACACGTCACTACATCTGTCTGTAAGGTGGCCTTGCTTCCCAAGTATCTGGTTTTACATGTCATGTTCTTTTTGAAACAATGTATGTTAGAAATGATTATTTTCCTCTAAACTTAAATGAACACATTTTTAAGTAGATCATGCAACAAGAGCTGAAGCGTGACATAAACACCATTATGCATATCTTCTACGTTTAATACTAAGGAAATCTGTAACTTAGTGTTTATGTTGGGCTAATTTGAAAATGCCAGTTGTCACGCGATTAGCAATTCTGCCAGGCCCACAGGAATAACCTATGACCAACTATGCAAGCCAACATATTTTTGGTTGATCTGAGGCACTGTTTCAGACCAACACATAAAATAAAATAGGAATTTATTATGTATTACTTGATACAAAAGCGTTTGACATGTGAGTTTAAAGTGTAAATCTAAACCATTCAAGTTAAAAACATATACCTTCCCTTGTAATTAAATCACATGTCTGTTCCTGCCTACTTCCATCCCTTTTCTCTTTTTCATAGAGGTTAATAACAAGCTGAATTTTATGTTATTAATATCAATATTTTGTTTAAAAAAGCCTGTCATGGGATTGCATGCACCAGAACAGTATGTTTCAGTCTGCTTGGGTTTGTTTTCACATGAAAAGAACAATATCAGACAGGATGAGGCCTTCAGGAATTTTCCCTCACTGATCATTCTCTCTTACTACCTCATATAGCTGTAGTCCTCTACTTTGACTGCTCCGAAGTTGCACGTACCATAATTTATATGTTTGCCTTGTTGTATGATGTTTGGGTTTTTCCAGTTTTTTAACTCTTCCCTCAATGCTTGAAGGATGGGCTGGTGAGAGTAAGAGAAAATGGATACATAGCCCAATAGCACAGATTTCTCTTTTGTTTTCCGAATCCTGTAGCCCAGGCGAACATGTGGTATCCCTCCTAGAATCATCACCAATTTTCAAGTATCAATCTAAGTCCTTACTGTTCAGAGTCTTCTTTCCATAAATCACAGTTGTCCTTTGTTACTTTCAGGACCTTTCCTTGAGTCCTAATTATCAATTAGAGGTCTCATTTGGCTGCATGTAACTGAATCCTAATTAAAGAGATGTAGTGAAGTCCAGAATTCTTTGTAATGTGTCCAGAAGTCCTGGGTGACCAGTTGGAACAGAAACAGCCGGCTACTCTCCCTGTCTGTCACATTATTTCTTCACTCTGACATTCATCATTTCTAGCTGAACACATGGCTATCTTAACACTTAAGTATGATGCATGACTAATCTGGCTAAGGACATAAATAGAAGTCCCCTATGTAACTTGTTGCAAGTGTTTTTTAAAGGGAAACATCGTGTCTTTTCTGGTCCTTCTTTCTAGACATTAAATTAAATGTGCATGTGATGGCTGTATTATATGGCTTGCTGAGCTTTTTATTCTGAAGTAATACATAGCAACAAAAGGAAGAGAATAACTAAGGACAGAGAGACCATTGTCTGACTTATTTATTCTTGGACATTTTTACATGTAAAGGAAATAAACATCTATCTTGTTTTACCACTATTATTTTGAGATCTTTTTCTCACAACTAAAATTATGTCTAAATAATCCAAGGTTATAAGGCTGCTATAACAATTGATCAAACTGCTTCTCTCTTTCTGGCCTTCCACCCTTACTGAATGGTTCTTATCCTTATGGCCACTTCATTATTGCAAAGTGACAATTGAACTTTCAGTTTTGATTTTAGGTTTTAAAAAAGGAGAAAATAGGGGAACAGGTAATTCTTGTATCAGAAAAATAAACTCTCTGGAATTCACAGAACACTTCACTCTTGTCTTGTTGGCCACGTTTGGATGTGTAATTTTAACAGCTGGGTATGCCAACACTCCACATAAGGTAAAAGGCATGTGATGAGAGATAAGAAAGAAACAGGGGGAAAAGGAGGTGCCTCGCAGGGTAGCAGAAGTCCTCAGAAAGAATGTGTTCTAAGTAGCTCAGAAACCCCAAGTGGGTCCTATCAAACCTCCCAAGTAGATAAGAGGTAGTATCTCAGTCTAAAAAAAAGCGGGGGGGGGGCATCAAATTCTTTAATAGTCTCAGGCCATAATTAAAACTGGGGTCATCTCAAGAGAAGACCCTCAGAAAAACAGCAGGGTGATGGTGACAGTTTGTTGAAAATAAGCTAGGTAGAGAGGGTAATCTACTAAAACCATCAAGACAGCAGCGAAAGCAACCACAAAATGTAGACAATTTATGAAACTTACTATGTACAGTTTCTATGATTGCAACTACTGTGAAATGTAAGCAGTGGCTACACAAGAGAATCAAGACTGGCAGGTAGGTGTTCCTGGTTATCAATTTGGAAATTATAGGCCACTTTCTCAGGAAGATTTCAGTCAAGCAGACAGGACCAGAACCAGTTTGCAGTCAGTTGAGGGTTCACTGGTTTGGATGTGGCTGGACTGTGTCCACTGTAAGTCCATGTGCGAGAAGTTGTGTCCCCAGTGTAGCAATACTAAAGTGAACTGTTAGGAGGTGGGACCTCGGGAGAGGTGAGCCAATCCCTGGGAAGACTAGGCCAGGAGGCATCACTGAGCTTCTCTCAGAACCCTGCTTAGTTCTTGCTAGAGTAGGTGGTTTCCAAAAGAACAAGACTGGATCCTGAATGACTTGGCTTCCTGTAATCTCATGGTGTCCGTTTGCCATGAAGCCGTCCTCATCCTCCTTCTTCACTATCTTGTGAGCAGCCATGGTGCTCTTCACAAAAGCAAAACAGATGGGACCACTCAATATTTGACTTTCAGTCGCCAAACTATGAGCTACATAAGCTTTTTTAAATTTATTTATAAGTATTCAGCTATGGGGAACAGGCATGGGCTAACACTAGACATCAGGAGAAGCAGAAAAGGAGGGAAGGCTATAAATCATGAGGAAAAAATGGCTAACACCAGATATCAGGGAACCCAAAAGTAAATGATGACATAATCTGTTTTACAACTTTTTTTTTTTCAAAATGACACTTTTGTGTGATCCTGTCTAAATGTGGCCCTGAGATTAGATGATAAGGGGGAGAGCCTTCACCTGCACTGTTGCTGCCTACCTGTGTGCATCTCTTGCAGACCTGTGTGCCTACCCAGGACCTGCAGTTTGTATGCTGGTCTGCATGTGTGTGGCTCAGATATGCCAGTAAGTGCCTACTGGTGGCTGTCTGCCTAGGGGACTTCATGCTAAGTGAATATAGTATGTCTTATATCCATATGACTGTTCAAAATCTCTTCAATTTCCTGGTCTACTGTGACCCTCTTCCTTTCCTGGTATAGGAACTTGGACCTTACACAGGCTTCATATTGTGTTATAGCAACAGAAAACAGGCAAACACAAAATCTGAGAGCAAAATAAGAATCTAGGTTTGAAAAAAAAGAAAGTAGATTTGAATGGGGGAATCCAACTGCACAGTATCATCCCTCTTTGATTGAAAGTGGCTTCTTAGAAATATAAAGAACAAAAGTTTTAAGATCTTAAAGGAAAATAAATATATTGCTCTGAATATATAAATGTTATTAAAAATTGTTTCTCAATTTCTGCTGCATTGTTCTCTTGAAGTTATATTTCACTATAAATGCAGAAATTTAAAAATATGTCTAACTAACTAACACAGATCACAACAGCTCTTCCTGGTGTCAAAGAGAGAGTATGGATTCATGTGTCTCTCTCAACACTCAAAGTCTCAAGGCACCTCTGATACAAAAAGAAACGTTGAATGTGTTAAAATTTAGCTTCCACACACTTAATGTCATCAACAAATTACACTTTGCTCTTTAAATAGTGCATGAACCAAATCCAAAAGACAAATGCTCGATGTGATACTGTATCTACAGAACCACAATTCTGCCAAATTGATTTGATATGCAAATCATTGAGAAATTATGTTAAGCCAGTCAAGGAAAAAAACGGGGCTCGATCCACAGTCAATAAAGAACCACAAAGGGTGTCTCAGGCTCTTTAAAAATATTAGTTCCTCATCAGAACCATAAGAAGTTTTATTATGAAACCAAGAGAAAAGAAAGTGAATGGTGAGTAGTTTACAGGAGTCTGAATAGAGTGAGTGTCACAGCCAGGTACAAGCCCCCCATTTTCTGACGCTCAGTTTGGTATTTCTAGTACATATCTCTGCCTTTTGGAGTAAACTTCAAAGGACATAAGCAAAATGACGAGAGGGTTTCACAAATTGTTGATGCTTATATTCTACTTTAAAGACATTTTTAAAGTAAAGCAGCACTGAAATAATCCTGGCAAGAAGCATCAGTCGTGGAGAAACTACAAAAACTGCATTGACATCTTGGTTTATAATAAGCATGAATAAGGTAAATTTATCATTTTTGTTTGGTAAACTTATTCAAAGTTATAGTCATATGCCCAGTAGAGTCATATACTTGAATGATACACTTGTGTATATCTTTTTTTTTTTTATTTTATTTTACAATACAATTCAGTTCTACATATCAGCCACGGATTCCCTTGTTCTCCCCCCTCCTGCCCCTCTCCCCTTCCCCCCAGCACACCCCCCATTCCCACCTCCTCCAGGGAAAAGCCTCCCCTGAGGACTGAGATCAACCTGGTAGACTCAGTCCAGGCAGGTCCAGTCCCCTCCTCCCAGGCCGAGCCAAGTGACCCTGCATAAGCCCCAGGTTTCAAACAGCCAACTCATGCAATGAGCACAGGACCCGGTCCCACTGCCTGGATGCCTCCCAAACAGATCAAGCCAATCAACTGTCTCACCCATTCAAAGGGCCTGATGCAGTTGGGGGCCCCTCAGCCATTGGTTCATAGTTCATATGTTTCCATTCCTTTGGCTATTTGTCCCTGTGCTTTATCCAACCTTGGTTTCAACAATTCTCGCTCATATAAACCCTCCTCTTTCTTGCTAATTAGACTCCCAGAGCTCCACCCGGGGCCTAGCTGTAGATCTCTGCATCCAGTTCCCTCAGTCATTGGATGGGGTTTCTAGCTCGACAATTAGGGTGTTTGGCCATCCCATCACCAGAGTAGGTCAGTTCGGGCTGTCTCTCGACCATTGCCAGCAGTCTATTGTGGGGGTATGCCCCGGCCAGCAGGTCTTAAATGAGTACTCGACCACCCTAAGGACAGAATGTAGAGACAAGAGATACAAAGGAAATACACCAAGTCTAGATTCTGATCAAGGTGCAACTTTATTTTTCTCCAGGAGGGTTTATATAGTTCCTGCAGGGTGGGAGGAGCAAGAAGCTGTCATCTGCATAAGGTGGGGCAAGCTAACAGGATGTTTGTATAGGATGTTTACAGGGTGAAAGGGTCAAGGACTCTGACTCAATGTCCTGTTGCTAGGTGACCTGACTGTAAGATGATCTAGTTCCCTGTCTTATGGGGGGGGGGGTCTGTATTTTTCCACTAATTAGAGATTCTGTCCTTGTCCCTAACATCTCCCCCTTCTTAGTAATAAATCTAAGAGCCAACATAAACCAGGTTCAAATGGTCTAAAAGGAGGGCTCTGAAAGAGGCTTCTCATGGAGGATTACAGAGGCCCTATCCCTCTAAAGGTTGTGAAAAATGGTCCGAGAGGGAATGTCTCTCCAGACTCAAGCACCACAGGCATCCCCATAGTGTGGGAATCAATGGACCGTGCTGTTTTTTGAGGGAGCGGAAATGGGTAAGCGCAAGGCTGCTACTGCACAACAGCTATGCAACAGGGCATATAATCCAGGCTCTCGGGATTTTGGGGTACCATGGTCCCCAGTTGTGCAGTCCCAGCTGCACTCCAATCATGCCTTGAGTGAGCCTTTTTCCCACACACAGGTGCAGCCTCCCCCGAGTGAAGGGGTCTGTGTGGGGCATCTCTAGTCAGGGGAAATTTCAACCCTGGAGTCCTGCATATCAAAGCAGTGGTAATGAACCTGGATCTTCCTGGCTGGCAGGTCTGTTATTTGGCTTTGGATGAATCTGAGTAAGCCAGGAAAGTGCCCATGGCCCAAAGGCAAGGACCAGGAGCAGGCCTACAACAGGTCCTAGGAGGGAGGAATGAAGAGTCGTTAGCCAAGGGGAGGTGGAAAACCAATTCTGGAACCACCCAAGCTCTTGTTCTCTCTCTTTTTTTTTCTTTCTTTAGTCCTTTTTTAATCTACCATACTGTCCCTGACTATCCTGGTGTGGTCTGTAAAGAAGCAACATTCCTCTTTGAGCCCAGTACAAAGGCCACCCTGTTGTAGAAAGAGGAGATCCAGGCCTCTCCTGTTCTGTAAAACTACCTCAGCTAGTGAGGAAAGGGATGACTCAAGGGCAGAAATTCCCTGTTCAAATTGGGCAATATCCTCATCTATGGAAGGTTGAAGCTCAGAGTAATGTTGGTTGGACAGGACCAGAGAGGCAATTCCTGTGCCTGTTCCCGTTGCTCCAACCCCCAAAAGGACTGCTAAGGTGATGGCAGTAACAGGCTCCCGTCAAGGCAGTCATCTCAGCACGGCTTCTCTTCCTAGAGATCTAGGAATTGATCTGAGGAAGTAATAGGTTAGTCTAGATGGAAGGGACCTAAGTGCCCTGAGTGGCAACACAGCGACCTGACCCAGTGATCTGCAGGTGCACTATATACGATGGAATCGGTGGGCTTCCTCTGCCATCAGTGTTACAGAATTCATTAAAAGAGTATCATTATAAACAGAAGGCTAGAATCAACTGAGCAAGGAAGATTTGGGTCTATGGCACATGCATGTGCCTAGTACAAGGTATCTTCTACCATTGCACCAATGGGGATGATGAGGGCTCCTGCACCGATCATCCCTGCTCCTACTCCGGCTCCAACTGCTGTACCTGCCGGTCCTTCATGGGTGCCCTCTCTTTGGTGCTGCCCTGTTTGCTGTGCTACCTGCCAGCCACAGGCTGTGTCAAGCTGGCCCAACATGGCTATGACCGCCTGTGACACCAAGGCCAGCAAGTCTGACAAGCCTTTCTGACACCTTGGATGAAAATTCAGCACTGCTCTTGGAAACATGACCCCTGCTGTCAGACTGGATTTGTGACAAGCAGTGTCCCCGCTCAGCCCAGAATGTGATTGACTATGGGACTTGTATACTGTGCGAAAGGTCTCAAACACAGTTTGCTGTAAAGTTCCCACTGTCCCCCCACAGGAACTCTGAGCAGAGTGATAACAGAGCTAAAGAGCTGGTGGGGGTTGCTGTGGGTAAGGACAACAGCCTGGAGGGCTTGCTGGAGGGACAGCATTTGAAACAGAAGAAGTTTCCTCAGGAGAGGGGCTATCTCTCCTGGGCAGATCAGGTATATTTACAGCTCTAACCAGGCATTCTGGCAGCCATCTGGGAGCAGAGTGTATCTCTTTTATGGCACCATTAACAGGATTTAGTCTTTCTGTGATGATCAGCAATGGTGTTAATGCTGAATGTTCTCCTACCTCACATCATGAGAATCAGAAGACTGTTGGCCCCCCCAGAACACCCTCCCCCTGCCGGCCCCTGTGACTCTCTCCCCATGAATGAAGGAGCCGGCAGGCGCCAAGGTGGAAAGGTCCTCTCCTCCACCCTCCACGCCCCACAAACTTCCCTCCCCCCAGTGCCACCAAGACCCTCCACAACAGCAAGCATCTGGTCCTGCCAGCATCCCAATCTCAGTAACCACCTCCAAGGCCAGCTCCGCCCCCCCCCCCCCCCATAAAGACAAACCATCACCAACACCTCCTACACTTTGAGATCCTCCTCCACCACCACCCCATCCAGACCGGCCTTACTCTGTTGGAGCAGAAACACGATCTCAGAGACGACCCCCGTCCTGCACACCAGGCGACTGCCCATCCAGAGACAAAATGTCCCCCGTCCCCTCTAGCCACCTAGGGGACTCATGGTTGCCTCGGCAAATCCCAAAAGCACCAGTAGCTACCCCAAGCCCTAGTTCCTGGCAGGCAGGGTTTGCATTTTCAAAGGCCAAGTGTTTAACGAAGGTACTTTTGTTTTTGTCCAGCCCGAACAGTCTCTCGGCAGGGAGAGAATTTTGCCTGTGCTACATTTGTATCGTAAGGGGAGTTGCCGAGAAGTTTCTTTAGCATCCAAGTTTTTGAGGATGGCTGTTCAAGTGTAGTAGTGGGAGTGGAGAAGGAACAAAGAAATCTGTAACTGGTTGTGATCAATTAGTTGTAAACACCACTACCCTCGGACCAATCCTCTAGGGAGGCCTCCTGGCTGGGGTCTAGAGGGAAGTTAGAGGTAATATTAAGAGAGGGATAAAGATGGGCAGGAGCAGACTCCTGGGGATTCCTAGCTTTAAAAGTCATGAGCGTCCCCTCTTCCATAGAGCGCAGGTCGTGATCCGAAGGACAGACCGAAGGCAGATGAGAAAGCACTCAGGGGGTCTTAGGGCAGGTAGAGGGGGAGCAAAAGGCTTCTTTGAAGATTTTTTCTCCTATATTAATAAGCTCTTGTATGTCAGGGGAATATTTATAGACCCTAAGAATGTCATTAATAAGCTTCCAGTAAGAAAATGTGGTGATGGGAACCTTCTCTAGTCCAAAAGTCCTGTAGTAATCATCTAAACAGTCCCCGAGGCATGCCCAACTTTTTTCATCTATGGTTCCTTCTTGGGGGAAGCAAGGACATGTGTCTATAATATAATCAAAAAAGGCTTTAAGATCTTTTTTCTTTACCCTAGTTCCTCGTATCTTGAGGGTCTCTTTTAGGCCAGAAAGGAATAAATCTTGTGATGAAGTTGCCTGTCCCATGGCTCGCCACTTTCTTACCTGCATCGTCTCAGCTCTCCTCCAGGATCGCGTCCTGAACCAGGCGATTTCAGGGGATCCAACAACTTTCCTCCAGGAGACAACGTTCCGAATCCTCAAGAGATGGTTTCATCCATGTTGGGTGCAGTTGCCCCAGCCAGCAGGGCTTAAACGAGTACTTGACCGCCCTAAGGATGGAATGTAGAGACAGGAGATACAAGGAAATACACCAAGTCTAGATTCTGATCAAGGTGCAACTTTATTTTTCTCCAGGAGGGTTTATATAGTTCCTGCAGGGTGGGGGGAGCAAGAAGCTGTCATCTGCATAAGGTGGGGCAAGCTAACAGGATGTTTGTATAGGATGTTTACAGGGTGAAAGGGTCAAGGGCTCTGACTCATTGTCCTGTTGCTAGGCAACCTGACTGTAAGATAATCTAGTTCCCTGTCTTATGGGGGGGGGTCTGTATTTTTCCACTAATTAGAGATTCTGTCCTTGTCCCTGACAGGGGTATCTTTGTGGATTTCTGTGGGCCTCTCTAGCACTTTGCTTCTTCCTATTCTCATGTGGTCTTCATTTGCCATGGTCTCCTATTCCTTGTTCTCCCTCTCTGTTCTTGATCCAGCTGGGATCTCCTGCTCCCCCAAGCTCTCTTTTCCTCGACCCTTGCTCTTCATTACCCTGATTCAAGTCCAGGCTGTTCATGTAGATCTCATTCCATTTCTCCGTCATTGGGTGATCCCCGTGTCTTTCTTGGGGTCCTGTTTTCCAGGTAGCCTCCCTGGTGATGTGAGTAGCAGTCCAGTCATCCTTGTTCCACATCTAGTATCCTCCTATGAGTGAGTACATACCATGTTTGTCTTTCTGAGTCTGGGATACCTCACTCAAGATGATTTTTCTAGATCCATCCATTTGTCTGCAAACCTCATGATGTCATTGTTTTTCTGTGCTGAGTAGTATTCTATTGTGTATATGTACCACATTTTATTTATCCATTCTTCAGTTGAAGGGCATCTAGGTTGTTTCCAGGTTTTGGCTATTACAAACAATGCTGATATGAACATAGCTGAGCAAGTGTTCTTGTGGTATGATTAAGCATTCCTTGGGTATATGCCCAAGAGTGGTATAGCTGGATCTTGGGGGAGATTGATTCCCAATTTTCTAAGAAAGCACCATATTGATTTCCAAAGTACAAGCTTGCATTCCCCCAGCAGTAGAGGAGAGTTCCCCTAGCTCCACATCCTCTCAAGCATAAGGTGTCTTCAGTGTTTTTGATCTTAGCCATTCTGACAGGCGTAAGGTGGTATCTCAGAGTTGTTTTGATTTGCATTTCCCTGATGATTAGGGATGTTGAGCAATTCCTTAAATGTCTTTCAGCCATTTGAGTTTCCTCTACTTGTGTATATCTTAACAGAAGGCCAGTGAAGATTTTGCAAGGTTTAAGATGTCAAGATCATTTGATTAGTCCATAATTAAAATAAGGAAATAGTGTGTCCTCCATCAGTGCAGCAAGACTTCTTGTGAGAGCCACGGAAATCATTTGGCTCATCCAGCTGCCGTTTTCCTAAGGTTGATGCTGTGTGTGTGTGTGTGTGTGTGTGTGTGTGTGTGTGTGAGAGAGAGAGAGAGAGAGAGAGAGAGAGAGAGAGAGAGAGAGAGAGAAGAACATTGTAGCTTTTTCAATACTAATGAATAAAAGACAAACAATGTCAGGGTGGCATATAGATCAATCAAATATATAACAAGTATCCAATCTATAAGCAAACATGTCATCAGGAATAATAGGGTATCTATGTCATTAGCTCCAAGAATCACACACTATCCCACTTTAAAACAACTTAAAGTTGGGTGGTAGTAAAGCATGCCTTTAATAACAATGCTCAGGAGACAAAGACAGGTAGATCTCTGTGAGTTTAAGGGCATCCTGGTCTATAGAGTGAGCTCCAGGACAGCCAAGGAAACACAGAGAAACCCTGCCTCAAAAGTGAAAATAAAATAAATGAATACCACAATTTATGTTAAAATTAAAGAAAGCAAAAAAATGTATAATTTAAGGTAAGCAAATTGCTATGAAGAATAGGACTTAATAGAAAATACTCAAGTGCAATAGACATCTTGTTTTTATTAGCAGTCTGAAGCAGTGTGCTACAGGTAAGTGTGGAGAAGGCAAGCAGAACGGCACAGCAGAGAGTTCTAGGACATACACCAGACTCTGATGGAGGCTAGGGTATGGGAACATTGGCTGTAGGACCAAATTACCCACTACAGACAGCTCAGAGGCTGTGATACAGAGCAGTTCAGGTCACTATGGGCTAGGAAGTAGAAAAGGAGATGGGTCATGGTTAAGGAGCTTTCTCTTTCCCCATTTGTACTCATTCCAGCTCGCCATCCCACAGGATTTTCCTGCCACATTCAAAGTGGATCTTTCTCCTCAGTTCAACTTCTCTGGACACACACAGGACACACCTCAACAATCTCCTAGGTAATTTTAAAAATAAGTTGACAATAAAGATTAATCATTGTTAGGCATGTCTTGGGTGCCATATAGTCTTTAAGCTGAGGTTCTTAACTAGAAAAATTTAATGATACCAAACCTGGAAGTTGTTTAATAACAGACTGTTCAATATTAAACCAAAGCTAGGTCTTCAGGTTGTGCTAAAAAAAAGATACTTAATAGTTGTTTCAGATACATTATTGGAGCAATAAGTGATGGTACCAATAGGTAAGGAAACAGGTATAGAAAGAATTACACAGTTTGGGAAGAAAATAAAATTGGATTTTATATATTTAATAAGAGAAAAACAAGCCTCATTTGTCAAGAGAATAAGATACAAAGAAACTTAGAAACAGACAACACATAAAGACATATAGAGAGAGCTCATAAATAAATACCTATTGTGGTTTGAATAAGTGTGGCTCCCAAAGGCTCATATATTTAAATGCTTGACTCCTAGTTGGTGGAACTGCTTTGGGAAGGATTAGTAGGTGTGGCCTTGTTGGAAGAGGTGTGTCAATGAGGGTGGGGTTTAAGATTTCAAAAGCCCACACCAAGGCCAGTTTCTTGCTCTCTGTCCCCAACTCATGGATAGGATGTAATCTCTCAGCTACTGCTCAGTACCATGCTAGCCTGCTTGCTGCCTTGATCCTCGTCATGATGGTCATGGACTCTCCCTCTGAAAGTGAAAGCAAGCCTCCAGTTAAATGCTTTCTTCTATAAGAAAGCATTTGGTTCTTGGTCATGGTGTCGCTTTACGGCAATAGAAAGGTAACTAAGACAATATCTAAGAGAAATTATATCATACATCCATAAATACAGGAGTGTATATATTCATGGTTATAGTAGTAATCACAATACCCAAAAAGTACAAACAACCTAAACCTCTGTCAAAGGTGAGTAGATAAACAAAATATAGTCAAGCTAGACAATGTAACTTAAGTTGTACAAAAAGGAAGCTAATCACAAAAGACCATGTATTACGTGAGTTCACTCATGTGAATGTCAAGAATAAGAAAAATCTATAGAAATAGAATGTGAGTTACCAGATGCTTAGGGCTGTAAAGTAGGGAGTTGTGAGGTTAGAAGGATGACAGTAGGGCCTGTGAAATGGCTCAGCAGATAAAGTTACTTGCCACCAAGCCTGAACCCACATGTTACAAGAGAACCAAGCCAACTCCAGCAACTTGTCCTCTGACCTCCACACTCACATGAGGGCATGTGTAGTCTTTCCCAACAAAGCAATAAATAAATGTAAAATTATTTCTCAAACACACACACACACACACACACACACACACACACACATCCAAAATGATGGAAACAGCTCAAAACTGTGATGCCAGCTACACACCCTTATGTGTAAAGACCTTTGAGCAGCTGTACTTGTCTTCCGAATGCTTTTCCTCACGTGCCCTGCTGCCGTTCATGAAAGCCTGTTTCTGGCCTGTTCTATTACTTTCACTTTGCTTTAAATAAAGTTTCCTGGCACCCGTACAATAAATAAATAAAGTGGATTTTTGACATGTGAACCATATTTTAATAAGGCTATCAATAAAATAGAAGCAGACAGTGACTGGGTCTGTCATGAGAATATGAGTGAACTGCAGAGGCCGAAAGGAAATGAAAACCAAGGTACAGAATGAAACCTGCATGGACAAAGACATGGGATGATGATGGGACTAGACCTATTAAAGCAGATGCCAGAATCCCAAGTGAATGGGGGAACAGTTACATCACCAGATAGCAATGATACACAGAGATCATGGGTGAACTATGCAATTGAATTGCATTTAAGTGACACTTGTTTCTGTCTTTGTTTTAAAAAGTTGCATGGTATAGATAGTGTTTCAGTTTCTTTACATGCTACCAGGATAAAATACTTTGACAAAAGCAAGTTAAGGAGGAAAGAGTTTAGTTAATCTGGTGCAAGGTTAAAGCCCATCACTGTGGGAAAGTTGCAGAAGTTCACAGGAGTTTGGGGAAGCTGACCACACTGCACCTCTTCTGAGATACAATTCTGTGCCTAAAGAACTACTCACTTCTTACATAAGATATGTGTGAGCGTGTGAGCATTCAAAGCCTGAACTAAGGTCATAAGCAGTAATGGATAAATCTGGAAGGTATTTTCTAATGCCTTACTAGGTTTTACTCTACACTCAATGAATGTACAAATTTTAAGTGCAAAACTTGTTCAATGTAACAAATTAGTTCTCTTATCCTTCTCTGGATGTGCAACAATTTCACCATGACTGAAATCCTCTCCTACCCCCTGTACTATGACTCCCTGCTTCTCCAGAGGACACCAGCCATTTATTTCTAGTATCATAAATTATTTTTGACTATTTTAAACTTCTTATAAAGATTACCAACAATTAATAATAGATTGTTTCTAGTTTCTCTGAACTTATGATACCCTGAGACTTATGACGTGTGTGTGTGTGCCTGCATGTGAGTAATTCTTTTCTCTTTATTTTTACTTCATTATAATATAGTATCATTTATCTTTAACCACTGTTCAATTTTTTTTTCATCTTGGTGAAACTATGAATAAAGTAGTACTAAACATTATAGAATGATGATTCTGTGGGTGGATGTTTACTGTCCTTTTGGGTAAATACTAAAGTCTATGACTGTAGGTCATAGAATACATATATGTTTAACTCTTGAAAATCATCAAACAATTTTGCAAGGTAATTTTACCTGATTTCACTTCCACAAGCCATGCATGGAGAATTCCAGAGCACAATATCTGCTTGATATTTTTGACCTTTTTAAAAAGTGACTTGTATGTTGCATTTCCCTGATGGTTAATAATATTAAGCATTTCTGAAGATTTGTGTCAGATATATTTATGTGTATATGTGTGTGCCACATGGATGTGTTCTCAGATGTCTGAAGACATTGTTGGATCTTCTGGAGCTAGAGTTAGAGGCTGATGTGAGCTCCTTGATATGGTTGCTGGAAACCATACTGAGGTCTTTTGGAAGGGCAGTGAGTGCTCTTACCCACATCTCTCCAGCTCCAATGTTGAGCATTTTAGTGGACTTATTAAGCTTTTACTATTCCTCAACTTAGTAAGTGTTCCCATAAATGTTTCATTTATTTTGTATAAGTCTCACTATTATTGAGTTGTAAAAATTCTTTATATGTTGGAGACACAAGCCTTTTTCAGATTAATTCGTCATTTCTAGTTTCCTCACCTTACTGCTTATCTAGTTCTTTTCTCAATGGTATCGTATGATTACAAGTTATTTCATTTTAATAAAGTTAATTTGTGATTACATCATTTACATGTGAAATCTCAGCCTACTTCAAGTTCATGAAAATACTTAACTATGCTTTATCTTAGAAGGCTTATAACTTTATCCTTTAGTTTTTTATATTTTTCATCATTTTGAGAATGTTATAAGACAGAAGTTAAAGTGGTTTTTTAGTAATTATAAAGTTTTTCTTGCATCATTTGTAAAATGCCTTCTCTGTCATTGAATCATTTTGCAGCTTTGTGGAAAATAACTTCATCACATGTATGTGAGTCTATTTGAAGACACTCTGTGTCAGCTTCTTTGTCTCTTAGTTTACTAATCCTGTTCTGTCCTGAATACTGTAGGACACATAAACATTGCATGTGCATATTCACAAGCATTCACTCTCATGGACATCATGCCTGCACACATATACACTCACAAATGAACATTCATGCACACACACACAGTTGTTGCAAACACCCCCTAATGCATACATGCACACAAACTGCACATGAATGCACAAACATGTTCACAAAAACACCCACTCTCACACAAAAACATATACAGATATATTGAAACATGCACAATCTACATGTTACATGCACACACTCAGACATACCATACACTTACAAATGCACACACTCCCTCACACACTCATATACACTCTCATTCTCACACATTCATATACTTATGCAATTACTCTGCATATTTTCTCACACTCTTATACACAAAACACCCACATTTTCCTACAAAATCACATGCATTCATACACATGCTCACACACTAACACACTCATGTCCATATTCATACACACATACATATACACCTAATAGCATACATAAACACACAGAAATCAATGTAAGCTCATACATTCTTATTCATACTCACAAATATACATACACTCATACATACACAACACACACACACACATATATATATATACACACATACATACACAGTCACCCACACCCATAGATACATTCAAACACATACACATAATAGCACACAAACCTACACATGCACACATAGACTCACATATGCTTTCACATGCACACATGGATACAAACTTGTGCATGCAGATATATTCCTGAACACTACTACACAGATTCAGAAATACATATGCATGCACATATATACACAGCCACATACTCACATGCACACATGAATACACACATCACCTACTGACTCATGCACACAGACATGCATGCAATCTCATGAACTTGCATTTACACATGCACATAAATGCACATGTACACATGGGCTTAACCTCAAATGTGCACATACACACAGACACACACTCACATATATTCACAGAGGCACATATACACATATAACCCCCAAACTACGCATGTGAACACACAAACATGCCCACACAAAGACACTCATACACACATGTATGTGTACCAGTTCAAGAACATACTCATTTGCATACATGCAAAGACACAAATACGCAAGAGTTGTACACGCATGTGCATTCACAAAAACACCTACATGTGTACATGCACACAAAGTAGGTAGGGAAATGGACACCTTAATAATATTGAAATTTCCTAGTGCTATATTTTCTTATAGAAAATTAAGTTTTAAAAATGTCCCTCTTCTTTTTTAAGACAAGCTCACTGTGAGTTGACAGTGTGTCTCTTTTGTTAAATTAATCTCATAATATTTTATGATTTTAATGACCTTGCATATGGTATTGCTAATTTTTTAATTTCAAGTTGTTCACTATTACTGTTACTAGAAAGGAGATGTTGAAGTTCTTAGCATAATATGGGTCTTGGAATAAAGGCAATATCGAGAAAAGGATCCAACACAAAACCCAAGACAGCGTACCTGATCTCAGGAAAATCTGCTGCTGCTTTCTAAGTCAGAGAAGCTGGTATAGGGAAAAGGTGCCCCTTACATATCTTCATTTGTTTTTACCTGTGTGGATTCCTAGGAATGACTGCACTGAGGATTTTTTATTAAAAATTAAAATAGCAAGTCCTCTCATAGGAGGTAATGATTAAACTTAAATTCTCCTGAAAGATAAGTTCAAAGAAAACAGCATATTGAGATATAGTATGACTTAGGGCACTTTGTAATCTAGAACACAATGTGGAAAACTGTATTACAAATATGGGTAATAAAGAGACTTAACATCAGGACATATAATTATTAGCAAGCAGATTGTCCTCTTGGAGGTTGTTTCTCAAACGGCGCCATCTACCACCCTGAGAGCATGGTAATTTAGGATGTCCTATTGAGGAGGATCCTACTTGAGGACTCAGCCATATCCTTGTTATAAACAACTGAAGCTGCATTAAATGCTTTGGCAGGCAGAACTATGCACAGGGGATTTTTGCTCCCTGGTGTGATGAGTAATTTTTACTAAATGTAAATTGCTATGTTAAATCAATATTCTGAGTTTCCAACTGTTGAGAATGTGCATTCTATTAATTGATCATAAGATTATACACTTTCCCAGAAAATTCTGATCATCTGTTTTGAGAACTCGCCCTCTGCAATTTTAATGACCTTTCCCTGCATGCATTTTCTCAGGACAATGAACTGAGGCATCAATTAGTTCAACTCACTGACTCGCAGGATAAAAGCAGGGAGCGTGGAGTTGACAGTAAGATTTATTTTTAAGAGGCAGGGGAACTGTGAGAAGAGAAAGAAAAACAATGAACACAAGGTAAGATGTTTTCTACTTGAAGAGAAGCTTCCATGTTGTGGAATCCACAAGCACTGGGATCAAAACGCCAAGCATGGTCTTGCTGGCTAAGCAAATACTGCTATAGTGGCCCAATTGTGTTATCATTCTTACCATCCTTCTGAATAGATTATACTTCACTCTGGTAGAACAAAATAATCACAACAGACCTTTAGAAAAATTTGGAGTTCTAAGCCCAGAACAGACCTACTAAATCAACTTCTAGTGGGGGAGGTATGACTGGTAAACTCTATATTTTTAAAAGGCCTCAAACATAAATAAATGTATTTAAAGTTGTTCACAGTATTGGCATAACAGTTTGTATTTAGTTATAGAAGGAGCCACAAGGAGGTAAATCCTTACTATTGCTGAATAATGAAAAAATGAATATTTTGTAATATGATTTTACAGGTAGATATATAGAGCAAATGATTTAACTTTTTATTTTCTACCTTTCTATCTAGGTTAGATTTTTATTTTGTTATTGAGTACATTTTTGTGTTTTAGGTAATTTTCTTATAAAGTTCAATAAAATTAAAGTTAAACATTCCAGTAATCCTACTACTCAGAAGACTGAGTCAGGAGGATTGTGAATTTGAGATCAGCCTGATGAAATGAAATCCTATCTCACAAAAATAAATATGCAAACAAATAAAAATTGAGCTTACCAAGTGATTTTTTGTTTTGGAAAAACTTCTCTAGAATACAGTTTTAGGATGAATGGACCAACACAAAAGTATTCCCAGTAGCCCACTGAACAGTAAATTTGACTTCACTAAACTAACAGGACAGAATCTTTTCTTTTCTGCTATGGAGAACAGGGCCAGTATCCTGTAGCAAACTGCTGCCATTTAAATATTTAGAGCCCTGCCAATTCGTGCATCAGCCTTCTGCAGTGTGCAGACAGAGCAACTGCCAGAGCGGAGACTGTCCCACAAGGACTTAGACATATGGGCAGGCCCCAGGCCAGCTTGCCAGCTCAGCCCCGCCCCCATCAATCGTGACTCGCAGCCTTGATTTTTATAGGCTTTTATTTGACCTTGTAAGGTTATGTTATAGAAAGGCAAGTGGGCTTATGTCAACTCTGAAGTGTTTTCTTTTTATTTTCAATGAAATGCCCACAAAGTTTTCATTCGGGCAGTTGAACGTAAGGTGAAGAACAAAATTGTTTCTCAAAGACGGCTCAGAATCTTGAGGAAGTCTTGTTACTCTGTAAGAATCGCCGTTGTTCCACCCTAGCACTGGGCATAGCATGATGTATAAAGTCACTCCTAATAATGCCAACTCAATCTCTTTGTCTGCTCGTGTTCATCACTACCCCTGTTGTTGCAAATTATGCCTAGGAGGTTGACTCAACCAACCTATGAGCTGCTTCTGAGCTAAGGAAATGAGTTCTATTTTCACATCCATTGTGCCCAGAGTACTGTCTGGCACCCGGTTCCGTAGAGTTTCAGGAACTGAGTAGAATGAAAAGGGATGGAGAGAAAGGGAGGGATATGTTGTGGGAGTTCGATCCATTTAACCAATGACATTTGGGGTGACTATCCTTATGGGCATGGTTTTCTCTGGATATGTGACCAGATAAAAACTGAGGAAAGGAGTCGCGAGCTCACTGTCTTGGGTGGTCCGAGCAGGAGCAAGCGGAGGAGAAGCATGGTTTGAGGTTGGTCCTCATCACCCCTGGGGCAGACCCACAGGACAGCAGCAGCTGGACCAGCGGTGGCGTCTACTTATTCATGAATATGTTATTCTCATGGCACACTTTAATAAATTATTGACCAGACCTTTATGGGTTATCACTTCACCAATGGGACAGGGAAGGAAAGAGAAGAGCTCCCAAGCAGCAAATGAATTAAATTTAGGAAATTGTGATTGCTTACTTCTCTTCTTCTTGCTTCCCTAAATAGAACAGTGATATTACGAATATCAATGTCTGCATAGTGTGTTGAAAATTCCTTGAGTCTTTTAGTAAAATATTGGTAGGAAGAACAGCCTCCCTAAAGACATCTATGGCCTAATCCATAGGAATTGGTGTGTGTGTGTGTGTGTGTGTGTGTGTGTGTGTGTGTGTGTGTTTAAATTACATGGCAAAAGGACTTTGTCAATATGATTAATTTTATAAGAGTTTACTGGAATATCTACAGTGGCCCAATCTAATCACACAAGTCTAAACAGCAAGGAACTTTCTTTGGCCAAAATCAGAAAGATTCAGAATATGGGGTTGTTGGCAGAGGGCCCCATGGGAAGCACAAGCAGGGGATGTGCCTGGACCATGGGAGCAAACACCAACCATTGACCAAAGGCCTGCAAGAAAACAGGAACTTTAGCCCCACAAACACAAGGAACCGAATTAATCCAATAATCTGAGTGAGCTTGAGAAGGGTTTCCTACCTGGAGCCATCAGGAAGGACAGCCCTGCTGACAGCTTGGTCTTAGCCCAAGCGAGACTTCTGACTCCAGTAAACTGAGTGTTAACGAATGTGTCTTATTGTAAGCTGTTAAATTAAAAAAAAAAAAAAAAACTCATTGAATTAGTTCTCAATTCTCATGTCTAAGTACTTACTTTGGTACTTTAAATTTTAGTTGTCTTTAATATAATAAATGAAAAGAGGTGATTTGCTAGTTTGGGGGGCCTAGAAATTCACTTGACTTGTGAATGTATTCACTCATTAAATATTTCCTCACGGGCTGTTTATACAAAGGCCTGAGGAATAGCCTGTGAATTGTGACATCAGTATAGGTTGTGTCGATGAGCTCAGGTAAAAAGTAGCAAGTGACTAGATCACTTAGTAACTGACTAGTTTTTCTGTCAGAAAGTGAGGTATTATCCATACTAACCATATATTCGAGCCAGGCCTCACATGTGGAGATTCAGTTTATACTGTGTCACAGTGAAAAGGTGGCACTCATCAGTTTTACAATATTCTGTGGTTTACTGTCACAACAGAGAATATTGCTAAGTGTTGGATCGTAGGTGGAGAGGGAGTGACAAATTCCATGTCCAGAAGAAGCCTTTGGTAGAAGATGCCTCACCTATTTGTCTACATTCCTTCTGTCAAACTCTCTTCCTACAGGTTACCTGAAGCAAACTATTTCTGCTACCAAATAAAGCCTTCTAACACACTTAAAGTTCGTACATGCAGCTCCACATGGCTGCAGGAAAATGCTCCAGCAAGTTTCTTCTTTCCCTCCCACGTTATACATATATGTCACTCTATTTCCCCTTGTTACCACAAGCATGCACGTACATGGCGTTTTGGCTCATTGTATCTTAAAAGAAAAAGCACCTTTACTCCCCATCTTCCTCCACCATTTCTTTGATCGCGTTTGCTTCAAATTCCTTAGAAAGCTGTTTTTCTCTTGATGTCTCATTAGCCCTCCCTTCTCATTCTCTTCCAATTCCTTTTCCTCCAGGTTTGTAAGGGACAGCTCTCCTAACTCTTCTAAGACTGTGCTTGTCAAGGTCACCGATGACTCCACGTTGCTCACACTGGTGTTTATTTTTTTAGCTCTCACCCTACTTGAACTGTCAGGCATCTGAAAGTTTCCACACCACCCACTGCATCACTTCATTTGTCTGACACACCACGACACTCTCCTGATTCACCTCCTCTCTTTTTGGACACTCCTTACTTTGTGGTTTCTCTGCTTTTCCCTCCTCTTTCTCATGTTACTGCATCCAAGAAGGATTCTTTGATGTCTTGAAACAATCGGGGTGATCTCTTCAAATTTCATGTTTGTAATATATTTAATATCTTGATTGTTTCTAAATCTATAAAGCTCAAACCTTCCCTGTGAATTTCTGACTCATACAACAAATCTCACTTCCAGTGTCTCAACTTTTATAATGAAAGACCAGAAGCCCAAAACTTCCTTCCTGATCTGTGCCCTACAAACTCCAGTCTGCACACAGCCTGCCGTATCTCAGAGTTAACAGTCTTTCTTCTTTTTTGTTGGTTGTTGCTGTTTGAGAATTTCATACAGCCATATAGTGTGTTTTGATAAAATTCACATTCCATCCACTCCTCTTCACACCTTTCTCTCTGAACTTCATGTTCTTTCTCTCTCTTGTTTTAATACCGCTGAGGGCATGCATTGTTGCCGTATGTGCATGGATGTAGAATCATTTGATAGACCATGTACTGCCTCTCAGAGCCCACATCTTGAAGAAAACTGACTCTTCTTGCCCCAGTAACCACCAGTTGGCAATTGCTTCTCAGCTAGGGAATGGGAGCAGAGGAATCCCTAAGTGAGTGAAGTCCTGAGTGAGTGAGTGTGTGCTGTTGACATGATGACGACCATGTCAAGGGCCATTCCTAGACTTGTAGAAATGGCAGAGCCTTCCCCCAGCTAGGCTCTGAGAAATAGCAAAGCCTTCCTGGGGAAGTGGTGGTCTGTATGTGAGTGTTGATAGTGTGTATAAAAAGTGTCTACCATAGCTTTCTCCCCACTCCAAATACTATGGTCTAAAGACTTCTCCCCTACAGAGACTGCTTCAACCAAGATTAGCTAAACCTACCTCCTTGATCCATCTTATACCATAAACCCTGCCTCAGTGTTTGTCTGTATGTAATACCCTGCATCCTTCTGTATCTGTGTACAATAACCCCACCTTTCTGTTGAACTTTATATAACAAATAGGCTGAATGAGAAAACAGCCCAGCCCCATTTTGTTCCTGGGAGCCATTTTGTTACTATAAAACTTAAGTTTCTGTTACCTGGAGTCTGACCTAGATTACTGTAAACCCTGGGCCACCTGTTCCTTGTTCTTGAAAATGCTCTGTAAACGTTTTTCAAGGAAGGACTTTTTAACTGCTTTATTTTGCTTCAGTAACCATGTTTTCAGAATTCTCATGGTTTTACCCTTTAAAAGCACATGCAAATATGGCTTAAGGCTGGTCTCTTAAACTTCACCTTAAGGGGAGACAGCCCAGGCTGACCAGATCCCATGTACATGAATACAGCTTGCTTTAATTTGGCCAGTTTGGGTTGGTGGTCTTTCTTCTTGTCTCTGTGGGATTAACACTGAACTTCCAGATTGCTATGGTTTCTCCATCAGTAATCCCAACGCACCCAAGTCCAGACATTTCTGTCTGTCTATGTGTTTGTGTACTTTTTCATTCCCTCACCATGTTCTAGTCAGGCCAATTTCCTGGGAACCATGCAAGGAGATGGCACTGCCTTGATCTGGTACAGGACTTGTGCATACATTCACAGCTTCTGTGTTTGTATGTGTGCAATGGCCGTGTCAAGTCTAGCAAATACTATGTCACTTCAGACAGCTATTCCTTTGGGCTCTTAAAATCTTCCTGACATCTCTTTTGGGCTGATCATTGAGTCATGGGGAATGGGGTGCAATAGAGATGTCTATCCCATTTAGAGCTGAACACTCCACAGTTTCCTATTCTCTGCACATTGATCAGTTGTGGGTCTCTCTGTTAATTACCGTCTACTACAAATGAAGCTTTTCTGTAAGAGTTGAACAATAACTAATCTATGGGTATAAAAATAAGAACTTAGCCATGGATCTCTGCATCCAGATCCCTCAGCAGTTGGATGGGGTTTCTAGCACGACAATTAGGGTGTTTGGCCATCCCATCACCAGAGTAGGTCAGTTAGGGCTGTATCTCGACCATTGCCAGCAGTCTATTGTGGGGTATCTTTGTGGATTTCTGTGGGCCTCTCTAGCACTTTGCTTCTTCCTATTCTCACGTGGTCTTCATTTACCATGGTCTCCTATTCCTTGTTCTCCCTCTTTGTTCTTGATCCAGCTGGGATCTCCTGCTCCCCCAAGCTCTTTTTCCCTCGACCCTCACCCTTCATTACCCCCACTCATGTCCAGGTTGTTCATGTAGATCTCTTCCATTTCTCTATCATTGGGCGATCCCCGTGTCTTTCTTGGGGTCCTGTTTTCCAGGTAGCCTCTCTGGTGATGTGAGTAGCAGTCCAGTCATCCTTGTTCCACATCTAGTATCCTCTTATGAGTGAGTACATACCATGTTTGTCTTTCTGAGTCTGGGTTACCTCACTCAGGATGATTTTTTTCTAGGTCCATCCATTTGTCTGCAAACCTCATGATATCATTGTTTTTCTCTGCTGAGTGGTATTCCATTGTGTATATGTACCACATTTTATTTATCCATTCTTCAGTTGACGGGCATCTAGGTTGTTTCCATGTTCTGGCTATTACAAATAATGCTGATATGAACATAGCTGAACAAGTGCTCTTATGGTGTGGTTGAGCATTCCTTGGGTATATGCCCAAGAATGGTATAGCTGGATCTTGGGGGAGATGGATTCCCAATTTTCTAAGAAAGCACCATATTGATTTCCAAAGTGGTTGTACAAGCTTGCATTCCTACCAGCAGTGGAGGAGAGTTCCCCTAGCTCCACATCCTCTCCAGCATAAGGGGTCTTCAGTGTTTTTGATCTTAGCCATTCTGACAGGCGTAAGGTGGTATCTCAGAGTTATTTTGATTTGCATTTCCCTGATGATTAGGGATGTTGAGCAATTCCTTAAATGTCTTTCAGTCATTTGAGTTTCCTCTGTTGAGAATTTTCTGTTTAGTTCTGTAGCCCATTTCTTAATTGGACTGTTGGGCATTTTGATGTCTAATTTCTGGGAGTCTAATTAGCGAGAATGAGGAGGGTTTATATGAGCGAGAATTGTTGAGACCAAGGTTGGATAAAGCACAGGGACAAATAGTCAAACAAATGGAAACACATGAACTATGAACCAATGGCTGAGGGGCCCTCAACTGGATCAGGCCCTCTGAATGGGTGAGAGAGTTGATTGGCTTGATCTGTTTGGGAGGCATCCAGGCAGTGGGACCAGGTCCTGTGCTCATTGCATGAGTTGGCTGTTTGAAACCTGGGGCTTATGCAAGATGACTTGGCTCGGCCTGGGAGGAGGGGACTGGACCTGCCTGGACTGAGTCTACCAGGTTGATCTCAGTCCACGGGGGAGGCTTTGCCCTGGAGGAGGTGGGAATTGGGGGGGGGGGGCAGGAGGGGGGAGAACAAAGGAATCCGTGGCTGATATGTAGAACTGAATTGTATTGCAAAATAAAAAAAAGAAGGAAATAAAAAGAAAAAAAACAAAAAGAAATAAGAACTTAGGAAGCAATTTACTACTGTATCCATTTAGCAGAATAATAGTATTATATTCCCCCGCCCCCCAGCCAGACATGTAAATAGTACCAGGCATACGTTTGATCTTGTAGACCAGGCTTTAAATCTAATTAATAAAATAATTGGTAGCTCCCATCACATTTGTGCCACACTTGCACCAGTGGGTGTACCTTGATAGGCCAGTCATGAATGTTCACATGGATCACAGCTGAGTAAGACCATTGATTACTTTTCTCTACCAGTAGAATGCATAGAACCTCCCAGGACTATGAAAGCTAAGCAGTGGGGATAAAGAAATCTTCCATACTGATACCAGCACCATTTCCCCATGAATCAAGTATGGGGTATTTTCACCATCAAGAGCAATGGCAACATCCTGTAGTATCTGTGGATATCAGTGGGAACCTGCTGACCAATAACTCAAAACAAAAGGTAATCTATACCTGGCATTGAATTTTGTATTTGATAGCCTGTGGTGTCTGGGAGAGTCATTGTCTCCCCATTATAAGATAACTCCATTTAAACTCCTTTTATGTATGTATATTTGTGTTTTTAGGAAGTTTCTATAGTACTGGATTTCCATGTGGAATTTTCAAAGGTCTTTGGTGTTGCTGGAGAATTTTTCTCCAGCTCCCACCGCCAAGTCCCACCAGTCCCAGAGCCCACTTATAAAATAAACACACAGACTCTTACATTAAACTGCTTGGCCATTAGCTCAGGCCTATCATTGTCTAGCTCTCACTCTTATATTCAGCCCATTTCTATTAATCTTTACTTTGCCACGTGGCTCGTGGCTTACCGGTACTTTACATCTTCCTTCTCCTGGCGGTGGCTCCAGCTCATCTCCCTTTCCTTCCTCCTTCCTCCCTCAATTCTCCTCTCTCCTTGTCCCGCCTATACTTCCTGCCTGGTCACTGGCCAATCAGTGCTTTATTTACATAGAGCGATACCCACAGCACTTCCCCTTTTTTTCTTTTTCAAAAAGTAAGGTTTTAACTTCAACATAGTAATATTACATATAACAAAATAATTATCAAGTAAGAATTATAGTTACAATATAAAAGAAGATATCTATTTTATATTTGTGAGTTTAAGGTTTTATATCTAACTTATCTTTTATCATAACTAAGGAAAATTGTAAGTATCTAGTCTTTAGCCACATCAAAGACCTCAGAAGGATATAATACTACCTGAGAAATGGGAGAAGGATGCAAGCAACTTTTAGGAGTCTTGTAGGGTAGACAGAGACAGCTGACAGCCTGGACAGTCATTCAAAGTTCTCTTGTAAAGTTGGGGCATCTGTCTTCAGCCCACAGGCCTAGAGTCTTTTATTCACTTTTCTCTGTGTCCTGTAGAATGTCTGGAAGTTTCCTCTGCAAAGCAGGAACCTGAAGGACAATTTTGTCAAGCAAAGTTCA
Organism: Peromyscus eremicus; assembly: GCF_949786415.1. Classification (NCBI taxonomy): domain Eukaryota; kingdom Metazoa; phylum Chordata; class Mammalia; order Rodentia; family Cricetidae; genus Peromyscus; species Peromyscus eremicus. Next base: position 55,976,284 of record NC_081436.1, read on the forward strand.
GTGGTCACCTTTCTATGGGTCCTGAATGTCCAATTGATCAAGCAGTCCAGGCAAGAACAGTTTCTTGCCCAAATGGCTATTTTGGTCAAGGTGAAGATAAACTCCATACAGAGTGTCTTCGATGCCCATACTCCTCTCTGAAGTAAATCGGTGCTGTCAGGAGCAGACATGTCTCACTGTCCAGAAAGTCTAAATTTTTAAAACATTTTAAATGCCATATTCTGTAGGTCTTTGAAGTGTTTAAAGACTACCTATCTATCTGAAATATATCTATGTATACCTAGAAGATTTAATTAACATGGCTACAAATATTATCATAGATGACTAACTATTAATCTATTTTTTAATTATCCATTACAATTTTAAATGAGTTACATAAACATAATACCTCAAATAAGAATAGAAATATATATACAGTATAACAAAATTAAGTTTAAATTTGTATCAATAAACTAAAATCTATAGCGATGTAAAACATTTTAAACAAGTTGTTACTCTTTAAAAGTAGGTTCATTAATCTACCCTTTCATTCTATCATATCTAAACTATCGCCCCCTTTTTTTTTTTTTTAGAAAGAGATTGTATTTATAATCAACCTGCTTTAAATAAAAATATTGGTTTTTCTCTGTCCCACATCAGAGGGCTCTTCTGATTTGGGACACAAGAATCTTTTAACCATTTTTTTTTTTAAGCAATATGTCTGGGTTTAGAGGGGGAGTGAGCCAATTCCATCTCTAAAGCCAGCTTGGTATATTTGGGAATTTGGGCGTAGCTTTTCTTACTACTTCCTGCTGGAGGGGGGCGCTGTATCTTATGGGGACACAAAGAAAATTTTAGGATCATGGAGTAGTCCATGAGGGTGTATCGTCTGAGCCAGTTGCCTTGAAACCATTCTGAATGTTGAATCATCTGGGCCATGGTGTCATCGAAGACCTTTCAGGGGGTCTTGGCTGGTCAAATCTGATGTATCTTAATCTGGAACAAATCTATAGTCTCTGGCTTTCTGTGGAAACAAAAGCAGAGACTCTTTTCCAAAGCAACATATCCTTATATTCAAATTTTGAAGTCAAGGTACCTTTAAAATATACATTTTGGCATAACTCAACAGCTTTTACAATCAAATGTTTTTCTGCAGTTACGAATATCAAAGAGAACATAATCCAGATTCTCTGTGTGGTAGCCATCTTTACGTGGCTTATTTTTTTTTATATTAGCTTGAGCCTATTTCTTTTAAACTGCAGCCTTCTAAGCCTGATAGGTTAGAACTTTCTTATTTAGACAAAAAGGGGGAGATGTAGTGGGTAGCCATTCCAGCTTTGTTCTGGAAGTTCCAACCCCCATTGAGACTTCGGCAACTGTCACGCCTACAAGGCGGGGCCAAGGGAGGCGCCTGGGGACCCGAGATCCGGATCGGCGAACGCTCTCTTGGTTCCAGGACGCTGGATGGTGGAGGTAGACAGAGGAGAGCTCCAGAGAACACCGCTGGACTGTGATACACCTTCCCCAGACCCCGCGACCTACCTATCCCTTAATTTGTAAGTTACGCCATTAAATAAATCTCCTTTTAACTACGTGGAGTGGCCTAAATAATTTCACCAATACTTTGGTGTTGGTTATCCTTTTCCATACTTCTACCTCTAGCTTGCCCTTCTATCCTCCAAACCCATTTAACACTTTCTGTTTTCCATTATTCCAGTTTCTCTTTTCATACCACCTGTGCTCTAACCCATTCACTATAAATATCCCTCCATGGCCCCTTTCTAGTTTTCTGGATATTCTAATTTAAACATACATATCTAAGATTCAGAGCTAGCATCCACATATGAAAAATGACATACTGCTTATCTTTGTTATCCAGAGTTACCTCACTCAATGATTAATTTTAGCTCTAACCAATTACCTGTAAATGTCATAATTTCATTTTTGCAGGTAAATACTATTTCATTGTATATGTTCACATTTTCATTATCCATTCATCTGTTGATTTACATTTCCGGCAATTTACATTTCCGGGTTCTTGTGAATGAAGGAACAAAACAAACATAGATGAGTAAACATCTCTGTAGTAGGATGTATAATCGCTTGGCAATATGCCCAGAACTGGTATAGCTGTATCTTGGGGTAGATCTATTCTAGTTTTTTTTTTTTGAATTTTCTACAGTGATTTCCATAATGGCTGCACCAGTTTGCACTCCCACCAGTAATGAGTAAATGTTTCCCTCTCCTGACATCCATGTCAACATTTGCTGTCAGTTTTTAAATCTTAGCTGTTTTGACTGGGATAAGATGAAATATCAAAGTAGTTTTAGTTGTATTTTCCTTATTATTAAGAATGCTGAAATTTTTTAAAAGTTATAATCCTTAGCCATTTGTATGTCTGTTTAGTTCTATGCCCCAAGTTTTAATTGGTTTATTTGTCTTCTTGGTGTTCAGTTTTTTTTATTCTTTTCATATTATAGATGCTAGCCCTATATGTAGATGTATAGCAGGTAAAGATTTTATTCTCATTCTGTAGGTTGCCTCTTCATTGGAATGATAGTATCCTGTAGCACGAATCTTAAAAGTTCTTATTAATAAAAACAAACCTGGAGCCAGGTATTGGGGTGAACCTGGAAGATCAGAGAAGCAGAACAAGCCACAGCTTCCTCACCTCGCCAGTTCCTCAGCTGATCTCATTTCCTCAGACTGGAAGCCTCTGAGTTCTCATCCAAATGGATCTCAGCTGAACTGCTGCTCAAAAGCCTAAAAGCTTAACCAGCCTACTTCCTCACGCCTTAAATACCTTTCTGTTTTCTGCCATCACTTTCTGGGATTAAAGGCTCTTGTTACCACACCCGGCTGTTTTCCACTGTGGCCTTGAACTCACAGAGATCCAAGTGGATCTCTGCCTCTGGAATGCTAGGATTAAAGGCGTGTGTGCCACCATTTTCTGGCCTCTATATCTAGTAGCTGTTTTGTTCTCTGACCCCAGATAAGTTTATTAGGATGCACAATATTTTGGGGAACACAATATCACCATAGTATCCTTTGCTTTATAGAAGCTTTTTAATTGAATGAGATTTCATGTGTCAACTGTTGGCCTAATATCCTTTCCTTATCCTTTAAATGGAAAGGTACTCCCTATTTTTTCCTCTAACAGATTTATGGTATCAAGTGTTATATTGAGGTCTATGACACACTTGGAGTTGAATTTTGTCCAGTGTGAGAGATAATAATGTAGCTTCCTTCTTTTACATGTAACTATCCAGTTTGACAAGCTCCATTTGTTGAAGATTCTGTCTTGTCTCTAATAAATACCTCTGGTCTTTTTTTTTTTTTAAATCAAAAACCATGTGACTGTAGGAAAGTGGGCTTAAGTCTTAAGAATGGGAAGATTCAATTCCATTCCATTGATCAATATGTGTGTTTTGATGTCATACCATTATGTTTTTATTACCATAGCTCTGTAATATATCTTGCAATCAGAGGTGCTAATGTCCTCTGTTTTTATTGTTCAAGATTATTTTTAGCTATCTTTGGTCTTTTTCATTTTCATATGAATTTTAAGATTACATTGTGATCTTTGTGAAGAATTACATTGGAATTTCAATGGGAATTGCATTGAATTTACAGATTCCCTACTGGACTGCCATTTTCACAACATCAGTTCAACAAATCCATGAGGATGGGAGGTCTTTCTTCTTCTGGTATCTTCTCCAGTTCCTTTATTCAGTGTCTTAAAGTTTCATCACACAAATCTTATACTTCCTTTGTTAGATTTATTGCAAGATTGCTTTGAGGCTATTGTGAATGATATTGTTTCCCTAATCTATTTCTTGGTATATTTTTCATTGGTATTTAGAAAGACTACTGTGCTGTGGGATGTATGGCAAATGTGTTGCTGATTAATCAATAAAACACTGATTGGCCGTTGGCTAGGCAGGAAGTATAGGTAGGGCAAGGAGGAGAATAAAGCTGGGAAGTGGAAGGCTGAGTCAGAGAGACACTGCCAGCCGCCACCATGACAAGCTGCATGTGAAGATCCTGGTAAGCCACGAGCCATGTGGCAAGGGATAGGTTTATGGAAATGAATTAATTTAAACTGTAAGAACAGTTAGCAAGAAGCCTGCCACGGCCATACAGTTTGTAACCAATATAAGTCTCTGTATTTACTTGGTTGGGTCTGAGAGTCTGTGGGACTGGCAGGTGAGAGAGATTTGCCCTGACTGTGGGCCAGGCAGGAAAACTCTAGCTACAAATGGCGTCCAATGTGGTGGCAAGAGTTTCCACCTAAAAACTGAGAAAAAAGATTCTAAAACGGAGCTAAAAACAGCTTCCTAATTGTCTCTCTCAAATGAGCGGCAGCTGCTGGTTTCAGCTACTGGTAGGTTCCTGGCATGCGTGCTCAACCTGCAGTATGGCGGGAATCAGGCTTCTGCAAGTGGCACATTAAGCTGCATGGTGGATTTAGACTTTGCTGGTACAAAACAAAAAGAGGTTTCTGAGCTACACGCTGCTTGGATAAAAGCATGGACCTATGACAGCTCCCAGAGCTGGTGGTAAACATAGCCATGTTGGGAAGCTGAGGTGGGCGGAGCCAGCAGCCACAGCTGCTGCAGTTTAAGGCAAGAGATTCACAATAAGACAGATTCAGATGTAATAGTTTACAATGTGTGTAAAAGATACGTAGGCTTGAAAGAGACAAAAAAAGGTGATATATAGAGTTATAGAAACAAATACATAGTTTTAAAAAATAAAGTCATTAAAGAGACAGTAAAGGTAGTATAAAAAATAAGCCACGTAAAAATGGATATTACACAGAGAATCTGGATTGTGTTGTCTTTGGGATTTTTAACTGCAGAAAAACATTTGATTGTAAAAGCTGTTGAGTTATGCCAAAATGTATATTTTAAAGATACCTTGACTTCAAAATTTGAATGTAAGGATATGTTACTTTGCAAAAGAGACTCTGCTTTTGTTTCCACAGAAAGCCAGAGGCTATGGATTTGTTCAAGATTAAGATACATCAGGTTTGACCAGCCAAGACCCCCTGAAAGGTCTCCGATGATACCATGGCCCAGATGATCCAACATCCAGAACGGTTTGAAGGCATCTGGCTCAGACAATACAGCCTCATGGACTATTCCATAATCCTAAAATTTTCTTTGTTTCCCCATAAGATACAGTGCCCCCTTCCAGCAGGAAGTAGTAAGAGAAGCTACGCCCAAATTCCCAAATTATATGTAATTTTACTTTGTTAAGGTTAAAACCTTCCTTTTTGAAAAAAAAAAAAGGGGGGAAGTGCTGTGGGATGTATGGCAAATGTGTTGCTGATTAATCAATAAAACACTGATTGGCCGTTGGCTAGGCAGGAAGTATAGGTGGGGCAAGGAGGAGAATAAAGCTGGGAAGTGGAAGGCTGAGTCAGAGAGACACTGCCAGCCGCCACCATGACAAGCTGCATGTGAAGATCCTGGTAAGCCACGAGCCATGTGGCAAGGGATAGGTTTATGGAAATGAATTAATTTAAACTGTAAGAACAGTTAGCAAGAAGCCTGCTTGTCGAGCAAAAACAACACTGGAACGAAATGAATTTTGGTCTCTTTTGTCTTAATCAACCATTTATAGGTGATTCAAATGGAGAAAATTGTTTTTCTGGCCCCATTTACTCCGAGCAACATACTAAGTCACAACAAATATTATTAATCTATGCCTACATATTGTTTTTAATGTGTGTGTGTGTGTGTGTGTGTGTGTGTGTGTGTGTGTGTGTGTAAGGATGTTTTCCAGTGTTTCAGTGCCTCTCTGTTTACAGTGAATAGCCTTCAGTCTAGTCACTACATCTTACACATATGCACACACACACTCATACACACATACACACACACACACACACACAGAGAGAGAGAGAGAGAGAGAGAGAGAGAGAGAGAGAGAGAGAGAAAGAGAGAGAGAGAGAGAGAGAGCTCTGAGTTGGACATAAATAGATCTCAAAGGAAAACTAAGGAACTTATCAGGGAGCTGTTTGCTCGGCCTGAAATGCTATTCTACCCATCAATCATCTACTGGTTTCATTCTTTTCCCTCCTTCAAGTACGTATTCAAATCTCATCTTCTAAATGATGCCTCTCTTGGACAGCTTTTACAATCATCTCTTGGACAGCTTGTACAATTATCTCTTGGATAGCTTGTACAATCAAGGATGAGGACTGTTCCTAACCTGCATAGGCCCCGTATCTCTTTTTACACTTCTACAAGTCTTGTGATGGCATTTAACATTTCCTTCCATAATTTAGAATTTTCTTATTAATTAATTAATTTTACATCCCAACCACAGCATCCCCTCCCTCCTCTCTTCCCATTCTCTTCTTCTACCTCCCTCCGTACCCTCCTCAATCCACCCCTCCTCTGTATTCACTCAGAAAGGGACAGGCCTCCCATGGGCAACTGCAAAGCATGGCATATCAAGCTGACTTAAGGCCAAGCACCTCTGCCTGTTTTCAGGCTGGGCAAGGCAATCCAGCATGAAGAATAGGTTTCCAAGAGTCAGAAGAAGCATCAGGGACAATCCTTACTCCTCATTTCAACCCTCCAGAATACTGAGCTCTATAAGGGCCAGATCCTTGGTTCTGGCACTAATATATGCCCTAAAATGGAGACTGGAACATGGTAGGAACTTAATATATATTAATTTCATTTGAATATTTAATGAGGACAAGCATTGGTTTGGTTGTGAGGAAAAAGGAACACTTACTGCAAGTGGGAATCCAAACTGGTTCAGTAACTATGGAAATCAGTGCAGCTATTCCTCAAAAAGCTATAAATAGATCTACCACATGATTCAGCTAAACCACTTTTGGTTCATATAACCAAAAGTCTCTATATCCTACTATAGAAATGGCTCATCCATGTTCATTGCTGCTGTTCACTCACAATAGCCAGGAAAATAGCCTAGATATTGATCGTCTGATGAGTGGATGATGAAAATGTAGTATATTTACACAATAGAATATTATTCATCTGTTAAGAAAAGCAAAGATTGGAAATCCATAGGTAAATAGATGAGGGGGGAAAATAGTCATGCTCAGTGATATAACTCAGACTTAGAAAGACAAACAGTGCATGCTTTCTCTCATTTGTGGTTGTCAGCTTTCAATCTTCACATATGTGTATTTCATCTGATAACCATAGAAGTCAGTAAGCTATTCAGGGGCTGAAGAATTTTTAAGTGAGGGGAGACAGAAATTTACATAGATTTTATGGACAAATTTTTGAATAGTTTAATTTTTTTTTGGTAAGTTTTGAATATTTCCCAACCAAATGTATTAGATAATCCTTTCCACATTTATTTGATCATGGAGGTCATATTGATTACTATTTCGTAAAAGTTGTATTTTACTTCTTAAAAAGTACTGCATCAAACCATCTTTACATTTCTTCCATTTATAAAATGTATAATCTCCTCAGGAAATGTTTGTGATCTTACCTTGCCCATTGGTGTTATGTGTTACCTTGACCATTGGAACATTGTTACATTGAGCCTTGGAAGAGGTGGCAAACTTCCCAAAGGACTTCTGGACAGAATTCAAACCAACTGAACCCTCAGGCCTGATTCACATACTTAGCTCTGAATTATGTACCTTTTACTTCAGAAACTGGCCACATTCCCACTAGTTACAAAGTTTGTAGACCTCTTACACCTTACAGATTACCTACACTCCTCACATTTGAAAAATAAACCTAAGCAGCAAAGGAATTATTCCCAGGGTCTCAGCACTGGAGATCTGCTAAGATGCTCCATTACCCTGACTCAATTTATCCACTAGATACTGCAATATATTCTGTGCTATACTTCCTACTTAACCAGGCACATTTCTTAATTTGCTTTAAATTTTCACATGACAAACCCAAATCCTTAACTCTCCAACAAGTTCACTTTGTTTATATCACTAACTAAACAATAGTATCTACTCCTATCAGAGTACTTTCTTTGAATAATTTATAGCAAATAAGTATAAAATTTCTTTAATAATGCATGCCAGATTTACTAATATATTCTTTCTACTATATCATTTCTTAAAGACATCCTTATAGTCACAGATTTCAACCCTCCTCCAAGAAGCTTCTTTTTGCAGCAGATGAAGATTATTACAATCATCACAGAAAGACACAATTTGTCAAAATTCATAGATCAAATGCCTATCTCCAATTAGTACATTTATAACACAATCCCTACACCTAAGGTAAGGTTCACGGAAGAGAGGTGGAAAGATTGTGAGGACCAGGACATCTGCTGTGAGACAGTCTCTTCTCAAAGAGAAAAGGGGGTTATGGAGGAGAGAATGAATATTTGAAGGGTTGAGAGTGTGGGTTTGGGGTGAATATAATAAAAAATTATGAAGTTCTCTAAGAATTAATAAAACATTATGTTTACATTTAGTTATTTAATAAAATTTTAAAAAATAAAAACAATCAGATCAGGATGGAAACATGCTTGTAATTCCAGCACTTAGAACACAGAATAGGACGGAGTCAAGCTAAAGGTCAGCCTGAGCTATATAGCAATACCTTTATAAATAAATTCATAAACAAATAAACAAGACTTTCTTTTACCCCTATTTCTTTCTTACCTTCTCTTTCATCTCCAGAAAGACTCTTTGAGAAAGATGACAATCTCCATGCCTACTTAGTTCTAGCAAATCTGCAACACCTATCCTTGGCTATCTCAGGTAAAGGATGGTCAGCATTCATTTATCAAGATACAGGTTCTACTAACTGATAACTTGCTACATGTTTAGAATAACTTAGCTGATTGCAATCTCAACCTCAGTTTCCTCAAGAAATGTTCTAAAAGAATATAAAAAAAAGGCTAAGCAATGTTATCTTTTGGTGCATATATTAATTGTTTGATTAATAAATGCTCAGAGCCCTGTTTGTCTTTAGGATCCCTGGGACTCACAGATACATGGGTCATCTGTTCTTACATAGTGCACCACTTGGTGGAGAGGTCACTTAGTACTGAGTGCCATCACACAGATGCAGCGGCAGATGTGCTGAGAAAGTTTGAGGAGCTTTCTAAATGAGTCAATTCCTAAATTCTAAGAAATTTCCTTGAGTTCTAAACAATGAGAAGAAATGAGTCTCTTGGAGAAAAGAAGTAAGGGAAGAGTGTTGTTTGTTGCAGGAGAGAAGTCTTTTCAACAGCTGGAAATCAGAATGAGAGAAAAAACAGTGTAGCTTATAAATGGAGTAGACTGGTGAAAACTAGCATTATTTGAGGCCTGGGGTATTAATAAAGAATCTAATTTTATTCTTAATGAACTCAGATGTCACCAGAGAGAATTAACAGGTAATGATATGGTCTATGATTTCTTCTTCTTCTTCTTCTTCTTCTTCTTCTTCTTCTTCTTCTTCTTCTTCTTCTTCTTCTTTTTCTTCTTCTTCTTCTTCTTCTACTACTACTACTACTACTACTACTATCTCTCTCTGTCTCTCTCTATCTCTCTCTGTCTCTCTCTGTTTCTGTCTCTCTCTCTTTCTCTCTCTCTCTCTCTCTCTCTCTCTCTCTCTCTCTCTCTCTCTCTCTCACACACACACACACACACACACACACACACACACACGTATGCGCTTTGGTTCTTCCCTGGTTTCTGCATGGAGATGAATAGTAAGTGGGAAAAAAACACATCTAAGCTGCTGTAGTTTACCCATTGCAACTCAAAATGTATCACAAATGTAAATTTTCTCTATATACATAATGCTTTTCTTTATATGTGTGTGCTTGACAGCATTTCATCACTATAACAAACTACTGTCTGCAAACTACATCAGAAATGGCACATTTAGCTCACTGCTTTGGAAGACAGCTATCTGAAAGGCAAAGCACAGGCTCTGGCCAGGACCCTCCATAAGGCAGGATAAAGGTTGAATCTTCATATAGGAAACAAGGAAGACAGGATGGGGCCAGGGTCAAGCTTTTCTATTAGTCCCTTATGGAAAACACACCTGGTCCCCATGCCTTTTGAGGGCACACTCCATTTATAAAGGCTTACCATTAGATCCTACTTCTTAAAGTTCATAATACCTATGCATTCTGCCTCTCTGTGAACTGATTTCCTAACACATGAATTTTGTGAGAATAAACAACAAATCCTGGTTATAGAAGATGTCTGGTTGAGGTCCTATATTCCCCATTACTATGAGTCTTCACTAGGGTCATCCTCGTAGATTCCTGGGAGTTTCCATTTCACTAGGTTTCTACCTTACCCCTGAAATGCCCCCCAATTCCAGTAGTCTCTCCCAATACTTTCTCCCTTCACCTCCCCACCTAATCCCTCCTGTTCCCATCCTCACTTGCTCCTAGTTCACCTGCAAAATCTATTCTATTTCTTCTTCTAAGTAAGATCTATGTATCTTCGTTGAGACTCCCTTGTTACTGAGCCTCTCTTAGTCTGTGGGTTGTAGCATGATAATCCTTTACAGCTAATGTTCACTTATAAGTGAGTACATACCACGTTTGTCTTTCTGGGTCTAGATTACCTCACTCAGGATGTTTTTTCTAGTTCCATCCATTTGCCTGTAAATTTCATGTTATTTTTCAAACAGCTGAGTAATATTCCATTGTGTAAATGTACCACATTTTCTTTATCCATTCTTCAGTTGAGGGACATCTAGGTTGTTTCCAGGTTCTGGCTATTACAAATAATGCTGCTAGAACATAACTGAGTAAGTCACCTTGTGGTAGAATGAAGTGTCCTTTGGGTATGTGGCAAGAATGATATAGCTGGTTCTTGAGGTAGACTGATTTCCAATTTTTTGAGGAACCACCATATTGATTTCAATAGTGGCTGTATAAGTTTGCATTCCTAGAAGCAATGGAGGAGTGTTCCCCTTGCTTCACATCTCATCAGCATGAGCTGTCACTTGTGTTTTGATCTTAGCCATTCTGACAGGTGTAAGATGGAATCTCGGAACCATATTGATTTGCATTTCCCTGATGGTTAAGGATGTTGAACATTTCTTTTAGTACACCTCCGTCATTTGAGATTCTTCTGTTGAGAATCCTGTTTAGATCTCTACTCCATTTTTAATTGTATTAGTTAGTTTGCTGATGTATAATTTCTTGAGTTCTTTATCGATCTTGGATATTAGCCTTTGGTCAGATGTGAAGTTGTTGAAATTCTTTTCCCATTCTATAGGCTGTGTTTTGTCCTTTTGATAGTATCCTTTTCCCTACAGAAGCTTTTCAGTTTCATGAGGTCCCATTTATTAATTGTTGATCTTAGTGCCTGTGCTATTGGTGTTCTGTTCAGGAAGTTGTCCAGTAGAGGGATTGAGACACCAACCCAGCCACAAAACCTTTGACTTACAGTTTGTGCTGACTGCAAGATGTATGGTATACATATGACACAGAACTTGCGAAAGTGGCCAACCAACGACTGGTCCAACTTGAGACCCATGCCGCAAGAGGACCCCAACCCTGATACTACCTGGAGGGCCAGGAACAAGAAACTTGATATCCCCCCGCCAAATCCTAATGATACTCTGCTGTACTCATGGACCAGAGCCCAGCATAATGACCACCAGAGAGACTTTATTCAGCAATGGACGGGAGCAGAAGCAGAGACCTACAGCCAAACATTAGGCATAACTCAGGGAATCCTGCAGAAGAGGGCAGGGAGAAGGAGGGACTGAGAGGAGAGGAAGGAGGAGAAACTGAGATCAGGATGTAATATATGAGAGAAAAATAAAGAAAATTAAATTAATTTTTTTTCATTTATTTTAAAAGTAGGCTGGTAAATAACAGTACTTAGGAATATTAGAGTCATAGAGTTCTATTAAAGCAGAAAAAATCTTCAGCAAAATGAATACAAGGAGATTATTTCTAAATTAATGTAATCTCAACAGTCAGATTCCATTCTTTTTTTTTTTTTTTTTATAGACTACTGGCAATGGTCGAGAGAAAGCCCGAACTGACCTACTCTGGTGATAGGATGGCCAAACACTCTGTCATGCTAGAAATCTCATTCAATGACTGATGGAAGCGGATGCAGAGATCCACGGCCAGGCCCCAGGTGGAGCTCCAGGAATCCAATTGGCAAGAAAGAGGAGGGATTGTATGAGCGAGAATTGTTGAGACCAAGATTGGAAAAAGCACAGGGACAAATAGCCAAACTAGTGGAAATACATAAACTATGAACCAATAGCTGAGGAGCCCCCAACTGGATCAGGTCCTCTGGATAAGTGAGACAGTTGATTAGCTTGAACTGTTTGGGAGGCACCCAGGCAGTGGGACCAGGACCTGTCCTTAGTGCATGAGCTGGCTGTTTGGAACCTGGGTCCTATGCAGGGACACTTTGCTCAGCCTGGGAGGAGGGGACTGGACCTGTTTCGACTGAATCTACTAGGTTGAGCTGAATCCCCAGGGGAGTCCTTGCCCTGGAGGAGATGGGAATGAGGGATGGGCTGGGGGGAGGGAAGGGAGGAGGGAGGACAGGGGAATCCATGGCTGATATGTAAAATTAAATCAAATTATAAAATTTAAAAAAATTAATTAATTAATTTAAAAAAAATCAAACTACAGTCAGTCCAAGAGAAGAGTTTTATACTCTATGTGATGATGTGAATGAGAATGGCCACTGTTTGGGTGGGAGCTCCACCTCAACCCCTGGCACACTGGCACCCCTATACCCAAGGACCCTGGAATATTTGGGTGGGAGCCCCACCTCAACCCCTGGCACCCCTATACCCAAAGAGTCTGGAATGTTTGGAAGGAGTCTGGTGGAAGACCCACCTCAACTCCTCTCTCCCCTATCTCTTTCCCTAAACCCATCCCTTCAAAGCCCACCAAACATAACTCCTTCCCAAACCCGTCCCTTCAAAGCCTGCCAAACGTAGCTCCTCCCCTAGAGAGGCTCAAGACTACTCCCACAGAGTATATAAGCTTCATCCCAGAAAACAGACATGTGGTTCTTCCGGTCTCTCGTCCCTGTTTCCTCTCTTTGGGGCCAGGGAATCGCCGCCCAGGAATGCTTTACCCATTAAACCTGGGCCTTTTCCTTATTTGGTCTGATTTGGTTTGTTGTGACAGTGGAGAGGCCTTCAGGGAGACCTAAAACATATTAGCCACCATAAGCTTATATGTTTGAATGTTTGGTCCCCAGTTAGTGGAACTGTTTGGGAAGGATTAGGAGGTATGGCCTTATTGGAGTGGGTGTGATGCTGTGGGATAATCCTTCTGTATGCTGGGAATATGTATTACTCTCATTGTTTAATAAAATGCTGATTGGCCAATAGCCAGGCAGGAAGTTAGGTGGGACAATCAAACTGAGTACTGGGATGAAGAAGGGCAGAGTCGGGAGAAACACAAGCCAGCCACCCAAGAAGCAAGATGCCAGAGGACCAGTAAAGCCATGGACCACATGGCAATACATAGATGAATAGAAATGGGTTAATTTAAATGTAAGAGCCAATTAGTAATAAGCCTGAGCATTCCGTAATTAATATAAGATGCTGGGTGGTTATTTGGAAACTAGCAAGTGGGAGAGAAACACTCATTTATAGTGTGACCTTCTTGGAAGGAATATATCACTGGGGATAAGCACTGAGGTTTCAAAAGCCCACGCCAGGACTCTTTGTCTCTGCTTGCTGCTGGAGGATCAAGATGTACTTCTCAGCCACTTGTTCAGCACCATGCCAGCCCACCAGTCCCATGCTCTTTGACATGATGATAATGGACTCATTCTCTGTAAGCTGTAAGCAAGTGCCCAATTAAGTATGTTCTTGTGTAAGTTGTCTTGATCATAGTATCTCTTCACAGCAATAGAACAGTAACTAAGATGGTCTGTGGAAAAATATGTAACTTAAGCATGTTCTTCATTTTCCTAAAAATTAATAGACAAATTTTAATGAACCTTCTTATAATGACCATTAAAATTAAGTAAATGGAAAAATAATTTCTGGAAAGAGAGGAAAGGATACATTGGTGTCTTAATTTTGTTAATGGGGCTCCATGTGCAATCAATATCATTAGCATTAGTGTCCTCATCTTGCAGACTGAACAGGAAGCATGATACATAGCACCATGACTACCAAAATAATCCAGTTTTACTCATAATTGTTATGTAACACCTTGATGGGTTCTCATTTTCAGACAAAATGAAATATAAGCAGAGTCCACACATAAAGTCTAGACTCTAGTAATAACTAGGACAGAACATGTGTGTTGGGATACCTAAGAGGAAATAACTATGGAGTGGAGGAGAGGTAGATAGGATGATTGAGTTTTACTGAAGAAGCAAAGAGAATATTTGGACTCTCCCCAAAGCCTAAGGGGAGGTTTGACGGAAGTCGAGAATGGAGAGAAGGGAACACTCAATGAACACAATCTCCAAACAAACTATGAGCACTTTCACAACTGATATTGTGTTAGGGAAAGGAAAAGCACCATTGTGAAGCTCAAACTCAGGACCATACCTCATTATGCTAATGAGAGTCTATCAAATTCTGGCTATGATAAGTTCACAAAAAAAAAAACCCAGAAATCATTTATTTCACTTAGACAATAGCTCATATACAATTGCTATAAGAATTGAATTCAGTAATTGTTTAGGAAAACCATTTTTGGAAACTACATTATCTTTTCCTTGTCCTATGAAGAGTAAATGTCACATCAGTGTTCTTTCATATGCCTCTCTTTACTCATTAATCTTAGGTCCTCGATCTGGTGTTGAGCGTTATATATTCCTTAGTGCACATTTTCAATAAGCTGAAAATGAAGTTAGGGCTGTTCTGATTTATCTGGATGTTCTGATGTTAATTGTAACTCCCTTGGATTTGCTTCCATAAAAGCCATTTATAGTTTATTGCTTCAGCAATCTTTGCCACAGGAAGAATTAATTTCTCTGAAAGGTTATGGTTTATAAGACTCAAAGTGATTGCTGCCTTGCCTATTTTAGGGTAATCAAATTCATATTCATATATATATATGTATATACCAAAAATACACATCATAAGTTATGGGCTTTACAAATTTGGTCAGTCACTGAAGGTTACGCTGGTGTGTGAGATTATTTGAATTTTCCAGTATTGCCAAGGACATTAAGAACATTTTGTAAAATAATTAAATTATTGTTAACCCAGACTGAACCTAAATTCTGCTTCACAATTTAATGAATGCATACATAATGTCACATGGCGATGAATCTGTGCAATTTAAATCACCCCTTAATCAGTTTTGCTAAAAGCAGAATCCAAGAGAAAAACACCATCTATTTCATCTACTTCCTGGGCGTCTTACTCGCTCGCAGCTCCCTCTAGGGGTTAAACAAACTCACTGCACCACAGAGCCAACAACCATGAACATGATGCATCTGTTCTCGGTCCTGTGACCCTCACTGTACTTGTTATCTTAGACCTACCACTCTGAGGTAGGTAGATCTAATTACTCCCTAATTTACAAGATCAGAACATCTGTGAGTAGAAATGGCTTGATCTCACCGTGTGGGAACATAATGATGTGAGGATTTAGGCTGGGTCCTCTACAATTAAAGGGCCACACAACTCACCTTGCGCATGGTCTCAGTCATGGCACTAGTATGAAGGTGAATGACATATACGTAGATAAGTCAGGAATAAACAAAGCATAAATTACTCCATGGAAAAATACAACACAAGGGAAGCAAATGTTTGAGGAAGAAATATAAATCATCATCATCATACATTTTATGTCCCAGGTTCCTCTAGTTGTTATAGCTTGTTATTTCTTACTCCTCAGATAATACACAAAGTAGGCATTATAGCCTATTATTGAATAGTAATTTTATGACAGAATTAAATGAGAAGGTTCAAGGTCACGTTGCAAAAATACTAAAAACCTTGAATATTTTTTATTTGTATTTAAAACCCAAATCCCACTGGCTCCCAAGCCTATACTATTTCACTACATCTGAATGGGGTTTTGGTGGCAAAGTTTTAAGGTTTTGTCAGTAGTTAATCTTTCCATTCTTGTCTTTAAGTTGTTCACCACAGTAAACCATTTTAGAGAGACGTGATGA
The DNA here is from genome assembly GCF_949786415.1 of Peromyscus eremicus. Taxonomy (NCBI): domain Eukaryota; kingdom Metazoa; phylum Chordata; class Mammalia; order Rodentia; family Cricetidae; genus Peromyscus; species Peromyscus eremicus. Next base: position 55,992,317 of record NC_081436.1, read on the forward strand.
TCACTCACATAATACAAAGATATCCAAAGGTATATCTGCTCATATGGGTCCACTTGTGGTAGGTGGGATTACACCTTCCTCAGCAATGCCACTTCCCAACCATAAGACCCCATGAGTATGACACTTTGAAATGCAAAAATGAAGATGTGACTGGGTCATGAATCCTGGAAGCAGGAGATTGTGGATTATCCATATGGGCCCAATATAATCACAAAGGTATACTGCATTGCCAAAGTAATCATAGGCCTGAATGTTAAAATTAATCTTGGTACTAAATGGGGCTTTGGAAAATATAAAATATATGGAATTGTGAATGGTAGAAAACATTTTTGACATTGAGTTAATGCAAAAAATTTCTTAAGATTCACCACCCAAACCATGCTTTATAAAACTATAAATTTTTAGAAACTGACTTTGAAGAGGATAAACAATTTTACTGAGGAACTAGCACAAAGACTAAGCACGCTTTAGTTTTTATACATTTCTAGGAAATTGATGTGTGGTAACAACAGACACTGATTGCTTGGAATAAAAAGAGAGAAGGAATGGAGGATTATGAAGGGACCTAAGTGTCTTTTTTATATACTAAAATAAAGTGGTGGACAAGACCAGTTTGCCTTCAAGAAAAGTCTTCATTTTCATGAAATTTATATTCTCTTGGGAAGAAAGAAATATACAGAAAAATCAACATTTGCTGTGGGATGTTCTGTATGGCAAATGTGTTGCTAATTAGTCAATAAATAAAACACTGATTGGCCATTGGCTAGGCAGGAAGTGTAGGCGGGACAAGGAGGAGAATAAAGCTGGGAAGTGGAAAGCTGAGTCAGAGAGACACTGTCAGCTGCCACGATGACAAACAGCATGTGAAGATACCGGTAAGCCACAAGCCACGTGGCAAGGTACAGCTTAATGGAAATGGATTAATTTAAGCTGTAAGAACAGTTAGCAAGAAGCCTGCCACGGTCATACAGTTTGTACCCAATATAAGTCTCTGTGTTTACTTGGTTGTGTCTGAGTGGCTGGGGGACTGGCAGGTGATAGAGATTTGTCCTGACTGTGGGCCAGGCAGGAAAACTCCAGCTACAAACATTATTGGTAAGAGACTGTAAGAAAATAAAACAGTTTGATTTCATAGAATGAATGGGATGGAGATAGCCCCAACCAAACCCTTAAGAGACTACACCCTACAGCAAAGAGTTCCCAACATTCAGAAGAGCAAAGCTACAATCCCAAGCATGGAGGGGGCTCAGGAAGGAAATGCAAGGACAGACTGCCCAAACAAAGAAAGCGAGGAAGAGGAGTCAAGGGTTGTCTTTTCCAATTTTGGATACAATTCAACTTTAAAACTATCTTTAACTTATTCCATGACAATTTTATACGATGTATCTTGCTCATACTGACCCAATTCCCCTATGCAACAGCCCCTGGGCATCCTCCAACACCCCTCACCTACCCTCCTTTCACGTACTGTCTCCCGTTTTGATAACCCATTTAGTCCCATTAGTGCTACCTGATGGAATGTTGACTGATCTTGTTGCCTTGACCTTGTGCAGGTAACCATAGCTGCAGTGAATTCATGAGTGCAATGGCCATGGCATGTCCAGAGGACAGCAATTGCAGCACTATTCCTCAATCTTCCTCCCCTTTTCCTTGATTGCTATAAGCCACAAAAATATATAAAGCAGGATTTCAGCTGATTATGACAGAGCTAATACCTGGAAGAAGCCAGGGCCCTTCCAGAGGTCAAGCTGAGGCTCAAGGAGCCTTGGTGATATTTGGCTTTTGATTATCAGCCATTTCCTGCTATGAGTTTCTTGTGTGCTATTGTAGCTTTTCTGCACTGACAGTTATGCACAGCCAGAACCCCAGTTTAAGCTTCCTTGTAATTATCGTCATTGGTGGCATGTGGCCAGGACCATCCCTGGAGGGATGAAATACCTTATCAGAGACACCTCTGTATTCTCTAAGAACAGACTTAAGCATCCAAAGCCAAATGAAACAACACCTGTCTCCTCAGTCAGGAGGATAGCTTTATTTCTTGTACAATTTAGGGTGAGACCCTCCTTCCTTGCAGCCTTATTAATAGACTCCTAATTTCTTACCTAACCACTTCTAGGAATGTAGATTGAGCACATAAATTACCTTCTTGATATACTAACCAATCATTAGCTCTCTACTGACCTCCTCCTTTACCACTCCCCTTTTGGGTTGTAAAAGAAAGCCTGGTGGTCACTGCCTGAGGAAAATTCTTACCTGCCTTCATGGTCCCATAAGAATTCAAGCCTGGTGACCTTGCTCTGTGAGAGGATTGCTATTGTTTGGGTTTATAACTGGATTCCTGGGAGATTTAGAGAGAATGGGAAGAATATGGAGAACTGATAGGTAGAAGGAGAGAGAGGAGGAATTTTGAGGAGAGAACTTGAAGATGAGACAGAGAAGAGACAAAAAAAATCCAGAAGAACTAGATGGGTAAGAACTGGAGAGGAATGAATTAGATGGAAGAACTAGATTAAAGGGCTAAAAGAGAATACCAGAGGAACAAGATGGAAGATGAGGAAGAGCCAGATGGGGAAGAACAAGATGAGAGAGAAGGAGATGGTGAAAGGGAAAAATCAGTAGCCCTCTTGAGAGATGCTCCCTCCCCCTTCTCTAAAGGTATTTGCTAACCAGCAGTTTTAGAACTGACCAGAAGTTTAACTCATTGGAAGATAAGGCTGGGACAATAAATCTGAATGTATATATTCTGGGCTCAGCAGAAACAGGACACAGGGAGTAAAAAAAAAAAATATGTCTCTATAGATACCCTGCATCTACCTCACCCCTAGCCCCTTTGTCTAATCCCAAGATATGTGACTCTCTGGACATAAACCTATCCTATATAAGCCCCTTGAAGTGAGTGCTCTGAGCTGTCCTCCTCCACCTGATGTGTCAAGTGCTGGACATGGGCAAAGCCTGGGCTTGTTTTGTTATTAATAAACTCCTGTGTGCTTGGATCGGATATTGGCTCCATGGTGGTCTTGCTTGGGGGTCTTGCGATGTGGGCACAACAATGGGAGAGGAGCTGATATGGGAAAGAACTAGATGGGGCAGAACTAAGATGAAGGAATTAAGATAGAACCTAGAGGGGACAGCAGATAAATGTAGAGAGAAATCAGGCAAGAAACGAACTAAAGATGATAGTAGAATAGAAGCTGTGTAGAGAGAGAACTGATACAGAATAATAAAGTGTATGGACTAAGGAGTTTCATGTACATAGATTCATTTCTTTTCATCAAAGATTAAATTATCAGCTGGTTGTAGATTCTTCCCGGACCCTGGGAGGGAACTATCGACGGGCTGGACACCCATTTTCCCTGATACTTGATGTCCACAGATCCTTGGGCATGTGTAGAGCTGATAATGATGTTCCATTTAGGACTGAGCACTCAACAGTCATCAGTTTGAGTCTGAACTTTTTTGGCATGATTCTCTGATTCATCTGGGCTTTGATAAGATTCTATTGAAACAGATGCATCTATGTGGATGTGTGTGTGTTTGTGGTGTATTTCTATGCATGTGTTTGTGTATGTATATGTATGTGTAAGTACATATGTATGTCGTCCTTTTATTTAATTGTTGCTTCCTTTTAAGCCACAACTGTCTGAATCAGCAACTGCAACTCTGCCGATACCAGCAGTGGTTAGGCCACAAGGGCCGTAGCCAGAGGGAATTCTGTTCCCACAGGCTCCCAAGTCTTGCAAAGCTATGAAGGGAATTTAACTAAACTTCTGTCCCTCTAAAGAACTCAAGATTCAAAGGTTAAGGTGGAATTCTGCTCTTCAGAGACGATGAATAAATAGCAAGTAGCTCACCTCTTCTCATTGCTCTCCTCCTCCAAAGAGTCCTCATGGTTCTCCTTGTCCCTCCTTAAAAACCCTTCTCCCCTGGCTCCTCCCTACCACTTCCTGTCAGTTAGTTGCTGACTCAGTCTCCTGAGTCAGGTGAATTTTATTTAATCAAATACATCTTTCCATCATTAAACAAATGTTTCAGAGCATAAACAAAAGTAACACACCTTAAAATAATATTCTACAATATATGTACATAAGTGCACGTGGAGACCAGAGGGTCACTTATATATATTCCTCAACTCCTCTTCCCCTTACTTCCTGAGACCGAGTCATCGATTTGGTAGACTGGCTGAAAGTAAGTATCAGGGATCCTCATTTCTCCCACTTCCAGTACTGGGATTACAGACACACACCCCTTCACAAAGCTAAATTCTCAACTATGGTCCCCTTGCCTGCATAATAAGTACTTTACCAATTGAGCCACATCCATAGCTTTAATCTCTGTTTCTCGAGGGAGAATGGGGTTGGATTTGAGTAACTCCCCTGCATCAGCAGCAACTGAGATGGCAACGCTGCTTTTTTTTTTTCACTGCCGTAGCTCCAGCAAGTCCCTCACAGTGGACTTCCAATGAATATTGATTAACTTAGCAGACTCGAAAAAATCATCTCTGAAGTGAATGCTGTAATCTTACATCTCAATTTGAGGTCTCTATTCGGGAACCATGTGTTGGGCTTACTCTTTAAAACAAATGTATGCTTGACACCAAAGGTAGAAAAATGGGAGCATATGCTGCTTTCAGAGCTCTTATGTTTTGCCTAAATTAGTAGGGCTTATCTTACGTCATTCTTGTTTTAAAACATTTATAACATTTGTATGATGGCAACAGATACAAAACCAGCTGTTCATGATGTATAAACAGCTATAAAGGTAAGAGAAAGGCACTCAAATGAACTTCAAAATGAAGGTGGGAAGGCACCTTCTATTGAAGGCTATGCTGGTCAGTTTATATTTAGACAACATGGTGCTAGTATAAATATTCATCATGACGTAAGATGGCTGACACTGGATATCTACGGGGATAAAAATGAACAAAAATGGCTGACAGCAGATATTCAGTGAATTCAAAAGTATGTAGTGATGTAATCTGTTATATAACTTGTAGAGATTTAATGAATGCTTTTTGTTTGACATGAGCAGAGTATGCCAAGGATCCCAAGGCCACAGGTCAGCGGGAGTATCAAAGTCATCCCCAAGTGAGGTCCAGAGGGATGCCAAAGCCTTCGTCTGGTTCATGTGCAAATGTTAATAGTGCTTGCAGCTTTCTCTCCCCAGATGTTTTTGGCCTGAGACTACTCCCATACAGAGGCTGCTACAACTGAGATTAGCTAACTGCCCCTTGTTCAGCTGTGTACAGTAACGCAGCCTCCTTGATGATCCGTATGCAGTAACCCCATCTCCCTGTACATGACAAAGATTCTGAGCTTCCAGAGCATCTCCATCAGAGAACCAAGTCTAGCTTGATCTCAGTGTTTCTGCGTCTGTGTGTCCTAGTGTTTGTCCTTTCTTCCTTCCCTACCACCCCAGATCGACCAATCCCAGAAGCTACACAAAGCAAAGCAATAACTATTTCTGGAAAAATGCCACTTTTGTGTGATTTTATATAAACAAAGCCTTGAGGTTAGAGACCTGTGCTTTCTTCTTTTGCCTTTGCCAGCCTTCCTGTGTAGGTCTGTGTGTGCCTACCAGTAACCAGTGTTTGTGCAATAGTCTTTGTATCTGTAGCTTGTGTGTACCAACGTGTGTCTGCCCAGCAGCCTCTGTGCCTATTGACAAACCGAGGCTTATCTGCCTACAACGTCTCAATTCCCTTCAACCTCCTGGCCTCCTGTGACCCTCCTCCCTTCCTAGCTGCGGAGCTTTGACCTCGGAAGCAGGCCTCATAACATAGATAATGCCCCTGTGTTTTTCTGATCTAGGATTAAATCTGCGCTACTATTTAATGGTTTCCCACAGCTCTGCCCACTCAGCAGTTCCCAGCAATGCTCAGGAGTCAGCGTTCACTTCCCTCCGGTGCTGAGCTGACAGCTGTCTGAAGAAGTGTAAAAGCTGGGTGGTTTTTCTCTTTTCCTTCTTCTTCTTAATCAAAGTCAATGCAGAATGTGATGATTTCAGTTAAAATAGATTTAGATACTTATAAACACATTTTACAAAATGTGGGCACAGCTGGCTGACCACCCTTATAGAATGATTTTGAAATTCAGTTTAGCTTTTGTGTATTTTTGGAAGTCAGAGAACTAAGAACAAAATTATGTGTGTTGAAAATTATCTCAGATCCTGAAAAGGTTGTTTATGTGAACAAAATCTCAGGATCATGACATAAATATCATGAGGAAGAAAAAGAGAAACTTAAATAAACATTTGTTCCCATGTTTTCCTTTTTAACACATAGTTCCAAATAGTCTAGTCAATGGAAGATTGTATCATTCATTCACTGAGACACTGAAATGTTTTTATAGATATCAAGTAAAGTGAAATAAAATTTCTAGTGGAAATTTTTGCAATGTGCATAGCATTTGCTGTGGAAATTCTCTTGTTAGATATTCATCATAAAAACTTCTCAAACTGAAATTTTGATGTAAAGAAATATGATTTCTTATGAGCCTTTATCAACTGGTAGGTTGGTAAACTTCCTTACTCTTAAAGTCTGCTGATATCCCACAATGTTTCAGAGATGCCAGATTTATATTTTGAATGTATACAGCTTGCATCCTATTCCATTACCGTGTTCACTACATCACCAAATAGCATGAAATCAATTATCCAAGTTCATAATGGTTTTCCAACCAAGACAGCAAGGGATACAGTCTTTAAAATGGAGATAAATCCTCAACTGCCAACATGGAGAATTTGTCCAATAAATTATTCTGTCATGTAATGTCACTTTGCCATTCAAAATGTTTGTAAGAATGTATGTTAACAATGATATATCAAAACTATTGATTAAAATAATAATTACCAAAACAGATAGATGATATTTACTCCCTGTCTTAGTTTGGGTTTCTCTTGCTGTGAAGAGACACCATGACCATGGTGACTCTTATAAAGTAAGACATTTAATAGCAGTGGCTCACTTACAGCTTCAGAGGTTCAGCCCATTATCATCACGATGGGAAGCATGGTGATGTGCAGGCAGAGATGGTGCTAGAGCCAAGAGTGCTATATCTTGCAGGTAACAGGAAATTGACTGAGACACTGGGTGGTATCCTGAGCATGGGAAAACTCAAAGCTCACCCCTGTAGTGACACACTTCCTCCAACAAGGCCATACTCCCTTCAAAAAAGGCACACCTGCTAATAGCGACACTCCCTATGAGATAATGGAGACCAATTACATTCAAACTACCACACTACCTAAATTTAAAATATTCAAAATGAAATAAGCCAGACACCCAAAGACAAATATTCACTTACTTGTGTGGTTCACGTATATGTGTCATCTTATTTATGTGTGTAACTTTAAAAGATCCCGACCCATAGAAGTAGAGAGTAGATTGGTGACCAAAAACTAATGGGCGTTCATAAACAATGTTAGTCAATGGTAACAAAGTCTCTGGCAAGAGATGGCTCTGCACATCTATTGCACTTCTGGTGAGTGTAGTAAATGGTAACTTGTATTTCTAAAGAGTTAAAAGACTGGATTTTAAATTATCTCACCACAATGGAAAGTATTTAAGATATAGAGACATTAATAAGCCTAACTAGATCATTTAAAAATATATACCAGTATTAAAATATCACATTGCACTCCATAAATATATACAATTATTTGTTAATTTAAGATTGAAGTCAGGATGTGAGGGAGATTCACGCTTTTAATCCTAGCACTTGGGAGGTAGAGGTAGGAGAGTAAGTGTGGAGGCTCACAGAGGCTTCTTGGTAAGACCTAAACTCAAGGTCAGAAAGTCTGAGCTTGCTTTACCCAGCAGGGCTGTATAATGGGATGATTTGGCCACAGGGGTGGTACCAGGTGTTTTGAAGGGTCTACACTTGGCTGTATGGTGTGCTTTGATCTTAATAGGGGCATTGTATAAAAAGCCCTTTGGAATAAACCTCAAGGTGACTTCATATTGACCCAGGGCCCTCCCAAAGCTATCCTGTGTCTCTGTCTTTCTTATCATCTCCTTCTATCTTTCTATCTAATACTTCCTCATTCCTCTCTCCTCCCCCCGCAAGAACCCTTCAACAGGTTGGAGCTGGACTCAGACAGACTCCCACATATGACACCAGAATGTGGAACTTGGGTATGGAGGATAAAAAGACGGAACACTGTGGGTTAAATGGGCATGCTTGGATAATTAAGCGAGGTGGTGATATTCTTTTCTTCAGGAGTAAAATGGTAAATAGAGAACAGGTTAATAGTAGAAGTTAGGCTGCAGCAAGTACATCTATCTATCTATCTATCTATCTATCTATCTATCTGTCTATCTATCTACTAAGTTAGGTCTAAAATTTTGTATAAGTAAGTCATAAAACTTTTGGTGAGGCTTGAGAAGTATAGGCTTTAGGTATAGAGATATTGTGAAGGCTTAGGTAGAACAGAAAGTAATTTAGAGTAGAATAAATTTTCCCAAGCAAGGGAATGATGGATTCCTACAGGTAAGGAGCTCAAGACCAGCTTGAAATACATAAGACCTTGCCTCAGAAACATAATCAATCAATGAATATGTATATATAACAAGCATTGTAAATGAACAAAAAATAATAAAAGAACATAAAATATAATTCATTTGTATAAATGTTTATATCTCTAATTTAAAAATATATTTATTGTCATCAAAATATGTTCTTAGAAACTAAATTGAGGGGATCAGAGTAAAAGTACTTCAAAGCTATTGTCCTCTCTATGTATGAAGACAAAAAGACGTAGAGTAAGAACTTGGTTATCTATAACCTAGTAGTATATTTTCAAAATTCACCCTAATGACTTATACAATTTTTATTGGGACATTTTGCATATATGGATATAATATATTAATATACACACAAAAAATGTTATTGGTAGAAATCTCTGCACTATTTCATATATGTATTTTGGATACTGGGTGTATTTTATTCATTATCTCCTTTTGTTTGTTTGATTTTTAAAAAAATTGAATATACTCATGGAGATCTCCTCTGTTTCTCCTTCCCAAGGTGATCCGTACATCCCTCTTAGGGTCCTCCCTGCTAGCTAGCTTCTCTGTAGCTGTGGGTTGTAGTCTGATTATCCTGTGCTTTACATCTAGTATCCACTTATGAGTGAGTACATACCATGTTTGTCTTTCTGAGTCTGGGTTACCTCACTCAGGATGATATTTTCTAGTTCCATCCACTTGCCTGCAAACTTCATGATGTCATTGCTATTTACAGCTGAATAATACTCCATTGTGTATATATACAACATTTTCTTTATCCATTCTTCCATTGAGGGGCATCTAGGTTGCTTCCAGGTTCTGGTTATTAAGAATAATACTGCTATAAACATAGTTGAGCAAGTGTCTTTGTGGTATGATTGAGCATCCCTTGAGTATACGCCCAAGAGTGGTTGTAAAATGAATTGGATGTAGCACGAATTGCTAAATGGTCTTATTAATAAAAAACCCGGAGCCAGATATTGGGCTGGAAGTGGAAATATCAGAGGAACAGAACAAGCCAGCCACAAGTTTTTACCACTAGGACACTAATCACTGCTGATTAGTAGGCACAAGGAGAAGACTGTCCTTACTGAATTTTAAGAAGTAAACTTTAGGCCGGGCGGTGGTGGCGCACGCCTTTAATCCCAGCACTCGGGAGGCAGAGCCAGGCGGATCTCTATGAGTTCGAGGCCAGCCTGGGCTACCAAGTGAGTTCCAGGAAAAGGCGCAAAGCTACACAGAGAAACCCTGTCTCAAAAAACCAAAAAAAAAAAAAAAAAAAAAGAGAGAGCTACTTCCTGTATACTCATACCTTATACACCTTTCTGTGCCCTGGCATCTTACTTCCTCTCTCCACCCAGCTACATTACTTCCTCTTCGACCCATCTCTATCATTTCCTGTCTGTCTGTACAGACCTCCAGACCTCTATGGTTAACTAGTGCTGGGATTAAAGGCATGTGCTACCACACCTGTGCTACCCAGTGTGGCTTTGAACTCACAGAGATCTGGATGAATCTCTGCCTCCCTAATGCTAGGATTAAGGGTGTGTGCCAACACTGCCTGACCTCTATGTTTAATATAGTGGCTGGCTTTTCCCCCAGATCTCCAGGCAAGCTTTATTTGTTAGAGCACAAATAAAATATCACCACATTTCTCCTTTTTTGTCTTAAAAAACTTTATAACTAATATAATAGAAACTATATACAATAAGTACAATAACTATACAATATATACAGGCAACAAATACATCAACAATGTCTTGTCTATTTGCATTTGACAAATTCAATGAAAATATTCCATTATCTATCTTATTTTGGTGAGTTCAAAATGCTAATTCACTTTCTATCCTAACTTATATACCAACCAAAAACTATCTTCTGATGTCTTTCAAACTTATACACTTTATACCTCTTTAGTGCGTTTCTTTTCTGAATTTGTTAATAAAGAAAACTATAACTATCTAATCTTCAACTCCCTCAGAGACTCAAGAAGGAAATAATATTACCTAGTAAAACAGGAAGTGCAAACTCTCAAAAAATGTGAGGAATGACAGAAACAGCTGGCTACCTGGACAGTCACCCAAGTTTTCTCTGCAACATTGGGTCATCCATCTTCAGCCTACAGGCTTAGTATCTGACAGACTCATCTATGAAGCAGGATTTCTAAAGAGCTTTCCTACCTTGTCTTGGCAAGGATCAGTAGTCCTTTCTTTTGTGTCTTGCTTGTCCATTTTGGACAGCATACTGTCATCAGTCGATATGAGGCACTTTGTTGCCCAGTGGCTAACTTTTGCCACAAAGAAAGTAAACTCCATGAGGAGTTTCTTCAATGCCCATCATCTTCTCTGAAGTAGATTCGTGCTGCTAGAAACAGACATGTCTCATTGTCATAAAAAAGAAAAAAATCTATATTATTAAAACATCTTAAATACCATTTTCTGTAAAAAGCTGATGTGTTTGAAGATGACCTGTCTATCTAAAATATATCTCCATTTGACCTTGAAAACATACCTAATATGACTACAAGTTCAATTGTAATGACTAACTAGTAACTTTCCTTTCTTTATATCCTAATTAGTTGGTAATAATAACTTTCAAGAACTAGCAAATTACATTACATTGTTAAATGAACTATATAGGTATAGTACCTTGAACAAGATTAGAAATATATGTACAGCATTTTCTAACAAAATCAATCTCAAATTTGTATCAATATACATAATTTGTATATAATATAAAAAATCCAATAAGATGTAAAATATTTAAAATTAGTAGTTGTCTTTTAAAAGTAGTTTCAGTAATCTGTCTTTTTATCTTATCAAGTGGTATTTATTAAGTCTTGAGGTAGATTGATTCCCAATTTTCTGAGAAGTTGCCATACTGATTTCCAGAGTGGCTGTAAAAGTTTACACTCCCACCAACAGTGGAGGAGTGTTCCCCTTGTTCCACATCCTCTCCAACATAAGCTGTCATCAGTGTTTTTGATCATAGCCATTCTGACAGGTATAAGATGGTATCTCAGAGGCGTTTTGATTTGCATTTTCCTGATGACTAAGGATGTTGAACAATTCCTTAAATGTCTTTCAGCCATTTGGGATTTTTCTGTTGAGAATTCTCTGTTTAGGTCTGCAGCCCATTTTTTAATTGGATTGTTTGGCGTTTTGCTGTCTGGTTTCTTGAGTTCTTTACATATTTTGGAGATTAGCCCTCTGTCAAATGTGGGGTTGGTGAAGAGCTTTTCTCATTCTGTAGACTATCATTTTGTCTTAATTACTGTGTCCTTTGCCTTACAGAAGCTTCCCATGAGTAAACTGGGGATGAAGGGGGGCAATAGAGGGGAGGGAATGGTGGATGAGAACATGAGGGAACAGGATGGTAGAGCTGGGAGAGGGATGGAGTAGGAGAGCAATGAAAGAGATATCTTGATAAAGGGAGACATTATGGAGTAAGGGGGAAACCTAGTGCTAGGGAAATTCCCAGAAATCCACAAGGATGACCCCAGATTAGACTACTAGCAATAGTGGTGAGGGTGCCTGAACTGGCCTACTTTAGAAATCATATTGGTGAATACCTTAACTGTCATTGTAGAGCCTTCATCCAGTAATTGATAGAAGCAAATGCAGAGATCCACAACCAAGCACCCAATTAAGCTCTGGGAGTCCCGTTGAAGAGAGGGAAGAGGGATTATATTAGCAAGGGGGGGCGGTCAAGATCATGATGGGGAAATCTACAGAGACACCTGAATGAAGCTCATTGAACTCACAAACTTTAGACCAACAGCTATGGATCCTGTATGGGACCGAACTAGACCCTCTGCATACGGGAGACAGTTGTGTAGCTGGGTCTTTTTGAGGGGTCCTTGGCAGTGTGATCAGAATCTATCCCTAGTGCATGGCTTTCTGGATCCCATTACCTATGGGCAGACACCTTGCTCATCCTTGAGGCAGGGGGAAGGGGCTGGGTCCTGCCCCAAATGAATGTACCAGGTTTTGCTGTCCACCCTGGGAGAACTTACCCTTTTGGAGGAGGGAAGGAGGGGTTGGTGGAGGGGCTTAGGCAAAGGCAGAAAGAGTGGGAGAAGGGATGAGAGGAGGATCTGTGGTTGGTATGTAAAATGAATAAAAAAATTTAAATAAAAAAATGAATATAGACTCTTTGGATATCACAAGAAAGAAAAGAAATAGTATCATCTTCATATTGATATATTGATACCACATTTTGAACATCATAAATATTATATGATGATCATCTCAGTATTGTTTTAATAATCCGTTAGCGTAATGGTTCTTAATCTATCTAATGCTGTGACCCTTTAATACAATTCCTCATGTTGTGGTGACCCCCAACCATAAAATTATTTTCATTGCTACTTCATAACTGTAATTCTCCTACCGTTCTGAATTGTATGTAAATAACTGTGTTTTCTGATGGTCTTAGGGGACCCTTGTGAAAAGGTCATTTGACTCCCAAAGGATTCGCAACCCACAGGCTGAAAACATCTGCATTAAGGAAGTTGGAACAGGGTTTGTAGCTAAGTTGGTAGAGCATTTGCCCAGCATGCAGGAAGTCCTGGATTTGATAGCTAGTGTCATATTCACCATGCATGCCTCCAATCCCAGAACTCAGAAGCTAGAAGCAAAAAGATATGATGTTCATGTTTATCTGCAGCTGCATAACAAGTTTCATAGCAAGAACAGCCAAAATCAGATGATGCCCTGTGTAAACTGGAACAAAAATAGATATCATTAACTTAATTGGGCACAAGCTCACATTTAAACTTCAAGTCTTTATACTGAGCATATTGAATGATTAAGGACTCAGTCCCACCTGCATTTCTCCCACTTGCTAATATGGTAGCGCTTCTAGCATCTCACACCTGTTTTGCCTTTAGCAGATGGTATTGTAATTGTCTCCTTGAAGGGGAATACTGGGGAGCCTATTTTCTTCTCAAGTAATACCACTCTCTTAGTGGCTTTCCTGCTACAGTAAAGAATGGTTTTCAGTCATGTACCATAGTAGACCATATATTTGAGCACATACCCACATATGTGTTTATAATGTATAATTACCCGCTGTCTTGATATGTTATATTGATCTGTTATGCAATATTCCTAACAACTGTTCTTCATTCCATGTATAGTGCAGTCTCAAGAAGAAGAAAACTTTAAAAACAAAGTCTTATCATAGCATTAGAAACCTTCAAATAGTCCCTGTATCACTTAGAATAAAACCATACAGACCCCATCATTAAATCAAACCACAATGACTTAAAGGAGATGAACAATTTATTCATGTAGCAATGCCCAGAAAAGCATCCGGGTAGAAGCTCTATAAGTGCAAAGACCCTGATGTCGGCACACACCTCCCGTGTTTGAGTTTGTAGTGTATATTAAAGTACACCCACTGGCTTTTTCTAAGAGAACAAAATTGGATCCTTCCACTTCAATAATTTGAATCTTCCTAAATTAAATTGAACCGTGAAACTTAAAATGTCGTCATTAGACATATTTTGAAACAGACACACTTTGAGCTAATTTTTTAAAATGAAATAGCAAATACTTGGGGAGTGAATTCATTCAAAGGGAGGAAAGAGCCCTGGCTCAGCTTGTGTTTCTGGTGTGCTTAATAGAACAGTGATGGCGCTCTGCATCTGCCATCATCCCCTGCCAGCAGATCTTCATCTCCCAGCCACCTGTGAGTTTAGGCAACGGGGCTTCCAACCCTCTGAACAGGCTGTGAGTTTGCTAGTTGTAAATCTGGTAAATTAAGAAAAGGCTTCCAAGAAATCAGTGTTGCTATGTTTCACAGAACATGAACGCCCTGAGGCCATTCTGAGTAGTGTTTATAACAGGTGTCTAATTAACAACTGCAAGTTCTGCTCTCAGGAGAGTCTCTTATGAGAGAATCTTTGATTATTGCTATAATACTCTCTGAGCTCTCTGAGCCACCCCATTTCCAAACACTGAGCATTGGATTTCATATGTTATGTTGTATGCTCATGAATCCATGTGTGTATGTATTACCAGTTTCCATGAAATCCCTTCATCAACCTTGTGAAATATAAATAACTGACATGAATTCCCTTTTACCATTAATGTATCTGAAGAGAATGTCTGTGCACAGTAGGCAGGTTAGTCAGTACATAAAAGAGACGAGACTAAGATGCAAGAGAAGTTGAGATACAATTATCTCTCACCAAGCCAAATGCCTGTACACTCTACCTGCCCAGAGCTATACCAGAGAAGACACATTTCTTTCTCTATGAGCTAGAAGTAGCCCTGTATCTGAGATTGAGTATTTAAAGACATATCTAAAATCTATATCTACACAGAAGTAATCTGCTGTAGAATATTTGTTTAACTATGACAAGATGTATTGCATTTGTTTAACTGTGTAAAAGAGGTGTTGCATTTGTTTATTTATGTAAAGATGTGTTACTGTTTTACCTTGCCTGCCTATGGTACATGACTGGTCTAATAAAAAGCTGAATGGCCAGTAGTGAGGGAGGAGGTATAAGTGAGGCTCCAGGGAAGGGAGAGTAAGTAGAAGTAGGAATTTAGGCTCAAAGAAGAAAGAAAAGAAAACAACAGGGAGATGCCAGGGGCCAGACAGACAGACAGACACAGAGGAAGCAGGAAAGTAGGATATTTTGCCCCAAGGCAAAATGTAGATGAATAGAAACAGGTTAATTAAGTTAAAAGAGCTAGTGGGACAAGCATAAGCTAAGGCTGTGCATTCATAATTAATAAGTCTCCATGTCTTTATTTGGGAGTTGGTTGGCGGCCCAAAAAAATGCCAACTCCAGTAATAATTCTCTCTCTCTTTCTGGCTTTCACTCTTGCTCTCTGCCTCTCCCTCCTATCCCTCTCCCCCTCCATCTCTCCTCTCCCTCCCTCCCCTCTCTCCCACTTTGATTTCTTGATGCAATCTTTGTAGCTCAGGTTAACCTGGAACTCATTATAAAACTCACTCCTGCTTCGACCACCAGGTAGGATTTGTTGTGCGCCATTTTGTCTAGCTCTCCTTATATCTCTGTGTATGTGTGTGCGTGTGTTGTGCCTGTATGTGCACACATGTATACACATATGTGGAGGCTCGAGATTGTCAGAATCTTTCTGAATTGCTCTCTACTTAATTCTTTGAGTCAGGCTCTCTTAATTGGACCCAGAAATAACTGATTGGACTAGACTGACTAGGTAGCTAACTTACTCCAGGGATCACTTTATCTCTGCTTTCACAGTCCTGGAATTAGGGGTGGATCACATCGTACAGCCAGAATTTTCTTTTTTCTTTTCTTTTTTCATTTATTTTACATACCAACCACAGTTTCCCCTACTTCCTCTCTTCCCGTTCCCTCCCACCTCCTTCAGTCTATACCTCTCCCCCATCCACTCCTCCTCTGTTCAGAAATGGTCAGGCCTTCCACGGGAGTCAACAAAGCATGTCATATCACGTTGAGGCAGGACCAAGCTCCTGCATCAATGCTTGGCATGGCAGCCCTGCATGGGGAATAGGTTCCAAGAAGCCAGCTCATGAGCCAGGGACAGGTTCTGATCCCTCTGCTAGGGGCCCCACAAACAGACAAAACTACACAACTGTCGTCCACATGCAGATTGCCTAGGTGGATCCCATGCAGGCTCCCCAGCTATCAGTCTAGAGTCAGTGAGCTCATTTTAGCTAAAGGTCAGGTGTCTCTAGGGGTTTCTCAATCATGATCTTGACCCTCTTGACTCATACAATCCCTCCTCCCTCTAGTCAACTGCTCTAATCAAGGAGCTCAGCCCAGTGTTTGGTTGTGGATCTCTGCTTCTGCTTCTACCAGTTACTGGATGAAGTCTCTCTGTTGGCAATTACGGTAGTCACGAATCTGATTACTGGAGAAGGCCAGTTCAGGGACCCTCTCCACTGTTGCTAGGAGTCTTAGCTGGGGTCATCCTTGTGGATTCCTGGGAAACACATGAGATTTCATGGGTAAACTGGAGGCGGGGGAGGGGATGGGATGGGGGGGATGCAAACATGAGGGATTGGGTTGGTCCAGTTGAGTGCTGGAGAGAGTGGGAGAGTAATGAAAGAGATATCTTGATAGAGGGGGGCATTTGGGGGTTAGAGAGAAATCTGGTGCCAGGGAAACTCCCAGCCAGGATTTTCAAGGGTTCTGAGGATGTGAACTTGGCTACTCACACTTTGATAGCACTTTGCCTGATGAGCTAGGTCCTTTGCAGTTCTTTTTTATCTCGTATTCAACAATTTTTTCTCAGTTAAATTTTAATTCTTTCATTATACTCTAAAAAAGACATTGATTTATTATCAACAGAAACAAATTAATAAATAATCTTCACTCTCCAAACGTTTTACATGCATGAAGTTCAACTTCCATCCCACTGTTAGGTCTTTCTCTAGTGTTGCTTTGGCATTTTCTTTATTAGACCTCTCGAGTGTGTTCATCACAAGTTAACTTGGGCCCTCAGTAAAGCCAAGTAAAATACAAACCGTGAAACTGATCTACGCTATGTAAATGTGTGAAAACCAATTTCAAAAGTAAATGCAAAGAAAACTAGATACTATGACAATGTCATTAGATGTGTTTTATCTGACATGTCAGATTTGCTGTCACCTGTCACTTCAGATGTTTCTATCTCTGGGTTGTGGTGATCAGAGTAAACATTTTCACTTTGAACTATAAAAATCTGTGCCTTTCTCACTGGGAGAAGAGCTGAATAGGGGTGTTATGAATTTCTGATTGCAGCTTGGCATCTGTGTTCCTGTTTTTGATAAGCAATATTGCCAACCTGGATGGTAAGACACTAGCTCCTCTGGACAGCCTTCTGATACCCCCTTCAGTCTGAGGTGTTCTCTTAAACTCTCTTACCTAGAAATCTACAGATTATAATCTCAGAGTGAGTCAGGTACAGAAACATTTAAGAGATCCACAAGTTCAAAGAAGCATTGGTTGACAGCACTTAACCTTCTTTGTGTCCATAAGGCAAACCTATAGTATTGGTGTGTGGGACTGAGTAGGAAATGAAAAGGAGTTGAAAACATGGGATGGCAATCGTGAAAAATGCAAGGAAAATGGGAAGATGAATATATATACACTGAAGCAGTCAGTAATCCTGTCTTTGATCTGGTGAATTCAGAAGATGTATCATAGGTTCCATTTCCTGCTACCTTTCCCTGTTTCTGTTCTCTTCAGTTCTCAGACATAGACAGGCAAATGGAGCTTTTCAAACATGGAACTCTTCATTGCTTAAACAATAAAGTTTAACTGAGGTTCCTTCTAATCCCAACTTTACAAACACTCCAAGATCTTTCAGTGTTTCAGGTATTTTTGACAATGATCCAGAAGGGGGCAGCATTTATTCACAATAGAGAAACCTAACGGTCCCTTACTGAGTCTTCAGAGCTAGACAAAAATGGACATTGAAACAATTCCTGTATTTGTATCTGTCAACAGTAGGAAAAGATATGGAAATCCTGACATCCACTTTGTTGTATAGGAATTTCACGAAGAACTAGCAGATAGCTCCAGGAAAAAGAAATGTAATTCCTTCTATTGACTCAGGACTGAATCCTTGGTGCTGGCCACAGTTTTTGGTACTTGATGGCACTCAAAACATTGATTATTGATAAATACTGCAGGCATACTTCATTCTTGGGATTAATTCAAGACATGCATGTAGAGTAAGCAAACCTATCTTTAGAGTTCTCTTTACCCACCAGTTTTTGTGGCCCTAACTCAAGTATATGTATGCAGCTCCAACCCATATATTTACTTAACAAAGAAGCTGAACACCTGAAATATAGATTTTTTTAAAGCAGAACCTACTATTGTCAGCAAAATATACACCAATTAACTGGCTCCTGGAACAAATGTCAGATTGGGGTTGAGCTGTTCTTTCATACATACCATGAGATAGACTTCATGGCAAAAGTGAGTCTAACACGAGACACATCAGGAAGTAGAAATGACAAGAAGACTTACCTGTTCAGCTACCCTTGAACGCCACCACCTGCGTCACCTTCCACCTAGTTAACCTTGGTTGGTTGTTTCCCCCAGAACCAAATAGGAGTGGCAAAACAGCTTAGGTAATAGTTTATCCCACCCATCTTATTATTTAGCAATAAGGAAGAGAGAGTTTGCTGCTACCTTTCCAACATGCCCAACAGCTGACCATCTCAGATGACTTCTGTCCAGTCTTCTCCCCAGGGGTCTTCTGCCCTCCTTTTAATATCAACCCCATCTGGTCACTTTCCATAGCAGTTTTCATTGAGACTCATTCTTTAGACCTGTTATAGGTTCATGGCAAAACTAATCTATTAGTTCATTAAAGAATCCCATGTTTGGTATTATGTCAACAATGACATCATCACACCCCTGTAGGATAAGACAAACCCCCCTTTTATCCTATAGCAGTTTAACAATTTCATTCTTTACATTTAGTTCTAAATCCACATTCTGTATAAAAGACATAAGATCTTTACTTGGTATTCTCTCTCTCTTTCTGACTCTCCCTCCCTTCCCATCTCACTCTCCTTTCTCCTTTCTTTCTTCCTCTCTCTCTGGCTTAAACTATCAGGCAGTTATTTCAACAACATTTGTCAAGGAGACTAACTTTTCTCAATTTTGTTGACTTTCTTCCTTTACCAAAGATCAGTCACTACATTTCCATATATCTAATTAAGACCCTTTGCTCTGTTTCATTGATCTATTTGTCCTTTTTTTCCCCCATAACACTATCTCATAATTACAGCTTCATTGTAAGTCTGCAAGTTAGGTGATACCAATGGTTCAGCTACATATTTCTGCTTTTATCTTGTAATGGTTATTCTTGATCTTTGTCTCTCACAGAAACAATAGAATCATTTTTTTCAGTATGCCATAGAATAACTTCTGGTGTTTGAATTGGAATTTCATTGAGTCTACTGGTTGAGTTGGGAAATCTTGCCAATTTTTGTGTCTTCTGTCTATGAGCACAGAATATCCTCTATTGTTTCCTCTCTATTTGTCTCATCAGAACTTGTAGTACCCACATTGTGTTATATTTGTGCCTATTTCATTTTGGTAGGGATACTCTTGTAGACAGAATTGTGTTTTTCATTTCAAGTTTCAGGTCTTCATTACTGATATTTAGGAAAGTGTTTTGCTTTTGTGTACTGATCTTGGCACTTTTTTATAACTGTTTATTAGTTCCAATAGGTTTTTATATTTCTTTCAGATTTCCTAAATGGTTAATCATGTCATGTGTGAATGAGAAAAATTTAATTTCTTCTTTCTTGATTATTATTCCCCTTCCTTGTCCTGTTTCACTCTCTAGGATTTCCTGTATGATGCTGAAAAGGAGGGAGGAACAAAGAAATGCTTTGTTCCTGACTTAGCAAGAACTCTTCTAAACCACTGACTGCAATGTCAATTGTAACGTTGTCATTGTAGGTGTTCTTTACCAAATTTAGGAAGTTGTCTCTAGTTTGCTGGGAGTTTTTATTTTTTTAGTCAAGACTAGATACTGGATTTTTCATTTACTCTTTCTGCTTGTATTATGGTTATATGATTTCTTCTTTAGCTTGTTGTTGTAATGTATCGTGTTAACTTACTGGTTTTTCAGATGCTGCGTTGGGGCTGACAAAATTACTTGGCTGGTAAAAACATTTGCCATCAAGCCCGACAACCTGAGTTTACCTTCCAGGAGCTACATAGTGGAAAGAGAAAACTAAGTCCCACAAGTTGCCCTCTGACCTCCATACATAAACTATGGCATGCACAACACACACACACACACACACACACACACATACACACACACACACACACACACACACACACACACACACACACACCCAAAAATTGACATTTTTGTTTTTGTTTTAAATAAGGATGACTTTGAGGCTGGAGTAATAGCTGTTTTAAGAGCACTGACTGTTCTTCCAGAGGACCCATGTTCCATTCCTAGTACCCACATGGTAGCTCACAACTGTCTGTAACTCCAGTTCCAGGGGATTCTCACACAGACATGAATGCCAACAAAACACCAATGCACATGAAAAAAAGTTAAATAAATTATTAAGAAGATTAACTCAACTTACCATACCTGGAATAAATGTCATTTGGGAGGAAAGGAGGGAGGAAAGGAGACAGAGAGAGCAGGCAATATGAGGAGAAGGGAGGGGAGGAGAGGGGAGTACAGAGGAAGGGAGTGGAGGAAAGGGGAGGAGAGGGGAGGAGGAGAAGAGAAGAGAATAGGAGAGGAGAGCAGAGAATAGGAGAGGAGGGGAGAGGAGGGGAGGGGAAGAGAGGAGAGGAGAAGAGAAGAGGAGAGGAGAAAAGAGAAGAGAAGAGAAGAGAAGAGAAGAGAAGAGAAGAGAAGAGAAGAGAAGAGAAGAGAAGAGAAGAGAGAAGAAGAGCAGTTGTGATTCCGAGAACAAACGGCAGTGGCTGGCTAGAGATTTATGGGAAGTAGAGCTCAGATCTTGCCCAGCTTGTCCGGGAATTTTTTCTGTTCATGGGTGATTTGTTAACTGCTGTCTGGTCAGCCTTTCCAGAGAGTCAGTTTTGGACTAATCCTCACATTTAGAGACACTAAAGCCAAGCCAAGATTGTTTTCCAGGAATAGGGTTTTATAGGAAGAGTCTACTTCATATGTTGTGTAGAAATTGGTGAGTATTCTACTTCATATTTAAGAGCACAATCACCGCATGCAAAAAAGTAGTAATATTATAACTTGGAAAACACTAGGGTTTTTTTTTAAGTTTTATTTTATTTATGTGTTTGTGTGTGGGTAGGTATGTGCACATGAATGCAGGTGACTTTGGAGACCAGAAGAGGGCATCGGATCCCCTGTAGATGGAGTTACAGACACTTGTGAACTGCTCATTGTGTATGCAGTGAACTGAACTCTGGTCCTCTTTGAGAGCAGTGCATGTCCTTAATCACTGAGTCATCTCTCCAGCACAACAAAGCACTATACTTCTTTTAAAGTTCCTTGCTTTTCAGAATAGACCTAGGTCCACATGGCAGTGGATATTGAAGTAGTCAAGGCTTTCATTGATGTTTTCAGAGTACAATGGCACTGAATTGTTTAATCAGATACACTTCTCATCCCACGTTGAGAGGAATCATCTAGGTGAGTTCATTAACAAGAACACCTACTGAAATTCTAGATTAAAAGATTGCTTTTAATAAGAAAACATGAGCCAAATGGAAATCCACAAATCCAATATGTGATGCAGGAAAACCAGGAAATAGCCAATCTTCTGTAAGATCAATATGGCTTGTGCTTCTGCCTTCCCATCCTTCATATTCGGAGAGAAATGTAATTTCCCAGTCGGGCCAAACTCCATGGCTTCTCTAGTATAGAAGCATCAAAGATCAGAGAAGAAAGAAGAAAATCAGCAATGGAAGAAAAGAAACAAGAGCATAGGTAGCAAAAGAAAAATCTAAAACAGCCTGAGAAGGGGATCTGCCGCCTGAGCAGGGAACCTGCTGCCTGAGAAGAGGTTATGCTGTACCAGCAGCAGCAATCTCCATGAGCATTTTGCTGCCATAGTTTATACTTTTCCATTCTGTATGTGCAGTCATGAAAAGAGAAAATGAGCGACAACTCTTGCTAGTTTGTTTTCATGTTCATAAATTGTGCTAATTTTCAATCAATCAGTGTTACAGTTATAAGATTATATTTAATTGCTGTCTGTGAAAACAGAATCAGCAATTTCAATGTCCTCATGCAAAGGATTACCATACACTCAACTTTTGCAGGGGTGCTTTTCAAATACTGTGCTTTCATCTGCTACACATTAGTATATCTTTCAGAAAAACAGCTTTGAAAACAGTTATTAGAACACAAAGCTATGATTGTAATTATATTCACCATTTTGTCCTGTCTCAGGCTGTTTTAATTTAGTGTCATTATTTGAACGCCTAATAGTCACTCTGTTGATACTTGTTAAATAACCAGAAATACTTGCTAATGAGTTTTAAATGATATAATAATTAAGATCAAGTGTTTCACAATTAAATAGATGAAATTAGTTCACTACCTATGCCTGTGAGCAAGTTTTTAAAATCATTTGCATTAATCAAAATACATAATTAGTTTTTCCATTCAGTGGTCATTAATATGCATTCAATAATTCACATGTAGCTCTTAGCAAAAAAAAATGCACATTCTAAAAGATGTTAGCTATTATTACTTTGATGCCTCATCATAGGCAAAGGTTATATATGATTATTTAATTTGCTTATTTGGCTACATAAATAATATGCAAATATTTTGTAATAATATGAAACATTTTTTCATTTCAAAATGGCACATGCTGGTGTTTAATCTCCAAGATTCACCAACAAACATGTAAATTAAAATTACCTAAGAATTTGCTTGTCTGTTGCTACAGGGTAGAGTATGAGTGGCAGGTGATGAATGTCCATTTGACTATGGAACTTCATAGAATCCCTGGAAAAGCACAAATTTCAGAGCTTTACCTTCCAGGATAGCCACCTAGAAGAGGAAGTATATAGTCTCTCTTATTCCTGGACAAAGGAAAAGATAGAAAAGTAGAAAGCGTCCCTATGCGGAAAAGGGAACAGGGCAGAGTAAGGGTGTAGTGGCAGTGTGGCAGACCTGAGAGAGTGTGGACATTATAGTGAGATAGATCTAAATTTGGTTTCTTTGCTTAACAACTTGCTACCTAGGCTACTTAGCAATCTGTACCTCTGTGCCACATTTTCCTAATGGCAATAAACATTTTTAACTATATTGCAGAGTTGTTGTGAGGCCAAAATGGAATCAGAGTCTTGGAAACATTCTCAATCTATTTTCTAATCTATATAAGTTATTTACAAAATACTCTTTGAACATTCTGTAGGCGAGGGGAGTATTAAAATGCTTGCCAAAGCCTGGTCTCACACTTGCTTACTCATTGCTTCTATAAGCATCCTTGGAGACTGAAAAGGATTCATCTCACATTATCTTAGCTAAGCTGGAAACTTATTTTCCAGATGTATGTGTCCTTTAGCCAATCAGTTCAAACCCAGATATCTTCTGGAGCAGAGATGGTTGACGCGGCTCAGGTCTTTGGTCCTCTGGTGGCCCATGCTGGTTGGTGCCGACTCTCTTACTTCCTAGCTGTGGAATGGGAGCATCCTGGCCGCCAAACCCTCCGGCTGCTGTCGCATCTCCTGCACCGAGTTAGTTCTCTGACTCTTGGACCAGGTAACAGTTAGTTCTGTGACAAAGGGTACAAGCTCTTCTTGAAAATAAAAAGCCGCCGGGCGGTGGTGGCGCACGCCTTTAATCCCAGCACTCGGGAGGCAGAGCCAGGCAGATCTCTGTGAGTTCAAGGCCAGCCTGGTCTCCAAAGCGAGTTCCAGGAAAGGAGCAAAGCTACACAGAGAAACCCTGTCTCGAAAAACCAAAAAATAAAAAAATAAAAAAAGAATAAAATAAAAAGCCATCATTATTAAAGATAGGAATTTGGAGAAGATGAGGAAGTCACATGGGTTCCAACTCATTTTGTAGGGTTCCAGCCCAATCCACAGGTTCCAGCTTCTCTTTATATCCCCCCCCCAGCCATCTCATCTTTCTAGTATAACTGTAGGCATCAAATTCCAGTAGCAACTCAAGAAACTCAAGTTCATATTATCTGTTTCTCATGCTTCCATATTGGATAGGTCCAAATACTTATAATAATACCCTACAAGCACAATGTGTGTGTGTGTATATACACACACACACACACACACACACACACACACACATATATATACATATATATATATACATTTGTACTTACATCTATATTTATATTTAGCATATTACATTTCAAATAAATTAAGTCACAGAATATGTGAAATTTTGTGTCTTTTTTTTTTACTTAGCTTGTTTTTCAAGGTTCATTCTCTTGGCCTCATGCATCAATATTCCTTCCCTTCTTTAGTTAAATAATCGATTTTATGGCTACATCACCTTTTGTTCATTTGTTCATTGATAGACTTTGAACTGTTTCTACTTTTTAGAAGTAGACTGAGGTGAAATATGCATGACATTGTGAATGAACTAAATAAGGGTGATTGTAGACTTTAAGATGTGTTGCATAAACTTCACCTTGATTTTAAAAAATAAGGTTATAAAGTTGGTTTTCTTTTGAAAAAAACACTTTATGTATGTGTAATTGTTTGGAATGAAACTGAAACAACATCACTGAAGTTCATAAGTGGCAAACTGCAGTAAAGAACAGCTGTGTGGTCATTAAACTGGACATTCTGTGTGATAAGATCAGAGCTTTCATATTTGACTAGAATCTGCTTCGTATATTATTCTTTGCTCTGCTATTTTGCTATGAGTCTGCCATTGATTGACTTCTTGACATGCTCATAAAATCAATTTACATCCAAGCTCTGAGAATAATTCTCTTAATAGGTCGCTGCTTTCACCATTTAGCCAACCGAGACACATTTCTTTCCACACCACTCCATACTTATTTAGGAAGGCATTTGGTAACACTTATCAGCCTGCACATGCCAACAATTAGATGTCGATAGAATTTCTATGCTCAATCTTTTGTATGCAAGGATCATACTAGCTAAACAGTTTTCTGAACTCATCGGTTTTTTTTTCTTTTTGTTTGTTTGACTTTTTTTTTTTGACTATGTGGTGACTTTAGACACATCAGATAAAGGCCCTCTACATCTTACCATCTCTCTCTCCTAAAAAGAGCATGGTATGGAAGGAGAATACCCCTTTTTCAGGTTCCTTTTATAATATTTGTTTAGCTTTTCTCATAAGTGTGGCTTTTCTTTCAGATGGTAACTCAGCTTTCTTCTTTGATGTTTTATTTCTTTCTTAGTTCAAAGATCTTCAGGGACTATCCTTATCCTATAGGGACCCTTCCCTCCATGGGCAGCCACACACACTGTACCTCTTGCACTGTACACCAGGTTTACATTTAGTGACTAGAATATATACAAATTATCTCCATCTTGGCTGTACCTTCCATTTTTGATACTCTTTTTCAGCACACCCAATGTGGTTTATTCCATTTCATCACTCAGGTCTCAAATTATTTGGTACCTCCTCAGAGCAGGCATCCTTCACTAAAGCATCTTCCTCAATCATCCCCCATTTCATTTGCTGTATCTCTCAGTATCTTGCTAGATGTCATTATCCTTGACAAACAGAATTTTACTTGACTACTTTGCAGCTGCTTCTCACTCTTTATGGAATAAATCTCAAACAATTAGAAAACCTACACTATTTATATTTTTTAATGAATGGCTAATCATGGAAATAAATGTAAAATAATGTAAATAATGCAAATAAATGTAAAATTGCAAAGTGAACCATGATGGCATTGTAATACAAGTTACTATAAAAGAAGGGGTATTTCTTTCAATTCATTAGAGTTATTTGGGGTGGCAGAATATAATCAGTTGGTGTACTTTTAAATTTTAATTTGGAAATGTTGATAATTCTATTGGTATCATATTGACATGAAATTGACCATTTTATTATAGTGGACTTAAAAATTAAAAATCTAGTCCGTCAATATAATCACATTATGCCTGCTTCTCAGTTATAAGATGATTTGGAAATAGTAGGAAGAGCCAGGAGATAAGAGTGGAGGCAAGAGCATCTGTCATTAGATGGGAAAAGAACAGGAGGGTCAGTGAAGGGCCTGTGTCATGAGTGACAGTTGCTAACCCTGATGCTAGATGACGATGGAAAACTTTCTATTAAATTCATTCATCTGAAGGTGTCATTACCAATTGTTCCAGTATTATTACTGGAGAGATTGTGAAAAGAGCAAGGCTGAGTGTACACGTATTGTTATACAATATGTGACTCCTACATACATAGTTACACAAAATCAACTTCCTCTTTGTTACCTTAGGCAAAGGATAGACATTTCTGTGACCCTTGGTTTTACAATCTGTAACTTGAGCGGTCCATACTATCTTTAAAGTTTAAGACTTAAACGATACAACATGGAAAAATGCCTAGAACACCATATGCATTCTGTAAATGTAGAATTCACTTTTCTCATTTGCAAGTTCTAAAAATCATTCTACCACTATCACCTGGCCAGAACCATTTGCCCTAGATGGAAAAATGCCAAGATGGAAAAATCCTAAGTTAGTGAAGAGAAGCTCTTCTAGTGTTAGTGAGGTCTCCACTGTCTAGGGCTACCCTAGCGGACCCAGAAGCTTATAGCATGAAATTCTAAGAGCTAGGGGTCTGTTGTTCCAGGCCTTAGAATCCAGACACATGTGGCTCTCAATAGTCAGACTGAAGGTATATTGCTTTCACCCTCCGCAGACCTGGCACTGTGCAGCCATGACAATCATTAGCTTTGGGTAGCAGTGAGAGGAAGCATCAGACAGTGCCTGAGGGGGGCGGAGATAGCAGCTCAGGTTTGGGACCCTCAGTGTCAACAAGGGCTTGTGTTTTGTCTTGGGCTCACGACATTAACACCCTTATAGCAGCTGACCACTTCCTCCTAACTCTTATCAACCAGGGCCCACAGTTTCTCATCTCTGCTTCTGTGTCCTGCTGCTTCTGCTCCCCATTGTTTCTGCTGCCAGCCACTCTGGAGAAGTCTTCAGGTGTCCTCTTGGTGCTGTTTGTTAGTGCTGCTGCTGCCAGTGTTGCCATCTCCTCTTCAGGTCACCCTTCAGCCCACTCTATTAATGATAAAGATCAAAAACAGGCAAGAAAAGACCACTAAAGAGAAATCTTTTCTTGATCTAATTTTCATTACCAAGGGGCAACACAAGAAGGTGTTTCCTGGCGGGCAATGGTGACACACGCCTTTAATCCCACTCAGCACTTGGGAGGCAGAGTCAGGCGGATCTCTGTCAGCTTGAGGCCAGTCTGGTCTACAGAGCAAGTTCCAGAATAGCCAGGCTGTTACACAGAGAAACCTTGTCAAAAAAAAAAAAACCCACAAACAAACAACAAAAAAAAAAGGAGTTTCCTGAACAACTAGGAAAGTAATCTGAAGATTCTACTTACATAACCACCATGAGTAAAGTGGCAAGGGCCTTTGCATCAATCATGCACATAAAAGATTGTGTTTGTACCTATCACAGGCCTTCTGATGGACCTCCAGTGGGAAATTTTCCCACTCTGGCAAGAGTGAAAATGGCTACTGGAGTTCCTGGGGCTTTTAATGTCAAACATGCTTTAACATGCTGTTTGAAAAAGTCTTAGCTAGAATAAAGTGCCTTTTGGAGCTATAGTATGTCTTAACAGCTATAGTTGTAGTTTTAGCCTCTTCAAAGCATCAGGGAAGTGTTCAAAGTCATTGGCTTCTATGAGGGCAGTCTGTTTAGTTGCCCTAGAGGGGCTGCTTGGGTGCCAGTCCTTTCCTCAAGGCAGGTAGAAGGGCCTCACAACTGAAAATTAGGGATCAAGTTTCTCTGGCCCCAACATCTTAGCTTATTGAAAGGAAAAATGAACGGTAAAGGTGGTACTTACAATAAAGGCTTATCAACAATAATAGTGAATAGTTAATAATTCTTTAAAAATGGTATCTAATGGTTATCTATTCAGTCAAATACTCATGGAGAGAGTTGAGTAATTTTATCTGCCTTAAATTTTGAATAGCTCTAAACAGGGATTAAATAATTCTTTTTTCAAAAACAAGAAGAAGGAGGAGGAGGAAGAAAGGGAGAGGAAGAGGAGAGGGATGAGGAAGGGGGAGGAGTGGGCAGAGAGGAAGCAGGAAGAGAGGAGCTGGGAGGAAGAGAATAGAGGGGCAGGGAGGAAGAGGAGGAAGGGTAGAAGGAGGAGGAAGGAGAGAAAGGGAGAGAAAGTTTTATATATGGGTAGCAACTTAAGTTTTCTATTAACATCTGGTGTATGTCTTATTACATCTGTAAAGCACTGAGTTTATGTCCTAACCTTGGTGGTTTCTTGCTGTGGGATATTCTGTATGGCAAATGTGTTGCTCTGATTGGTCAATAAATAAAACACTGATTGGCCAGTGGCTAGGCAGGAAGTATAGGCGGGACAAGGAGGAGAATAATGCTGGGAAGAGGAAGGCTGAATCAGAGAGACACTGTCAGCCACCACGATGACAAACAGCATGTGAAGATGCCGGTAAGCCATGAGCCACGTGGCAAGGTATAGATTTATGGAAATGGATTAATTTAAGTTGTAAGAACAGTTAGCAAGAAGCCTGCCACGGCCATACAGTTTGTAACCAATGTAAGTCTCTGTGTTTACTTGGTTGGGTCTGAGCGCTGTGGGACTGGCAGGTGAGAGAGATTTGTCCTGACTGTGGGCCAGGCAGGAAAACTCTAGCTACAGTTTCTCCTTGTAAAGTCTACTTTCTAACTAATTCATTCTCCTATCTATTTGTTTCCTGGTTACTTTGCTTCCTATAGGAACCACTTAATTTTTTTTATTACTATACAACAGTAAATAGGTATCTTTACTGTTCAAATTTTTAAGTGAGCCTCAATCTTTCAAGATATCTGTGCTTACTTCTACTTTGTAATTTTTGGTTCAGACCAGATACAGTCAATGCAAAACAAGATATTCATGTCTGATTTCAGCTCTTCAAGAATGTTGAAAACATTATGGCCATATATGCTTTGTTTTTTTTTTTTTACTATTTCTAGTTTGTTTAAAAGATTTATATTTATTATGTGTATGTGCCTATACATGGGCAAGTAAGGTGATTTCAAAGGCCAAAAAAGGGCACTGGATCCCCTGAAACTTTCATTAGAATCATGTGTGAGCCACCCAGTGTGGTCCCAAACCTGAGTCCTCTTCAAGAGCACTAAGTGGTCTTAACCACTAAGCCGCCAGTCCGACCCTCCTGTGTCTTGTCTGACCATGAGTTCTGGACACCTCAACAACACTTAAACACATCAGAAACTGGACTCACTTTAAATGTCTCTTCTCTAGACTGTAGATGACATTTGTTATAGAAGGCAGTTCCCTAGAAACTTACCTTTTCTCAGACTGAGCAACCAAAGGAACTACCCGTCAGAGCAAATGTCCCACTACCAGGCAGCAGGGACTTGTGCATTGAATACAGAGACAAAGGAGACCAGTTAGTCTCCTCCATAGAGGTTTTTCTCAAGGCCCATATGCATCTTGTGTTAAAAGACCTTGACTTCCTTCTACATGGCAAAGCAGTGTGAGGCTGTGTATCCATTCCCTGTGTCTAGTTCTCTCTCCTCCCATGGATTCTGTGACTTCATGGTGTCTTTGCAAGTGAAGTTTTTTACGTGGTGGGACCAAATAAGAACCCAAGAAACATGCTCTGTGGCTGAGTTGGCACTTCCTGGCCGAAATATTTGTTACTCCTGGCAGATCTCAGGGAGGAAAATAAAACTTGTCTTGCCAGAGCCTCAGTGGCCAATGACTGCCATGCCAAGAGTATACTCCAGGGAAAGAACACTAGGGTGAGAACAGCATTGCAATTTACATTGCCATTCCATTTTATAATGGGAAATAGCATTGCTTTGTGAGGAATTAAGGTTTTTTAATTATGAAAGCATTGAATGAAGTGTCAGCTGGAGTATGTTTATTGAAATGCATCAATACGTTAGACAAATTGAGCCTTGTTGATTTACCCATGGCAGCCAAACTGAAAAATTTCTATTGAGCCTGTTAGAAATCTGGCTGTGACCCACTCAAATGACAGTTTTGAGTCAAAGCTGAATAGGACCATATATAAAGTGTGTGTCAGTGTGTGTGTGTGTGTGTGTGTGTGTGTGTGTGTGTGTGTGCTCTTGCCCTTGATGGGAAACAAAGACAGATGAGAAAACTGTTTATCCTGTGAGCACCAAGCATCATACTGAGTCCCTTTTCAATGTTAAAGTTTGGTGCCTTAAGTCTGTTATCTGTGTGTGAGGAAAACAACATTGCAACTGCAGGAGAAACGGAGAGGAGGGTGAGATAGGAAGAAAACCAGCAACAGGAATGAGAAACCAGGTTTTAATGACAAAGTCACTTTGCCAACTGTAGCTCGGGTGCTAGGTAAGATGATCTGACTTCATTAGTTGATACCCAGGCTCCCAAAGCCATCATCAGCCTGGAAGAAAGCCATATGTGTTGGTCATACAAATGGACATTGATTTTTTAATAAACTGGAACCCAAATCCAACATCACTCCATGATATCTTTTCTCAGGAGAGAGTATTTCTCGCTCATGCCTGGCACTGCGTCTCAGCTCTTATATTACAAGAATTACATGGGTGAAGCAGAGGAGAAAACATCAGCTCACTTAAGTCATGTGATAAATGAGGCAATTAAGGCAATTAGATGCACAGTTACTGAGTTATATCTGTTTTGCTTTGTAAAATATCATTTTAAGTAGGATCATCTGTCTTACCATACTTGACAGCATTAGAATTTTGTGGAGCAGAAAAATTATGGTTCGTTACTATGAAAACAGTGCCCACTCTCCTAACAGGATAAAGCAGCCACTGTCTCTAAGTTGGAGGTTGTGATTCCTTAACCCTTTCTCTGGAAGAAGACACAACACACTTCACATTGGCTTACATTGTTTCGAATATATCTGTTTTCTACAAATACACAGCTGGCCACCCAGGGACTGAGAGGTAAGTGGACAGAATTGCATTTTCCCCCCAACACATGACTTACCAAGTGCATCCTTTCAAAGGAAAAGACAGAATGATGTTGTAACAGTTTGCACCTTCTGTGAAGAGTTACTGGAGTGAAGGAAGAAGCTGCACTCTTGTCCAAGGCTGTCAGGAGCATAGTGTTGCCCATCAACAACCACATTTCCTTCATATGCAGAACTTGTTGCTCTAGGAGATGTGTATACATCTGCAGAGGCATTAAGGAGTCTCTGGAAAAGAAAGTCAGGAGCCATTTTGTTTGAGGAGAGTCTCCAGGGAATGGCAGGAGAACTATTTAAGGTGTTTGGCAGGTCCAAACACCAGACACCATGAGGTGAAACAAATCATAAGTGACAAGGTCACTTTGACATACTGAGCAGGTAGAGCCAACTTCTTGACAAGAGAGACATCTAGAAATTGTACACAAACTAAATTATGTTCCTTTGCACCCACAAGCTTTGTTTCTTTTGTTTAAACTCTTGAGCTCATATTTAAAAGTGAGGAAAATTTCAAATCTAAGTAAGGATTATTTTGGCCAACACACATGCTCCACAGTTTGCTGAAGAGTGACTGTCTAGTGTACATGTTCACAAATATCCACACACCTTCTTCTTCCTTTTCTGTTACCATTTGGGAGCACTGGAGAATTCTTGAACTATTGCCTGGATGGTTTGGGGTAAACTAAGTCAATGCTGTCATGGAATGGTGCTAAGACAGAAATCTGCTGACACGGGATTCTTAGGAGAATAACTGAGCATTGTAAGCTGAGCAAATGAGGAGAATCTAGGAGTTGCAGCCAAGAAAGCGTTCTTGACTTGGAAGTGGCACTGGACAGATGGATCTGCTGTTAAGAGCTTTTGCTGCTCAATCTGGAGGGCAGAGCTTGGATCTTAGAAACCAGCACCCACTTCAGGTAACTCACACACTCCTGTACTCTAGCTCCAAAGGATCTGTTACCTCTTCTGGCCTCTGTGGGCATATATCACACAACTATACACACCCAAACATAGCCACACAATGACACACACACAAAGAAAAGAAGATGTAAAAGCTATTAGGAAGTGAATAGAATTTAAATCATGTATGTGTGTTTTAAGTTGACAATGCCTTCTGGCCCTTTGGGTTGTTTTTTAATTTCATAAGCACCTCCTAAGTGGAGAGTTGGTGGTGTTCATGATGTACCATACTCACTGGATTCTTCAAACCTTGATAATAAGCATTTAGAATCAGAGGAGAATGAAATGTACAGCATAATATTGACACTGGCTGGGCATTGACTAACAATCTCTCAAAATACAAAACTTCCATTATACTGAGCAAAAGGACACAGCTTGGTGAAGCCAAGATAATGGTCCTTATTCCTTCCCATCAAATCTCCATCTTCAACACTGACTGTGAGGAAGGCAAGATCAAGGCACTTACTCCACCAGTTCAGAAAAGACTATTATCTTCTCAAACCCTTGTTATTGGAGTATTTATGCCTCAAAAATACTTCCCTTTAAAAAGAGTAGCATAGTTTCTAAGGAAAACTATGAAACAAATGAATGAAATCCTTAATGGCTTATACTCTCATTATTCCTGCGACTCATTTTTAAAGATATTCATGAATGCTTGGTTTTTCAGATGAATTTTAAAAGAAAGAGATTTCATTAGAATAGTTAGGGAATTACATATAATTTACACATTGATCTGAATTTAATTAACATTGTTATGCTATTGAATTTCCTTAACCAAAACATATTCAAGCTTAATTATATGCACTTCAGTGGAATTACATAATTTTCCCTATAAAAGTCTTGCAAGTCTGCTACACTGATTCATGGATTTTAAAATAATTTTATTGCTATTGAGCTGGATTTTTGTCTCCAAGTTCCCTAATTAGCTCTATTGAGTTTTGTGTAATGGTCTTGTATTGATATCATTTATTTCTCCTCATGCTACTTCACTTTGAGAAAATAATATGTTTGACTCACTTTTTCAGTATTTCCAATTCATTTTCCTTTCTTGCTTTGTTGGATTAATTTGGAATCCTATTCTAGTTGCTATGGCAGAGCCAAGCATTTTTATGTATGAGTTAAGAATAAATTTTAATTTAAAAGTTTGTCAAGACTTTGGTGGAAGTGCTTCTCATGTTTCTCTATTAAATGTACTGTTTACTAAATTTTATATATTTTTTTCATTCATTAAAGAACTTATTTCATTTCTAGTTTGAAGTTAATAATGGTATTTATTTATAAGAAATACATTTTGTAACAATGTATAATATTCTCTAAATCTTACTTTTAAGAAATTATGTTAATACATTTCCCAGTTCTATAACATATACTTCTAGAATAAATGACATTTGATAATTTGTATTATTCTCTGAAAAATTACTGATTTTAACTTGTGACTATTCTTCTGGTTTTGTAAGAAAATTGTGGAA
Source organism: Peromyscus eremicus (assembly GCF_949786415.1). Lineage (NCBI taxonomy): Eukaryota > Metazoa > Chordata > Mammalia > Rodentia > Cricetidae > Peromyscus > Peromyscus eremicus. The sequence continues at coordinate 56,025,833 of NC_081436.1, forward strand.
CTTAATTGAATGAGTTTTTAAGTTTCTTAATATTTTGAATGCTTTGGAAAATTTATTTAACAGAAATTATCTGTTCCTTAAGAGTCAAGTAGAACTGACTCAAATTTTTTTTTTTTAGTCAGGATAGATTATTAATATGGTTATTGTTGTATTCAATTTTACCTCTTCCTGAGGCATTTAAATAATCTGAATTTCTCAAAAACATCCTGTATTTTCTTTTGTTTTATGATGGCTTATATTATTGTTTTCTTGTTATTATTATTATTTTTTTTTTTTTTTGGTTTTTCGAGACAGGGTTTCTCTGTGTAGCTTTGCGCCTTTCCTGGGACTCACTTGGTAGCCCAGGCTGGCCTCGAACTCACAGAGATCTGCCTGGCTCTGCCTCCTGAGTGCTGAGATTAAAGGCATGCGCCACCACCGCCCGGCAGGTTTTCTTGTTATTATTGTTTACAGTATTCTGAGAAGAATTATGAATTCTATATCACCAGTTATTTCATCACTTCTCATTATTAAAATATATTTACTAAGGAAAATAAATTACTAACTTCCTATTTTATTCATTAAAGTTGTTTCATACTCTTCACTAATGAGTGCCCATCAGTCTCCTCTTGCCCCTCAATTAATGTGAGTTATTTCTACTTTAGAAGAAGTTTTTAAGAGCCACAATAGAGCCATCTGGAATTCAGTTAGATTTTGTAAAGTTTTGCAAACTTTTAAGCAATCGTTGCGATTATATAGAAGGGATGTATGGGAAAGCTTATATCTATAAAAGGCTAGTGACTATTCATCCTATTCTCTTCTTTCTTTTTGTCTCTAAGCAATTAGCATAGTGACATATCAAACCATTTTAGTGGTTTCATCCATTTGCCTGTTCTCTATATATTACATAAAATTATTCTTAGCCATTTCTAACCTAGAGATATGCTTCATAGTCAATCAGAAAATTACAGAAATAAATAAATAATTGCAGACAAAGAATTTCAACGTATGACAATAAACTGAGTATAAGTTATAATCCATCTTCAGTATTAAAATTCTATCAAATAGCCAAGTGATCTTTCCTCTTTGTCTTTCAGAATGCTCACTATTTTAAAGCAAATTTTTTTTTCCCGAATATAAAACAAAGCAAAAGTTTTAGAAAAAATATAAAGGAGAAATAAGAGCTACTTATTATTTACCCACTCATAGATAAGAAGAATAAGTAATTTATAATGTTTCTTTTTGTCTATCTATATAGGTATGTGTGTATTCATGCATATGCATACGTGTGTGCAATGTGTGTGTGTGTGTGTGTGTGTGTGTGTGAGTGTGATGGAAATTTCTCTCTAAATTCAGACATCATGAGGCCTGAAACATGGCTCAGCAATTAAGAACACTTGTTTGTGCAGGGGACCAAAGTTTGGTTCCCAACACCATGTCAAGTGAATCACAACCACATCAAGTGGATCACAGACACTGGTAACTCCAGTTCCAAGGGATCTGAAACCTCTCTGGTCTGTGCTGGCACCTGCATGCACCTGTTCTCTCTCTCTCTCTCTCTCTCTCTCTCTCTCTCTCTCTCTCTCTCTCTCTCTCACACACACACACACACACACACACACACACACACACACACATATACATATATATACATATATATATATGTATATGTATATATATATATAATATAAACAAGAGGTAGTATTCCTAAAAGTATTTTAGCTAGCAGAAGGAGAAGCTGGAAGAATTTAAGGGCTGAAGGGTGGGCAGGAACGCTGTAAAATGCTGTCTTCTGGGCATGATGTGACTATTGTACTCAGGAATACAGCAGCTGTGGTTACCTATGCAACACTTGTGTGAGCTCGAACTAGTCAAATTTTCAGGATAGACCAGGGAGAGGCTCGTGAGCTGAGGAGCGATTGGCAATGAGTGGGTCCTGAGAGAGGAGTCACTTTCCTATGGCTGGGCGGCCACTTTTAAGTTACCAAGGGCTCCAGTGAGTGGTACTGCAACTGTGCACTTATGTTCAGCACTAATTGGGTTTGGTGGGACATAAAGAAATAAAGGAAAATAAATAAGATGTTGATGGGAGACGTAATGGTGGGAGTCTAGGAGGGACTGGAAGAGGAGAGTAGGGATTAATCTGATCAATACTTTTTTTTTTATATGTGTATGACATTTTCAAAGAACAAATGAAATTTCATCAAAACAAAACAAAAAGTGAATTATGATTGGGAAGACAATAAATATCATCCTCAATGTAATTTAAAACATAAACTTACGGATAAATTATTAAATTGCTTTTGATTGAGTTTAAAACAGGGTAATAGAAATTACAGAATATATTGACCTTTAAAAAAATTCCATGCTCTCTTAGATAATCATTTTCTAAATCACTGTGTTCATTGGGACAGGAAATATTACTCCAATGTCAGTCCTGCTTTGGTTTTATATTATGCAGGCTGTGTCATATTTTTCTTTTGAGCAAGCTTTTACTACATTTAAATCCCCTTTGTTCAGGACCAACATCGTTTGGTTTTGCAGATAGTACAAAATGCACTTCATCATCCCCAGACCTTGAGGCCACAGCTTCCTCACTGTTTTCTCCTAGTGGGTTGACATGGGTGTAAAAAGGAAAAGTGGGAGTTCACTATGGTCTGCTGGTGGAGTTAATGATAATTTTAACTAGTTTTGTGTAATGGAACTTAACAAAACTGGAGAGGATGATGATGATAGAGACAATAATGATGATCTTAGAAGTGTAGAGCACAGTGTCTAGACAGTTAAATGACTATATAAATTATCAAAACCAAAATGTCAAATTGGAATTTTTATTTCATTGTCATCTGAACTTCTCATGTACTATTCTGCTACAAGTTACAGAACATTGTAGTTCCTTGAAAACGTAGATAATGGCCCATGTATTTTGTGTTCGAGAGCTTTGTTTCAGGAGAAAAATAGACATCATTTTAGTGAGACTCATCCCTGGAATGTGGAGCATTCAGTTAGCATATGTCTTGGAGTTATTTACAGAACCATTAAGGGGAGGGGTGGCCCAAAGGCAGCTGCTTCTTTGAAAAGCCCAGCACAGCATGGTTAAGGACTCGTGAAAGGTGCATCCCTTGAAATCCCCGTACAATGTACAAGCAGCTAAGCTGATGGAAAGACTCCCCTCCCCAGCAATTATTACTGCTTATATGACCTGAAGGAGGGGCCTTCAGACTTTTTCAACTTTCTGAGCTTTGTGTGTTTCATTCTTCTTAGTTTCCTGAGTCTTACTGTCTTAGTTACTTTTCTATTGATATGAAAAGACAGAGTGTCCAAGGTGATCAATAAAAAAAAAATTAAATGGGGGCTTGTTTACAGATTCAGAAGGTGACTCCATGATCATCATGGAAGAGAGCATGGCAGCAAGCAGGCAGCTTAAGGCTAAAGAAGTATCTGAGAGCTTACATCTTATTCACAGTTGAGGCAGAGAGAGAGAGAGAGAGAGAGAGAGAGAGAGAGAGAGAGAGAGAGAGAGATGAATGATGAAATTTTGTGGGCTTTTGAAATCTCTAAGCCCACTCCCAATGACATATCACCCCCAACAAGGTGACAACCAAACAGTTCTACCAACTGTGTCCCAAGCATTCAAATATATTATCCTACGGGGGGGGGGGGGGGGACATTCTTATTAAAACCCCACACTGATGAACTTCCCTTCTCCCTCTAGGAGGGAATATTCCAATGCATAGGAAATAGCTGAACAACATCACTACGAAGCAGCCTCTGCTCCTGGAGAAAGGCAGCATTAAAATATAGCTTCATAATTAAAATTCACATGTGGCCACAATGAAAGTATAATCTGTCTGCAGGCTTTTCAAAGCTGTAGTAAAATTGGGGCAGAGGTCCAGAGCAGGGTGGGCTAGAAACAATAAAAGGCTAAACCCTGGGTTCCAGTGGCTCATCAGAACTCATGTATGTGAATATTCCTGAAGGTGCAAGTCTTATTGCAAATGACCCAAGCTGATCCAACCTCATGGCTCCAAAGCTAATTAGCCAGACAGTCTCTTGGCCCAAGTGAAAATAAAATGCTGGTCAGTACAGAAAGATGAATTTTGTGGCAAGATCACTCAGTTAAAGTAGCTGTCATTACTTGTCAATACCCCTCTTGCCACGAGGTAATGGTGGAAAAATGGCTCCAATTTGATATATTTCTGGAAAAAAGGCATCCATTCATTCAGATTGCTCATGATTCATTTGTTTTGGAAAAGGTCAGAATACCAAGACTGTTTAAAAATTCACTTCAGTCCAAACTCAATTTTTCACATTAAATATAAGATCTTATATTTTCAAATATTTTAAACTATTTCATTCTAATTTAATTCTAGCTCACTGTTATGCATAATGCATTTTACATGTTAATTCACTATTTGAAAACAAAGCTTTTTAAAAGACTATTAATGTTTTTATGGTCATGGTTAGCATTTACACACGCTGTTTCATTAGTTAACATTTTCTGAAAACATGGATTTGCATGACTGTTTGGAATCACTGATAGAAAAAGTCTAGATTCTGTTCCCTTCTTGTTATACTGGTACATGTATGGCCATGCCAGAAATTATCTTCTAGAACTGTATTTGAATCACAAGTTTTGTTTAAATACAATTTTTAACTTCTAGTGTGGGAAAGTGAGATAGGGAGTTTATGATGACTTATTTCACAGCCGAGGAATGAACCACAAGTGCCAATGACTGGAAATAATTAGTCACCCTTTGAATAATGTTTTGATTTACATTTGGGGGTTTGTGTCCATAGGAAAGACTATGCTGAAATTTCCCCTCAAAGTGTATAACTTTGCTTGTCAAACCCATTAATATTTTCTGGTTCTGTTGTTTAGATATTCAGTAACTGCTTTGTGCCAGGAAGTGACAGCAGTGGGAATAATATTTTCATTCAGTCATTTCATAAATAATCCTGAGGTACCCATTATATGTCAAGCATAGTTCTATAGTATTGAGAAATATCAGTTAAAAATTATGACATTCTAGCCTTCAAAGTGTTTACATTCCATTTAGTAGAACAGGGAGAATTAAATAGAAGATAAACATAATAAATATTATACATTCTTTTAGAAAGCAAAATATGTTACTTGAAAAAGAAAGAGGGGCGGGGACAAGGTAGGATTTCTGTGTAAGGTAGCAGACTAAGAGCTGCCTCCGTGTAACCTAGTGAAGGGAAAGAATCAGAAAGGAAAAACAAACTTGATCCCAAAGAGAGAAGTGGAGCAAGAGAGCCAGAAACTCACAAGAGCAGTTACAGGACCTAAAGCATTGGAAGGACAGTTGCAAAACAGACAATTCACATAGAAAGAAATCCAAGCTGAATACAGCGTCTTATGTGGGGCTCCTTAGTCAGAGAGAAGCAAAAGACTCCTACCAAAGGTAAACCAGATGGCCCTGGTATGAAGAGATTGCTGTCCTACCCACAAATCTCACAGGCCTCAAAAACAATTGTGGGATTTGGTGAGACAGTGATTTTCCCAGTAGATGGTTCAGAAGTGGAGCAGAATCTTCCTGTCACTCTCTTCGATTCTGATGGCTTGGCCAGGTGCTATCTTGACAGTGAATTTGTTGTTTGAAAAAATTATTCTGGAAGCCCAAGAAAGGGGAACAGCCACAAGACAAAGAGCCTGAATTTGCTCTGCTCCAGACCTATGGTGAGAGATAGCCCTGAAAAGCAATTATGGAGGGGGCGGTGATAAGATTAAGTGCAGTTGGGTTGGCAGGAAGCGTCTCTGAGGCAGTAAAGTGGATAAAGAAAGGTATCCACGTCCTGGATAGCTGAGAACAGATCTCATCAACTGAGGATAACTATGCATTTGGTTACCTTAAGCCCAGCTCAGTGAGTGTATCAACCTTTGGAGCCTTTTCATTGTTGTCCCCTGGTACAGAACCTGAAAACTCACAAGTTCTAGTTGTGTGCTTGGTACCCACAGGTGCATCCCTCTAGCAGATCAATAATTAGTTCTTAAAGTTACAAATACATGTGGGCTTAGAGTAAGTACAATGATGTAAATCTATTACTAAAGGGGTGACAGAAAGAAAATGGGTGAGGACCCAGTGTCAATTTTTCTCTATGTCCCCACCCACTTTCTTTTTTTAAAAATCCCTTTAGCAACATTTTTACTTCATTGTATTTAAAAACTGTTTTTCATTCTTATACCCATTTATACATTCATCTAATTTTGTTAATATATTTTTCATGTTATTGATCAATATTTTCCCCTTTACTTTTCTTATTCTACATTTCTTTTATCTTTATGTGGTTCCTCCCTCTTTTCTCTCTCTAGTATATTCTTAATGGTATTTGTTGCTTCTCTTGTTTCAAAAGAAACCCATGAGTTTAATTTTATTCACCCTCCCTTTTATAATTATGTAATTTTGCTTAGAACCTTCCCATTATTGAAAAGTAATTTTTCTTTTTCTAATTGATAACTCTTTTTTCTTTCCTCTATAATATTTTCTATTCTTTCTTCTTTTCTTTGGTTGAGTTTTGTTTCCCTCCTTTATTTCCCCCATTCCTGTTCTTCATTCATCTCATTCATTTACACTTTCCATATTTATTCTAAACAACTGTAATTTCAGAGAGTATTCTGTGTTAATTTTCACGTTCTCTGGTTAATGACCAGTGGTGAGGAATTAGTGGGATTTCAGTGGGCTTAAGTGTAGTTCTGTGTCTTGTACTGTTTTGATACTGTTTCCATCAAAGTTTGTTTTCTATGCAGCGAATGGAGTTGAATATTGAACTCTCATTATTAGGCTGCTCAGTAGGCCACTCACTAAGAACATCCCCAATAATACTGGAAGAGTTATCCAAACCAACTGATAGGCAAATCATATCACAAAAACAGAAATATAAAAAAAGCAAGGCAACATGGCTTCTCTAAAAAATGATGACTCATCAACTACCGAAGTCAGATATTTAAAGTAGGTAAAATGAGGGATTATGATTTTAAAAGTTTACTAGTAAAAAATGATCTATAAATTTTCAAAGTCTCAAACAATCAGAAAAGGAAATATCAGGGATAAAAGACAAGGTTGAGAAAATTTTCCATTTAGATATCATTAAGAAATATAATGAGCATCCCAGAACTATGAGATTAAGAGACAAAGCCTGAGAATTCACATGACATACAAAGGAACTGATATTTAAAAATGAAAGATACAGAGACTCTATTCAATCCAATAAAATTATATCAGAAAATTTCCCAAATCTAAAGAAATAAGTAGACATTTATATGCAATAGACATTTAGAACTTCAACCAAACGTAACCAGAGAAGAACTTGTCTGTGACATATTGTTGTCAAAATATCAAAAATACAAAGTGAAAAAAAATGTCAAAAGCCCAAAGGGAAAACATTAAACACACAATGATAATATTAGAGATCTCATCAGTAACTATACAAGTCAAGAAAGCTCAAAATGATATGTATCAAGTAGTGAAAATAGTAACTTCCAACCAACTATAACTATCAAAATTACCATTGAAAAGTATTGAATAAATAAAATCATTTTAAGATAAATACAAGCTCAAGCAGTTCATAACAACCAAGTCAGTATTGCAGTAGATATGTAAAGGAATGCTGTATACAGAGGAGGAACAAAGTTTCAATAATAAGAGCAAGGGAAAAAATAGTTTCCATTCGAGAAATAGATGAAGAAAGATAGCTAGGACAGAATTCATCATGTCTAACACAGTAAACCAGCAAACCTCAACCCCCAAAAAGGAAAAAAAATATTACAGCCATTCAAAAAAGAATCAAAGGAATTAGTAAACAACTTGCAACAATAACCTTAAATATAAATACCCTTATCTCACTAATAAATAAATGGAGACAGGTTGAGTGGTTTAAAAAACAGAATCCTGAAGCTGACTCAGTAGCTGTGGCCCAGCATGCTTAAAGTCATGGATCTGATTTCCAGCCAAAAACAAAACAAATCAAAAAGAAAAAAAATTCACTAACAACAATAAAACTACATAAAACTAGATACAACTACCTCTTGTCTCCAAGTAAGACAACTCTTTGGTAAAGATACTCACAGACTCAGAGTCAAGACTGGAACTTTGTCTACTATTCAAACAAAAGCTAAAAATAAGATGTGACAGCTCTCTGGTATCTGGTAAAGCAGATGTCAAAACAAACCCAGCCAGAAGAGATAGAGAATGTCACAACATATTAATAAAGGAAACAATTAATTTGGGGTTCCCAATTTCATAAAATACTAATAGTTATCATAGATCCTGATACGATAATAGTGGATGTCCAACCCAGCCACAAAACCTTTGACTTACAATTTGTCCTGCCTGCAAGATGTGCTGGTGTAAAGGTGGTGCAGAAATTGTAGGAGTGGCCAACCAATGACTGGTCCAACTTGAGACTCATGCCATGAGAGAGAGCCCATCCCTGATACTGACTGAAGGGCCAGGAACCAGAGTCTGGGTAGCCCAGAGACTGAGAGGACCGAGCAGATGCCATAACAGCCTGCTTAGTCTTCTATCAGAGGTCAGGCCTCAATTTCTGTTTCCTCACACTAAACAAGCAGTTTCTGAGGAAGCCACAAACAAAGGGCAATTAACCATTGGTGCTCCTGACAACAAGGTCAGGGGAGATAGAACATAGCAAGCCTGGGCCACTGAACCAGCTGCTGTAATCAATAGCTCAAGATAATAACCTAATAAGGATAAAGCCTGGAACTTGCCCATGCCTGCTCAAAAACAGAAAACTGTAGCCCTGACCAACCCCTGACTAGCCCTGGCCAATTAGAATGCACTAATATGATTGCCACTTGCTTAGGCCAACCATATCTAAAATGATCTAACTGCCTTAGGACCTCCCCTTGACTGTGCTTAAAAGAAGACCACATGCCCTTCTCAAGATCATCTCCATTTTTTCTTTGTGTAGAATGGTTGGCCCCAGTATACTGGAAACTTTCTTGAGATAATAAATGTTCTTGTTGATTGCATACATGGATGGTGGTCTTTTGTAGGACTTCTCGAGACCCTAACAGAGACCAAATATAGAACCAAACAGGATCCAAAAGAAAAAAAAGTCAGTGAAATGATTCCTAATGATACTCTGCTCTGCTTCACTCATAGACTGGAGGACTGGAGCCTAGCATAATCATCGTCAGTTAGGCTTCATCCAGCAACTGATGAGAGCAGCTGCAGAGACTCACAGTCAAACATTGGACAGAGCTTGGAGAATCCTGCTGAAAAGGATGAGGAAAGATTGTAGGAACCAGAGGGGTCCAATATGCCATCAGAAAATGGCCTACAGAATCAACTAACAAGGGCTCATAGGGGCTCACAGAGACTGAAGTGATAATTAGGGAGCCTGTATGGGTCTGACCTATGTCTTCGGCATGTATGTTATGGTTGGGTAGCTTGGTGTTCCTGTGAGACTCGTAACATGGGAGAAGGGGCTGTTTCTGACTCTTTTGCCTGCTTTTGGGACCCCTTTCTTCCTACTGACCAGACTTAATATGCCTAGTTTTATTGTAACTAGACATGCCATGTTTGGTGAATTTGCCTGGGAGGCCTGTCGTTTTCTGAAGGGAAAGGAGGAGGATTGGATCTGGGGAAGAAGGAAGTTGGGGGATGGGGGATGGTATAAGAGAAGGGAGTGCTTGGGATGCAATATATGAGAGAAGAATAAATTTTTAAAAATTAGAAACAAATCAACAGTAGTGAATGTATTTAATATGCAAGTTTTGTCTTTAGATAAACCACCTAAACTGAAAATCAACACAGAATCCTCAGACTTAAAATACGTTATCAATTATATCTAACTAATAGATTTCTGCAGATGCTATTCAACAGAAATGGGATATACATTCATCTCAGCAACCCATGGAACTGTCTATAAAATAGACCTATTCTGAGTTAAAATAAGTCCTAGCAAACAATACAATCAAAACTATTTCTTGTATGTTAGCAGATCATACTGAATAAAGCTAAAAACCAACAGTTAGTCCCACTCTGGAAGCTACCCTAGGATCTGGAAACTAAATAACATACTCTTGACCAATGAGACACTGAAGAAATCAGGAACAAAAAATTTAAATTCTTAAAGTCAAATGAAAGTGAAAATACAACTTACCAGACTTTTGTGATATAGCTTAAGCACTTCTAATTAAGAAAGCTATAGATATGAGTGCTTATGTTAAAACAACATAGTTCTTCCCAAAAATAATTGTGCTGTTTAGGTTTTTAAGATTTATTTTATTTTTAAGTTACATGCATGATTCTGTATCTGTGAGTATCTATGTACATGAATGCAGGATCCAGCAGAGACTTAATGGATGACATTGCATCCTCTAGAGCTGAAGTTACAGGTAATTGTGAGCCATCTGATGTGGGTAATAGCCTCTCTTTAGGAGCAGTATGTAATGCTAACTTCTGAGCCATGTCACCAGTACCTGTAGTGGTTAATTAACTGTTAACTTTACTAAACCTATAATTACATGGGAAGACATTCTTGATGGGAAATTATCAAGATCAGTTTGGTCTGTGGCATGTTTGTGTGTGTGTGGCAGGGGGTTGTCTTGATTGTTAATTGAGGTGAAAAGAATTAGCCTGCTGTGGGTGACACTATTCCTTAGGCAGTGGTTTCTGAACTATGAGACTGGAAAAAGTTTGTTGAGAACAAGCAGACTGGCAGCTTGGGTGCATTCTTTTCTCTCTGCTCTTGACTGTGGCTGTTGTGTGACTAGCTCCTTCAGTTTCTACCTTGGCTTATCTGAAATGATGTACCTTGACCTGGATTTGTAAGCTAAAGTAAATTCTTTCAACAAAGTAATAAGTTATCAGCTTTCAATATTTTACATTCAATATTGTCCCACATTATATGTAAGTCTTACAATTTTATGTTCCTTCTTAAGGACTAGTTGGTGTTTATTTTTCTGCCTTTTTCATTTGTTTGCTTTTTTTTCTTCTAATTATCCTCTTACTACAAAATTAATATGAGTCACATTATCCCAGTTTCATAATTCCCCATACTAAATTATATCTATATTATATATTCCTGTCAATTTCCAAATAAATGACATTCTCTGGGATGGGAATCTTTCAGCAGGTGTGGGCAGCTTGGGCTGAGGTCCCTGTTCCATCCTAGTGCTCTTTAAGCTGTGTGTCACACTCTCCAGATTGCTGTGTCATTTTTTTTCTAAATATAAATTCTTTGCCACTGAGCTCCATGAAAGGCTGATAGAATTTTTTTGAATTATATTTCCATGTGCTCTGGAAAATAGAATAAGACTGTGGCCAGAATTATTTTACAGAGCTTATAATACTGGGTAGAAACAGAAGCACCATTCATCTGAACACCTGGTGATTCATCGGGTTCCACTAATTGTGATTTTAAAATGTTAATTCAATTACCATATATGGTAGCTGAAAGAGTTTCCTTTTAGATTTTTGGAAGATGCTCACTGCATGCTGGTGGCTGTATAAGACCACTATTCATTTTGTGAAGAAACAAAGAATGTTTCCTTTTCCAGAGGAACCATAGTGAGAGCCACATTCTAGAAACTTCTAAGTAAATCTAGATTATACCCTGTTTTAGTTTTAGATTGCCAAGAAGAACCTGAGGTAAGGATTATAGCTCAAATAATTTGCCAGGTATAGGCAACAGCGAAGCAAAGTGCATCGGTGAAGAAGAAGGGACTACAGATGTGCTCTTGTGCCACCCAGCACAGTGTATTCCCACCTGAAAACTTGGCATTTGTATAAAATCAGCATCCCAAACAAAGAGGAAAGGGAGTGGAGTGTTTCTCACCAACTTCCAGATTCCTTTAAGAACTTTTTCTTTCCCTTGGGGGTGGGGATGATTAATTCTGCTCTGCTTCTGACCCACCACTTTTCACAGTTGCTGGGAAAGGATTAGCCCCTGGGTTCACCCCGTGTGTGGAGTTTGGTATAGTCACATGAACAAGACATAGTATCAAGTCTTCATGAAATTCATGCATTTGACGTTAGAAAACTATGTTACAAGGTAGAGTTCCTGGCAACACCTTAGTCAAACAATAAACCTTGAAAGATTAGTGATTATTTGAGCTTTCTCATACAGGCATCAGTATTTAACTGTAAAAGTCAAGTTGAGTCATCTAATTTGAGCATTCATGTCTAACAAAAACACTGGAAAGTGTTATTATACCATCTACCACAGTGACAACTGGAATGAATTTCCAATGGGAATTCTGGTATTTGTGTGAAAATACATGCCTCAGAAGAATCCCAACCAAGAGGATGTTTAATTTAGTATTTTGTGAAAACAATAGGAAAACTTGAAAATATTTTAACCTACACACTGACTTTAGAATACACACACACACACACACACACACACACACACACACACAGAGGCATGCACATATAACAACAATAATTATAGAAGAAGAGGTCATGAACTCTAGAGGGGTAGAGTGTGGGCACTAGAGGAATTGAAGTATGAGGGTGAGGGGTGAAAATCATGCAAACACAGTGTACTTATATACGAAATTTTCAAAATTAAGAATATGTAATTCTTCAGACCTAAACTTAAATCAAGGTATTATGTATCAGCCAAATAGTCTTCAATATAGTTTTGATAGCAGTACTCATCTATGAATTTAAAGACTGACTAGAACTGTGGCCATGTATGTTTTCATCACAAATGGATTCTTCTAGATTTGACAACTTTCCACATTTCCAAGAATGTGTTCTCTTTGCCCTACACAAACTGATTTTGCATTGTGTGCTTCTTAGAGCTTACTCTAAATCTGTTTGAAGTCTATCACTTAACTGCTTTAGAGTTCTGCTTTGCATTAATGCTCCCTCAAAAATGCCTGCCTCTTCGTGTTCTTGCTCAGCTAACTCCTCTCTGATTGCATTCTTTCTGTAATACTACTACAAGTCATCACAAGGGATGACCACGTTTATCTCTGGGCATTTTCAAGAATTGTCTATGATTGGGGCTTGCACCCAAAGTAAGCCTTCTCATTTCCAAATGTCAAGATGCTTCCACTGTAGGCTGTTACACAGCAGCTTGCCACTACAGGCCCTGTGTTCTTAAGTTGTGTGATAGCAAAAGCAGAAATTAGTGTTTCTAGTAGCTACTGAGTATTCCATTTAGTTACCTATTGTACCAGGTAAGAAAAGAATGCAACATGAATGTCTTTCCCAAAATTAATTTCCCACTGAGTATGAAAATAATAAAATTATTCCATAGGATTGTTAGGTGAACTAGTTGATTCTCAAAATGGCATATGCTAGTTACAGCATTATTTCTTCTGGCATACTTTTTATGGTATAAGGCAAATATCATGAGGTCGGTATTAGGCACTTCTCTAGCACAGGAATGCCACAACTTCCCACAATGCGTAGTCCACATAAATCATAAAAGAGTGTATCTTTATAATTAGCCTTGCCCAAAAGATTAGTGTCAGAATTTTCTTTCTGTTGCTCTCCAGGCTGAGAATTTATGCTTCTTAAGCCACCTTTAAGCTTCTGGAGGCCTTGTTGATGTCAATTGTTCATACTGCCACTGGAGGCCACAATGAAGTCTGTGGTCTGTACTGTTGCTGGAGATCGTGTAGATGGCATGGCCTGTTCAGTTGCCAGAAACCATGTAGAAGTCCATGATATGTGTTATTGCTGGCTGTTATGAGCAAGGAAGCCTCTGTTGCAGTAGTATTGATGACTCCAGACCCCAATGGAGAATGAGAGACATTGAAGGCTTCTTCTACAACCTCTCCTCTGCCACCCAAAAGAAACAGTCTAGAAAGGAAGGCATTGAAGAGTGTCCTTAAAAATGCTGAAGTGTAGCTCCTTACAGTGTCTGGCAGGGGTGGGGATGGGAAAGGACTAAGTTTTCTTTAAGGGGTTGGCCACTTGGAGGTTGACCATGCTCCAATGAGAATATGGGCAACACAAATTGGACTTGATGTGTTTATTTGTTTATTTATTTATTTTGGTGGGGAGACCGCAAGGGTGTGAGGGTGGACTCCTAGGAGGAGTGGGAAACAATTATGATCAGGATGCACTGTGTGAAATTCCCAAATCATCAATAGAAATATTATGTTGGGGAGGGGCTAAAAGATCAACTGGTTGAATTAGCAAATTTCTTAAGCGTCTATTCTGAATTACATGTAGCTCTTTACAAACATTTCACTTCATAAGAATCCATGTAAGCATTGAGGTAACTGAAACCAGAAGATGGTGGTTGTCTTAGGATTTAAATCTATGTGGTGATATATTGTGTACCCTAATAAAATTTGCCTGAAGATCAGAGGACGGAACAAGACACTAGATTAAACATAGATGCCAGGCAGTGGTGGCACACACCTTTAATCCTAGCACTCGGCGGGGAGGGGGGGCAAACGGACAGAGATCTGTCTGGATCTCTGTGAGTTCAAAGTCACCCTGGTCTATATAAGATTGACTCAGTCTAGGAGAGAAACAAAGCCAGGCAGTAGTGCAACACACCTTTAATCCCAGTACTTGGGAATCACATGACTTTAATCCCAGCACTAAGAAGGAAGTGATGACTGGGCAGAGAAAGGTATATAAGCGTGAGGAGACAGGAAGTAAGGTCTTTTCAGGTTGAGGAGTCTTAGAGGTAAGACATGGTAGTGGCTTGTTTCTTTGTCTCTATGATCTCTCAGCATTTACCCCAATATCTGGCCTGGATTTTTTATTAAAATACTGATTTAACATTTGAGCAACAATCTATGTCCCCCAATATACGATTGTCAGGATTCTCTATTTACATTTCTGCTACATTTCAGGAAGTTAAACTTTCGAGTTGAATCACTTGCTCACCGAGGCTGAAATTTGTGTAATTGTGCATTTTTTTTTTCTGATGATTTTTCTTTTTTTTTTTTTTTAATTTTTATTTTGCAATACAATTCAGTTCCACATATCAGCCACAGATTCCCTTGTTCTCCCCCCTCCCGCCCCCCCCTCACCCTCCCCCCCAGCCCGCCCCCGATTCCAATCTCCTCCAGGGCAAAGCCATCCCCACAGACTGAGATCAACCTGGTGGACTCAGTCCAGGCAGGTCCAGTCCCCTCCTCCCAGGCCGAGCCAAGGGACCCTGCATAGGCCCCAGGTTTCAAACAGCCAACTCATGCAATGAGCACCGGACCCGGTGCCACTGCCTGGATGCCTCCCAAACAGATCAGGCCAATCAACTGTCTCACCCACTCAAAGGGCCTGATCCAGTTGGTGACCCCTCAGCCATTGGTTCATATTTCATGTGTTTCCATTCGTTCGGCTATTTGTCTCTGTGCTTAATCCGACCTTGGTCACAACAATTCTCGCTCATATAAACCCTCCTCATTCTCGCTAATTGGACTCCCAGAGATCCACCTGGGGCCTAGTCATGGGTCTCTGCATCCAGATCCCTCAGTAGTTGGATGAGGTTTCTAGCACGACAATTAGGGTGTTTGGCCATCCCATCACCAGAGTAGGTCAGTTCGGACTGTCTCTTGACCATTGCCAGCAGTCTGTTGTGGGGGTATCTTTGTGGATTTCTGTGGGCCTCTCTAGCACTTTGTTTCTTCCTATTCTCATGTGGTCTTCATTTACCATGGTCTCCTATTCTTTGTTCTCCCTCTCTGTTGTTGATCCAGCTGGGATCTCCCACTCACCCAAGCTCTCTTTCCCTCGACCCTCGCCCTTCACTATCCCCACTCATGTCCAAGCTGTTCATGTAGATCTCAATCCATTTCTCTGTCATTGGGCGATCCCTGTGTCTTTCTTGGGGTCCTGTTTTCCAGGCAGCCTGCCTGGTGATGTGAGTAGCAGTCCAGTCATCCTTGTTCCACATCTAGTATCCTGTTATGAGTGAGTACATACCATGTTTGTCTTTCTGAGTCTGGGATACCTCACTCAGGATGATTTTTTCTAGATCCATCCATTTGTCTGCAAACCTCATGATGTCATTGTTTTTCTCTGCTGAGTAGTATTCCATTGTGTATATGTACCACATTTTGTTTATCCATTCTTCCGTTGAAGGGCATCTAGGTTGTTTCCATGTTCTGGCTATTACAAACAATGCTGATATGAACATAGCTGAACAAGTGCTCTTGTGGTGTGGTTGAGCATTCCTTGGGTATATGCCCAAGAGTGGTATAGCTGGATCTTGGGGGAGATGGATTCCCAATTTTCTAAGAAATCGCCATATTGATTTCCAAAGTGGTTGTACAAGCTTGCATTCCCACCAGCAGTGGAGGAGAGTTCCCCTAGCTCCACATCCTCTCCAGCATAAGGTGTCTTCAGTGTTTTTGATCTTAGCCATTCTGACAGGCGTAAGGTGGTATCTCAGAGTGTCCTTGAACATCAAAAGAATCCTTGTGTGCTGATCCTTTTCAGATAGGTCTGTAAAAGTGAGGGCAATTAAGTGTATCCCTCTGTATATGCTAATTCTTGGAACTGAAACTAGATTACTAAAGTTACTTGCTCATAGCAATAAACAAATGTCAGAGGACCCCCATCTCTATGCAAATTTCACATAGAATAGTTTCTCAGAGGCTGAAGAGTGCCCCTGGCTGCAGGATGGCACCCCACAAAGCAGCTCTACATTAGCTTTCCCTAATTTCATAGACAGGAAAACAATAGGTTATATTTCTGGAAATATCTGGATAACTAAATACATTTTTTGTATAGCTTTATCTCAACATTTGATAATGTTTAAACATAGCCTATGGTCTTAAGTGAAGCCATTCCCTACTGATAGGACCACTTTTTTTTCTCTCCTGCCCAGCCTAAATGGGCTCATAGTTCTTTATTTAGCACCATAGAAAGACACATGTGCTAATGCTGCCTTCACTCGGCTTGGCTTCTGTTACCCAAACCAACCACACTCTGTTGGATGGCAGCTGCTGTAGCAATGTGCTTGCCCTTTCCAAATTCATGAGTGAAGATTTTCCACCACAGTGTCAGGTACAGAAACCCAAAGAAGGATCGAAATTCTCTGGGGCAAAGAAGGGAGACTTTCAATGTTATGTTCCTGCTGCTAAGGTGAGGTTGGCTGACCTACTCCTATGTACATCATAATAGTAAAAGCTGCCAGGTTTTTAATTGATTAATCATGCTCATCCTAACAATAACTTCCTTGCATACATTATCTCATTTAACACTTTGCTTTTTAAGGTAATCAATGTGAAAATTGTCTATAAAGTAATTTACCAAATTCTTCTCTACTCAAATGCATTCCTACCTTACGTTTTAGGTCATAAATGGTTTTAATTCAGTTGAGCTGTTGCTCTTTCCCTGTTTGTGGTCTGTGTAGACTGTCAGCTCCCAGCTGCTGTGCAATACCAGTTACATATTTGTGGCTCTCTAATCTCTCCACACCCTGCCAGCTTCCCTGCTCCTGACCGCACAGTGACAACACCAGCTCTATCATGCCATGGAAAACAGGACTCAACATTTCAGGAGAGCCAGCCCATTGAAGAGTTCCCTGGGTTGTTAAAAATCTTCTTAAACACTTTAATATTGCACTAACCTTAGATTCACCTGCTTCTCTTGGGTCACAGGGGTCACTGATCATGGGAAAACTTTCAGTGAAGCCACAAACAAAAACAGGATGGTGGCCTTTGGCACCAGAGACTATCTAAACCTGCAATGTAATGGCACAGATCAGCGGGCATATGGGGTCGAGTAGAATCCTGTTTTTATGCTACCCTGAAAGCCAAATCATTTCAGAACCTTGAGCTGGTAGTGAACCTTTGGCTCTGCTCAGAGACTGGGTGGAGTATCTTTTGAAGCTATTTGGAAAGTGCCGGTCAAGTATAGAAGAAACTACTTTGAAGAGTGAGTGCTGACCATCACACATTGCTGCTGAGTTCAGCTGATGTATCTCACAATCACATTCAGCTAAATCTTTCAGGAATCTTATTAGGTCCTGGGTTGTTCCCTGATTCAAGTATCACTGCTTTGGCAGGATCAATGACACTCTTTAAATCTGACTTACCCAGCTGTTTACTGACTGCAAACCATCGTCCCACTAAGCATAGGTATGTTACTCTCTCTGAACTTTTTCTCTAGTGGGCTTCTTATGAACATGATTACTGGTCATTCTCTGGGACTCTGATCTAGCTGGAGATTTTTATTTATTTTTATTTTTATATTGTGTTAACATGCAAATTTTTATCATTTCATTTTGTCTGAGACAGGGTCCTCTGCAGCCTAGATGGGCCTGGAATTCAATATGTAGCCAAGGATGACCTTTGAACTGTTTCTCTAGACTCTTGACTCTGCCTCTAGAATGCTGGAATTACAGGTCTGTGCCAACAGGCTTGTCTCATTGATTGACTTGTGAAGGTTAAATTGACCAAGAATTCCTGGGATAAATCTCTTTTGGTGATAATGTGTCACCCTTTTTATATTCTTCTGTATTCAAATATGCTGGTATTTTCATACAATTGGTTCTATTTTTATTTGTTTGTGTTCATGAAAGGTGTTGATCTGCAATTTTCCTATGCTTTTAGTGGTAGCATTCTAAGAGTCTGCATGCTAGCAGCAACTTTTCACCTTAAATATTAACAGAATTCACCACTAACACCATTTGGGCTGGGAGTCATATTTGTTTGGAGTTTCCTTATGGTGGATGGATTCATTTCTTTATTACATATAAAGTTATTTAGATTTTTTTACTTCATCTTGAATCAATTTTGATAAACTAATTTCTTTTATTTTAGATGTACATCAATTCATTAATTTTTAAAAAATATAACAGAACAAAATATAAGATAAAACAAAAACTATCACATCAAAGTCTGACATAACAGACCAACAAGAAGGAAAAGAGCCCAAGAGAAGGCACAAAAATCATGAATCCTATAAAAACACTAAAATAAAGCCACAATATAAGTGCAGAGGAACTGGTGCAGACCTGTGCAGGTCCTGTGCATGCTGCTTCAGTATCTGTGAGTTCATATGAGCTTTGTTCCTGTTGATTTAAAGGCCCTTGTTTTCCTGGTGTCTTCCATCCCCTCTGGCTCTAACACTCTTCTGCAGAGTTCCACCTCCTCTTCTGCAGAGTTCTCTCAGCTTTGAGGGAAGGAGGGATTTGATAATGACATCCCATTTAGGGCTGACTATTCCAAGGTCTCTCACTTTCTGTGTAATGTCTGGCTGTGGGTCTCAGTATTTGTTCCCATCTACTGCAGGAGGGACCTACTCTGATGCTGATTGAACAAGGCACTGATTTATGAGTATAGCAGAATATCGTTAGGAGTCATTTTATATCTACTTTTTATTCTGTTTTCTTTCTTCTTTTAGAACAGTAGTATTTGGTTTTGCTCTATGTCCCTGGACTATTTAGTTTCAAGTTCTTGGAAACTCATTGGATATGGGTTCCATCTTGTGGAGTAGCCCTTAAATCAGATAAGTTGTTGGTTGGTTACTACTACAAAATTTGTGTCAACACTGCCCTAGCATATCTTGCAGATAACACACTATTTTTTTAAAGAAGAGTTTATGGCTGGCTTGGTTTTAATGTTTCTCTTTTGATAGCCTGTAGAGTGCCTTCATGTAATGAAGACCCCTGGAGCATAGGGGTGAAGGCTCTATGTAGGCATCAGATCAACATCTCCACCTTCAATAAGCTGTGTAGGTGTTGTCTTCACCAATGGGGCCTTTCTGTCACTTTATGGAGAGGAATCTATTGTCTTGGCAACAGGCTGGGTTGTTTGGAGATTCCCATGGTACATCTTTGACCAACAATTTAATTAGATATAACCCAAACCCAGTACTGGAAGCTTTGTTTGGTGACAAGAGATGGCTAGTCAGGTGTCATTATTTTCCCTTTATTTGCAGATTTCATTTAGATTGTCTTTATATATGTATATATTTTAGGAGGTTTCTACTGTATTGGGTTTCCATACTACTCCTCAAGTGACCCTTAAGTTTAACTGTCTCTTCTCATATTCCCTCCCACTACTCGCATCTCTTTCCCATCCCCACTTGATGCTCCTATTCCAGACCCATCTATTCATCCATAAGTATCTATTCTATTTCCTTTTCCTAATGAGAACTATCTGTTCTCTCTAGTACCTTACTCTATGCCTAACCTCTATGGTCATGTTAATTATAGCTTGGTTATCATTGACTTACAGTTAATATCAATATATGAGTGCATATATACATACATATTTGCATTTCTGGGCATGGGATACTTTACTCAGGATAATTTTTTCTAGTTCCATCCATTTGCCTGCAAATTTCATGATGTTATTTTTAATAGTTGGTTAATAGTCTTTTGTATAAATGTACTACATTTTATTTATCCATTCTTTTGTTGAGGGGCATCTAGGATATTTCCAATTTCTGACTTTTATGAAGAGCAACAATGAACATGGTTGGTTGATCAAGTGTCTCTGTGGTAGGATGAATCATCCTTTGAGTATATATATCCAAGAGTGGTGTAGCTGGATCTTGAGGTAGATCAATTTCCGTCTTCCTAAGGAAGTGCTGATTTCCATAGTGATTGTGTGAGTTTGCAATCTCATCAACAATGAAGGAGTGTTCTTCTTACTCTGCATCACCACCACAGGGTGTCACTTGTATTGATCTCAGCCATTCTGACAGGTGTAAGATGAAATCTCATAGTAGTTTTGATTTGCATTTCCCTGATGGCTAAGGATGTTGAACATGACATTAAATGTTTCTCAACCATTTGAGATTCCTCTATTGAGAATTCTCTCTTTAGAGCTGTACCCCATTTTTTAAATCAGTTACTTGTTTTTTCCGATATCTAGTTTCTTGAGTTCTTTATATATTTCAGATATTAATCCTCTACTAGATGTGCAGTTGGTGAAAATCTTTTCCCATTATGTGGGCTCCTACTTTGTCCTAATGATGGTGTCCTTTGCTGTGCAGGACAAAGCTTTCAGTTTTATGAGTTCCCATTTATTAATTGTTGATCTTAGTGCCTGTTTAACCATGTTCTATTCAGAAAGCCATTTCCTGTGTTAATGCATTCAAGGCTATTCCCCACATTCTCCTCTATCAGGTTCAGTGATCTCCTTTTGTGTTGAATCCTTTGACCCATTTGGAATTGAATTTTATGCAAGGTGATGAGTATGGATTTATTGTTACTTAAAAACAGTACTTATGTTTAGATGTCAATTGTAATCTGAATGTTTTCCTTTTTTAAATTCCATTGGGAGCCTTACCCTTTCAGAGGATGGGGTAGAGGGTAGGGAGGGAAAGGTGGGAGGGAGAGCGGGAGGAGGGATGAGAGAGGGATCTGTGGTTGGTATGTAAAATGAATAGAAAAATTTCTTAAATAAAAAATTTCATTTCCCTACCTATTTTATTTAACTTAAAACGCATATTCTACTATAAAGATCTATTTTTATTTATTTGTACGTGTGAGTTCTTTTTGGGGCCAGTAGAATAATACATTAGATCTCCTGGAACTGGAGTTACAGGCAATTGTGAGATGCTCCATGTCAGTTCTCTGAAAGGCAATAAGCACCCTGACTATTAAGACCCCTCTCCAGCCTTTGTAAAAGGCATTTGCTTTCCACTGGTCATTTTAATCAATAATTGGTTTATGTCTGTTTTGAGAAAAGACCATAGGGTTTGTCTAAGGCTGTGCTTTGATCAATAATCCTCCCACTTGAACTCCCTGAGGGCTAGGATTAGAGAGCCATGCCACCTTTGTCCACCTTCAATTGATAAGTCTTAATGTTAGAGTAAACATGGATGAAAAGGAAAGTTTACTAGTGGCATCTTCTAAATCACTAATCACTAAATTCATTCACCTTCATAAATATTTTTTAATACAGACTTTGAACAAAAGTATAAACAGTGATGCTTAACTGTTTGATACAATTAGACTCAAGGCTCCTTAAAATATTGAACTAACTTCATTTAAATTCTTTTGATAAGTTAAAAAAGTGAGTAAGAGAATAAAAGTTAAGCCTCAAAACAAATTACTATTATTATTTTTTTTTATTTTTTTACATAGAGGAGAGTTATCCTAGGGTGAATTGGGGCTTAGTTACAGCTAAATGGCTCTGCAGATGACATCTACTTCAGAATCCAAATCTGACTCAAAGCCCTCATGATCAAATTGAAATATTCCCTTCTAGCCAACACTTTGCAGGATGTAGTACTTCCTAAATAAAGGATGCTTCTGAGTCAGTGCAGACTGGTGTGCTACAGTCAATGCTTAACACAGCAGGGAAGTGACTATAATGCTTAATTCTTCACAGCAGAGCTACAATAGAATGGAAATAATCCATATTTCTTATTGTGGAGCAAAGAAAGGACATTTTTACAGTAGACCAGATAATTTATCTAAATTTGGAATAAACATTTATGCACAATACATTCCTGAGTAAAAGAAAAATGTGTGTGAAGAAGGGAAATTAGATTGCTCACTTCTTCTGAAGAATGCACCATTTAAAAATTGTATTTATTGTTTGTGTATGTGGATATATTCATGTTTTTGCACACATGACCATGTGGAGATTGGATAAGTTTTGGGAATGAATTGAAGAGTCCATTCTCTCCATCAGTTGTGGGCTTTGGGAGCCCTCTCAGGTCATCAGGCTTACTCGACCTACACTTCCAGCCACTGAGCCATCTCACAACCATGAAAGCTCTGTTCTTTCACTTTGGAGAAAATTGTTGTTTCATCTGATTTGTGGCTATCATTGTTGGGCTGACAATAGAAAAGTGTGCAGAAATATGCGATTTCCTCCGAGTGTGTTTTCCTCTGATTTCAGAGAATAAAATTATAAAATAGCCCTTACCATTGAGGTTATAAATCAGAATCTGATCTAAATAATCACCAGGTTTTTCCACTTATTACCAAGAACTGGAGGGCAGATAGTTTACTTCTTAGGCAAAATGCAAATATCATCAACCACATTTCTTCTGTATTTCAGCTCAAATGAAAGAGAGAATGCTTTGGGGCTTGGTAACCTTTTCAAATATTAAAATGCCAGTGATGATTACCTTTCTCTAGTAATGTGTTTAGCAGGATAATTTGGGTGTGTCCTCCTTATATTCACTTTGTCTCACTCAGATCAACCTTTTATTAAAAAAAAAAAAAAAACTAGAGACTTTAGGGAAGTGAGAAGCAGAAAGAGAAAAAAATGATACTTGAAATTCAGAAATTCTGAGTAGAAAAAAAAATAATGCCTTTGATCATCTGAAATATAGCCTGAAATAAAGGAAGAAATCTGTAAATTCCCTGACAAAGGACACTGCCACAGTCACCAAAACAGGTACCAAGACTTCTAAAAAGAATTTTACAGGCTGTGTAAGGAGCCAGGACCCTGGTTCCATAGGTCGTGAAATCTTATGTGCCCTGGGACAGCACATAACTAGCAGATCTGAGATTACAGAGTAAATTAGATTGACGAAAGGGTAGAGATCAATAACGAAATGGGATTGCCCAGTGCATTAGACCAAGTAGGATCACAAGGCTTTGAAGGATCAGACAAATTCATCAAACTGACCGAGAATGTCAGGATTTATACCTCAATTAGTTTAAAGTGTTGTTTATTGAATTTGTTCTCTGACAATTTTATACAGGGATGAAGTGCACTCTGATTACTGTCACTGGGCCTACACTTGTCTCCCTCCCACCCCACCACCCTCCTCCCCACCCCACCATCCCTCCTCCCCACCCCACTATCCCTCCTCTTCATTACAAGTCCATTTCATACATTCATATCTTATTTTGTTTTTAAAGTGGTAATTTTTTACAAGCTCACATATTTATTTTGCTTTGATAAGAAGCAAATTTTCTTAATATGTGTGCATGTATAATAATACCCCCCAAAAGTACCCAAATATGTATATTTGGGAATCTCCTGTCTTTCCTTGTTTACACTGTAAGTGTGCCCTTTGACGATGAACGACTCAATGAAGTGTGCTCAGCTTCAGCTACCTCATTATGGTGGCAATAATATTGCCGTCAACACGTCTCATACAATCAGTAGCTAGAGAATTGTCAATCATAGTAGCAGAACTAGAAATCTGAGTTAGGGCTATTGCTGCTTCCATGCTTTGTTTGTTGTGAGATATATTTTGAAAATGGTAGGGTGACTCAGAGATCCACCAATGACTATTATTTAGACAACAACTAACAGACATAGTTTCTCAAGGTGGGAAATGTAAATGCTACAAATAACTCAAATATATATATATATATATATATATATATATATATATATATATGCATAGAGAGAGAGATTCAACAATTTCTAGAAATGAGATATTATTCCATTTCTATAAAATAAATACAAATAACATTATACAGACTGAGTAGGTTGTACTTATATTTTTAGGAATGTATATATACATATATGCATGTAAGAACAATTGATGAAAACAGAGGCCATGAGATTGAAAAAGACAAAGGAGGGGTGTATGGGAAGATTTGAAGAGAGAAAAGGACAGGGGAAATTATGCAATTATATTCTAAAAAACAAAACTAAAGTTATATTATATTTACAATGTTTTAGAAAAGATGGCAAGATACTTGTGTCAATGACACTAACATGCTCATGTTCATAACTCCAACATGGTGAACTGGCTGTTAAGTAAATAATGTTTATTGAGTTAATATAAATGGAACTGTATATTATCCATGATTACCTAATAATATGTAGAATCCATGTTTAAGATATCTTGCTGGAACTTTCAACTGATGGATCCATTTAATCCAAACAAGTAATGTCCGAAAAGTCTAGTTTTTCTAGTGTTTGACTACTCTATTATGTGGTGATGTTTTCTTTTCCCTGCATTATCCTGCCTTTAACATGGAGGTAATAAGGACATATGCATTTAGTTGCTTCTGTTATCACTTTGCAAATGAAAATGTTTACTTGTTTCTTATACTTAGTCTAATAGCATGGTGTATCTTTACAATTATCCAACTATTTCATGTTCCAGTGGATATTATACTTGCTTGTGTGATGTAAGAACATTCTTTTGAATCAGACATTGTGTGGAATAGATTCTCCAGAGCTATTGGCTTCTGTATCAGCCCCTGATAAAAATAATATGGCTATGAATTCAGTATGGAGGTACTAAGTCTTTGCTCTTTAGAGACTGCCACCATTCTCTTTCTTTAAATCTTGATGGTAGTGCACATACCTACACCACCACTAGTGGTCTCTAGATCACTTCTCACTTGACATATACATGATTGAAAGTGCCTCCATTTACAGTTCTTTAAGATGACAGTATGATCTTTCCATGAGTGAACTGAGCTATTATTTTCTTCCTGCATATTTAATATCTGAGTTTCTATAGTGTTATTGCTAATACAGACGTCTTTGAGACCAAGACCTTCCTTTCATGGTTTTAGTTTCTGTAGTCCTCTTATCCCAGCATATGTCACTGTTAGTGATGGTGGACTGTATCACTCCTCTCGGCTTCTTTTTTCCTGGATGCTTATTTACATATCCAGAATTTCAGAGTGCCACTTGTTCTCACTCATTTAATATTATCTCCCCAGTCGAAACAAAGACTGCCCCATTGGAAAGCACCCCACTGTGACTGTTTGCTTGCTGATGGTGTGTACATAATGAGGAATTCATTCACTTACATACATTACTTGCACAATGGAATTACTATTCTCACATGCAAATGATCCTGTTTCTGCTACAGAATGTGTTTATTACCATGGGAGAAGGTAGTTTCAGGTTCTGGAGCCTCTCAATCTGGCCTTTCCTACTGTAATTTGTTATCTCTAGAAATTTGTGCCCAATAGATGGAGGGGAAGTTGGGGATATCAAGGTGTTTAACGATTAATGAGAGAAGTTAAAATGATGCTACCTAGTTGGGACCAGTTGTCTAAGTGTGCCCTTTCTCTAGGAGTCCCTATCTCTTTCTGTTGTGACACTTTTCTATCCTGGCTATTGACATGCAGGCACGTCCTCTGTTTCTTCTAATCCATCCCTTCTTCTCATTTTCTACCACTACCTCTGTCCTTTCTCCCCTTCTTCTTTCTCTCACCAGAATATCTAAGGCTCTGTCTCTCAAATCTTCCCTATGGGTCCATCCACTTGCTGTGGAAAAATTGTCTTGTACATTGTAAAGATTTGTCCCATGAATTGGTTTTAAAAAATATTGATTAGCCAGTAGCCAGGCAGTAAGTACAGGCAGGGTGACCAAACAGAATGATGAAGAGGAAGTACAGAGTCAAGAATTACCAACTACACACAGAGGGAGCAGGAGCCGAATATTCCATGCTAATAAAGGTACCATGTGGCAGAGTGTAAATAAGGAATATGGGTTAACTTAAAATGTGTGAGTTAGCTAGTAACAAGCCTGACCTATCTGCTGAGCATTTATAATTCATATTCAGCTTCTGAGTCAGTTATTTGGGACCAAGCAGTAGGGACAGGAAATGTTCCTTTACATTCATCTTCATAATATATTTTGTAATCATCATCTTCTTTCATTGTGTACCACTATACTTCACCTCACTCAGAAAAATGACTTTAATCACTAGAATCTAGAGAACCCCAAAAATTAGGGTTTGAAGATAGTAAATGCTTGTAATGGAATCATTTATTCCACCAATGTTGATTTTTGTCATTATTCTCTCTTTTGCACTTACCTCATAAGGTACATAGCACTCCTTAGATTCACAAAGTCCTGCCTCCTTAGAAGGCCCTCTCCATCCTGTAAACTGTTTGATGGTTCATCACCACTGCTCTTCTAAGGCCTGTTATCACCTAGCCAGAAAGGAGACCAATATCATCAGTGTAGAGCCAGATTGGAATTAGTGCTTTTGAAGTCCACCTTGCTTGTCCTTACGGTACTTGTCACAGTGATTAGGACTCACTGAAGTCCCTCCTCAGACACAACTTCTTAGAAAGATGAAAATCTCGGGGCTTTCAGTGATGGTTCACAGCTAGTACTCCATAAGTGTTTGTTGAGCAGAGTTGAAATTCTAAGCAAAAAGCTGTGATCTGTGCCAATGCCTTCTTTCTTTTAAAAGCTCCAACCTTAAATTGCAAACAAAAAAGCCAATGTGCAATTACCTATAAGCCTGTCTGTGCTTTCCAGATGACCTCAGCAAAGAGAAAAGACAAGAGCGACAAGGGAGAGATGAAAAAGACCAGGTTCGGAGACAAAAATCACAAACCAATTATTGCACAATCTTAAACTGAAAACAACTTGACCATAGAGGTCCACTTTCAAGTGGAAATCCTATAATTAAAAAGGACTATTTGCATAAGGGAAGCAGTAACTTCAGCCAACAATTCTCATGCCACTGATTTGAGAATCTTAGTCTAGGTGATTCCAAGACAGAAAGGCTTAAAATAAATGGAAATGTATCCAAATCATAATCAAGAGGAAATGTTGCAGAAGAGATTGTTGAGTGGAATTTTTTTAGGTCCCTAAGTTTAACCACGTGGAATTCTTTTCCAAGTATCATCCTAGTCAATCTCTGGGAATAAGGATTTTAATTTAATACCAAACCACATTTCAGCACAAAGATGGACCCAAAATTTGTTTTAGTTATTCCTTGACCATGGTTGTCTTTGTTCCATACACAGAATGTCGGAAAGATAGTAGTAACTTTTTCAATCCCTGCAAGCTGGAGCTACAGATGTAAGGAATGGTCAGTGGTTACAATCTGTTCTCTTTTCCCACTGACCTGAACTACTTCCACTAAATCATTTTAGTTGGGATATCATAGCTAACTTTTCCACAATGAAGTATAACTAAGGGACCAAAAGGGGGCAACTTTATGAGCTAAGAATGACATGGGAAGAGAAGAGCCATGGCGAGAAGCCTGCTAAGGACCATGAGGTGGGAGACAGCCACAAAAGGAAATCTGCAAAGCTGAAGAAAGGGTGAGAATCGAGAGAGAATGACTTCATGGTATTCAAATGAAGAAAGTGTTCTGGGAAGAGAAACTGAATAGAAGTTATCAGTTGCTTTGGAAAACTTAAGCACAGTGAGGGCCCAAAGTTTCAGTCATGACAGTGTGGATGAACTCCAGGCATCTGTCTGTCACCATTGCTAGCTCTACTCAACTTTTTGTTCCTGTCTTTAGTTTTGAAGGAGAAATAATCTTCTCCTTGACAAACATTAAATACTTGTTTTCTTGTTTGTTTGCTTGTTTTTCAAGACAGGGTATCTGTGTGTAACCCTGACTGTCCTGGAACCCCCTCTGTAGATCAGGCTGGCCTTGAGCTCAGAGATCAATTGCCTCTGCCTCCCAGTGCTGAAATTAAAAGCATGCACCACCACCGCCCAGCTAAATCACTTATTGATTTATGTCCTTTCTCTATACTTCCTCCATATTCTTTCCTTCATGCTGGTTATTTTTCCCAATTATTTTTACTTTCACAGGTCTTTCCTATCCTGGAGAGGTGAAAGTAAGTTTTGCCTACTGTTGCCATCTAGGTATCGTGTGATTCCTCCATTTTCTTTTATTGATTGCCTCTCCTATATCAGACAGATGGTACAGGCATGATGTGTTTATTATTTCCTTTCTAGTCATCAGGTTAGCTTCCAGTTTTCACAACTGAAATGCTCATGCTTGCGAAAGTCAACAACAATTAACTCTCTATAAACTGGAAACATCTTCTAACATTTACATTCAAGTTATTAGGTATGGATCATAACTTTAGGTTTAGCACTGACACTCAGATTACTTGATTAACCAGAGACTGCAAACGTACTAAAGAGATGAACCAGGATTCAGGTTGTTGTCTGTCTGGCCCAGAGCTTTCCTCCAGCAGCCAACGGTCTTTTTCGGCTTTGGGACTGTTTTTCTTTCTTTCTCACAGTCCTCGTTCTGGGATGTATTTGACAGATCGACTTTCCCTCCACAACTTTGCTGCTGCAGAACTAGCTCCCTTGTGATATGGAGACGATATTCCAGTTTTGCTTTTGGAAACCCCCTCTTCATCATTTCTTGTGTGTCCAGACGATATGGCTTTACCCTTAGATCCAGAGACAAGATTATGGCATTAAAAGAGCAAATACAGTAAGTCCAAGTGTGTATGGCTATGTTCTTTTAGGACACCTCTTTTACATCAGCCTGCTGCTTCTGGGAGAATTCCCGTGCCCCAGGATTCAAAGATGAGACTTCTGAAAATAGTAACTAACTTATATGATTTCATAGAATCCATGTCTTTTATTTGCACTCTGATGATCTGGTGTTCGCTAGTATCTCTCTACCTCAGACATTTACACTCACAATTTACATGGCCAGTAGTAACCAGAAATGAGTCACCAGCTGGCCATCCTGCTCTCTGCATTGGCCATCAATCTTCTCATTTTCTTTCATCTTATTCTCATTATATACCTGGTCTTAGTGATTACCAGACTGTTGGTTCCTGGAGATTTTAATTTATGATTTAAGTTTACATCTCAAAATAATAGATCTTGGAATTCTCCAAGGATATGTTTGTTATATTTTGGGTTTTACTTACCATGTAATTTGGCCCATTCCTGGATACTTCAGAATATTTGCTAGCCCAAGTTCCAGAATTCTGAAAGCTCTAATCCGGTTGGCCAATACCTAAGCAAGCTACTCCCATGCCTCAGAAGAGAAGCACATACTTAATTAGTTAAATTCAAATCTTTCTCCCCAATTTAAGTGAAAAAATATAGAAACATGGACACTGATTCTGATTAGCTATTGGATATCTCCAGGTTTTAGCACCATGTTTCACACTTGGTAGTTAGTAAATCTTTACAAAATGAAGCTGGCTAGACCTTAGAGTTTCAGTTTTTAACTGTGCCAGACATTCTCCTTCTAAACTGTAATGACTCAACATTTCCCTTACATGTAAATCTGATACTGATTGGAATTGTCTATAAAATAGTGTAACATTTAATAGCCCCAAGTGAATACTGTAAAATGCCTTCTTGTAGTCATAAAACCCCAAAGAAAAAGGTTTTTCATTTGTTATGGATTCTGAGCCTATTTCTATTTTGTTAAAATCATTTCTTTAAAAAAATTCTAGAGTTTGGAGGGAATTGATTTTCATTCAAATTCAATCTGTGAAAATTTAATAAGTAGACATTTATATGATGTTATATAAGATTTGATTTTTTAAAAAAGAACTCAGGATTTACCTTCTACATGTCTCTAGTCCTAAGTTTATATTTTAGATACTGGTATGTCCTTTTTTTATCCACACTTCAAAATAGGCTGAACATATATGTAACCACAGAAATTCTAGCTTGAATCATTGACTCTGCACTGGATGTGGTTAATATAATCGCAGAGGGCTATATGTTGTCTCTTCAGGGCAATCCAATAACTCTAAAAGCAGCGACATCTCGACTCAAGGGAATCACAGAAACTAACAAGCGCAGGTAGAGCAGCATGTTTGTGAAATGGTCTTTTTCGCTAGTGCATAAAATTATGAATAGAAGTTGCTCCTAGAGTTTTAGGTCCAAAAGCCTAGTCCAGGAGTACCTACAGACTAGGCTTGGCACTAGACATCAATTAAGGAGAAAAGAAATGATGAAAGACATAGAAAAGAGATGTAATGAAAGAGGCTTATTAGAAGGTGAACAAAAGGGACTAGTGGCCCCATACCCGTCTTTGGGATACGGATGTGAGACTTAACTTTATTTAGAGGAAGAGTTTGGATAAGGTGAAAAAAGCATGCCCAATAAGTCAGTCTGAGTGAACCTGTGGTTTAATTGCTCATGATCACAGTTCTAGTTCCACAAAGTAGTAAGAATAAATTATTGTGCTGTCATTGCTCGAGGGCCATAGCCTTGTTCCTATAAGATAATGACACCTGCTCCAAAGTGCAGCCTCCTCATACTCTGTAATGGCATTCATTAGGTGATGGGGGTTGTCCTGTGATGATGTTTGGTTCTGGAATATAGGATAACTCCAAGTTTAGTACAAAGGCTCTTACCTTTGTGCTTCGAAGGGGAATGAGATGGGTTAGACATCTCCAGTTTGCAGATGGATACTTATTGAGGGATTAACACACCTATAAAGAGTTAAGCCAGAGAGGAAACAAGAGTAGAAAGACACTAAGCTTTTGTTCTGCTTTCAGTTGCCTGGGAGCCCAAATGCCTCCATGCTCTTTAGCAAAAGCAGCTTCTAAGCACCTGTTGTGGAATGACTTTGGGAAGATAACATTGGCGTTTGAGGAGACTATTAGGTGGCTACTTGCTTTCTCCTCTTTAATTCTAAACTAACTCTGAAACACAACAGAGTAACATAAATGGAGATCAGAAGAGGGCAACTGGAGAACTTCAGAGACAGGTTTCCTGATTCAGAACCTTAGAATGAAACAAAGGCACTCACCCACTCAGTCTATGGGGAAAAGGCAGCCCAATGCCTTCTCCAACAAGTTCTAGCATGGTCTACCAGAGCAGATTCTCTGCAGGCAGGCAGACAACTGGGAGTGGGAAGCATTACACTTGCCAGGTTTCCCTGGAAAACTTGCCAATCTTCCAGTCACTCTGCCTCTCCAGGGAAGTGAGAGCAAAGAGACAGAAAGAGGAGAATTCCGATGAAAAGAGAAGAGGAGAAGGAAATAAGAGCATTTCCCCAACCCTCTCAGAGCCACCAGCTGACATAGAATCAACCCACCCTTAAATTGGTCTGTCTGCTCTACAGAATAGTATCTGGGGGCTAGTGAGGAATAAGAACAAATTTCCATGCAGGTGAGTTTTCAGGACTGTGCTTCAATTTCTTTTTCCAACAATGGTTTTCTCTTTGCAATGGCACTTGCTAAATACTTCTCTCTAAAAAAAAAAAATGGCACCATCACTGAGCACCAGAAGAAAAAGTCATATATGTGTATGTGGGAGTCATATATACATATGACTTGTGTATATATATACATATATATACTTGAAGATATATATATATATCTTGCGGGAGAGGGTAGACAATGAGCAAAGAAATGGATATATTTAACTTTAGATGGTATTAAGCACTAAAGAGAAAGCTAAAATAAAAGAAAGATCTAGAACAGCCAATGGTATCAAGCAATTTTGAATAAAGAGATCAGACTCAGAGAGACCAAAACATTTGAGCCTGAAATAAGCAAAGGACAAGATAGAAAAATGTGGATAATTTCTGGGTTTTGTCTAACATCTGGGTTTGGTCTAAAGTCAAATAAGGTCAGTATGTTCAGCTCATATCAGGGAGGCAGAGGAGACCATAGAGGCACTGAGGTCAAAGAGGCAACAGTAAGCCAAAAATCACAGAGCTCATGGAGAAGTGCAACGACATTAGCTTTGATGAGAGGACAGTGCAGATGTGGGGCAGAGGACAGGATTTGATTTATATATTTGACAGAATGATTCCAGATACTGTCTTGGGAATAGATTATAGAGTCACATTGGAAGACAAGGGATAACCCAAGAGTACTGAAATAATCCCAGCCAGAAATATTAGTGACTACCTTGGCTAGCAAGGATGACTACAAAATTCGAAATCCAAAAAGATGAAGTTGATGCTAACTGGCATAGGTCATCTGGTGGCGAGATGGGAAAATTTCAGGTGCCAGGACCTTTCTTGGTACTGGTTGGTGTTGGATTTAACTCAGGAGCTAGGACTCCAGACAGCCACAGAAAACTTCCAGAGTCAGTGGCCTCCAGAGTTCTTATCTCATGAATTCAAAGAATGAAATTCACAGACCACACAGGGTAAATGTTAGAAAAATCTTATTATAAATTCACAGGTGAGAGTTTAGGAGAAAGAAAAGGAGAGTGCTCCTGTGTAGTAGGATCCCAGGAAATAAGGTATCAGTGAGCTGCTAGCTTGTGGACTTTTTAAAGGACTTAGGGAAGAAACTGGGGTGAGTCCTGGAAAACAGAATCAGCTGGTCCATCTAATTGGCCTAGATGGAGGTTCTAAGTATCTGCTCTGGTCACACCCTCACATAGCTTCAGGGCAAGGGTAAGAGATAGCAAGGGTTCAGGAGCTGGAACTCTCTTTAGCCACTCCTGGCCCTCAGCACAGATATTTTCAGAACTGCTACTTGGGCATCCCTGCATTCCTGAACAGTTTTTTATCTCATGTTCTCATCAATAGTATAGAAAATCTTGGTCAGGAAAGTTGAGATACTTGTGTATGCAGATAGCTTCATTTGTTTGATTGGAAAGCTAATTTGTTTAATCCACGCTTATAAAGTATTTTGAGCATATCCCTCCCCATATACTACTACCCCTTCTTCTTACCCCTCATTGGCCCTCTTCACTCCCCAGTTTCATTTCTACTTTCCTGTCACTTGTGCATAGATGATATTATGCATTTATAACATCTAGAGCCCTCAAGTGAGAGAAAACTTGCAATATGCATCTTTCTGAGACTAACAATTCACTTAACATTATGTTTTCCAGTTGAATGTTAAGAAACCAACTGGTGCCAGGCAGTGGTGGCACATACCTTTAATCCCAGCACTTGGGAGGCAGAGGCAGGCAGATCTCTGTGAGTTCGAGGCCAGCCTGGTCTACAAAGCGAGTTCCAGGAAAGGCGCAAAGCTACACAGAGAAACCCTGTCTCAACCCTCCTCCCCCCCCCCCAAAAAAAAAAGAAAAGAAAAGAAACCAACTGGCTATACAGTAGAGATGTTTTGTAGGTAATAACCAAGTATGAGTAAAGGAATCCAAAGGAAGGTTCATCCAGAGAGAGCATGCAACTTGTAGATACTGACTGACTTTCCATATACAAAAAAGGGTGGATGCTGCCATGTGCACTTTCATGCTCTGGGATAGGAAAATGTTTGCATCTGGTGATTCCTATTTTTCTGTCAATGTTGAAGTTATTCCCCAGGAGAGAAAGCCTAAAGCTGTTGACCATTATAAAACAGAAAGATTATCAAGTCCTGCCAAGACCCCTACCAGCCTTGAAAATTCTGGATTCTAGATTTAGTCTACATCTTACCATGTTTAATGCCTTACATGCTAAGCACATTCCAAATTTCAAGCTTAGAAATTTATTTTATTGGTGTGGAATAAGGAAAGGGTAGTAGAAATTAATGATTCCAGTGAGGGTATTATAGAATTGATAGTTACAGAATCCAAACTGAACAAAAACTTATCTAATGGAGGTAGTTAACACTAATGTATGTATCATAGGAAATTGATATACTATGTTAGTAGAACACAAAATGAACTACATATTATGCAACAAAAATTATGATTTATAGCATCAAGATTCTTATTCACACCAACTAAAAAAGTTTATAGAATGCACAATACATAGGACATTCAACATTCAAATAAAGACAAACAAACTTCATAACAAGATGAATATGTTCCATAGCTGTGACATTTAGTTCACCACTCTGACAAACTGTCTTTGCTTTTTACATTCCACACTGGTTTCATTTGAGTCAAGCCAAAATCCCATGTGATTCTGTCTGTTGTTCCCTGGAATTTTTCAGCAGACAAAGGCAGGATAAAATCATTGAGGTTGGTCAAGTCTCTTAACAAAGGATTGAATGTCCTCTCATGACATTCCAAAGAGATGACTTAGCTTAAAGAGAAAAGAGAGCAGAAGAAGCTGTGGCCTTGGCCCCAGGAGTTTCCCAGTTAGCCAATCTGCCTCATGTGGACTTGTTTCAAAGAAATAATAATCATTCAAGAGATTTTCCATTAACAGTCTACAAACATAAAAAAAAGGATTTAAGAAATTAAAGCTAGAAAGGATGAATGTCTATCTTACAACACTTCTGAAATATCAAGGTGTTAATAAATAAGTAGTAGGAAATCCTAAGATGGATCCACAGAACTGACAATCTAGCAGTAGCAGAAGCTAGATCTGTGTAGTTTGGGGAGAAAGGAGAGTTCATGGAAAGTATACCAAAGAATACTGCATTCCTGTTTTGGAGGCTTGTCTACATGCTTCGTGTCTACCTCCTTCTAGGTTCTACATCTCTTATTTCAAATTGTTGACAGAGTTAAACTGAACATTGAGCCTAGATTAGATGCCTACTCTGGGACACTGGACAGGGTGTGTGTAGTAATACAGTTGTGTGTGTGTGTGTGTGTGTGTGTGTGTGTGTGGCGGGGCGGGTAGTGGGTAAGGCAACTCTTAAATAAAAGAGAGACAAGAAAATTCTGTCACATGGACTTTCAAACGTGAGAAATCAGAAAGGGAAGATGAGAATGTCAAAGAAAATACTGTGGTCGTTTGAATGAGGATGGTCCCCATAGGCTCATATGTTTAAATGCTTGGTCCTCACTAGAACTATTTGGGAAGGATTCAGAGGTGTGGCCTTTTTAGAGGAGATATGGCCTTGTTGGAAGAGGTGTGCCATTACTGGTTGACTTTGAAATTTCAATGGCCCATGTCAAGGCCAGTCTTACTCTCTCTGCTTGCTGCCTGCAGATCAGGAAGTAAGCTCTCAGTACCATGCCTGTTTGTCTGCCTGCCTGTCTACTATCACACCATGATAACCATGGACTAATCTGAAATGTAAGTAAGCCGCAAAATAAATGTTTTTTGTTTTTTTGTTGTTTTGTTTTGTTTTGTTTTGTTTTGTTTTTTTGTTGTTTTGTTTTGTTTTTTGTTGTTTTGTTTTGTTTTGTTTTTTGTTGTTTTGTTTGTTTTGTTTTGTTTTTTGTTTTGTTTTTTGTTTTGTTTTGTTTTTTGTTTTGTTTTTTGTTTTGTTTTGTTTTTTGTTTTGTTTTGTTTTTTTGTTTTGTTTTGTTTTTTTGTTTTGTTGTTTTTTGTTTTGTTTTGTTTTTTTGGTTTTTTTTTGTTTTTGTTTTTGTTTTTGTTTTTCGAGACAGGGTTTCTCTGTGTAGCTTTGCGTCTTTCCTGGGACTCATTTGGTAGCCCAGGGTGGCCTCGAACTCACAGAGATCCGCCTGGCTCTGCCTCCCGAGTGCTGGGATTAAAGGCGTGCGCCACCACTGCCCGGCTTAAAATAAATGTTTTATTTTCATAAGTTGCTTTGGTCATGACGTTTCCTCATAGCAATAGAACAGTAGACACACATGTATTAGAAGCAATCTAAGAAACCAGGCCAAAAAAAAAGAGTTACAAAACAGAAGCGAAGGATATGTGAGAGTCATCTAATCCAAGACCATAAAGAAAGCATCTAGGAAAGAGGTCTGCACTTACCAAGGTTCCAGAAATGCAAAGAGTCTGACATACTGAACACAATGGCTAAGGGTTTTCATCTCTCACTGTGAAGTGGAAATAGAATAGACATCATGGATGGATGCAGGGAGAGGTCTGGAAGGGCAGAGAGCATGGGAACAGGAAGGATCAGGTTCGGGGAGGATGCAGAGAGAGAGTACTGGGAGAGACAACTGGAATCAGAGGCATCTCTGGGATGAACTAGAAACCTAGTGCAATGGAAACTCTCAGGAATCTATAAGGGTGACCTTAGCTAAGACTCCTGGCAATAGAGAATACAGAGCCTGATCCAGTCATCTCCTGTAACCAGGCAAGACTTCCCCTGGAGAGACTGGCACCCAAACTCAGCCACATACCTCTGACCTACAATTTGCCCTGCTTACAAAATGTTTGGGGTAAAAATGTTGCAGAAATTATGGGAGTAGCCAACCAGTGACTGGTCCATCTTGAATTCCTTAACATGAGAGGGAGCCCATCCTTGACATTGCTTGGAGGGCCAGGACCCAGAGGTTAGACAGCCCAGAGATCTAGGAGAGAACCATACATGACTGTTTAATAAAATAATAAAAAAGTCAATGAAAGGATTTCTTTTTTTTTTGTTTGTTTGGTTTTTTTTGTTTGTTTGTTTTGTTTTGTTTTTTTCGAGACAGGGTTTCTCTGTGTAGCTTTGTGCCTTTCCTGGAACTCGCTTTGTAGACCAGGCTGGCCTCGAACTCACAGAGATCCACCTGGCTCTGCCTCCTGAGTGCTGGGATTAAAGGCGTGCGCCACCACCGCCCGGTGAAAGGATTTCTAATGATATTCTGCTATACTAATAGATTGTTGTCTAGCCCAATTGTCATCAGAGATGCTACATCTAGCAACTGATGGAAACAGAGTCAGAGACCCACAGCCAAACATTAGACAGAGCTCACAGAGTCCTACAGAAGAGAGGGAGGAAGGATTGTGTGAGCCAGAGGGGTCAAGGACACCACAACAAAACCCACAGAATCAACTAACCTGGGCTCATAGGGCCTCACAGAGACTGAACTGCTAGCCAGGGAGCTGACCTAGTCCCTCTGCACATATGTTACAGTTGGGTAGCTTGGTCTTCTTGTGGAACTTCTAACAGTAGGAGCAGGGACTGTCTCTGACTGTTACCTGCTTTTGGGACCCTTCTCTCCTAGTGGGTTGCCTTGTCCAGCCTCAATAGGAAAGGAGGTGCCTAGTCTTACTGTAACTTGATATGTCATGGCTGGCTGACATACATGGGAGGTCCTCCCTTTTCTGAAGAGAAAGGAGTAGAAGTGGATAGGGTGTGAGGAATAGTGAAGGTTGGGGGGAGGGACTGAGAGGAAAGGAGGGAGAACTGTGATCGTGATCGGGCTAGAAAAAATAAATTAACTGATTTAATTTTTAAAAAAGAGAAAGTATGGATTCTGAAATGTGGTGATTTGAGTCACATGTTCAAGTTAGGCTATCTGGGTAAAGAACTATGTGCTCATTGGAAACAGAAGCAAGCTCAGATTTCTTTTGTGGGTTCTTTGCCATTGCTATACAACTAGCTGTAGTCAGTCTGCATTAAAAAAGTATAGATAAATCCTTCATTTATAATTTCAGATGTAGAGTCCACATAGGAGTCCCTAAGAATTTGAAAACTTTTTTTAACATTTTTATCTCTCCCTTTCTCTCCCCACACACACTCTCTCTGTGTGTAGTGTACATATGCCACAGCACATGTGTAAGGTTAGAGGATAACTTGAAAGAGCTGGTTCTCTCTCTGTGGGTCCCAGGGTTCAAACTGAGGTCATCAAGCTTGGTGGCAGGCATCTTTATTGCTGATCCATGTCACTGGCCACAAAATTTAAGTAACTTAATTCTATTTCATTTTACTTTTTGATTTTGAATTTACAGAGAGATGTGTCAGGTAGCTGTTCATGTATATGAAACTACCCCAGTATGTAAAAAATAAACCTCAAAATTACCCCCAATAATAAAAAACTGCTTATCATTATAGTACATGTTTTCTGTGGACAGCCTGATTGGTTCTGCTGGTCTGTGCCAGCATAGTTAATCTATACTGGCTTCTGACATGTGGCTGTGGTCACTTGGCCAGTTGTCTGGCAACTTGGTGATCTTGCATGGTATATTAGTTTCATATTGCTGCTATAATTTATTACCACAAACTTAGTGGCATAAACCACACAAATTTATTACCTTACAGTTGTGGAAAGCCATAAGTCTCCTGGAAACTAAAAAAGTCAGGGAGAGCGTTGATGATTCTACACTGGTACCTGATTCTGACCCTCCTATCTCTTTATAATTGTAATAAACTGAGCATGATAACTCAAGATGATCTCAGTTCAAAAATCTTTAATTTAGAACATGTTTAAAGTAAGAGATCTACAGGTTCTGAGATTATGATCTAGATATATTTGGGAGAATGGGGAGCTTATTTTGTCTTTCACGGGTGCTTTTTAAAAAATGTATTTGTTACTTCCTTCAGGTTGGACCAAGATTAAGAAACAGGGATCTGAAGACCCCAGAGCTACAAGAGGCCAGGCTGCAGTATATGAACATCAATCTGTTCTCATTCATTCTCTTTGATCAAAGCAAGTCCCACTGCCAAGCCAGATTCAGAAGAAACAGATTTCCATTCCATCTCTTTATGGGACAGTATAATAATGTCACATTGTTAGTTAGGCTTGGTGTTGCTGTGACTAATTACTCAGGAAGAGTAACTGAAAAGATGAAGGGTTTATCTAGACTCCTAGTTTCATAGGTGTTGGCATTTCGTGGCAGGAACTATACAAAAGAGAAAAGCTACTCACATAACCTCAGCCAGGAAGCAGAGAAGGGACAGGGGAAGAAATGGCCTCCAAAGAAACACCCCTAACAACTAATTCCTCCAACTAAACCTCTCTTACTACCATGCACTACTTTGCAATAAGGTCACTATAGAGTAAATCCACCAAGAAATGACTCCTTTGTCTCCGGAAATGCCCTCACTTACCCACCTACACATTCCTTTACCAATCTTAACCCA
This sequence comes from Peromyscus eremicus, assembly GCF_949786415.1. Taxonomy (NCBI): domain Eukaryota; kingdom Metazoa; phylum Chordata; class Mammalia; order Rodentia; family Cricetidae; genus Peromyscus; species Peromyscus eremicus. The sequence continues at coordinate 56,064,942 of NC_081436.1, forward strand.
GTCAGGTTGGCAATCAATACTGTCCCTGACTAATGAGTTACCTTTTTCATCTACTACAACAAGCATAACTTATGAGTGAAACCTTAAAGAAAGTCCAGCTGTGGCTGTGATCATTGACATTTTGGGCCTGTTGTTTCCTCAATGTAAGATACTCAAAATGCACCTTCCTCTTCCCGGCTAAATTATTTTATCTCCTTGTGTTAGCTCAGATGTTGCCTCCTCCAGGAATCTTCTTCTACCCACAAACACTGTAATATTCCTGATGCTTGATCTTTGTCCTCTCATGCTTAGTACTTCTCTGCAATACAATACTAAACAAACCATTGAATCCACCTATTTATCTCTCTGCCTTTCAACCCTAACTATAAGCTTCCTATGAAAGAAAATGGATCTTAGTTGTCTTGCTTTCTCTGTGGTGTAACAACAAATCATCTCTGTAGAAGTATAATAAATTTATTGGCAAATACTCCATAAACTTCCAAATTACTATTGATATTTCTTACTTAATATTCAATGCTATCCCTACTTGTTTTTCTTCATTGGAACCCACATTTCATTGATAAAATAAAGAGGGAACAAAAGAAAAGAGTCACCCTAAATACTGGTCACAGAAAATTTTTCCATTGAGTGAAACGTTGTGATTTAGGAGCCTTGATATGACAAGTTGATTGTGTGAAATTTAAGTTATCTACAAATTGCTGCCAAGAACTCTAATAGCAGATCTCTATGGCAGTGCTCAATGGGGTGGCCAGTCAAAAGTAGGAACTCAAGGCCAACTTGCCTGTAATTTTTTCAAACTAAAACCAAAATAAAAGCTGAGATATTTTGGGATGTTTCCAGGAAGGCCCTTTGGGGCAGCCTGATTACTGCTAATATACAAGGCGGAAGGCAAAGATCTCTGAAATTAGGTGACTCAGGACTGAAGACTAAAACTGAGATATAACATGAGTAAGCAGACCATTCCAAATTGCTAGTGGAATTAAAGAATCCAAAGGGGGATGGTGAGTTACAAGAAACAGAGCTTGTTGGGGGGAAAATATACTCTGGGTGCTGTAACTAAAAAAGTCAGCTATAATCCCAGCTAAAATGAATTGTACATGTGTTTAATATGATGAAATAAGCACGGAAGAACCCACCCCTGTGTTATTGTCAAGGAATAGTCTGTGGTTCACACATTGATTGGAGAGGAGTGTGTGCTGTGATTTCTTTTAGGTCATATAAAGCTATTTTTATAACCTGAGTCATGGAGGACAAAAATGAATAAAGACAGCATCAAAGCCCAAGAGCAATGAAGTTAGCCAATGTGTAAACATCAGGAGAGTATTTCTATTTGAATGTTAAAACTGTCACTCATAGTGCGTTGAATATCATACAGAATCTGAGTTAATTACTCTTGAGATCACAATTTAACAACTTCTAGGCTTTTAGAAGGTTCTTTTTAAACTCTAAGCCTCCTAAGAGAATATGTCCTAAAAACACACTCTTGTCTATTTGAAACTCAGTCTTGTGATATACACCCACACAAACTGGCTCATGTTGTCACTAATGTTGAATTCTGGCACTTAAGAGCTCTGGAACAATTTGTTAAATCTTCACAACAACCCCCAAGATGTAGGAACTAATGTTACGCTCATTTTCTAAATACATAACTAGGTACAAAATGTTTAATCATTTGATCAGGGTCCTATAGTGATGGTATGTCATACTCTAATCTAAGTAGGTGGTTTCTGGACCTGTTCCATCAACCAGAACATTATACTTTGTCCCTAATCCTAAAGAGAGTATCTAGCTCATATGTATTTAGATAATGTGACAATGTTCTAATAGTCATTTCAATTTAACAAAGACCTAGAACATACAAGTCAAGTGTACTACCACTGAGTCACATGCCAAGCCTAACAAATATCTCTTGTATATAAAGTTTGAAATCCTTTCTTTTTTACATTTATGTATTTATTTATGTACTTATTTAGTGTGTGAGCATGTATGTGTGTCCCTGTGTGTGCATGTGTACATATGTTCAAGCACAGGGGTGTGGTCAGAGGATAACTAGTAAAAGTTAGTTGTCTCTGTCACAAGGTTCTGGAGATTGAACTTGGGTGGTCAGTCTTTGCAGCAAATTCCTGTGCCTGCTCTGCCATCTTTTTAGTCCCTGAAGGTTTTTTATTAGACATATTCCTCAAAATTCATGGAAAATGTGTATGAAGTGGCACTTTACTGTTTTGAAATTTTTTCTTATAATTTATAGTTTTCCTCATTAACTAAGAAAAGTATCAATCTCAGTCCCAAAGTTTAGCTATACAGTAAAGTAACATTTACTCATTAGAATTATTATTTAAGTCCTCATTCATGCCTCCCTTGCATTAAGCTAGCAAGAAATGCCTTTTGTTATTGTGGCTCATTCTTATCAGAATATTGAAAATGACTAGGCCGTTGATCTATTCGTTATCACTTAGGATCTCTGAGTTTTCATTTAAATTCTTCAGCTTATATGGTCTCTGCAAGTCTGATTGCTCAGCTTCATGGTGCCCATGTGTTGGGAATGTGACCAGCATGGCTCAGAGACTCCATGCATAGGAAACTTCTAGTGATAGACTATGTATATCTCTACGTTAACCAAAATTCCTCTTCCTACTGAACTCAAAACCCATCTCCTCTCCCGTGGGACACCTGGCACAAGCTCTTTAAGATGCATTGTTAGGTATTTATAAAAAAAATTCCTAAGTTCAAAGATTTGTCCTACACTTTGCAAAATACAGTGCCCAAAACTGTGAAAGATCAAATTCTCTCCTTAAAAAGTCAAGAAAGAAGAAATATAGGTATATAAGTTAATATATTAATAACTAACCCTGCCTCCGTATAATTATGAGAACAATGTTTATCTCAGCCTGACCAACAGCTTGCTTGATCTGAAGGCAAAGTTTCTCAAAGTGTGATTCCTGGATCACCTGAAAGTTTAAAATGCAAATTCCCAGACCCCATCCTGGATCTACTTAATCCAAACTTTTGTGATAGGTCTACCTATCTGTGTTTTTAAAAGTCTTCTAAATGATTGTGATATCCACTGGGTCTAAGAACCATTGGTTTAGTGTTACATATTTCTCTACAACAGCGTGTAATGTGTGTTTGTCAGCTTTCCCCCACAGTGATAAGATTGCAGAGATCACCTTAAAGGAGGAAGGGTTAGGTTTAGATTATTGCTGTCAATGCTCTAATCCAAAATCAGCTGATTCCATGCATCCAGCCTAAGAGAAAGCAGACCACCATGGTGCCAGGAGCATGTGGTGCAGAGACTAGACCCTCGCCTCACACAGTCAGAAAACAAAGAGAGGAAGAGAAAGGTCCCAGGGACAAAATACACCCTTCAAGGCTGTGCCGACTGTAAGCCACTTCCTTCAACTACACCCATGCATCTACGAACTCAATATGCTAACCCATTGGTGAGGTCAGTGCACTCATGATCCTATCCTCTCTCTACAATACTGTCAGACTCAACCAAGCCTTCAACACATGAGTCTATGAGAACTCAAACTACAGTAGCCTGCATGTTCTCAAAATTAATTTCTTGTCTTCTCCTTAAAATTGAAATTTCTGTAAGAAAAAAAACTACATCTTTCATGTTATATCCTGATTACTTAATATTAGGAGTAGAGATGGTGACAGGAGTATAGAGAACAACCAGGAATACTTGTTGAGTATATCAATAAATGAATTAAAAATGTTTTGTCTCTAGGATTGTTATTCCAGCTTTAAGAGGTCATCATTCAGATTAGAGGAGAGAACTTGTTATAATTCCTACAATGAACTCACCATTTTTTTAAGATATAATAGCCCCCTGAGCCCCAAATCTTTCTTAGAGAAACTAAGAGCAAATGCATCATGCAGTATTCTCCAGGACAACTGTGCAAAGTCATGAGTTTATTTATTCACTAAATATTTACTGAAAGCCTACCTACTTTTAGATTTTCTGCTATGTGCTTTGGGAGCTTGTGAAATAAGCAAAGTGCATTCTTATCTCAAAGAAACGCCTATTTTGTTTGTTAAATTAAATTAATTCTAAATCATTACACAAATATATTGTGCATGAGAAATTATTGGGATATGAGCAGATATAGTCTGATATGTCTTCTGACTCAGGATGAAAGATAAAAGTCCATTGGAATTCTCCAGCTTTACCAATGACTCTAAAGTGTGGCTGAAGCTATTAATGATAGACTATTTACCATGTAAGTAATTAATTACATGGATTTTCCTCAATATGTTTTGCATTTCTAATTATACACATTCATTTGGTTGATACATGAATCTTTGAGTTTTCAATCACAAGTCATTATACTTACAAACTAACATTCTTGTGATTTTTTTACTAGGCCAGAGAGTACAAAGTATACATCATCATCACATCCAGTTAACATCATTCCCGGGGGCAATTCTGTGCTCCCTGGAAGACACAGAGATGCAGTAAAGTTTAGAAAATCCATTGCCATCAGATCTCTTTTAACCTGGGTGTAAGGACAAAGCTTTGCTAAGAAGAAAGATTATTGGCCAGGCCTACAGACTCATGGATTTGGTGCTATTATAGCTGTCCTGCCTTGTGCTCTCCCTTTAACTATCAGACTATTGAATCAATGGATCCCAAGAAAATTGAGTTCACACAGGAATCTTTGCAGGAGAAAAAAAGACTGAAGCCTTAGGGGCAGCCATAGAGGAACTTGCAGCCAGAAGAGAACTTATCTCCTAGAGAAATCTTTACAACTTGCTCAGGTGACCTTGGAGAGACATAGAGCACAGACAATGATGTTCGGGAAGACACCTTGGTCAAACTGCTTTTCTTTCTTTCTTTTTTTTTTTTAATTGTGGCTCCTATTTAAACCTTACCCTCACATCAGGACCATAAAGTGCCCTTCTTCTTGTTGTGGCTATAGTGAACAAATTTTCTTTCTGCTTTTCACTATTAATTTGGCTCTTTCAAGTATCAAGGATCAGTGCCAAACCTGGCTTGATGGGACATAGTCTGTGACCCAGTGTTCAGTAACATTTGTAGCTGGAAGTTTCTCCTATCCAGTCTGGCTCTGTGATCTGGCAAATCTCTCCCACCTGTGTCCCACAGCCGCTTGTCCCCAAGTAAACACACTGAAGCTTATATTATTTACAAACCATATGGCCTATGGGTCAGGCTTCTTGTTAGCTAGCTCTTATAACTTAACCCATTTCTATTAATCTATATGTTGCCACATGGTCATGGCATTACTGGTCTGCTGGCATCCTGTTGCTCCCTGGGTGGCAGGCTGGTGTACCCTGTGCCCTGCTGACTCTACCCCTCTTCATCTCATTTTTAGTTTGAATGTTCTGTCTAACCTTATCCTGCCCTGCCATAGGCCAATGCAGCTTTATTTATCAATCAATCAATCAATCAGAGAAACACATATTCAAAGCGTACAGAAAGATGTCCCAAAACAAACACTATGTTACTTCCTGACTGACTGTGTAGACTGCTGTGGTCACAAGTCTCACTTTGAAAGAATGGTCACCATAATTCAAAGGCCTTGAGGAATGATGCGAACAATACAACACAAAGTATTATGGATGTCCACCTAAAATCTTAACTTCTACCTCCAAGTACAGAAGAGGTAGTTGTCAAGGATGAGTAACCAAGGACCAGAAACACAGATTCTGTTTACCCCCAATTCCATGTTATAATGTGATAAAAAAATTGTATGAATTGTTATAATAACAACAAAGAAAAATATAAATCAAGATATTTTAAAACACATTGGAAGAAAAAGAAAAGTAAGGAAATCTCAACCATAGGCCTCAGCTACTATCAGACAACATTCTTATTTCTTGGTTGGTAAGAACTAGAGGTTCTGTTTTTATATTCCAAAGATTAATCAAATCCTTACACAGATATTAGGTCACATACAAAAGAGAACAATAAGTAATCATTAATGGGTGAATGGTGGCCTAAGGTCATTTGGTTCTAGACTTGCAACATTCTACCCTTTCCACATCATTGAAATTCTAATCAGTTAATCAGCCTATCAAAAGGAACTTTCATTCACATGGACCTAAGCATATATTGAGTGTCTTAGTCACAGTTCTATTTTTGTGAAGAGACACTATGACCAAGATAACTTATAAAGGAAAGTATTTAATTGTGGGCCTGCTTACAGTTTCAGAGGGTTAGTCCATGACCACCTTGCCTGGGAGCATGGTAGCAGATAGGCAGGCATGGTGCTGGAGCAGTAGCTAAGAGCTTACATCTGATCCACAAGTTGCAGGCAAAGAAAGACAGAACTAATTGGACCTGGCTGGGATTTTGAAATCTCAAAGCCCACCCCCAGTGACACACCTCCTCCAACAAGACAAGACCTACTAATCTTTCCCAAATAAACAGTTCTATATAAACTAGGGACCTAGCATTCAAATATATGAGCCTACGGGGGCCATTCTCATTCTAATCACCACAGTGGATGCATTCACATGGTGGGTAACCACTTACAGAGTTATGTCAATAATATAACAGCACCTGAAAAATGGTAAGGGAAAAGAAAACACTAGAGCAGATTGGAAAAGAGCATTGGTCAGGATCAAGCAGAGCAGAATTTACACAGTGGCAAAAGAATGTGGTCCCTGAAAGTGATAAATAGTACTTATTCTGAGAAGGTGAATTACAATAGACTATTAATAAGGCAGACATTCAATCTGTAGATTTTCTCTTTTTTTTTTAAATAGTTTTATGCTTTCACCAAAATTCTCTCTAATGAATATGTATTGCTATTATAATCATCAAACATGTGGTTTGTGTTTTGAGCAGTACTCAGATTTCCAGGCAATCAACTCACCTGCCAACTTCAAAAGGATAAATAGTTTAATTTCTTTATTATATCCTAAACCATGTGGTTTTCAAGATCATTTTGTCTGGAGTATAGAATTGAGAGAGATAGAATTGTAACCTTGAGCTATATCTCTGTGATCCCACATAATAATCAGAATTCTACTTTTTTTTCTCAATTTGAGAGGTAAGTGTCATTAGAAATAATTGGGCAAAGAGACAGGGCTGAAGGAAAAGCCATTTTCTCTCTTATTTGTGATATTTAAAATAGTGATATACAAATAACTAACATGATTACGTCATTCTTGACCAAGTATGGACTAAAAAGAACCATTGCAAATAGCTCATCTGGAAGCCAATCAAAATCAGTTGCTTGAAACATAATTATTAATCTCATTGTTTAATAAGATGTGTCCTTTGGCCCTGAAGCTAACTGAAGAAAGTCAGGGATTGGTAGGCAAAAATGACAATTATATTCTGAGTCAAAGGCTCTAAGTACACTTCTCATGGGTTGATTATATGAATGATATTGCCGTGGTTTTATTTTTCCCAAAAGTGTGTTCATCTCATAAATTGTTGTTTCTAGGATTCAAATGACTAAATATCCAAAATTCTTCAACAACTCAGATTTTTAAAAAACAGAGTATTTGTGGGCTGTAAAAAGGTTGAAAGAATGTACTGAAAACCTATGATGATAACTAAACTAGAGTGGCCAAGAATGTATATTCAATTGCTGAATTTGGAATAGAAATTCAAAAAGTAATTACTGAAAAAAGTTGGTAAGTAGTTACTTCTGAGGGGGATGAAAGGGTTGTAATGGACAGAGGAATATTGATGCTAGATGACAAAATACTACTATTTTACCCACTATCAGGGATGTTAGTTATAATAATTTATTAAACCATACACTTATTTTTAAATTAATGCATAAATACCCATAAAACATGTATATTTGGCACTGAATTTGATATTTTATAAGTTCCAACAGGGATTCTTAACTGCAAGTGTATAGTGAAAAATCCAAGGAGTCTGCTTAAGAGTTATAAGGAATTTACTAGGAGATGAATCGGAAAAGACAACTCACTAAACAGAATAGGCAAATCATCGCAGGGTTCTGGAAGGCTGAGGTCCTGTCCCACATTATCCTGATGCCTGAGTCAGTCTCACCATCCAAGGCCACAAGGGAGAGAAGAGAGCAGCCTAGTGCCACTCCAGTCTTAAGGGGAGCCCCAAGGCCACACCCCAGGGGCTGATACTTCCAAGTTATAGGTAAGTAGAACAGGTATCCACTACATCTCCCCCTTTTGTCTAAATAAGAAAGTTGTAACCGAATACAAATTATATACAATAGGAACGATTATCAAGTACTATCCAGGAAATGGGAAAGGCACTAACATAAATAAAATAGAAATACAACCAACAAGAGTGACATCAAACAAGAGACACATACTAAATATCCAGAAATATCAGGACCATAGTTAAATGGCATGATACAGAGATTACCTCAATAGCTGTTCTGTCCTGAAGAATCTAACTTTAGTACCTAAAATGTTCTTAGCTAAGATACGAGAGAATTATAACTGTAACTATCTAGCCTCTCTGCCTATGGGAGAGACTGAGGAAATCCATTATGCTGCTTAGCTTATGGCGGCTGGAGGCCAGCTCCATCTCGAAGGCAGCTGTAGGAAGACGCATCTCTGTGCTGCTGCTGGCATGAGACTTTGAGACTAGGAAGCCCAGTGTGGCTCTGTTTCTGTGCATTCAGAATCTTTAAGTTTTCTTAGGTCTATGTGGATCAATGGCTGACGGTGAGCACCACTTGTAGCCAGAAGTTTTCCTGTGTCCCACCTGGTCCCACAGACATTCAGTTCCAAATAAACTCACAGAGGCTTATATTAATTACAAACTGTTTGGTCTATGGCTCAGGCTTCTTGCTAGCAAGCTCTTACAACTTAACCCATTCCTTTTCATCTATGTTTTGCCACATGGCTTCATGGCATTACCTGTTCTCTCACATCTTCCTTCTCCTGATGATGGCTCACAGAGTCTCCTCTGACTCCGTCCTTCTTCATATCTGCCTTCAGTTTGAATGTACTGCCTAACCTTATTCTGCCTCACCATTGGCCAAACACCTTTATTTATCAACCAATGAGAGCAACATATATTTACAGCGTACAGAAAGACATCTCACAGCAGAAGTGCTGTCCTTTCTCACCATTCCTTATTTAGGAAGATTTAGAAATATGGGATGATGCACAGGCTTCAACCTTAGGCACTAAAATTATTGTGGGGATTTTTAATGGTCATTGTAACAAGAGAAACAAGTGGATGGTATTAATTCTTTAACAAAATGATCTGTAAGCATCCTAGTGCATGAGAGAAGCTCCTAATGCTCAATTTCTACCCTTACAAATGTCTCTAACACACACACACACACACACACACACACACACACACACACTCACAAATATTACATATATATGATATATGTCAAACTCGAATATAATTTATATGTTCAATTAGTTACTTCAACTTGACAAATTATAATTTCATCACATATGAGTAAGTTCATGGGTTTTATAGGCTAATAGTCTAACAAAAGTTGGAGCAACATTATCAATCTTTCTAAAATTCAGTTAGCTTATATATGAAATAAAAATAATATCATCAACTCATGAGACCAATTAACTATTGGCAAATAATCAGCAATCTTAAAAATTAGTCTTTTATGCAATAGTCATTTATCAGAGCTTACAATCTAAAGTGAGTTGATTTCAGTTAGTGCTCGCTCTGCCTTCTGTGATCACCCAAAAGGGAAGCTGGGATGAAGACATTGTGACTTTTCCTACATGTGTCCAGTATTTCTCCATAAGATTAGCCCAAGCTTGTTCACTGGTAGTGTTGGAGGTCCAAGAGCTAGAACAGAAATTTATAAGCTTTTATTTCAAGCCTCTGCTTGCATAGAGATCATCCCATTGGTCAGAGCAAATCTAATGGTCAAGCCATAAGTCAGCCTTGAAAGTAATTATTAAAGCATGAAGACATGGGGACTGTGTGAAAAGTTGGGTTAATAAATACAATCTACCTGTTATAACAGATTACAAAGTAGTTTTCAGAATCACTATTGTGATTTAAACTTTCCCTTCTGTGAGTGTAGAAGCCTCGTAAGACGAAAGAAGCTAATAACACTTAGAAGATTCAAGTTCATGAAACACATGAGATTTTATAGGATTCTTCTCAAGATTCTAAAAGCAGTATTCAGTTGCTAGTAGAGAAGAGATAATGTGGTGGAACTGCTTGCAGGCTCTGCATAGAGCTCCAGACATTCAACATTTATGAGCTAGGATTTCTGTACTGCAGGTGCCTTCGAGTGACATAGGCTACTAACCCGCCCATGATCCTTGTAAGTAAGCCCAATAAACTCATTAGTTCATTAAGCAAGAGTTGGGTGGAATTGTTTCTTTGGTGTGTCACCTGTGCCCTACCATGCCTTTTTAGGAAAAGCCATACAACCATCACAAATGTCTTTATATGTAAAATATTTGGGACAATACATGACGTACAATGTACTCAATAATTATTAGTGACTAAGAAGAGTAGTAGAAGGCTATACGTAACATTTCAGACTTTCTATCCAGTACAATTGAGAATTATTGCAAGTTAAAATTTATAGTAGTATTTATAGTTAAGTCTATTTATTTCTGAAGAGATTTTTCCCCCAATGGTACAGACTTCTGAAATTTCATCATATTACTCAGAATTTATTACTTAGACCTGATACAACTTACTTTGAATCTTTTGAAAAACTGCAAAACAAATAATGAGGAAAATATCATGAAGAAAATGAGTTTTTCAAGAGTCTATTAATAATAGTAGATAGTTGATAGAAGTAATACATATAAATATGTTTTTAGTGTGAAGGGTTTATTTTCTCCAATGAAGTCTAACAGACAACCTTGAATATATTGAACTTGAACTCCAAGTCGTAGGAAAACTCATAGAAGTTTCTTAGTAAAATTCTTCATAGGGTCACCAAACAAATCTCATTCTTGATAAATAATTATGCACTGACATAGTATTACTGGACCTTGAAATAGCTTGAAAAGGCTTTAGAAAAAACAAAGGTTTTCACTGAACCTTCAGAATGTGCACTGGCCCTACCTCCAGTTCTACTTTCATGCTCAAACATGACATGTGCAGACTCAGGATATAGGCTGCAGCAACAGAATGTGTGCTAAGAGAGAGGTTGGATATCCCTGGAAACTAGAAATACACAAGGAGCCCATCAGATAGGAAATACCAAATCATTCCCTTTCAGTGAACAACTTCACAGAGCTTGCATTCTGCTTACAAATCCATGGGCAGAATATAGATTTGGTTTTTTTTGTTAAAGATATTTCACTAATTTTTTCTCTTCCTGTTTAGACTAGATTCTGTTCTCTGCATCAAAATGAAAGCCCAGTGGTTTTGATCAGGTTGCCAAATCTTTGTTGGTAACTATTTCATCCACAATTTGTGAAGTTTGCTTGCTATAGAAGGTCTATCTCAATCATCCTTTCCAATACGCAGATCTAGTCTGTTTCTGTTGGTATCACAGGATTTGCCTTAGTAGTGGAGTCCTTTGCTTTCCTCCATGTCCTCTTACTAAATACTTTTTAGCTTGCTATTTACATCACAATTGCTACTGAGATATATTAGCACACATCTGGTGACTTTAAACAGCATAGGTATTGCATCTTGCATTTCTGGAAATCAAAAGTCCTGAAGTAAAGGTGTTGACAGACTCTGAGAACTCATTTCCATGATTTTTGAGATTCCTTATTGTTGTTGTTGTTGTTTTGGTGGTGATAGTGGTGGTGGTGGTGTATGTGTGTGTGCACACACGTCAACATGCATCCTATGGCACACATGTGGGTGCCAGAAGACTACATTTGGGAATTAGGTCTCTCCTTCCATTTTTATGTGGGTTCCAGGGGTCAAACCCAGATTACTGGACTTATAGGGCAAAAGTCCTTACTCACTAAACTATGTGGTCAACCCAACTTTTCAGCTTCTTGATAGCTCCTGCATTCCTTGGCACCAGACCCTTTCTCTCCCATGTACCCTTTCTTTCTTCTTTTTTTTTAAGAATAGAAGGAAAAGAGTGAAAGTGATAAAAAAAATTATATGCATGTATCAATATTAAAGAAAATATTTTTTTAACAAAGAGACCAACTGAAATTCAAGGTTGTAAAATTCCATCAAACATTTGGGCTAGGGAGACCAGAGAGCCTCATCAAAAAAGGTCATGAGCTGAGATTAGGTTTTAAAGAACAGGATCCAGATAATCTGCAATATTCTATAAACCTTGAAGTGAGGAGAGATAGGAAAGCTAAAAATAAGGCCACTTTTGGTGAAGTGTGTGAGGTCTTGTCTCAACAAGAGTGTGACACTTTCAAAAATAGCAAATCATTTTAAAGCTGATGCTGCAGACTCTAGATGTTTCCCCAGGCTTCTGAAGAGCAGAAAAACCAAGGGAGATGTCTTGAAAGGAGCATAGCTGTGATGTGTAAGAGTAACAGGACACAGCAATTGATTCCTATGACAGTCCCCCATGAGGCAAGACTGGGGTATATGCTGTAGCAGAGAAAAATGAATGAGACCAGACACTCTCTCAAGGTCAAAAACATAGAGTATATTGAATTAATATTGAAAAGGGACAGGGGAGAATGTCGAGGGAAGCACCAAAGATTATGTGTATAAAAGATACAGGAGTTAAAACCTTTGTTTTTTGATTAGACAGAAAAGGGGAAATGCTGTGGGATGTCTTTCTGCAGACTGTATGTGTTGCTCTCACTGGTTGATAAATAAAGCTGTTTGGCCAATGGTGAGGTAGAATAAGGTTTGCTGTACATTCAAATTGAGGACAGAGATGAAGCAAAGTGGAGTCAGGAGAGATGCCAGCCCACAACCCAAGGAGCAACAGGATGCCAGCAGACTGGTAATGTCACGGCCATGTGGCAACATGTAGATTAATAGAAGTGTGTTAATTTTTTTAAAGATGAAATAACGAGCTAGCAAGAAGCCTGAGCCATAGGCCATACAGTTTGTAATTAACAAATAAAAGGGGGAAGAGGAGGACAGGAGATATTTAAAGGGTGGGGAAGGCAAAGAACTTGGTGTGGAAATCTAAAAGTACAATTAGGTTATGGTATGTTTTAGATCATGAAGAGGAAGAGTGTTTCTAGTAATATGAAACTAGAGAGGTATGGGAGGAGTGATGAATGTGTATGAAAAGCCACATCATGAATGAGAACAACAAGGACAGCACCCTCCTAAAATAGCCTTGCATGACTGACTGACTGTGAGGGCAGGTGAGGGCTGACCACTGAGAGATCATAACATGCATTGCTCAGATTACGATGGTGAACTCTTCACTCTAAAGCACAGTTCCTCTGGATACTCCTGACTCTATGGATCCAGGCTGTATAGATGCACTGACGTTACCCAGATTCTAGAGCCCTTGGTAGATATACAGGGTCAGCCATAATGTCAAGTTCAGGGGAGTTCCCCCAACTGCCTGCTGAGGAGCTGTGGTCTCTTTTGTTTTGTCTTTAATCAATAATCACCAGAAAAATCAGCCATGCTGCTGAAGTATAGGATGAAGACAGAGAAAATTGCTATATACAAAGAGTCAGGCTTGGAAATTGCTGAACATTCAGCTGGTGTTGAATGAATATCTCAGAAAGTTCTAATAGGATTACAAGGTTGTTGCTTCTATTCAGGGTTAACCGATCTTAGATTCATGGATAGTGTTGGGATAAGAGTTGATTTATAAGCCGGGCGGTGGTGGCACACGCCTTTAATCCCAGCACTCGGGAGGCAGAGCCAGGCGGATCTCTGTGAGTTCGAGGCCAGCCTGGTCTCCAAAGCGAGTTCCAGGAAAGGCGCAAAGCTACACAGAGAAACCCTGTCTCGAAAAACCAAAAAAAAAAAAAAAAAAAAAAAAGAGTTGATTTATACAGGGAAAATGGAATAATATTTGTTTACAAGGAAATTAAGTAATACTAGTGGGAGCCCAGCAAGACCTATGACTGCCAAAACTTTACTTTCTCTTCTTGTTTTCACACTTGCTGTGTCGGTCATCAATTACTCAATGACATTTTGTTGCTACAGGGAAACAGAGGATAGTTTATTGTTGTGACTCCAGTTATTTCGTTTCTGTTCCAGGTTTTCCACCAGATTGTTAACTCATATGGCCATGAACACTCTAGGTGACTGTTTTCTGTTCTTTGCCTATACATTTCCTCTTGGCTCAACCATCATATGAAATATCAATGAGGAGGCTTAATTTGCCAACAACTTTTGTTACCTCTTACTTGGTAAATTTCTATTTAGCCTTTGACTTATGTTTATCCCCCATAGAGAAATATACTTGTCTTATACAGTAATTCTCCCATTAAAACCAGCCAGGTCTAGAGAGGTATCTCCATGGAGAACTCATTTGTCAGACAAGAGTAAAGACCTGAATTTGGATGCTCTGAAGACATATAAAACCAGAGTTGGTAGTGTCTTCGTGTTGAGAATCCCTGAAAGCTTGCAGGGATTGTACAATTGTGAACAAGAGACTCCCAAACAAAGTGGAAAGTGAGAAATAATGCCTGAGGTTGTCCTCTGACTTCATACACATAAACACACATCACACACACATACACACACACACACACACACACACACACACACACATACACACAGAGAGAGAAAGAGACAGACACAGACAGAGAGATGAAGAGACAGACAGACTGAGAGACACCTACACGCATACACACAGAAAGAAAGAACAACACTTGAAATAAAGTATTATACATTTGCTTCATGTAAATTTTCTTTTAAAATACATATACCAGGTTTATGGCACACAGCATGGCAGAAAAGAAGTTTAATTATAACAGGCTTTCACATGAGGGTGGTTGCCAATGAAATAGGGTGAGGATGGCCAGTCTCTACCAGAAAGCAAGAATTTGTTTGGAAATTAACACTGATGCCTTAGTCATGCTAACTTGTGAGTCAACTTAATCTTCTAAAGAGAGTGAATCAAAGTGGATAAAATAAGAACCAAATCAATAACTATCCCTGGGATTCAGCCACAGCTGTCATTTAATAATATGAAGTCTTGGAAACCAGAGCCACAGATTCCTTACCTACAAAACAAAAAGGTACTATCTTCATTATAGATTCTGAGAAGGAATTCAATAGATTATTTTCTTGGTTCATTCGTGTTTAGGAGGATTAATCTCATTCAGTTGCTATCACCTGACCTAAATGAAAAGAGATACAGGTAGAGAAAGAAAGGAGGGTACATAGCATTATCTGAGATGGAAAGCAGATCCAGCATAGAATTTACTTGCTAAAGAAGTTTCTCCAAGTACCATTATACCTCTCCCAATTCAACACTCAATGTTTTCACAGTTGAGCCATAATGATTCAGAAAGAAAGTAATAAAATGTTGTTTCTGGAGGAAAGAATGAACATAAAACAATGTTTTAAAGGATATGATTATTGTAGTAACTTTGAGAGGAAAAAAGGGAGTTTTCATAGAGAGATGACTGATGTTTTACAGAAACACCAGTGCTCACAGTTTTTATGTCTTGTAAGTCACAAACATGATTTTTCTTACTTTGGGAAAAGGGAATTGCTGACTAAGGGACCATTATCTGAAACACCTTCCTCCCTAGTATGGAATCATGATTTAAGTATACTCTTAGCCTAGGGTGTTCTGAGTTGGAATAGAGCAGGATGAGGTGGAGACAAAGGAAACATAAACCATCCCAAATTCTACCCACATGAACTCAAAGAGCATGCTCTTCATCATTAATTAATTCATTTTTTTCCTCTGTGTGTGTGTGTGTGTGTGCATGTGTGTTGTACACATTCATGTGTGTGAATATGCCATGGCAAGTGTACATCAAAGTGTACATCAAAGATGCAGCAATCACAGGACAACGCCAGCTGTTAGTCTTCACCTTCCACTGTGTTTGAAACATCTTATTGGTTATCTTTCGTTCAGCCCAGACTATCTAACACAAGCTTATTATAGAGATGCTCTGTCTCCACCTCCCATCTTTCCATAGGAGTACTGGGATTTCTGACGCTTGTGTTAAACATCTGGCCTCTATATGGGTTCTAGACATATGGATTTTGGTCTGCATATTTGAATGACAATTACTTTTGTCTACTTGACCATCTCCTTACCTCCAAATTTTGTTTTTTTTAGACAGGGTCTCATGTGGCCCAGACTAGCCTCAGACTTCTAATCTTCCAGTAGTTATCTTCTGAGTGCTAGGGGGAACTATGTATAGCTCTAGATAAACATGTTCTTCTTTCCTGTTAATTTTTTTAAGTATCATATATGTGTACTGTATTCAAATTATTTCCCCCTCCCATATACCCTACCCCTCCTCAAATTCATGACCTCATTGTCTTTATTTTTGTTACAAACCCATAATATATATGCTGAGTCCATTTAGCATTGTGTGTATGTGTATGTTTTTAGAGCTGACCACTTGGTATTGGTTTACTAACTAGAGCACTCATCCCTTCAGATGATTATTACTTCTCCCTCACTGGGCAGTCATTAATTGCTTATAGCTTTTCATCTAGGGGTGTGGCCCTGTGAGACTTCCTCATCCACAATGGCATGTCAACTAGTGTTGCCACTGTTCAAGTCTTGTTCAGACAGCCATATTCTTCAAATTTCACAGATGCAGCTTCCCGGTCTTATATAGAAGACATAGTCCAACATTCTGGTCCTCTGACTCTTTGAATCTTTCTGTTCTGTCTTCCATGATGCTCTCAGTTCTTCTTACTGTGGATTTCAGGTTCATTTTTAAAAAGTGATCCTGGTCTAAATCTTTCTTTTTTTCACTGAAAAGATGAATACGCAAAGACTCTCATTTTTAGTGATTTCCTCAAAAATCACAAAACAGCAGTAAGCCCATAGCATCCCTATTTCCTAATAACTAACATGAATCAAACCATGTCTAGACTAGAAATTCCCTTAAGAAGCTTTTCCTGGGTTGGAAGCTGTTGACCATGTCTTAAGATACCAAAGTGCCTAGGTACTTGGAGACACTACTACCTGGATCATCAGTATGCTTACCAGTTCCACTTCTTAAGAAGTATCTATTCTATATTACTAGACTTACACAATATAAATTTATTTTCTCAGATTTCAAAATCCACTACATTGACATGTTGGAGTCTATAGTAAATTCTATAGTTGGATTCTGTAGTGTTCTAAGGAATGTGGAGAAGAAATTGTTCTATGCCTCTTGCCTTAGATTACAGAAGGCACAAGGTCAAGTCATTCAACAGTCTAGCATAGAGGAGGAGTGAGTTATGAGGTCCCACCCTTGAGTAGCTATTGACTGTTAATGGCTTCTACGAAAGAGAAGGTCAAGTTTTCTAAGAGTGTGGCCCCTTGTAAGTGAGCCATGCTCTGGTTTATGGTCCCATACCTAAGATTGTATGGGCATAACAAGATGGACCTAGTGATTTATGAGAGAGAGAGAGAGAGAGAGAGAGAGAGAGAGAGAGAGAGAGAGAGAGAGAGATATTGAAGAAGTTGAGAGGTGGTGAGGAGGTCATAAATTGATCTGAGAGGAGTTGGGGAGATGATTATGGATGAATAGAATAAAAATAAATTATATGAAATTTTCGAAGAAGCAATAAGAATATTACATTAAATAAATGAGGCTGTCTTTACATGATGTTCTTCCTCTATGCAGGCCTGTTTACAAATTTCCCCTTTTGGTAAAGATAGTCATATTGGATTAAGTCCTCTTATTTTAACTTAATTACTTCTGTAAAACTGCTCACTCTCAAGGCTGAAGAGATGACTCAGTGGTTAAGAGTGCTCATTGCTTTTCCAGAGGATCCAAGTTTAATTCCCAGTACCCATGTTGGGTGGATCACAACCACTTGTAACTGCAGCTCCAAGGGATTCACCTCTTGCCTTAGACTATGGAAGGCACAAGATCAAGTCATTCATGTGCTAGCATGGAGTTCTAACTTCCAGGAGTACCTACACATGAATAGATATCTGTAAATACCCTTAAGTAAAAATGAATCATTTTTAAAAGCTGCTGTCTCCAATAATATGGCATTCTGAAGTACAGAAGTTAGGATTTCAATATACAGATGCAAAGACAAAATGTAACTTGCAACAGACTCCAAGGTCCAAAACAAAGGGATTTTGCTAGGCTGACACACAAATGTCTCTTCACCCTGTTTAACATAATAGGTAGTTATACATTAAATTCTACTTGCTGGGAATTTTTTACATGCTGTAGAGTTTTGCTACCATCCTTCTAGCTCAAAGTGCTGGCTAGGCCATGTCTTCCTTTTCCTTATTTCTGTAGCTCCCCAAGGATAGCACTGCTACTACATTTAACTCAAAGAAAATTCTGTATCCTTAGGTTAGCTTCCTAATACAGCCTTAACTGTGCCTCCTTATGTTCATAAAATACCTGATTTATTGATTATTTAAAATGGTCTAGTAAATATGCTAAGTGCTTTGCACTCATTACCTGATTTTATTCAAAATAGCTATGAAGCCGATCTTCTTTTACCTCATTTCACAGATTGAGAAATCAGAGTTAGGGCTAAGAGATTTTTCATAACTTTACCGGTATCAAAAGTGTTTTAATTGGGGGCTGAGGACTTAGTTCAGTGGTAGATCACTTGACTATCAAGTGCAAGGCCCTGAGTTCAGTCCTCAGCTCTGAAAAAAAAGTGTTTTAATTGGTTTAAATCTTGGAAGTCTGATTTCATATAGAGTAAGGCTATACAATATTCATAACAAGTGCAGCTAAGGCCTCTCTTCTTTGATGCCCTAGTTGGTGGCGGGGGGAGGGGGGGATGATCCAGAATAGAAAGTTTTAAGCCATAAATGGTGATATCAGGCACATTAAGCTCTTTCCTAGGAACCATGTTCCTCAGGCACCAGGCACCAGGGTCCTCCACTGTCATGGTCTCATCTTTCCACAATCTTTGAGTAGTGATAGCCAAAAGTAACCTATTTAGTGGACACCATACAGTGATCAGTTAAAGTACATCTATGGTTTCCTGATCAAATTTGGAAGTGAAAAATTTTTTAATACAAATTAAAGATAAGTCATAAATACCACTAGATCTCTCTCCTGTGGGGAAAGCATTTAAAACTCTTTACAATGCCCGTTGTGCCCAAAGCTATGTAGAAGGAAAATATCAACCTAGTGTAGAATACAATAGTTCATGTCTTCAAAAGTCCACTTGCTGTTTTTTGGAAATTATAACACACAAAATTAGTGACATAATTCAGTGGTTATAGCATTGGTCTAGCACAGTCAAGTCTCTAGGTTCTACCTCAATGCCACATGAAATAAATAACTAAGAAATTATAATAAACATGCTTAAATCTGAGAGTAGTATACCCAAAATCCCGTGGAGACAAACTGGCTGCAACTGAAACCTTGAGAGATCTTATCCTTTGCAGCTCTTTTTTTTTAATTTTTAAAATTTATTCTTCTCCCATATATTACACATCAATTACAGTTCCCCTTCCCTCCTCTCCTCCCAGTTCCTTTCCTTCACCCCCAATCTCATCTACTCCTCCTCTTTTTCTCTGCAGAAAAGGGCAGGCCTCACAGGGATGTCAACTAAATATCAAGTTGCAATAAGACTAGGAACCTCCCCTCATATTAAGGCTAGACAAGGCAACACAGTACGAGAAAAGGGTCCCCCCTTTTTTATTTATCTTTTATTGTGGTAAATATGTAAATATTACATGCGGAGTTTTTTTGGTTTTGTTTTTTGTTTTTTACCATTATAAGAATTTTTTTTTTTTTTTTTTTTTTTTGGTTTTTCGAGACAGGGTTTCTCTGTGTAGCTTTGCGCCTTTCCTGGAACTCGCTTTGGAGACCAGGTTGGCCTCGAACTCACAGAGATCCGCCTGGCTCTGCCTCCCGAGTGCTGGGATTAAAGGCGTGCGCCACCACCACCCGGCCCATTATAAGAATTTTTAAGTATATCATTCACTGGCACAAGTACTTTTGAAGTATGGTATAACTGTCATCACCATCCATTCCAGGATATTTCATCATCCTTACCCAAATTCTTTATGCTTCACTGTGTTTTCTCTCTACCATACCTCAAATGGCAACCACCAGGTTTCAACAGGCACTGATTCTATGCAATTTGACTACTCTAGGTATATATTTCATCTATGCTATTTATGACCCTCTTAATGATACAACTAGTAAATACATTTACCTAATTTCTGTAAACCGTTCTAGCAAATTACTGAAACTAAGGAAGGTATTGTGGGATCTTCCACTTTCTAGCTAAGTCAGACGGAAGGTCTGAGTATTCTAGAGACCCATAGTTTTCAAGTGGTATCAGAAGCATGGTGGGTTATCCAGCAAAAGGAATCCACACTAACGTTAAGTATATAGTAAGCAATTAAATATTTAAATTGTTAATTAAATTATAAGACATGCAATTGTCATTTACCTGGAAGTGATTCATTTTTGTAGGAACACCCTGTACGTTTGTTCACAAAACCATTTTTGTTGAGTGTGAGTATATAGAAAGTTTATTTTCATCCATAAACTCAGTAAAGATGAGAGATTAGTTTGAAATATGCCCAGTCTCCAAACAGAAGTGTTAAAACTTTGGTTAACTATGTTTAACCAATTTATGCCAAGTCCAGAGTAAGTGACGACAGTGGCATGATTCAGGAAGCAGGAGTTAGGACATTCTAAAGGGTCTATTTGTTTAGCTTCTTATGGCTCCTAGTAAGTCTCAATAAACTGTGCAGAGCTCCATTCTGTAGACCTCAGTGAAAGCTCTGGTCCCTCATGGTGGGAGTTTGTCCTTAACTATTTTTGTATTTTCTTAGTGATCATACATTGTAAAAGGTTCCTTCCCTCACAGTGTAAGTAATCTTTCTCAATCTGCTTCCTTGGATACAAAAGCAGGATAATAATAATGAGCAATATGCTGTGAGTTTTTACTATGTAAGGGGCACTGTCCTGGAAATTTGTTATGTCATATATTCTCTATAAAATTCATATGAAGTCATTATTAGTATGGATTATTGCTTAAATGATTTCCTCAAAGCACTCAATCAGAATACCATGGATTCAAGTTTTGAGCTCCATCTTTATTATTCTGAATCCCATGTGTCTATTATATGAGATCTCACATTGCTCTGGATTATTTTCAATGGACACAGGTACCCACAGGAACTGAAAACTGCCCCAAATGCAACATTCCTAAGCTCTTTGTCTACAGCTGCTTTATTCAAAGGACCAACCAGAATTGTGGGGTGAGGAAAGTAGTCAGAATGATTCCTCTTCCTTCTTTGTATACTGGATTAGCTTGTGACCCCTTGTTTTCAATAAATCCGATTGCAAATGGTGAGTGAAGATGGAATTTGTATATTCATTCTATTGACTTAATTAGGTGATCGACATGTTGAATTCTTTTTATATATTCATAGGAGAAATAATATTGTTAACCAGAGATAACATAATTTAAATGTTAAAAGTTTTTTTAAGTCTTCATACAATGACTTCCAGCAAGTCCAAGATTGCTTAATACTAATTAGTAATAACCATTAAGTAATCATTTATGGATTTTTCTGAGTGTTCAGAGATACTAATGGGTTTTAGAACTACTTGGGACTCTTCCTGAGGTCAAAGGAAGAAAATAAAGTATGAAGTGCTAACAAAATATATGAGGTGACTAATGGACAGGTTGTATATATAAAGAGATTCCAGAAGAAAAACACTGAATTTTTACAGCATACATTTAAACAAATAGGAATCTCACTGCCATAGCCTCTTGTCTTCACTTAAGAGCAAGGAAGGCTGATAACACTGTGTATAGTCATCTTCCATATCAGATTGTTAATGATTTTTTAGCCATCATGTCACTAGTCCAGACCACCTCTGCAGCCACTGTCACCCTTAGATGAAAAGTCCTGTGGAAAAGCAATGAGATGATAATGCCACATTTGATAAGGCATTAATTGACTCATCAATTCTATGTAGCACAAATAAATAATCTACACATGGGTTTTGTATGGTAATCATTAATACAGAAAACAGCTCATCTAATGACCAGGTAATTCTTTAAGCTTTTACTACACATTTCAGCCAACAAGATGATAATAAATCAAATGAAATGAAAAGATGTATGATAGCATATGATATCATAATGTTTTGACTTGTAAGGGGGTAATTCAAAGTATAATTAAATTTGAGAATTTTATTTTAAATTGTGCAATGGCACTCATGATTTCCTCCATATATAAATGAAATAACATTATATAGATTATAAATGAAAAAATAATGGAAATAACATACAAAGTGGGTATAATTGAAATAATAGACTAATAGCTGACTTGTCATTTTTTAAAATTGAGTCATCAATGAAGATAATAAAAGAACATAAATGAGATTTTGAATTACTTAATTGATTCTGGCTCCCAAAAAATCAAGTCTGAATATCTATGGTCATCAAGTCAATTGACTATATTATTAGCCAACATTGTTATACATACTGATTATTATTCTTGTGTGGCTTGGAATTCATAAGGTTTATATACAGCATGCTTGGCCTCCCATGTACCTCTTACATACTGTTCTTATATTTGAGGAATGCATTTGTTTTAAATAAGATGTAATTGATACTTTCCAAATATAAAAATCTCTTTTTTAGGTATATCAGGCTCCATCCCTGTAGTAAAATTAAGCTTGCTCCTAGTTTCATATTAAGAAGAGAGTCATAAAAATGAATAGCTTTTTCTCATGAGCAAAATACTTCAACAAGAATTATATTTGCGTAATGGCCAATCATGTAAGCACATTGGGGCTATTATATGGTATGTATTTGATAAAGTATATTCTGCAAACATTTTGACTTCAATATGTTATCTCCAAACACTAAATTATGACCTTACTCTTAATCTCAAGAATTCACATCTGCAATATATAATTTTGTGTTTTGTTTGGAAAAGAACATTTGAAAGGTCCAAAGAAGTTTTAGTGGTGAGAAGGGAGGAGTAAAACTACTTGTGAACTGGAAAGCAATAGATTAAAACACTTTCAAGAAGATACTGGAAAGAAATATGTTAGTGTTTAAGTGTGATCTCATCTCATAACTGTAGATAATGTTTACCTTATCATATTTTGATTTGTTCTCTGTAGTGTGAATATAGTTTTAGAAAAACAAGTGTGGGATTGCAAAACCCAGTGCCCTGCTTTCATGTTTCTCTGTTACCCTTTTCATGTGTGGTTTGTGTTCAGTTAACAGTTTCAAATCTGTTAGTTCTCTCTTCCACATGATTAGCAAATATGTAAGATAAGCTCCTAGGGCCTAGGTCAAAGTCTCTCATCATTTGCTGTTCTGTGAGAAACACACATCCGAATTCTTATCTTTCCTCACCTCTCACCTTCCTTTGCTCTCCCTCCAGAGCTTTTAATATGAGAAAGACATTCTGTGGGAAAACTGTAGAAAATCTAAGTGTTTAAAAATATACTAAACAGGATAGTTCAAACTAGGGTGGTTCTCTGTCTTTCTATACATCACTATTATATTATCTTCCTCATTTTCAGAGGCAGTTGGCTCTCTGTATTTGTGGGTTCTATGTCAATGGCTTCCACCAACTACAGATAAAAAATGTTCAAAAAATTTAACATTACTGAACATGGATAGACTTCCTTGTCACTGTTCTCCATACATACAATATAACAGCTATTTACATGGCTTAGCATTAGGTATTTCCAATAATTTTGAGATGATTTAAGGCATTTCAGAGGACATATATATATAGGTAATATGCAAACACTTTAGCTTAAGATCTTCAATATCCACTAATTTTGGTACCCACAGAAGTCTTTAAATCAATTTCCCGACAATACCAGAAATTTTAAAACATAATAAAAATGTCTAAAAGAGTCTATTTACATTTATTAGAGGTCTAGGAAATACAGAGGAACAATGAATAACTTTATCATGTTATAGACACACAAATTCCTATATGTTAAGGAATGATAAAGGTTTACATACCTTCATTTTCACTATGGTATTCAATGAGACCATGAGAAAGGAAAACCTGCAAATAGCATCTAATCAACACAATGTTAAGCTTCTGCTAAGCACATGTTTAGTCGGCAGAAGTTATAAGAAAACTAAATATATATAGTAGAATACCTTCCTTTAAAATGTTTAACTGAAGACACTACATATGTTTTAAACAACATATGTACATTTATAGGTACATAGGCATATCTCTTTCAAAAATAACAAAACAAAAAGTACTGGGAATCCTAAAATTCATTCAAGGAAATACACTTATCCTTGGGCTAGTCTACAAATGACTGGGTCTTAAATCATGAACAGAATTTGTAATGCTTATATTGGTGTATATTAATTATGTATGACAATGAGTTTCACTATGACATTTTCATATGCACACCTGTTTGTCAGTCATAGTCACTCCCATATATTGCCTGTTTTGTTACTCTCCTAGTCCTGTGGATCCACTTCCTCTTCACAGCTAACTCCTTTCTACTTCCATGTCCTTTTATTCCCCTTGGTGATGCAGGGAATTTTCTAGGGTTGTTCACTGGAGCACAGATGAGGGTTTATTTACATTCACACGAGCCCCTGAGCAGTAGCTACACAACTGAAGAAAATGAGTCTCTCCCCCGTCAACCATGAAATATACATACATACTCAGAAAAGAGTTGAAGGGGATATAAGGACATGAGCTTCTCTCCCTTGTGTCATGGGGTGGTGGCAGGAATAGATTAAACTATAAAAAACACATGAGTGATTTGGAAAAAATTCTCATTGTGAGACACAAGAAGAGTTATGAGTGATCCACACTGATCATTCAAATTTTGGCCCTTTAACAGGCAAAAGTTTCATTCCTTATCCTGCTACTTTTCTACCTGCCCAATTTTTTTGGACACTTTAAATCATCCGAAGAGGATGGTGCTGCTCCCATCCACACACAAACAATGTTTAAAATAAGAGCAACAGACCTTATAACACAAGCCAAAGAAAATCAAAACTATAATTTTGTTTCGGTATGGAGCATTAAAGTTCACTGGACAGTGTTTCTGATTTCCTCTCTTCTCAGATGAATTAAATACATTTGTGAGATTTTGTCTTCTGTCACTAGGAAATCGCAGACTCTTTCAGCCAAATTATGTGTAAAGAATGCAATGATAGCTCCCAATGCATCCAGATCAGCGTACAGTTATAAATGTGGAGTTTCTAAAACTTGGGCATAGAGTCATATAACGTTTGTTGTAGGGGTTACCCAGCATAGCAGAGTGCATCAAACAGCATTCTTGAGTAGCTAAAACTCCTGCATCCTAGAGGTGTTTCTCTGCAAATGAGCACACATCTTTGTGAAAGTCTGGACATAGAATCAAAACCAACTTGAAACATTTACCATGAACTGTTTCTAGACATGGAGTTGATGGTGAATAAAAGTGCGAGTTGATTATCATTTTTCCACTAGAAGTAGATAATGGGTTATTTTTCAAGAGAGACTAACAGAAAAAGACTTCATTTCCATGATTTTTCTGTTACTATTTCTGAGTCACAGATTATCATCCAAGACTTTTAAGCAACTTGGATATAGACACCATGTTACTTTGACTTTTCTTATTCCCTACACATAAAAACATGTATAGTATATAGTACAGATTTAATATATGATCACAAAGTATAACAGTATGAAGGGGAAACAGTTTCAATTAGAAACTAAGATATATAAGTATAAAGTGATTAAGAAATTGAAATCTTGAACCATTTTTAGTATATTTATTCATATAGATTCCCAGCTTCTTGTTTTAAAACTTATATTCTCTAAATGATTATATCTACATATCCTGAGCTGTAAAGTACTAAGATAATTTCACAGAACTCTCAAGCAACATAATTGAATAGAGAGCATTATTCTACTACCCCCCCCCCTTAAGTAGTTGCTTATTGGCAGTGGGCTGGAAGGGATGGCAGAATTAACATTCACAGACAACATCACACACCAGTCACTAGGGCATCATAAGAGTGATGGGAAAGTGCCTGAAGGCCCCCTCTTCAATAGCAAGTGGGTAGGTAGGGGGCTGGAGTGTCGATGCGGCAGCCTTAGGTCACCTCTGCTTAGTAGGCACGGTTAGAGTTGAAGAGAGATTCACTGGCTGCGGCTCCAGACTGATCATTTAGGGTATACTTTCCTTGACAAGCGAGGCTGTTGGCCAGGGCTCGCTTGATGTATTCCTCCTGGGCAGCCTTCAGGTTCTCCTTCTTCCCATCCCAGGCCTTCAGAGCAGAGGCCTGCAGTGCTCGGCCATAAGAGAAAGTCAAGGCCCATGGCTTCAGCAGTGGGCACTTGTTGATAGCATTGAGGTTGATGGACACCTCTTCCTCACTCTGCCCTCAGGACAGAAAAGTGACCCCAGGGAGAGCAGAGGGCACTGTGCCACTAAGCGCTGTGACAGTTGCCATGGCAATCTCTTCATTGGAAAATTTCTGGGTACAGGCATGGCCTGGGGTGACCATGTTGGGCTTCAGCAATGTTCCTTCCAGATAGATATGGTGGTCTCAGAGCCTTGTAGACAGCAGCCAGTACCTTCTTAGTTACATACTGACAGGGCTTTAAGTCATGGTCCCCATCAGGGAGGATGTCAGGTTCCACAATGGGTACAATGCCATTCTGCTGGCAGATGCTGGCATAATGGGCCAGAACATTGGCATTTTCCGTGATGGCAAGGACTGAGGGAGTATGTTCCCCAATCTTTAGCACACAACTCCACTTAGCAAAGTCAGCTCCCTCCTCCTTTTACTGAGCACAGCCTCAGACAGCCCATCTAGCCCTTGGGTGGAGGTCTCGCCATTGGTTCCCACCAGGGGCACCCAACCTTTATCTACCTTAATGCCTACAACACTGCCCTTGGACTTGATAACTTAGGGGAAGGGACGTCCATCATCTGCCTTCTGGTGCAGTGTTTCATGGAAGAGAATCACAACCCCAATGCAGGGATTCACACGGTCATCAGCAGTTGGCGGTAGAAGCACCTATTCTATTTCATGTTCTCAGTGCCAATGGACTGCAGCCGCTTGGCAATGCTTCCGGTGGACTCATCTGCAGCCAGGATGCCCTTGCCAGGAGCCACAATTCTATGAGCGATGTCAGCCAGCTCCTTCTTCTGCTCCAGGGTCAGGGCTGGGTATGGGTAGGGCATGGCGCCCATGGTAGCACGTTCCTGGCACAGGAGGGGGTGAACCTCTATTCTACTTTTATAGTAAATATATTCAGTAAAGTGTTCAGAGAGGTGAGAGGTTGAATGATACCCAAAGCCACAAACAGTAGAGTAAGGACTCAACACAAGTTTAGGTTCTATACCATCCAGAGCATACAATATCCAAACTGATAGCAATAGAGGAAAACATTTACGTTGCTGCAGCTTTTTTTTTTAATTGCATACAGTGGTTAAAAAACAAACAAACAAAAAAAAACCTTCCATTGGTGCATTGGTGTCAGAGTCCTCGTCCCACAAATTACCAGTTTGGGCAAATTATCTTGAGCATGTTATTTCAACTCATTGGATCTGTCTTTTAATCTGAATACTGAGTGATATCTACCCCAAATATGAGATACAAATGTCAAACAAGATACTATCTAGGCACTGTACACCTTTCCCATTAGTGGTCACTCTTATCATCTCTCATTCCCAGTATTATGGAATTTGTTACAGCAGATTGGGATAGATTGTGTGACTTCTGAGATCATCTTGATTGTTTAAACAACATGTGCTTTCTGATTCTCAAAATCTCTTCTCAACACACCCTTATGTGGTGGTATTGTGTTCCCCGAAATATTGTCCACCCTAATAAACTTATCTGGGGTCAGAGACAGAACAGCCACAATATTAAACATAGAGGATAGGTAGTAGTAACACATGCCTTTAATCCCACCACTTGGGAGGCAGAGCTAGGCAGAAATCCATGTGTTCAAGGATACAGCCAAGCATAGTGACTCATGCCTTTAATCCCAGAAAGCGAGCCTTTAATCCCAGGGAATGATGGTAGAAGGCAGAAAGATATATAAGGCGTGAGGACCAGGAACTAGAAGCTTTTGGCTGGTTAAGCATTTGGCTGGTTAAGCTTTTGGCTGGTTAAGCATTTGGCTGGTTAAGCTTTCAGGCTTCTAGCAGCACAGTTCAGCTGAGAGCCATTCGGATATGAGGACACAGAGGCTTCCAGTCTGAGGAAACAAGACCAGCTGAGAAGTTGGCCAGGTGATGTTAGTTGTGGCTTGTTCTGTCTCTCTCTGACCATTAGTGTTCACCCCAATAACTGGCCTCAGGTTTGATTTTACTAATAAGACCTTCTAAGATTCCTGCTACACCCTTATGTAAACTTAGCCCATTAGAACTTGAACTCACAATTTGGGTTGATTACACATTAAAATATATGGAGTCCCGCATCTGAAGAATTAGATTTAATTTTGGAGTGAGAAGAGGAGCTTTTCAGTGAAAGACTTCAGTAGGAAGTGTTTTTAAGTTTATTTTCATGTTCATAAAATTTAAAGGGCAGTATAGGTTTCTTTTATGACCAGACATAAGGAGTACTTCAGTGCAAACATTGTGCTTTGCTGTTCTAATCCTTTAACAAGCTCCTCTACACTTCACACCAGTTCAGTTGACATAGGCTTTATTATATTACTCTCCTTTTACCCAGATGAAAGGTAAACACTAAGAAACTAATTAACCAAGCTCACCCAGAAAGTCACAAGACTATTTGAACCCAATGGTGCTTCCAGAAATCATGCTTATAACTACAGTACAGTCTACATTTCTCTCCAAAGATTGCTTGTTTTAGATAGCTTTAGCTGCCAGCTAGACACAGGCTAGAGTCATCTGATAAGGGAGTATCAAATGAGGGATTACGCAGATAGGATTGGCCCGTGGGCATATCTGTGGAGGACTGTCTTGCTTGTTAATGGATGTAGAAAGAATCCAATCACTGTGGGCAATGCTGTTTCCTGGGCAGTTGGTCTTGGGCTATTTGAGAAAGCTTTGAGTGACCCTGCATGAACCAGCAAGATGCTTTGCTTCACAGTATTGTTTTAAATCCCTATTTGAGTTCCTGCCCTGATTTCTCTCAATAGTGTGACCTAAGAGTGTAAGCCAAATAAATATTGTCCTCTTCTAAGTCACTTTTTGAGAGCATTTTATCACAGCAGTAGAAAGTAAACAAGAAAACTGCCCATCAGTCACGTGTGTGCATGGAATCTACAGAATAGTGCTGATGCTGAACACGTCAAACTCAGCACAAACTCCTCCATAGCAGAAGCTGTGGATACCCTGGTGAAAATCCCCTTGGCTTTTCCTTTCTTGTAAAGCTACAGGAAGATTCACAGTAAGTGACCACCTTTTTCATCTGGGCTTTTCCAAACCCTGCCTGGAGGCTTTTTCTGGACCTTTGGAGGCAGGGTACACAAAAGACATGCCTAACCTAGAAGTACAAGTGCATCAAAGTCTCTTGGCACAACCTTCAATCAACTAAGAACATATAAAAAGACTCTCAGCCTCTCCATCTCATTCTTTTTCAGAAAGTCCTTGGGGCACTGAGTCACAACAGTAACCACACAGTAACCAGGACAGATTTTATTGGCTCCTTTCCCCTCTCAGAATCCAAACTCTGCTGTTTTCTGGGATTGTTTCTCTAATAAAATGCTTTCTTGTCATTCAAGACTTAGCTTGCTCCTCTGCACACGTCCCTTCCCAATCTTGCTATCTTATATAGGAGAACAACAACAACAACAAACGATCCACGGGCATTTTCCTAATGATATCTATCTCTCACATGGCATGATATAATAATCTGTTGAATGAGCCGCCTGTAAATCTACATTATTTGTGGTCAGAACAATTTACTCAGTGTTCACTTCTTCTGTACCTATTATTTGCTAGATTGTACAGATTAACTGAGGAAATCAAGAATGTCAGATAAAGTATAAATGAAAATAAGTGTATTTTGGAACTACAATTGTATTAACATAGCCAAATATGGAGAAATCCTTTTAAAACAAGTGAGAGCTTCTACTGCGTGTCACTTTAACATGCAGACCAGCATTCAGTAGACTAATTTAGGAAGAAGAAAAGGGAAACAGAAGCTACAGATGGGGTTGGCTGTCTTTGTGTCTGATTCCAACATAGACTTGCTATCATTTACATTTCTCCCACAAAGAGTTCTGCCGTCTATAAATAGATGATGCATAGGTAGGAAGAGGGCCCACTTGAAGCAGGTCTTTCACAATACGATTTTTCATGTTTTGTATAGTTTTTCAAATGTCATTGTTTCCATTTAGAAGAACATGTACACATGTGAATAACTTTCTCCTAGAGAATGGGGCCCTGGTTTGGGGGGATGGGGGTCTTCTGTAACTCTTGAGCTACGCTCAAGATTCCACTGGAAACCTGCAGAAAGGGTGGAGAATGTCTTGTTTTCTCATCACTGACAGCTCACAGAGACATCATCCCAGGGAGAGACAGGAGGCATAGGGAGCTGTGTCTTTAGGTTCCCAACTGCCTGGCTTACTCTACAACCTGGCATGCATGTACAGTTGCTCCTGCACTTCTTTGGTGATGGGAAGTTGTGGACAGTGGACACACTTCAGGCTTCACACTCAGTCTCACCTAAAGGAAAGTCTCTATGCACATAGCATTCAGAGAGGATTTTGAAGCTCCAGGAAGTCAGAACCTTTATACTCCCAGTTCTCTGTAGCAGAACTTCCCACTCTGCTTATACTCACACTGCTAAGATGTTGCTCAGGGTTTCTAGCTGACACTTCCAGTCCTCTCTAGGAAGTAGTAGTGTTTCATGGAGCTACAACTACCTGTTACAATAAATGTAAACACTTGGATTTAAATGCTAAATGTGTATCTCAGTGGAAGAACCCTTGGCTGGCATGAACAAGGCCCTGCTTTGATACCTAGCACTGCAAAACAAAATAGATTTGGGCCTTTATTATTTATCAGCTACATAAGCTCTCTCTATCTTGATTTGCTTGACTCTAGAAATCTAAGGTTTTGAATAAATCTTATACAATAAAATTGTTTGTTTGATTAAATAAAGATGTGCAACTGCCACAAACCATTCTGTCTTGTGAAAATGTGGAACAGTAATTTTCTCTCTTAGAAGGGGGCACTTTGAGTGAGGAGAGCATAGCTGATCGGGTTCTTTTTATTTTTTGTTTGTTTGTTTGTTTTGTTTGTTTTTTTGAGACACGGTTTCTTTGTTTAGTTTTGGTGCCTGTCCTGGATCTTGCTCTGTAGACCAGGCGGGTCTCGAACTCACAGAGATTCACCTGGCTCTGCCTCCAAAGTGCTGGGATTAAAGGCGTGCGCCACCACCACCCATCGATCAGGTTCTTTGATATTCCTCTGGGTCTCAATAGCATCATCACTTCAAGAAACACTGGACAATGTGCTTGCTATACGGTCTATTATATTTCCTTACATTTTGCTGTCTGGATTATTTTAGTTGTTATGAAAACTTTTCTATTATGTCTGTTTTGTTCTGTTAACCCATGGAATTATATAATATGAAAAAAAAGTCCAAAGGTTAAAAAATGTTTCAACTTCAGCAACAACAAAATAGTAAAAATTGGTAACTCCTCTTGGAGTTGAGATGAGTGGCATTTCAACAACCACAGGAATACCTGAATTTTCTGTTTCAAATGCTAGCAATTTCTGTGTATCAGTCTCCACAACTGTGGAGTGTTGGAATATTTGTGAGGCAGCTTCAAACAGCACAGAACCAACATTTGGCTGAGATATTCCAACCGATGTTGATGATCAAGAACAAATCCACCCGCACACAGGATATGCACCCACAACTTCACATGGGAAAAGAAAGCTTGGCCGCTGCTATTCACGTGATTCCTTAGCGCACGGATGACTTCCTAGGCACTCCATGCTAGACCTCCTAACACAAAAGAGGAGAATAGAAAAGGGGAGATGGGAAGGTTCAGAACACTAGTTGGTTTGCCTTGCAATTCATGGAGTTCTGGGGTTATAAATCTCAAATAAATAAAACTTCTGCTTTGCTTCTTTTGATCCTTTCCCACAGAGCTGCTCTGAAGCCTTGATTCTTGCCTTCCTCCCCTTCCTCCCTAGGGCTCCTTGCATTCTATTTATTCCATTTTTATGAGGACTGCATTCTTTCTGTTGGTCATCTGCAAGAAGCTTAAGTTCCCACTACTCATACATCTCAGGCACATCAGCCTTTTTTAAAAAATGACAACTCCCTGTAGGACCAAGTAAACTTCAAAAGTCAACCAAATGAAGTGTGTGAGTGAACAAATTTTAGAAGGTTGCATAAATGGGACAGTGGGTTTTCCTCTACTCCTTAAATAAAATCACATGCAGTGGTTGCTTCTATATTGGGTTCCAAATTTACAGAATTGACTTTGAAAAGGGGAAAAAAAGGTAGTTCTGGACATAATGTTCAGTGGTAGAGAACCTGCTTATTATACTCAAAGACCTGAAGTGTAGTTGCAGAACAGCCCATTCCTGCCTCCCAAAATGTTATTAAAAGTATTTTCATTGAATTTTCAGAATTAAAGTTTTCACTGAAGGTAAAACATGGTCCATGCTACCATTTGTGCTCCAAACTAAGTATGCTTCTGTATTAGAGTTCTGTGGAAGAATTGATCAATAGAATCTATATTAAATATGTAATATTTAATATATATTAAATGGAAATTAATTAGATTATCTTGCACAATAGGGGCTGGTGGTCCAACAATGGTAGTTGCATGCTGGGAGGCTAAGAGCCCATGAGTCCACAAAACTGGCTGTCTCAGCAGGGGCGATCCAGTTATGAAAGCCTGGAAGGTTCTTGGAATATCACCGGTACTCAGTCCATACAGAAAGGCCTGAGAATCTTTAGTCCGATGTCCTCAGAGGATTGCAGAAGCCATGAGAGATGCACCGGCTCAGAGAAGAACAGCAAAAGCTGACAGGTAGGTAGGCTTGTTCCATGAGCCTCTTTCTATCTGGTCTTCCAGTTGGAAAGTGTCATACTTTGAGGGCAAGTCTTAACCCCTCCATAAACCTGTCCTCCAAATAACCCCTCAGACATGTCCAAAGGTGTGTTTCCTAGGGGTTTCAAAACAACATCAAGTTGAGACTCAAATCCAAAAATCACGTTTCTTAAGACTGAAGGTAAAGTAGTACATCAGTATCACCCTCATCTTCTCCTACCCTCTCAGGCCCTTTGGCCATGCTTACACGTGCACGGATCTGCCTTGCGTAAGAACACACCTACTTTGAAAAGAAGCTCCCATGTGATGTGCCCCATCTAACCCCGATCATTGCAGGAGTATTCAGCCTATCTGCCTTGCCCCAACTGTATAGTATCATCCCAGCTCCAGAG
The DNA here is from genome assembly GCF_949786415.1 of Peromyscus eremicus. Lineage (NCBI taxonomy): Eukaryota > Metazoa > Chordata > Mammalia > Rodentia > Cricetidae > Peromyscus > Peromyscus eremicus. Next base: position 56,098,264 of record NC_081436.1, read on the forward strand.
CACCACGTGCAATATGATGGGGGCTTTTGTGGAAGTCAATTTATCTTTCTGTTCTTTCCTTCCACTGGTTTGGGGTACTTCCAAGCAAATGTTTTACACAGAAACCCCCATTTTGGAATCTGTTTCTGGGAGAATTCAACCTATGATAGCCCCAGCGACAGGTGAATCATTGTTGGGAGAAATGGCAGGCAGTCCAGGGCCTATTGACAAGAACCTCAGGTAATCTTCTCTATCCAAGGGCCTTTATGTATGTGGCTGGAAAGTTGATATGAGTTGATTTTGAAGAAGGAAACTTCAAATAGCTGGATGCTAACTATTCTTCTGGTGAAAGTTTTGCCACAGTGCCGTTTGTGGCCTTTGGACCTTTGATCCTAGTAAATGTCCTTTGATTCATGGTTGGAGATTGGTCCTTGGCCATCTCTGGAGCCTCTGCTCCTCTGGGCTGTCAAAAGTCTCCTAAGATTCCCTAGGGTGGAAAAGATAGGCAGCAAAGAGTTATTTGGTTAATTCACTACTGTGCTTGTCTCTTCTCAAAAGCAGATGCTGTAAAAGAGTAACCCATTTAATTTATTTTGCCATTGTTAAGAGGTGTCTAAAATACTGATGTCTACATAGAGTGTTCTGTAGTCTCCTCTGCTAGTCTACTTCCGTTTGCGTGCAATAGTGTATGTCTACAAACATTCTACTACCATAATTCCATGAATTTCATTTGGAATATACACGTGAATCTGAGTATATTTTACTGCTGATATTTATTTGGTGATAACATTTCACTTGTTCCTTCATTCATTCACCTATTGATTCATCCATACGCCTGTGAAATAAGGACAGCATTCAGTTCTTCCCACTGGTCTTCACACCAACCCAGTGCCCATTGAAGCCATTTTTATTTTTGATTGACAAAAGCCTCCATAAGGAAACAGGTTATTTACAATCAATATCTTAATGCCTTCTGTTAAACTTTGGCACCTATTTTGCAAGTAATTAGATGGTAAGTTTCATTCCTCCCTCTAACAGGATTTTTCACAGATTGTTTTGATCTTTCTTCCTAGTACCTCTGCATCTAGCCAACAGGCTAATCACCTGCCTTTCTCATCTGCTAGTGATGTCCCTAGAAAGCCCTCATTCACTCTCTCATCAGTATTAGTACATTGATTGCCTCTAAGGAGTTATCCACAAATTCAAACTAAAATAACATCAACAGCATATAATATATGTTCAGCGTTATTAGACCCACTAAAATGCTAATGTGTGTTTACAGAAAATGGGGGAAAACTTTAACTTTAGTTTGAGTTTAACTTTAGTTTGAGTTAAAATTTGGAAAGAGAAAGGGAAAGAAAAGGTGGTAATGTTAAGTGTTTCACAGAAATTTCTTTATAATAATACACATTGAAGATATTTTAAGGTATTTGATGATTGTATGCATGTATGGAGGTGTATTAATGATTTCCTCGCTTTGTGTAATTAATAAAAACTAACGAGAGATATTTTACATGACTTTTTGAGATTTTAATTTGCCTGTATGAGTGTTTTGCCTGCAAGTATGTCTGTGTGCCACATGTATACTGTAACCTCAGAGGCCAGAAAAGGATCCTCTGCAACTGGAGTTATAGACGGCTGTGAACTGCCATGTTATATGAATTGAACCCAATCCTCTGAAAAAAACAGCCAGTGCTCTAAACTGCTGAGCCGTCTCTCCAGCCACTTACATGGCATTTTAAAACCTAAAACACTATAACATCACACACTGCTTTATTTAGGCTCCTATATAAATAAAGATCATTGTTCTCCATTAATATAAACAGAAATGTAAGTAAACCTCATAAATGCAAGTATCCCTCACAAAAAAGGAAATTACTCCAATATTCTCCCAAACTGTTTCCTACATGTCGGGTTCCTGAACACGACATACATAATCTCTGGGAAACTGTACTCTTATTGTCACATTGAAGTAAACTGAACTAATTATAATCAAGCACTTTGTTCAAAGTTTGTGTCAAGACATTTGAATCCAGGTAATCACCCCACTTTACAATTTTCATTATGACATGATATTGTCCCATTTGATGTAAGGTCTGGAACTCTGGGGAATGTGTCTAGCCAAGATCAGAAGCCAATCAGAGTTTGTGGGTTTGGTCTTGCAAAATAAGCTTAGACTTCTTGGCATTTGCTCCTCTTTGTGGTGGACAAAATGCGAACTTCTTTTTGAAAAAGGGGAAAGAAAGTAATATAAATGACTTCAAGGTTTCTGAACATCAAACAATTCTTACCAAAGAACAGCGCACTCACTGAAGTGTGTCCAAATAAAAGAATACATCGATTGGACAGCAAACCGATTCACAAAATACACAGAGCCATTTCGTGGTTATCACAGTTCCAAGTAAAATACAAAAGACTGCTTGGTGTTCTTACCCTCCATTAACAGATTCCTGGTTGGGTACCCTGATCTTCCAAGGGCTTGACAGCGGACACACATGAGGAGCTGTATCTTTCAGGAAATGATGCTGGCAAGGCCAACCGGTCTGGCTGGGTGGGTGGCTTGAGGACAGCCCTGGCTGAGGCTGACTCTCCTTCTATGGTCCAACTCAGCAGTAGAAATGACTGTAGGCACTTTCAGTCTGGAAATTTCACAATGGATAAATTTTTTTCCATCCTTCAAAGTCTATAGATGAAGGGATTGGTAAATAATTTGTGCCTACGTCTCAGTAGTGTGGGTAGCTGAGATCAAAGTAAGGGAAATTGTACAAATTGTCCACTTGAATACTAAAGGAGCAAAGGAAACCCGGCCAACTCAACCGAATATTGCTTCCTTCTCTTTGAATTCTTTATTTTTCTAATCCAGAAGTTTATGTTCTAAATGCCTGGTTGGCCAAGTGGCAGAAGAGGCTCCCTGTCAGGATTTGATTGCTATTAGAAAACCTGACTTGAAAACTAAGACTTAGACTTTTCATTTTAATCTTGGTGAAGACAAGGTGATATAATCCAAATAATCGAATTAAACAACTTCTGACTTTAATAGTTTACCGAACAATGCTGAATTAGAACGTAGTATCAACTTAATGAAGGAGCTAATGAAGACTAGCTGCATACAGAACGTGGAAGTCCCACATAACACATGTCTTATCTCAGAGTGAAAGTGAGCCCATCCTCTCCACAGCTCCTTCCCATTCGAACATGCCATGGTCCTGTTTCAAATTAAATGTGTGTGTGGTACTGGACAGGCCACTTCATTGTAAGTGTAAGGGCTTTGGATAATGAATAAGGGCATTAAACAGTTCCCATACTGTTTCTGTAGAATCCCTGATCTTTTAGAATATTCTAAATCTGATACGGAACATGAGTTCAACTGGACTTTATCCTGATCTAACAATGGTTAGGTACATGCAATTGCCAAACCAAATAGATTCATTTATTCATTGGGAAAAATTAGATAATTCTTTTCCTGATAATATTTGTTTCAAAAACATTCACAATTTGTTAATCTTATGATACTTCAAATAATGAAGGTAAATATCATTTTAATTACTTCAGTATTTTGTGAGCCAGAATAATGTTAAGTAGGTTCCTGTGTCCAAGGAAATTTGACAAATCTTTAATACTACCTCATTCACCATGAGAATAACATGAGCTCAGAGGATATAATAATCAGTGCTTTTTTAAAAAAAGAAAAGTACTTATCAATCATGCATAAATTTTTGAAGATACACCTTTCTGATGTCAGTTCACTGACAGAAATACAGTCATATTATTTGATGTAGTTATTAGTTAGACAGGAGGTGGAAACACAGATTTCAAGGAGAAAGAAAACAGTTATGTGTCCTCCCAACACAAATACGGTGCAGAGCGGTTCTGTGAGTGCTATAGAGTGAATCACTAAATTGTTATTTTAATGAACACTCCCTTCATGATGGAAATAATCAGTGTAAGTTTCACCTTTCTCAAATCCCTATAATGACCACCACTTCCACTCACTCAAAGCAGAATCCAAAATCTGTAATGTTTAAAACACTGTCCCCTGGTAGGCCTTTAACTTCTAAATATCTCCTGCTCCGCTCTGGGCCACGTCAACAATACCATTCATACTTCACTTCAAATATATCCCAATGTCTATGCTCTTAGCCTTGATGTTTCTCTTGCAATATTCCTGTGGTTTTCCATGCTTCCTTCCCTCTTTTAAAGAGTTTTATCACTGCTCTTTGCAAAATTTTACTCCTGCCGTTACCCCCTCGACATTTTGATATACAAACCATTTCCTTTTTCTTTTCATTAGATGAATCCTTCATAGAAATATGATAAATGGAGGCATATGTGTGTGTGTGTGTGTGTGTGTGTGTGTGTGTGTTCAGTATGTTTCCAATGAACAAACACATATCTGGAAATCCATAATTATAATCTAAAATAGATCACCCAACCTTGATTTTTCTTCTGACCTTATAAAAAGGATTTGTGTGTGTGTGTGTGTGTGTGTGTGTGTGTGTGTGTGTGTGTGTATGCAGAGAACTGACTCCTTCTTTCAAGTTGTCCTACCACTAACAAATGTGTGACTCCACATTTACACACACACACACACACACACACACACACACACACACACACACAATGTAAAAATGCAGATGCATGGACCATGGTTGAGGTTAAAACCTTTGACTTGGAAGGAGATATTTTCACCTTACTTTTTAATAACTTTTACAGCTGATCCATTGATAAACATCATTATATGCATTACAGAAGCAGTTTTATGTATTGTTTTTGAGAGACAAAAAAATGAAACCAATAGCTTCTCCAGATGCTTTATAAAACCTGGCTTCAAAGTGACCTGGGGTTTAATATAGTGTCCGAGGTTTTACAAGAGGGAAATGAAATTTGTTTGTATTCTTATTTGTTTGTTTATCCAACCAGAAAAAAGATATTTCAAACCATGTTGGGATTGTCATCAACCAAAACGCTTCTGGCCAAACACTTTCCCCTTAATTTTTTATAACCAAAGAAATTGTCAGAGAAATTTAATCCACATGTTTTTGATTCATTCCACATCACATAACATTTCAGTGCAGGACTTCTGATTCTCAGACCTTTGAAAAGCTTTCTTTATCTGAAGCTCTCTGTAGGGTTGCAGGTGAGTGGAAATAATAGAGATGCTCTGGACACAGCAAGAATCACCCAACATGCAATGGGCCAAACAATCCTGAGGTCCTTGTGGTTCTTGCAAGTTTTAGTGTCATTTTGGCTTTACTGTCTCAGCATGTCCACAGATGTATTGGTTTACCAGGAGGACTATTTCTATTTGCTTAGAAACTCTACTCCAGAAAGTCAGGGACTCAGTTAACATCCATGAGACATATAGAACAGGCCAAGTACTGCTGCTCCATTCTATGGGGAAATAAAGAAATGAATAACTGTAGTACCGATCCTGAAGGACATCCAAATTAGTAGGTGAGAATGGAACCCAAGGAGATAATCCTGCTTTCAAACTTTAAGACAAACTGTCCAGGTCTCTACACAATCTTCATCAGTCAGTCACTCAAATTTTATTATACTGACATTTGTACATTCACACAGAATTACAATTATAATATTAGATTTAGAAACTATGATCTTATTCTATTTGATTTAACAAAAATGTATATTTTATCTTATATAACATACATGCAAAGCATCATAAATAGTTATTCATATTTTGTGGATTTTAATAATTATGTGAATTCATAAATAATGTACAATTTATTTTATTTTCCAGTTTGCTTTATAGGTTACTTTGCATAACTAAAACATACACTCTGAGACTGGTACTGCCACTTGAGACTAGAGAGTTAGTTAAGCTGGAAAGTCACAGGTAACTTTTTAAATAAAAATAGACTTCAAACTAAATTCTATGCCAGCTGCTGAGGTGGCAACACAATGCCTAATGCTATCATCACATTTGGTACAAGAACTCAGCAGTAAGCTAATGATGAGTGTACTCTGCTTCATCAAAGAACAGTCTACCATCACACCAAGAGCACTTCATTCCACAGTCATCTAATATACCTAATAAACCATGATTTAATTCTGAAGATCCCCTTAACAAAGTTTTGCCTCCAGAACTTGTTGGTTGTTCATTCACTGACTAGTCTACAAATGACAGTCATTGAAGACATCCTAATATATGATTCTTCAGTTTATATGTGGTACATTTTACACAAGTGCACTTTTTTCTTTTTATTATATTTTTTATTATTTAAAAACGATTTTAAAATTTAAATACATTTTTGCTGTGGGATAATGGCTTTGTACACTGGTTTAATAAAATGCTGATGGACAGTAGCCAGGCAGGAAGTATAGGCGGGTAAGTAGATAAGGAGAATACTGGGAAGAGGAAGGTTGAGAGAGGAGATGCCAACCCAATGCCCAGGGAGCAGCATGTAATGGCATACAGGTAAAGCCACATAACATGTGTCGACATATAGATTAACAGAAATGGGCTGAGTTTAAGTATAAGAGCTAGTCAGTAGTAAGCCTGAGCTAACAGCTGAGCAGTTTACTTGGGTCTGAGCAGCTGTGGACTGGGCAGGACACAGGAAAATTTCAGCTACACGTTTTGATCATATTCTTCTTTCCCCCAAGTTCTTCCATATCCTCTACCACTCCTACCATCCCAACATTAAGTTTTTTCTCAACAATAAACCCTCTTAGGGTCCTCTTTGTCAGAAATCTTCTCTAGAGCTATGAGGGACAAGTGGACCACCCTGGAGAGGGGAAATAGATGAGATCTCCATGAGTAAACTGGGGTGAGGTGGGGCAATAGAGGGTAGGAAATGGGGGGATGAGAACATAAGGGAACACAATAATCAAGCTGGAACAGGGACGGAGTGGAAGAACAATGAAAGAGATACCATGATAGAGGGAGACATCATGGGGATAGAGAGAAACAGGGTGCTAGGGAAGTTCCCAGGAATCCACAAGGATGGCCCCAGCTTAGACTACTACCAGTAGTTGAAAGGGCACCTGAACTTGCCTACCCCAGTAATCAGATCAGTGAATACCCTAACTATCATCACAAAGCCTTTCTCCAGTAACTGATGGAAGCAGATGCAGAGATCCACAGTCAAGCATCAAGCTGAGCTCCAGGAGTTCAGTCAAAGAGGGAGAAAAGGGATTCTATGAGCAAGGGGCATCAATATTATGATGGGGAAACCTGCAGAGACAACCAAACCAAACTAATGGGAACTCATGAACTTTAGACCAACAGCTGTGAAGTCTGCATGGGACTAGACTAGGCCCTCTGCATAAGAGAGACAGTTGTGTAGCTCAATCTGTTAAAGGGGCCCCCTGGAGGTAGGATCAGGTTCCATCTCTGGTGAATGAGCTGGCTTTTTGGAGCCCAGTGCCTATGGTGGACACCTTGCACAGCCTTGATACAGGGGGAGGGGCTTGAACCTACCTCACCTGAATGTACCAGGCTCTGCTGACTCCCCATGGGAGGCCTTACCTTTTCAGAAGAGGGAATGAGGGGTGGGTTGGGGTGTGAAGGCTAGAGGGCAAGAGGAGGGAAGAGAGGGGGATCTGTGGTTGATATATAAAATGAATAAAAAATTTCTTAATAAAAAAAAACATCCCCCCAAAAAATCCAAGAAAACAAAATAAAAGCACACATAAAAGAAAAAAATTGTAGCCAAATAAAAGCACACAAAAAACTGTGGAGCCCATTATATGTTGGTCAACTACTCCTGGACACAAGGCCTGTCCTAATAGCGATTAAGATGAATTGTAAGATAACTGATTTATCTGAATTAAAGGGCCAATGGAAATTTGGAAAGTATCTGTTCTGAGGCAAATTTCACTGTAACTGAGGTCAAGAAATAGATGCAAATACTCAAACACGCAGTGAGTCTTAACCCAGGGAACTGAAAAACCATACAGATTCCTATCATGAGCCTTCAAACGTCATATCACTAAGTTAGATAGGGGGTTGATTTCACAAGGCAGAAAATACATAAAATAAGTAAGTAAGTAGATGTCACACTCAATTTTACCCAACCACATTTGCGTATATCACTGCCAATGGTTTCAGCTGAGCCAAATGTCACCAGCTAGCATACATCTTAGACGACTTTGTGCAACTTAACAAAATTACTAGCTCTGGCTACCCAGAAGTGGATTGGCATATTTGGGATGCTTCTTGTTTGTATAAACTCACAAATGACATTTTAGTCATCTGTACTGTTGATATTGAAGACTTGGCAGACGTGAGTAGTGTCACAAGATATATTTGGCTTCACAATGTCTATTACAGCTTGGTGGTTTGTCCTTCATCTGCCATGTGTCATCATCTGGGTTTTGAGGCTGTTAGAAGCCTTAGTATTGCTTGGCCTGTTGTTGTCTAAATGCATCACCAAGGGCCTCTTCATGTGTCTTGGACTCCTATATTGATCGTATTGGAAGAATCACATATTTTGCATCAGTCACTCTTGAGCCTTATTACTCCATTAGTCAGAGCAATCACAAAGCCTCTCAGATCAATGAAGAACATGTTCTAGTCCTTGGTGAGAAAATGGCAAAGGCAGTATGCAATACATGAGTTGTAGAGGTCATTTGTGAAAATACAATCTGATCTAATCTACAAACGCTGTGGTTTCACTTTAAATTTAATGGAGATTAAATGATTTTTTTAAATTTTATTTTTGCTATAATTTTAAAAAATGAATGAATGAATGAATGAAAGTCTGGCCACTAGGATAAAGGTCAACATCTGAACTGTCATTTATTCCTGCTGAGAGACAAAACTAGTAATCATGAATATCCTTACAGAGTTTACATAAATATAACAATAAATTAAAAAGTGATATGATCTGACCTCCACGTAGAAAGATTATCCTAGCTACCATATTGAAAACTACTTTGAAAGAGCAAGAGGTTCATAAAAAGACATACTAGTGGTCATTGTCATCCTCTGGTAGGTAAGGGTGGGCTGGACCATGATGGTTTTGGAAGAAGTGCAGAAAAGTTGTAAAATTCTGGAAGTATGCCCAAGAAATTTCCTGATGGAGTGAATATGATGAGCAAGGAGATGAGTTAAGGAGACTCCAAAATTGGGGACCTGTGCAACTGAAAAGGTGAGATACCAACCTGGATAAAGAAGATCCTTGATGGAAAAGGTATGAGGATATGACCTTGAGATCGTATCATATACAGACACTTTAAAACCAAAATGTCACTAATATGACCTAGTAAAGACTCTGGGTAGGAATTTGGACAAATCACCTAGGGTTTGGCCTAGCCATAGCTATTAATATGTAGACTGCAGCATGTACACAACAGAATCTGATTGTTGAAATTGCATCATGTAAGAATTCCAGAATACATAACTTCAATAAGAGAAAATTTCATAATGAGTAAAAACTACTTCATTTTGTCCCATTCTAGACACTCAAAAAAAGTTGCTTGAAAAATGAAAGATTTTTATCATTTAACTAGCTATAATAATAACTGTAAAGATCTTTTAGTTTCACGTTTGATGAACGATAACAGCAAAAGTACCTTTAAATGGCTAAAACATGTTGTGGAAGGAACACTATATATTTTTATTGAAATATTGATTCAAAATGTATTTCAAATTGATTTCAATTGATTCAAAATGTATTTTATAGTGGGTTGTGATGTCAGTTTCTTATTTTTCTTTACCAAGATTTGAAGAACTTTTATCCAGTCACGCCTTAAAAATGGATGTGCAATTTACATTTTTCATGATGTTTTCTGACTGCTGCAAGCAGTCTGACTGCTTCTTTCTCTACTACATGCACAGGGAACTGCTTTTGTGTAGTCTCTACAAGTCAGACATTTCTTGGTTTGGGTCTTTCATTCATTCTTTTTTATTTTTTAAATATATTTTATTTATTATTATTATTTTTATTAAGAAAATTTTTATTCATTTTACATACCAACCACAGATTCCCCTCTCATTCTTTCTCCCACTCCCCCCACAGCCTCCTCCCCAACCCACCCCCAGCCCCTCCTCTGAAAAGGTAAGGCTTCCTATGGGGAGTCAGCAAAGCCTGGTACATTCAGTTGAGACAGGTCCAAGTCCTTGTCCCTGCACCAAGGCTGTGCAAGGTGTCCCACAATAGGTAGTAGACTCCACAAAGCCAGTTCACGCACCAGGGATAGATCCTATTCCCACTGCCAGGGGCCCCTTAAACAGGTCAAGCTACACAACTGTCTCCCTTATGCAGAGGGCCTAGTCCAGTCCCATGCAGGCTCCACAGCTATTGGTCTAAAGTTCAAATCCCACTAGTTTAGTTTGATTGTCTCTACACATTTCCCCATCATGATCTTGATGCCCCTTGCTCATAGAATCCTTCTTCCTTCTCTTCGACTGGACTTCTGGAGCTCGGCCTGGTGCTTGGCTCTGGATCTCTGCATCTGTTTTCATCAGTTCCTGGATGAAGGCTCTATGATGACAGTTAGGGTATTCACAGATCTGATTGCTAGGGTAGGCCAGCTCAGGCACCCTCTCCACTACTGCTAGTAGTCTATGCTGGGGTCACTGTTATAGATTCCCAAGAACTTCCCTAGCACCCTGTTTCTCCCTATCCCCATGATGTCTCCCTCTATCACGATATCTCTCGCATTGCACTCCCACTCCATCCTTGTTCCAACTTGACCATCACGTTCATCCTTATATTGGAAGTCATGGGATTACTGAGTTTTCCTTTCTTTTAGAGTAGCCTGATAAATGCTGAAGACTTCACTGGCACTCTGTTCAGCATTTCTATAACATTAACACTCTCTTCTTCATTGTCTTCTGCTTTCCATCAATAATTTGATTTTGACCAAATTATTTGATAACTTCCTTTTTATTTCCTGCTTTCTCCCACAAATATTTTAAAGGTGATTTCAATGTGTATACATTTGAGAGGATATCATATGAATGTGTGCTATAAAGCAGAATTTTCCAAATGCCCTACCCTACAAACACTTTCAAGGTACAAATACACTACTGTCTCAACTCTCAAGGCAGGGTCCTGAAACCCTAGGCAACAAGCAACCTCCTTTCTTTTCTTAGGTATGTTCTAGGCTTTGAGTATGTGCCATTCAAACTGTGTGTGTGTTGAAAGTTAATAGGATATAGATGGGGATTTAAAAGGCAAGAGAGTCAAGAGGGCAATTCACTCATCAATGAAGTTAAGGTCCTTCTTAAAAAAAAATGAAAGAGAGGGCAGTTCCTTCATGTAAAGGGTTAAGGCCCTTATGCAAGATGCTCAGTCACTGCTTTATTCCTTGTACACTTCTTTAATCCACCTTGTGAGAACATAGCATTCCTCTACCCACAAGACAATGCAACCTGTAAGTGCCCAGATGCTGGCCTTTACATCCTCCAATATAATTAAAAAACACATTTCTACTCATTTAAATTAATCTATCTCATATTGTATTGCAGAAGCCCAGACTAAGTGTTCCATGCAGAGACAAACTGTCTTCCTGCTCCTGAGCTGATAGGGGCTTAGCACAGTAATACCTTAATAAATATTGCTATAAGGAGAGTAAGATCTGGGAATTTCATGTACGTATGGTATCAGAGTTAATAAGACTCTATTGTTTACCTGAAATTTGCTAAGACAGTGGACCACAAGAATACAAATGTACATGTGGTGGCAGATGTGTTAATTGATTGTCACGATCATTATACTGTATATAATCATCACATTATAAACTGCATGCCAAATATACAATTTTTTGGTCAATTATACATTAGTCAATTGGAAGGAAAGAGAAAAAGGAAGAAAGGGATGGAAAGAAGAAAAGAAGGGGGAAAAATCATAAAAGTTATAAAATAAAAATACTTAACTATAAGACTGACAAGATGGCTCAGCTGCTTGCTATCCAGCCTGAGTGCCTGAGTTCAACCCCCAGGGCTCATAGAATATAGGAAAGTACCAATTCCTGCATATTTTCTTCTGATCATCACAGATATGCTATAGTGCCGCGGACTGGGTCTCAGTTAGGGCCACCAGACAGAGGGAGAACAGGATGAAGGTGTTCAGGATAATTGGGATTCGGCGATGACAGACAGACACAGACACCAGAGTATGCTGTGAAACTGCTGCAAATTTACTGAACATCAGGCTGAGATTTTGTACAATCTTAACAAGGAACTAAGTCCAGGGGCAAAAGGAAAACAATAGACGCAATCTTTTGTGGTCACACAATGTGGTTTTCAGAATGATTAATCCTTTCAGACAGAGACATGCTGTGGCCTGAACCCTAAGAGCCAGATCACGTACTCAATAACTAGTGATCCATTTCTAGTAATTTATTAAAGACAGTTACAAAGTCCTCGCCAAGAGCCTTAGCCTACCTTGTCTGCCTATCATATGTACACCATACCTTTCTGCTTCTAACCAGCCTTTCCATAAAAGGCAACTGATTCCACAACATTTTTTCCCCCATGATTTCCCAACCGATTCCCTTCATAGTCATAAGCCCCTGTAAAAGGGGGTGGATCTAAGTAATTTCTACTTCTGGGATTCCAACGAAGGGGTGTCCACTATTTCCCATTAATACGGTATCGAATGTACTTTCCAACCATTCTTGTGGGAGTTGCCAGTTTCCTAAGTTCTCTTTCTTGTGAGTTTGCATGAGCTGAGTGAGGGTTACCTAACAATCTTTTTACTTTTACATTTTCTTCCTTAGAATCTGTGGGAACCTGAATCATTAGCTCTTTCTTTTCTAATCCATCCATGAGTGCCCCCACTGAAGTAGGGTTTTTTTGTGCTCTCTGCCCGAGGGCTTGAATCACTGGGGGCAGTGTCGGTGTAACAGTTGAGGAGTTATCAGGTACGTCAAGCGAGCGTCTTCGGGAGTCCAGGCACAGGGAGGTTGTTATTGTCAGGAAAGAAGAAAGAAGCAGAAGTCTTGCCAACCATCCACGGAAGGCTGGTCTTTAGGGAACAATGTATCCAGGAACCATTGCTCGGGCTGATTGCCAGGGGACCGCTGGGGGCCTAGCCTCAAGAGACACGTGCCCCCCTTCCTCGTGAGACCACCAGATCGGCATTTGTCACACGGGCGACACTGTCGCAGGTGTGGCACTATAGTATGCCTCTGCCTTCAACCCAAATACATAAAGAAATGTAATAAAAATAGAATATGATTTTCAGTATTTCTTAATTGGAGCAACCACAATTTTTCCTAGAAAACTGACAATCATTTTTCTAGCATTCTTTTTAACATAATGAATAAAGTCTTTAATGATGTGATGCTAGTAGATACACTGATAAATTTTGAATTACTGTCTTCCCATATCTTTAAATCTCAGATTATAGAAGACTCTTCATGAAAATTAGCTTTTCAGTGACTCTAAACATAGTGTTAGTGTCATACTTTGTCAGTGTTGCTTGCTTTAAGAGACAAATGCAGAAGTATCTTGAAGATAAGGAGTCCTTTTGTAATTTTCCAAAAGTATTATCACAAATGAGACAGTTTAAAAAAATACAGCAATAATCAGCAAAGAGTTCAGAGAACTGGACTGGTATGCAGTCCAGAGGTACAGAACTGGCCAGTCATGCAAAAGGCACTGGGTCCAAATCCTCAGAACATTCCCTGGGGAAATTTTTCAGTGGAAATACTTGTTATTACATATTTAACAACCAACTATGCAGAAAGTAAGGTTAACATTTTCATATGAAAAATCTAATCAAGGCACACATCTTAACAAAGGGCCACTTGTCTTGAATGACCAAGAAATTACTAACATGCAGTGCCAATATTTGCCTGATAACAAGCCTGGTTTCCATCCAACATAGACAAATTGCAAATCAAAGCCTCAAGCTACCAGACTTCTGTGACCTGCTAAAAGAATTTTAGTTGAGCAGTTTTCAAGTAAGGAATTGTCAATCACGTCTCAGAACAACAGAAAGTCAACTATGACTTACGATGTAGATAATGCCTAATTTTGGAACACGTGTACATTTGGCAATAAATAAATTATTTGTATTGCCATATCAAATCACTGTATAAAAACTAATTGAATATGCATGCAACAACAATTGATGAAGAAAGGAGGTCATGAATTTGAAGGAGAGTGGGAAGGAGTATACATGGGAGGGTTTGGAGGAAGGAAAAGGAAGGGAGACCTGTAATTAAAATACAATATCAAAAATAAAAAAGTAATTGAATATTACTTGATATCTTGGAGAACAGGCAAATTGGATATCAGACTGCTAGTCGGAATGTAATCATTTTTGACAATAACATAACACAAGAGTAACTAAATACAAAGTTTCATTCTTGAGTATAGCAATAAAATTTTATCATTAATATAGCCATTACCTTACGATTTCAGAGGAGTTTGAGTCAATCATAGCAGAGAATGCTTCACAGAGAAGCATTCCCACACCACAACAGATCGGAAAATGAAGACCAAGGCATGAATCAAGGGATGACGTAACCTTCAAAGGTCCACCTCTGGTGACCTTCTACCAGCTAGGCCTTGCTTTCTGATGTTGCCAGAGCGTCCTGAAATATCATTACCAGCTAAGGTCTAAATCTTCAAAATGAGCTTGTGGGAAACATTTCAGATTGAAATCATTATCAGTAATTAATTAAAGTAACTAATATTATTGAACGTTTACAGCATCTAAACTATGTTCTAATTGCTTTCTATCCATTAACTCCTTCAATCCTCACAACACTTGGGGATAAGCACAGTAAGAGATTGAAGACCAGACACTAGAAGTTTGCTCCACTCGCTTAAGATCACAGAACTCTGAAGGAAGAAATTCTAACCATTTAATCATAGTCTGATATTGGAGTTCATATACTGAAGATTTACTTTTGAAGTCTCATAACTGAGACATACCTGTTCATGTTTTCTAATCTTTATCATGTCATTAACACACACCCCAAAGAAGAGTAAGTAAAAACACATACTAAAAATATTAGCATCATTTCCACATTTACTGTAGACTACTCTCAAGTTTTCTAGAAACTATAATGCCTTTATACTTTTCATTCTTACTTATTTTTGCAAAGAAGCATCACTTCTCGAATGAAGCTTAGTTTATTTAGTCTTCTTCCCAGGAAGGCATACACTACTATGCTGAGGCATTCCTGCATAGTTCTGTTAGACTTATCGTAGAATTTCAAGTAACTAAAAGAAGATTTTGTTCAAAATTTTGCAAAAAGAAAATTTGTGAAAGAACTTTGCAAAATTTGCACAGTAAAACACATTTTGAAAAAAAAATGATTTTAGCAAATCTGAAGATCCGTCTCACATTTGAGTGAAAACAAAAACCAAACAATAATCTCTGAATTGCTTGTTGCTAATGATCTGTTGATCTTTTCAACATTTACATTTAAAATTAAAACGGTTTAGCTTAAGTATGTAATTATGACTTAACAAGATAGCCTATGAAGGATGACGAGGAATTCTGTACCCTTGTTTCCATTCTTCCTAGCACAAACATGTAAACAGCTGAGCTAAAAGAGAAATCACTGTCACACACACACACACACACACACACACACACACACACACAATTTTCTCCTAAAATTTAAAAAGTTTTACTTGTGTGAAAAACTGCTTCCTAATAACTAACAGAAGAATTAGGTTACAAGACAGACACATTTTTATAAGGTCACTTATAGCAAAGAATTGCTAGATTTTTCCTTAGTCAGACTCCTGTTAGTCATATTTTCTTTTCCTTTCAGATGCCAGTTTCCTGATTGACATGTTTCTGGCACATTTTTGTTCTATTCTAGGAGAAGGATGAGCTCTGTAGGTGACTCTCATCTACCAAAAAAAAAAAAAAATAGATTGACAAAAAGGGTAATAAATTATCACAGAAGTTCACTTCCTCTTGTTAAGGTAGGCGATTTTTAAATATCAGTAGTTTTATTTATAGGACAATGGCCAATTAACAAACTGACAAATTGAGAAATTGATTTATTTCACATTAATTAAACTTAGTTGAACAACTTTCCTGTTCTAGGCATTTCATTAGATACTATGGATAGCATAGGGTAATTCATAAAAATTAGGCTCTTCCCTCAAGCTGCTCGAAAATTAACTAAATAGTGGGTCTTAGTTTCACAACTATGACTTCGGTTGCGCAAAACTGGAATTCCCAACTCAGTAGTAGAAAACTTATTTTGCCTGAAGTCCTTCTGGCTGCAAATTAATTTTCTTTATTGTCAGTGCATCCGTCAACTCTGGAGTTTCATTCTATGCTGGGTGTGGACCAGTCCAGAAAAACTCAAGAGCACTTATGCAGTTTGATTGTGAAAACAGAAGTTGAAATAGTGTGATAGATTCTGATCTGACTCATGAGCAACAGGGTTAGAGGTGAATATATACTATTCCTATATACTGTACGTGGATAATGTGTATAGAGTGAGTGGGAAAAAGAGGAAGGGAGAGAGTGTCTGGGCCTGAAACAGTTCTCAGTGAATTCTGCCTGAAAGAGCCAGGTGGGCCGATTTTAAGATACCAACACTGAAAATCAAAGTGGATGATGCATCAACTATGCCATGGAGCTATAGTGAGAGTCCTGCAGCACATAAACGGTATCTCAACTCTGAACCTGTGAGTGAGCATAATTTAAAATACCTGGCAAATCCAGGGGAGTGTCAGTTTATAATAGCAATGGTATGGGAAGACTGTTCTGCCCTCAGCAACTCTCCATATCTTCAGCCTTCCCCAGTATGTCAGGATGTGTATTTCAACATAGATGAAGATATATGTAACTCACAAAAATATCACCACTGAAAATGACAGGAAGACTGAAATTCTGGCTATCCTAGTACACTTGATTTAATAGCTCTTCATTATATCCAAGAAACAAAATTTCACATGATTACTTAAACGTTTACAAGTATGATTTGTACTATTATTAATGTATAGAAAAATCTGTTGAGAAAAAAAATCCTTAAAAATGTATTGATTTAGTCTAAGTTGAAACATAAAGGTTAAGCCTTAAAAATATGATATTCATGTTGTATGAAATAAATACATAACATTATGATGAGAAGATGTTTTTAGAGAGGTTTTAAGTTAACCAGCTCAATATGAGAAATTCCCAAATTTGTATCAAAAGCAAGAGAAGAATTAACTTATCTGAGAGTATCTCTCTAGGCAAAAGTGTTAGGAAAAAGGAGAGAGACTGTTTCACTCGGTGCCAAGTTCTACTTGTCTTAGATACTAAGATCTATGTCAGTTAAGCCTCCAGTTTCCCAACAAGCACACAAAACAAAGAAATATAAGGACAAGGGGAGAAAAATCCTCTTTTGTGTGTTCAGGGTTAAAACATCTCCCCCTACCCCTGCAATTAGAAAGATACAAGGCATTTTTATTAAAAAAAAAAAATACATCTTACTTTTTTTTTAAAAAAAAAAAAAGCAAAGTATTCTGTTTCCCTGTAAGATGAGGGAAGCATTTTTCTTTCTTTTTCTCCCATTGAATGCCAAAAAAAATAAAATAAAATAAAAACAAGCAAAAAGACAACAAAACCACCACCACAACAAAAACTAAACAGAACACATGGCATAAACATGTGGGAACTAAAAAGTAGATCATAATGAACTAGTGATGAGTTACGATGGTGTTACCCCTGTTGTCACCTAGCTGGGACACAGTCTAAAACTGGGAAGGGCATTGGCACTGAAATTGAGAGCTGGAGCAGAAGCCTTGAGTGCCAAAAGTAGAGAAGGATTCTGTAACATCAGAGTAGGGAAAATTCCCCCAACAGACAGAAGTCAAGGCTGTTCTCATTCCTCTCATTGAACTCCCCAATGAAAGTCCTTGATATTGTAATAAGACAAAATAAAGACACAAAGCTGTGTCACATCCATGAAAACGTTTGTCACACTGTTAATTCAAACAGGAAAATGAGCGGACTAGGGACATTGTTGGGAAATTTCATACTCATTCTCTTTACTTTCTGGTAATAGACAATAACTTGCCAATAGCTTCTAGCCAGACTGGATTAACCTCCCAGACACACATTAAAGCGTCTAGCCGAGATGTGTTTCCTAATAATATGAGCATATTCCTTAAGGTGTACTCCAAGAATTACAGAAGAACTTCCAAAAACCTTGCCAGATTTAGAACTGCCAAGACACAAAGAAAAGAAAGAAAAGAAGAAAAAAAAGGGACAGAAAGCAGGGAAAGACGCTTAAGGAGGTCAGACTGTTATTCCCGGGAAACATAATTGTCAAACCAAACTCTGTCAATGATTCGATAACATGTGGGATTGGAACAATTTTCTTTCATACCAGAAGAAGGGGACACGCTTAGCTATTGCTCGTCTTAACACGTCAAACTCAAATGTTATTTCTCTTGGGAAACAAAATTGCTCAATTCTGATTTCAAAGTTAACTTTACCAAGACTGAAAAAACTACACAGGTTTTCTATTAAGAAACCTCAGGAAAAATACATTCTTTGATCTTATATGTGAGTTAGAAAAGTACGGATGCATATCATTCATATACTAGAATATCACATAAATTGTCAATTCAAATATATCTATTTTATTATTAAAATATAATATGAGGAAAATATGCTATCTCCCTGAAAAATGAAGTGAAATTTTGGAGTTTGTTTTATTATAAGAATATATATATAATAACAGAATAAGTACAGCAAAATAATATAAACAGCAAGACTATTTCTAAACAGACAAGTACAAACTATGCATCCTCATTAAAGTGGGGCTTTGGGGCATATTTCTCTTTACTAAGCAACACCCGTAAGGAGCAGCAGCAGCAACAGCAGCAGCAGCAAGTCCACGGGTAGAAGACCTTTCCAGCCAATACAGGGCATTCTGGTAAATGTATTTTAATCTCATTTCAGTGACTGTTAACAGTCCAGGGCTATTTCCTAAATCCATTAGAACAAGCCATCTGTCAACATGCTCCACTGCTTTACATATACAGACAGAACAGAGGTGAAGAGGCAGACTAATAAGTAGGTGACTGTGCATGACAGAATGCTTGCAGATCCTTGACATGGCATTTACACTGAGCAGGAGTTTGGGTGTTTGAAGCTTACCATCTTAAAGAGCACTGATAATGTGCTGCTATGCCTGGCTAGCATGAAATGCATAAAAGTCCTATGAAATGTAAAGAGTCTAGGTGTGATGGATATTCTTGGTTGTCAACTTGACTATTTGTAATGAACTCCAATCCAGAAACCAAGGGCACACCTGTGAGAGATTTTCTGCTTGGTTTGAAGCAGGCAAATCCACTTCTATTCCAAACCTTTAAGGTAGGAAGATGCACATCTTTGATCCAGATTTTAAGGTTGGAAGATACAAGAGTTTAATTCAGATCTTAAGATAGGAAGACATACCTTTAACATAGGGCACACCTTCTGCTGGAAGTTTATATAAGGATATAGAAGAAGGAAGCTTTTGCTCTTTGCCTTCTTGCCCTAGTCTTGCTAGCATATCAGTTCCTTCACTGGCATCGGAGTCTACATCTGGATTCCAACATATACAGAAGACCAGCTAAGATATCCAGTCATATATATATAGACAGACAGATAGAGGAGAGGAGATTCATTCCATAAGCTCTGTGACTCTAGAGAATGCTGACTAATACAACAGGTAAGGTAGGGATCCCAGAATCCAAAATGTAACCACCTAACTGGAAGTGAGGTCACATCCACTGGTATAAAATAAGTACTTGTAATAGGTACTTGTGCATTCGCTGATACAGGCAGAAGATATTGGCAAAGGGTAGGATTGCCACTCTCTCTCTTGGAAAGGGCCCCAGACTTTGAATGCCTATTGACACTCTTAAGAAGAGGAAAATAATTAGTTATAAACTTTATCCCTCTTGATATCTCATTTACTCACAGATTTCTAGAGGAACAATGAACTAAGATGATTAAAACATTGTGGAAAACTCATTGGTCCTCTGGCTCTTACAGTCTTCCTACCCCCTCACTTACAATGTTCCCTGAACCTTGAGTGGATTGTCTTGTAGATGTGTCCATTGTGAATATTGCTCTGTATAAATGAAATGCTGGCTGGCCAGTAGTCAGGCAGGAAGTATAGGTGGGACAAGTAGAAAAGAGAATTCTGGGAAGTGGAAGGCTGAGACAAAGAGACACTGCCAGCCTCCGCCATGAGATGTTAAGATACCAGTAAGCCATGAGCCACATGGCAACTTATAGATTAATAGAAATGGGTTAATTTAAGATATAAGAACAGTTAGCAAGAAGCCTTCCATGGCCATACAGTTTGTAAATAATATAAGTCTCTGTGTGTTTACTTGGTTGGGTCTGAGCGGCTGCAGGACTGGTGGGTGAGAGAGATTTGTCCTAACTGTGGGCCAGGCAGGACTGGAGAAAACTCCAGCTATAAATGGTGCCCAATGGGTTGGCAAGAGTTTACACCTAAAACCTGAGAAAAGGCCGGGCGGTGGTGGCACACATCTTTAATCCCAGCACTCGGGAGGCAGAGGCAGGCGGATCTCTGTGAGTTCGAGGCCAGCCTGGACTACCAAGTGAGTCCCAGGAAAGGTGCAAAGCTACACAGAGAAACCCTGTCTTGAAAAAAAAAAAAAAACCTGAGAAAAAAGATTCTAAAACGGAGCTAAAAACAGCTTCTTAGTTGTCTCTCTCAAGTTAGCGGCAGCCTGCAGGTTTGAGCTACTATGGCAGGTTCCTGGCAAATGCACTCGGCCTGCAGTATGGCGGGAATAAGGTGCCTACAAGCTGCACATTCCGCTGTGTGGTGGATTTAGTTTTTGCTAGTTAAAAAAAAAAAAAAAAGGTTTCTGGGCTACACGCTGCTTTGATAGAAGCATAGAACCACTGTTTCTAAGAGTTGATGGCTCCCAGAGCTTGCAGTAAACTTACCACTGCCATGTTGGGAAGCTGAGGTGGGCAGAGCCACCAGCCAAAGCTGCTATTTTAGCCCTAGTAATGCTGCAGTTTAAAACAATAGATTCACAACAAGACAGACTCAGATGGAATAGTTTACAATGTGTGTAAAAATGTACATAGGCTTAAAGAGAGAGAAAAAGGAATATGTACAGTTATATAAAAAAATAGATAGTTTTTAAAAATAAAGTCTTTAAAGAGACAGTAAAGGTAGTATAAAAATAAGCCATATAAAGATGGGTATCACACAGAGAATCTAGATTATGTTGTCTTTGATATTCTTAACTGCAGAACGACATTTGATTATAAAGACAGTTGAGTTAAACCAATATGTATATTTTAAAGGTATCTTAACTTCAAAATTTGGATGTAAGGATATGTTGCTTTGGAAAGGAGGCTCTGCTTTTGTTTCCACAGAAAGCCAGAGGCCATGGATTTGTTCCAGATTAAGATACATCAGATTTGACCAGCCAAGACCCCCTGGAAGGTCTCTAATGACACCATGGCCCAGATGATCCAATATCCAGAATGATTTCAAGGCAACTGACTCAGACAATACACCCTCATGGACTACTCCATAATCCTAAAATTTTCTTTGTGCTCCCATAAGATACAGTGCCCCTCTCCAGCAGAAAGTAGTAAGAGAAGCTATGCCCAAAGTCCCAAATATACCAAGATGGCTGTGGAGATGGAACTGGCTCACTCCTTCTCTAAACCCAAACATATTGTTAAAAAAAAAAAAAAAAAAAAAAGGTTGAGAGATTCTTTTGTCCCATATCAGAAGAGCCCTCCGGTGTGGGACAGAGAAAAACCAATATTTTTATTTAAATCAGGTTGATTATAAATGCAATCTCTTTCTAAAGATAAAAGGGGATATGATAAAGATATATAGGATATAGATATGATAGGATAAAAGGGTAGATTGTTGAACCTACTTTTAAAGATCAACAACTTGTTTAAAAATGTTTTACACTGCTATGGATTTTAGTTTATTGATACAAATTTAACCTTAATTTTGTTATACGGTATATATATATTTCTATTCTCGTTTGAGGTATTATGTTTATGTAAGTCATTTAGATTATAATGAATAATTAAGAAACACAGATTAATAATTAGTCTTCTATGATAGTCAAACTTATAGTCATGTTGTTTTGTAGGTATACATAGATATAATTCAATTAGGTAGATAACCTTCAAACACTTCAAAGACCTACAGAATATGGCATTTAAAATGTTTTAAAAATTTAGACTTTCTGTACAGTGAGACATGTCTGCTCCTGACAGCACTGATTTACTTCAGAGAGGAGGATGGGCATCAAAGACACTCCATTTGGAGTTTATCTTTACCTTGGCAAAAATAGCCATTTGGGCAAGAAACTGTTCTTGCCTGGACTGCTTGATCGACTGGACATGCAAGACACATAGGAAGGTGACCACTGAACTTTGCTTGGCAAAATGGTCCTTCAGGTTCCTTCTTCACAGAGGAAACTGCCAGACATTCTACAGGACACAGAGAGAAATGACTGAGAGACTCCAAGCCTGTGGGCTGAAGACAGATGCCCCAACTTTACAAAGGAACTTTAGATAACTGTCCAGACTGCCAGCTGATTCTGTCTACTCTCTCAAGACTCCCAAAAGTTGCTTGTGTCCATCTCCCATTTCTCAGGTAATATCATATCCTTCTGAAGTCTTTGATGTAGTTGAAGACTAGATAGCTATAATTTTCATTAGTTATGATAAAAGATAAGTTAGATATGAAACCTTTGACTCACAAATATAGGATAGATTGGATATTTTCTTTAATTTTGCCAAATAAAAATAGACTAGATATTATAAATAGACTAGATATTATAACTGTAATTCTTGCTTGATAATTGTTTTGTTATATGTAATTTTACTATGTGAAAGTTAAAACCTTCCTTTTTGAAAAAAAAAAGGGGGGGAAGTTCTGTGAATATTGCTCTGTATAAATAAAATGCTGATTGGCCAGTAGTCAGGCAGGAAGTATAGGCGGGACAAGTAGAAAAGAGAATTCTGGGAAGTGGAAGGCTGAGGCAGAGAGACACTGCCAGCTGCCACCATGAGAAGCTGTTAAGATACCAGTAAGCCACAAGCCACATGGCAACTTATAGATTAATAGAAATGGGTTAATTTAAGATATAAAAACAGCTTGCAAGAAGCCTGCCATGGCCATACAGTTTGTAAATAATATAAATCTCTGTGTGTTTACTTGGTTGGGTCTGAGCAGCTGCAGGACTCGCAGGTTAGAGAGATTTGTCCTGACCATGGGCCAGGCAGGACTGGAGAAAACTACAGCTACAGGACTCTGCATTTTGATTGATGGTAGTTCTCTGTAATGGTCTCCGTCTGTGGCAAAAAGAAGTTCCCTTGATGAGGGTTGAACACTACACTTATCTCTGAGTATATGGACAAATGTTTAGATTTTTGTTAGGGAGAACAGTATATATTTTGGAATATATATTTACATACATGTACATATATGCATGTGATAACAATTAATGAAAAAAGAGGCCACAAATTTGAAAAAAATCAAATAGGGGTGTGTGGAAAGGTGGGAGGAGGGGAAAGAAGAAATTATCTAATTATAATCACAAAAGAAAAATAAAAAGCATGACATTATTATGTTTTGGAATTGCTTAATAGTTAATGAACTACAAAGTTAATAACAACTAGCTTAATTTGTACCTAAACTATACTTTTCTCCTAAATGTCTAGTTTTGTAAAGCTGAAGATGGAAGTTGTGGAAGGGTCTTTTTCTTTTACCTTTCATGGTTTTCTTGTCTCTCTAGTCTCAAGCCAAGCTTTCTGTGCAGACTTTTACTATGCCTTATACACTTAAAACAATTCACATTTACTATACTTTGACTTTTACAAAGCACAAAAGATTTTTTAAATCCTGAAAAACAGTCTGTAAAGCATAGCTCTCATTGACTCTCTTCCACAGAAAAATAAGTGGAATCTTCTTAGGACATAGTGATTGAACAGTGTGTCTGACTCTCAGGAGCCTTGTGGCAATTTTGGCCAAGGGATGCAAAAGCCCACGCAATCTGAGTCTCTATGGACTCCTGTCAATGATGTCACCTTATATCCTGGTTTTCCACGCACAGTCTGTCCATGGCCCATTGGATCTGGCATTTTCCCTTGTTACTTTTTTACTTACAAAAATTGTCCATGGTTAGGTAGCTTTGTTTTTGAGACTTTATGGATATAGTTTCTGGCATTCCTATAGATATAATCTCACAGCAAACTCCCAAATTCTGTGGTTCTTGTAATCTTTCTACCTCCTCTTCCTTAGTGATACCTGGTCCTTAAGTGTGGAAGTTGTACAGAAGGCTTCAGTCTTACACAAAGAACTACAGGCAATTAAGGAATGCTAAAAGTAGGAGAAATATTCTTCCCCAGGGAAGAGCACATCAATTGGTTATCCAATACCAAATGACCAGCCATGAAAACACGCATACAACTAATATTATATGACTGAATAGGTTGTATCTATTATTTAGTAATATATATGTAAGGACATGTATATAGAACAATGTTTGCGTGTGTGTGTGTGTGTGTGTGTGTGTGTGTGTGTGTGTGTGTAAAACGTGTGTGTGTATGTAACAACAATTAATGAAAAAAGAGTGATGGATTTGTAAAACATCAAGAAGGGATATATGAGAGAGTTTGGAGGGAGGAAATTATGTAATTATATTATAATTTCAAAAAGATATTTTCAAAGATACTCAATTTAACACATGAGAGAATGGTCCTGACTTTGGAACAATGTCTGATGTCATAAAGGGGTAATGTGTATTTCCCTTTATTCTGTCTTTCTCCACAGCTTTGTTTTTCACTTATTTTCCCTTCCTTCTCACATAAGACCTACAGATTTGGTAGCAGTTTGAATAAGAAAGATTCCCCACGAGTTCGGATATTTGAACACTCGGTTCTCATTTGATGGTGTTGTTTGAAGAGGTTGTAGAACCTGTCGGAAGTGAAGCCTTGCTAAAGAAGTGTGCCACTGGGGGCTGCCTTTGAGATCTTGTAGCCTGTCCTCTCCTTCTGGTTTTCTCTGTTTGCTTTGTGTTTAGGGTTGAAGATGTGGTCTCTCAGTTTCTTGCTCTCGCTGCCTGCTGGGTGCAAGCCTCCCCCACCATTATGCACTCAACCTATGGAAGCCAAGATTAATTTTCTTGTATAAGTTGTTTTTGGTCATGGCACTTTATCACAGCAACAGGAAAGTAACTATGTCTCTGAGAGCGTTTCTCTACATTGAGATTGTGTTATAGAACTGAGGTATACCTTCCAAGAGACTCATCTATATGAGTCTTATTGTTCAATATGGGGAAGCAAAGGACCGTTAACAAAGCTTTGCATGTTATAGTCTCACTGGTTTCTGTCTTTTTGTTTATTGAGATTTTTTTTTTTTTTTTTTTTTGTGTGTGTGTGTGTGTGTGTGTGTGTGGTGGAGTTGGGGAGATGTGTGTGCAGGTACCCAAGGAGGCCAGAAGAGGACATCTGACGCCCTGGAGCTGGAGTTACAGGTGGCTGAAAACTGACTTATGTTGGTGCAGGGAACTGAACTAGGGTCCTCTGGAGATAAACAAGCACTCATTCTCTAGGCCAAAATTCAGCCCCTGTTTGTTTTTAACAAAAATTAGGAATTGGACACATATCTACTAAATTCCTCCAATGTAACTATTACTAGGTCTAAATTTTCATGTGAACATATTAACATATTCCTCAATTTATCAATAAGAAAATTCAGATTCAAAAGAATTAAAAAAACCTTCCTGTTGACTCAGTAAGAACCCTGACCTTCAAGGGTCTGACCATGTATTTTACTTTCTCCCGTACCCCTCTTGTCTCCTATTTAAATGTTAGAAAGAAAAACATTAGCACATTCATGCATTAAAAGTAAAAGTGTTGCTGGATGTATTGAATAAGGTCCACATGGTCTGTGTGTTTGAGAATTTGTGTTTTTTCTAAAGCATTTTTTTAACCTATAATGACAGGATGAGGATAACCAGGCTTATATTTTTTTTCTTTGTTTCTTATACAGGGATACCAGTGATATGCATGTCTTTGCGATTAGCTTCAGGTTTTCTTTGTTTTTGCTTTTTTTTTTCTTTTAGCTTTGAATTGAGCATAAAGCAGAAAAAGAGTCTATGCATACGTATATGTATATATCTGTATTACTAAAAACCAAGAGCTAAACAGAACAATTGAAGTATCTACTTAACACCAACTGCTGAGTTAACCTACAATCAAAGTTCCCATTATTAAAAGGCCAGTTCTTCAATGATTTCTTTTAGTTTTACATTATATCTAGAGGGCATGTGTATTGACAAGCTTTCAGCTTGTTGCATATACTAAGAGCCTACAAAAGGCACTTAGCTGACAATAGAAGTATATGCCTGAGGGGTCATAGCTCTAAGAAAGCACATTTTAAAAGACTGCAAATGTCTTCAGCATAAAACATTTAAGTATGTGAGTAACACATATGTTCATTCGTTTGATTTAGCCGTCCTACCATACATCGATACACCAAAACATCATGCTACAGTAAATATGTACACGTTTTGCTTTTCAACTAAAAATTATGAACAAACCAGAAGACCAGACTTCTGTCAATTATACAAATTGTTCAGGGTCACTCCACATGCAGGCTACATTGCTCTTTTCCAGTCTGCTCTCAACAGCCTTGAAACTGAGTATGGCTTCCTGTCAAAAACAAAGGGCATTGTTGTTCTCTTATACTGTGTTTGTGAACCCAGCTCCCATGTAAATAATGGTGGCAGCCCTCAGAACAACCCCCTCCATTCTTCCCAGCTCTCAATATATACAAAGGTTCTGCTTCATGGTCCCTGTGGCACTTTTGTGAATCTAAGGACACTCCAAGTGAGTGACTCAGAATTTTTTTAACAGCCAAAACCAAGACTCTGAGCAACTCAGGCCAGTTCCTAAAAGAGCCAGCAATTAGCCTGGTTCCCTTGGAATCTATTCTTTGGCCTCAAATGGGTGAAAAAGAAACATAAAGATTCCTACTGAGACTGGAAACAGGGATTCTGTAAAGTTGATCAAATCTCTCTCCTTGCAGCTCCTTCTGTCCCAGGTTGATCCCAGATTGGAATCAGAACTTCTGTAAGAATGTACTACTACAGAACACTAGTCAAGAGACTCAGCTACAGTGGTTCTAGTTTTACCAACAACTCAGTCCATGACCTTGGGTAGATCCCTGCTGTTCTCAGATGCTGAGTAGAGAAGAGAGGGAGGAACAGTGAGGAGGAGGAGAGGGAAAGGAGAGTTACAATGGCTTTCCCTGATTTGCTTGTATTTCAACCTGGAAGAGCTTCTCTTGCTGTGTCATTCATAAAGGTTTTTCTCTCCAACAATACAATTGACCAGAGATGCCTCTTGCTATTATACTAGCCCCTTTCCTACTAACTAGCACTTCAGTGTAATGAGTCCATGAATTAGTTAATCTGATAATGAGAAAACTTAATGAAGGGAGCAGTAGTGAAACAATCATTTTTGTGGGTCACTAAATAATCCTCTGTTCAAATTAGATACCACTGCCTTCTGACAGTTCACGTACCAGAGTCCACAAATTAAACATACATCTCCATAATTAAATATCACAGCTTCATTGTTCCAATAACAAAAGTGAAATATTTTCCACCATCATAATATTCCGAGCAGATAATGTCATTGGATTAGAATGATGTTACCACATGATAATAAGCTCTGGAGGCCAAAGTCAAGTTCACTGTTTATTTTCAAAACAGATCATTACATTGACTTTTTTCCATTACCAAGTGATTGATGCGGACTTAAAGGTGACCAACAAAGAAAATTCTTTTTAAAAAATGATTTCACATCAGGGTCATATGCTAAATGAATCAAATATCAATGGAGATGCTGCAAATAGCAAGGCAGAATCCACTTAAAACTTGACCTTTGTCTGCCTTCAAGTGCAATTTGCTCTGCAAAACAAGAGCAGAAGTCAGAGGCCCCAAAGTGCCTCAGGACACAATGAGAGCTAGTGTTGACACAATCCATTTCTTGATAAGTATGGAATCCTGGATTAGGACACCCTCCGACAAAGAACTGCGGTGTGCAGGTAGCAGACCCAGCCAACTCATCCAGACAAGCAGCCTGAGGAGAGGGGGTGCTGCAATTAACCAGGAGCTACAAATAAACTCTCAGCACAGAAAAAAAAAAAATCTTCCCACAAGCCTCCAAGACCACTGTGCTTTCCAGCACTTGGAGATAAAACCCTATCAGGGAGGTCATCTTCAAATACAAGCTGCTAACAATGAGTACCTTTCTCTCTGGCTGGGAGAACCACAAAAGGCCTTTCAGCAGGAGCTCAGCTGGTACAAATGGCTGTGTTATCACATTTCCCTGCTCTCCTTCAGAGGCAGGCAAAGAAGGCAAGCTTCCACAGTAAAAGGCTGGGTGTCCTGACTTGGGCTTATGAAATCAAGTGTGTCAAAGCATACAAAGCCCTGTACACTTCTCATTTTAACAAACATTCAAAGTGTAAGGTACCCTGTTAAGGGATGCTAGAGACTGGAAAACCAAATCAAATAAAAAGGAAATCCATGTTGATCGAACTGCCTGCTTGCTGTTATTTATTTTCTCGGCATGGAGTCGTTTGGACTGGGAGAGTTCCAGTGCAGAGTACTTTGTATAGTCAGTGCTTGCTCCTTGAATGACATACGTGCCATGCACAATATTTCTGATGATGATGTTAATTGGTGCTGAATGTGACTTATTTATAATTCTCAAGAATTATACATGTGTTATGGATGTCTGAGGCTCCAAGACCCTAACTTGCATGTTAAAGATTAAAAGAGACATATTTCACCATTGGGCAATCCAATAAGTTGATACTAACTGATTATTTTCAAATACGGTAGTCATGGAATTTGAGAGGAAGTATTAGTAAGAGAGATTTTTTTTAAGATTAAAGAAATTTTTTGAGAGAAAGAACGTTAGTACGTGAAACATATTCAGAAAGGACCTTTCTCTGTGTCACGCATTTCCCTTCGAAAAAAATCTTGCCCATCAGGGGCTGACCTGGAGGAATCCAGCCCTAAATATTGCTGGAATACCACAATATTCATGATGACGATGTCCCTGTGCTAAGCTTCTATCCTGCTCTCCAGCAAAGTCCCCTTCCAGCAGAAGAATCTCGTGACAATACAATTCCGTTTTCTGGACAAGCTTGCTCAGCTTTGGAGTTGTCTTTAACAAACTTTCTGGGTTCTTGTTCCTACAGACTTTGCGTTATTTTATTTACTATTGGTTATGCATGTGTGTGTGTGTGTGTGTGTGTGTGTGTGTGTGTGTGAGTGTACATATGTTTGCATGTATGTAGGTACACCTGAGGTGAGATGAACATGCAGGTGTGTGTGTGAGTTTGAGAGTGTCTATATTTGAGAGTATGTGTGTATTTGAGTGTGTACAAGTATGCATATGTGAGCATGTGTGTGTGTTTGTGTGTGAGAGAGAGTGTGTGTGAGTGTATTGTTTGAGTGAGAGTGTATGTGTCTGAGAGTGTGTATGTATGTGAGTTTGTTAGCATGTGTGTGTATGTGTGTGTGTGTGTGTGTGTGTGTGTGAGAGAGAGAGAGAGAGAGAGAGAGAGAGAGAGAGAGAGAGACTGGTGGCCTGGGCCTAACATGGAGGACCAAGATTGATGCCCTTGATTGTTCTCCATCATATTTGTTGAGGCAGTTTTTGAATTGAACCCAGAGTTCACGGATTGGGGTAGTCTACCTATACAGTTTGTTCTTGGTATTCCTGGTTTCTACTTTCTAAGTTTTGAAGTTACAGGTGGCTGCTGTGCACCTTTATGTGAGTGCTTGGGGTTCAAATTCTGGTTTATACACTTGCATGGCAAATGTTTTTCCTGCTGAAACATCTCCCCAGCCATTTGTGTTATTCTTTTAGTACCAAGTCATCCTCTTCGGTGACACTCCTTCCATTTGTTACTGGTTTAATGTCACTGTTTCCTCACCATACAATGCTACTTGAACTAGGAGTTAGTATATGGACTAGTTTTCAAAGCTCATACCATGCGTGCATGATGTTATCAAACACATCCACTTTTTCTACTGTCTTTTCATACTTGAAGATAATGCTTTTGTTTTGAGAACTTAAATATATTTCTAGGCACTGTCAAAGCTCACTGTCCTTCAGCATTATTCCTGTAATGAAAAGGGCATTAAATAGTCCCTCCTAAGAAAGAGTACACTCATCATTCTAATGAACCTACACAAAATTCTTGGTCTAGCCTTTGCCAACCTCCTAACACAGAAAACCTGAACCCAATAAGGGATGGCTATGTGGTTGGTGTTACACATGATCTTCTCTGGGGTTAGTGAAGTTTCTATGATATACTGGTTTCCCTGTCATTGTAAAACACTGCAGTTTTAAAAGTCTTAGACTCCCAATCCCTGATTTTCTCAGACTCATTCCTTTACCTATGAAACCAACAATCAGACACCATTTTGCCAAATGAATAGTTCTAGAGACTGCTATGTTTATTTAGAACTCTGCTGGTGGTACAGCTGGAGAAAACAGAGAAAAGAATTTGTATTGCTTCACAGAAAACTGGTTATTTCCTAACCAGTGAATATGCTGATTAGACCAAGTGACTCTTGTAAGTGACTTCTTTCCAAACACAGCAGAGATCTTCATGCTAGCATTGCTATTCTTCCAACTTTCTTAGAACTGAAATGAGTGACTCCTTCTCCAAGGAAGCATGCTTGTTTTTTTCGTAAATTTGATGAATAGTTTATAGTGATTTGAATGGGAATGGCCCCCATAGGCTCATATGTTTGAATACTTGGTCTCAAGTTGATGGAACTGTTTGGGAAGGATTAGAAGGCACAGTCTTGTTGAAGGAGGTGAGTCACTAGGGGTGGGCTTTGGGGCCTCAAAAGCCCATGCTATTCCTAGTTAGCATTATCTTCTTTGTGCTTGTGGATCACAATGCAAGCTCTCAGCTACTCTTCTAGTGCCATGCCTGCCTACCTTCTACTACGCTCCCTACCATGATGGTCATAGACTAACACTCTGGAACCAGGAGCTCCACATTAAACACTTTCTTTTATGAGTTGTCTTTGTAACAATGTTTTGCCATGCCAATAGGAAAGTAACTAAAGCAATTTATTTTTAAAAAGTCCTAGAAATGAAAATGTAGACAAGTAGGTGCTGGAACCTACTTGAAATCCCTTAGGGGCTCAATAAAGCAAGCTTCAAATAGACTCAGTAAAGGTCCCATTTCTTGCTTAATGTAGAACCCAGCACAGGCTTTCTACTGGTCAACAGACAGTCACACAAGGACAAGCACACTAAACCAAAATAGACACTTCTGGTTATCATATTATTTGTTTCAAATTGCATATGCATCTCTGAAAGTATTACTAAATAATGCATTTTACAGATACTGAAAATGGGAAACCTCATTAGATCATGCAGTTCTTTCCCTTTCTTTTTACATGACTACATAATTTCTCTGGTTCCCTGTGATTAGTGGGATTTGGTCATGACCAAACTGTCAACCATCTGGAAGCACTTAATTGTGTTACTAAGGGACAGGTAAGATGTACCATAAATAAGTCTATAATTGCCCTTCTTGTGGAGTTATTTCTATCCACTGTGTTAGAAATAAAGGTGACTCCATGTTGTTCCAATAAATAATGTGCTGTTAAGACTTTCTAGGGGCTGGAAGATGACTCAGTGGTTAAGAGCGCTGGTTGGTCTTCCAGAGGACCCAGGTTCAATTCCCAGCACCCACATGGCCACTTACAACTCTCTGTAACTACAGTTCTAGGGGATCTGACATCTTCACACAGACATGAAAGTAGACAAAACACAAATGAACATAAAATTAAATTAAATTAAAAACAACAACAATAATTTCCCTTTTTTAAAATAGAAGTCTTTCTAATATATTTGAGTCTTCAAGTTATAAATATCTGACCACTCTTGCTTATTTTAAATCATAACAAAGTTCCTCTCTCATTCTTCTAAGACACCGCCTACTATTTACAAATAAATCAGCAAACATGAATGAATTATACACCAAAGTCCATTTTGACCAAACACACTTTATTTCCATGTGGCTAGGCTCCATGTTTTCTGGGAACATGAATTCTCAATAGGAACAATTTGTTTAAGCTTCCTCCCCACCTCCCCACCAAAAGCAGAGGATAATATTATCACATGTGCATTCATACAACATGTATTAAAATCCTGAATACACTATTTACTATTAGTGAAATATTAGGAGTTTTACCTATCTTCTTTTGGCTTTGTATCTTCATTTGGGAAACTGTATTGATAACCGTTTGATCCCATGAACATCCTTGTAAAAACTGGAAGAATTAAAGCAGTCAGACAACATAAAATAAGTGTTCAAAAATAAATGTAAATTAAATGTAATATTAAAAATATTTTAAAAAATTTAAAAATGTAAATAAATGTAAAATTAAAATGATTAATTTTAATGTGTTGACTTAACTGAGCCACCAATTTGTAGTCAAAAGATAATTCTGGGTGTTTTTAGAGAAATGTTTTGAACAAAATTAGCATCTAAGTAATAGACTGAGTTATATATATATTGACCTTCCTTTGGTGTGAGAGAGAATTCTTGTTGACTGACTACCTTCAAACTGGGACATTGGTTTTTCTAGTCTCTAGCCTGCCAAGCTTTCAACAGAACTATACCATCTGGTTTCCTGCTTCTCAGGCTGGCACTAAACCATCATCTCTCCTGGGTCTCCAGCTCGATGAGTCATTATGCAAACCTTAGGAATTGCTGTCCTTCATAATCATGAACCAGTTGCTTATATGAATCTGGGAACGGGAGGGCGGGCATGCATGCTTGGTGAAAACAGAAGATCTCATACATCATCCAGACCTACCAAGTCAAAATTTGTAGTCCAAAATCCTCTCACTAGCTTCTGAGTCTATAACCATCATTTTTAGTAATAATATTATTATTCTTCCTAGCCACAGCTACTCTAGAGGTTGGTTTGAGGCATCCATGGTGCAGATGTGATTATAAAGATTCTTGTTCTACTCCTCTTTCAAACATCTCTCTGCAGAACTTTAGCATGTCTCAAAAATATTTCAAAACACACTTCAGGGAGGAGGGGCACCTGATATATGCATCTCTATAGTTTTTTGAGGTATACCACAATCTACATGTTCTGCAGCTCTTATAAGAATTTGCTTTTTCATTTGATAGAATAATTAATTTCCATTAATTACAAATTACAAGTTAATTACAAATTGGACAAATTACAAATTGATTACAAATTGGACAAATTATAGTTTCAGTGACACCACATCAAAACCATTCACCATGGAGGAAGACAAGGCAGAAGAGTGCATGAGCCTGTGGACAGAGAGCACCAGAGCAAAGCAGTGTCTTCCGGACATGGCAGGACTGCTACATCCTTGAACTTAGAGCAGCTGTGGTTGCCCAAACAAAATCAAGCCAGTCAACATTCGATTATAGAGTAAGAAGGAGCTCATGAGACTCCACCCATGACTGAGAAGCTACCTGTGGACAGGTAATGGCTTCTAGGAAATGGAGACTCAGATTTCTTTAAGGGTGTAGCTCCTGTTGGGTCAACTAGAGTTCCGTGGATGGCTCCACATACAGGACTTACATGGACAGCAAAAATTCGAACCAGTGGGTCATTACTTTCAAAAAGAGAAAAAAAGGACATACATTTTTGAGGGTTGGAAGATGAGGTACATTGAGAGTAGTTAAGGGGAGAAGTTCAGATGAATATGATCAAAATACATTGTATGAAAATCTTTTTAAAATCCCACATTTGTATAAAAGAACCTCAATAAACTATCTAGTCTAATGTTGTGAACAAGTTCCTTGATTCTCCTTCCTTCCAGTGATCTCCCTTTTGAACAGTACACTGCCTGAGTACATTATTCTCAGACCATTTTAGGCCACTCCTAAATCCTAATAGGTTAAGGCATGGTTTTTACTAAAAGGGCCATTAAATTCTTCCTTTTTCATGTAACACAAGCCTAGAATACTATTGTCATATACTACTACATATCATTGAGAAAAATTGTAATCATAATCTCTCTCAAAGTCTGGCTTTAGATCCTCAGCACTTCACAAAATATGAAACAGAATAAAGATGTACTTCAACCACACTTGAAAGAAAAAAAAAACACAGTCAGTATATTGTATAAATTAATGGAGCTGATAGCCACTTCTAAATCTAGGAAGTCATAGATTTCTATAGATTCTGACTAAATAATCAGTAGTTGAATGGATTAATAAAGCTAAGGGCATTTTTTAAGTTAAAGTTTTGAGGCTGGGGATGTAACACATCCTGAGTTTGATCTCCAGCACTGTAAGCCTCTTCTCCCTAAAGATATCATTGTCTCCTTTTGAGTAATGTTTTTTTTTCATAGTAATATTTCAATGTTATAATTATAGCTAAATAAACAAGTAAAAGAATCCAGATACTTATTCAAAAGACATGTCATAACATTGTTTCATATTTTTAAATTTTATAGTTGCATTCAAGGAATTCCTGTGGAATTCTGTCAGTTTATTTCCTTTTGGTTTTAATTAAGAAACCCTACTGGAATTGTGGCCTAGCTTTATAAGTTAGAGAAGTGAGCTTGTTTTCATCTGATTATATTTGATGCTAGTGTTTTTTTTATTTAATAAAGTCTGAGTGATGTTATGGTGTCAATTGAAACGTTTTTTAAGAATGGAGGAAATGAAACCAAATATTTACTCAAAGTCATTTTGAATGTTGCAAAAGCATGTGTTTATTGAGAAAGCTGAATGTTCTCAAAGGAGGAAAAAAAGGTCCTCCAATTCTTTTTTCACTGGCTATCAATTTGAGATTAAGGCCTTATGAAACTCCAAGTAAACAAAATAAGTATTCAGAAAAACATTCTTTTAATTGTGGTGGTGAGCAGAGGCAAAATGGAAAAGGATGCTCTTGGGATACATGCACTATTCAAGGAGATTTGAGAAGGGGCCACTAAGAATCCTCTTTGGATTTTCCAAGCATAAGATTATTGGTGGGTAGGGGTCAGTCTGTCTGCTTATCTTGTATCTCCAAACTTGAGAAACAAAGCAAACAGCAGAAGGAAGCCAGTAATAGAAGAAAGACTCTCAGGCAATGATGGCCATCCAGGCTCCCAACACAAACTTTATTCCCAAACAGTTCTTTGTGCAGTAAGTGTAACTCAGAACCCATCCTTTAAAGATATCTATCAACACAAGCAACAGACTGGACCTTTTATCCTGCTTCCTCATGCCAAAGTCCACAACAAATGTTCTTTTCTTGGGCTTTCATATTTTTGTCCTGCCTGATTGCCCACTTCCTCTGCTTATCACCTTTAACTCTTACTTTTTTTGTCCCTTTGGGCCACCAGTCCATAATAAAGAGCATCTTACCTTGCTGACTTTCCTTTTCTCTTTCAATTTCTTTGCTTTAACATAAACCTTCAATTTTTAAACTCTAGAGCTTAGGAAGTCTTGCAGACCTTACTATCTTCTTTTATAAATGATTATAATAAAGTCCAGAGAAATTAACTATTCAAGGTTACTTAATACATAGTAACACTGCTACTTGTGCTTGTAGCAACATGTGCCTCACATCCATGCATGTCATTATTACTATACTGAGTTATACTTCAGATTACATTAATCAAAACAATATAAAAATACAATAGAAATAAGTATGACAGTAATACGATGAAACTAAATCATTTCTTTTTTATTGACCAAATTTTATGTTTCAACAATTGTTCTACATACTAGAAATTTAGCTGTGAATAAAGTAGAAAAATATTCTGGCATTCCTTAATTTTGCATTCATATGGTAGAAGATAGATACTAAATAGATACTTAAGTAAAATATATAGCCACCTTGGTGATGCTGAAATTTCAAAGTAAGGAAGGAAGACAGGAAATGTAGAGAGTTCTGTCCTCTTGCATATGTAGCTCAGTGAGAACTGGCATGAAACCAAGGCTTTGGAAATGAAAAGGAACTGAATCAAAAAAGAGGCTAATTAGGGAAGGATTACCGAATATAATGTTTCTGAAGATTTTTTTTCTCCTGATATGAACATTGTAAAGTTATGGTAGCAAGTCATATAACTAAAGGGGAGGTCTCCCTGATCACCTACTTCATTACCTTAGCTACCTCTAAGAATCTCGTTTCTCAGAGAGGCGTGATTCACTTACTGATGGAGCAATAAACAGCTAAGTTCAGAGGTTTTATGTCTTCATTTTCAAGAACTGAGTTCCTTATTTGGAAATAAAGAGTCAAGGATGCATGTAAGAGGAAAATATAGAGCAGAAAGGACCTACAGCTGCCAGGTCGCTGCTCAAACATCCACGGTACTGAATATTTTCACAGCAAAAGTCAACAGTGTGGAAAAATTTTATGGGAAGGAATGGAGATAAGATTGGTACGGGAAATTCAGAAAACAAACAAACAAAAATTATTTGTTCAACTCAGTGATTTTGAAGAGTTCTCTGAAAGGGTGGACTTATTTCTATGGGACTTTAAACTTTGTGCAGCACGGGTATTAACCTGACTAATGAAAATGCTAGTGTGCATACTACTATTATCTGAAGCCTTCTGGAGTTTTGAGAAACACACACACACACACACACACACACACACACACACACACACACATCCTTGCTGTCAGTCTCTAATGGAAAAAGATGACTGTGTGGAATTGATAACCTGCTGTCACCAATCCAGCATTTATGGACAGGACAATGAGGAAAAGTTAAAAAAAATAAAATAAAAAGATTAAGCAAAAGCAACTTAGACGGTAATCACCAAACAAGGAGAAAAGTGTGTCAAGGAATAGCCAGTAAGTGTTTTCCAAAGAAGAAGGATTGGTCAAGTTTCTCAAATTTTCTTTTACAGGTGAAATAATTTGAAAGCAGAAATGAAAGAAGTGAAATCAGTTAGGTCTTCAAAAGCTGTTCATAAATAATGTTGCAAAAAAACCCAGAGAGGTAAGTCTCCAAAATACGCTCTTAAAAGTGAAATCATGGCAAGCAGTGTCCATCATTTAGTTGGTGTACAGGTTTTTACTATTTGGGTTTCCTTTGTTTCATAACTGGTAGATTACATTTCCTCAGCACCTGAACAGGTTTAAATGGATCTGTTACGGGATTAGATTTTCTGCCTGATGCTGAAAACACTGAACCTCAGTCAGCAGGTGAACTCTACTTCAAGCAGCCTAAAGCATGTTCTGGTAAGAAATGTCAACATTCAGGGACATCTTGGATGCTCTGTCTCAGAATAAATTATATGTTATATATTGTACATATATGTGTGTGAATTTACGTACATCTATGTCTTTCCCTGTTGCAAACTGTATAAGCAATTTTATCTTTTTATGGTAAGATCTGTTGTTAGAAACATGAATAAGTAAAAGGATTAGATGAGAATAATTTTATCTAGTTATTTTTATATGCTTAAAGATTTAACATGTATTGTGATCAAATTGTGATATCACAAACAAAGGTTTTAGTCATTTATAGTGATATATATTCTACTGTAGCTTTGAGCTTCCCCTTCTTTTATTGAAAATAGGTTCCGGGAGTCCAATTAGCGAGAAAGAGGAGGGTTTATATGAGCAAAAATTGTTGAGATCAAGGTTGGATAAAGCACAGGGACAAATAGCCAAACGAATGAAAACACATAAACTATGAACCAATGGCTGAGGGGCCCCCAACTGGATCAGGCCCTCTGAATGGGTGAGATAGTCGATTGGCTTGATCTGTTTGGGAGACATCCAGGCAGTGGGACCAGGTCCTGTGCTCATTGCATGAGCATGCTGTTTGAAACCTGGGGCCTATGCAGGGTTGCTTGGTTCGGCCTGGGAGGAGGGGACTGGACCTGCCTGGACTGAGTCCACCAGGTTGATCTCAGTCCTCGGGGGAGGCTTTGCCCTGGATGAGGTGGGAATACGGGGTAGGCTGGGGGGAAGCGGAGGGGGGCGGGAGGGGGGAGAACAAAGGAATCTGTGGCTGATATGTAGAACTGAATTGTATTGTAAAATAAAATTTTTAAAAAAAGAAAGAAAATAGGTTCCTTTCTCATAAATATATCCTAAATACAGTTTACCCTCCCTCTACTTCCTCCCCATTCCCCTCCCTTCCAGATCCATTCCCTATCTGTCTTTCATTAGAAAGGAACAGGTTTCTAAAACATAAAAACAAAACATGATATAAAAAATATAATGAGATGAAGCAAAAGGTATTATATTAAAGTTGGACACAGCAACCCAACAGGAGGGAAAAAATCCCAAGAGCAGGCACAGGAGTCAGAAGTTAGGAATCCCATAAAAACACTCAGATAACAGCTATAATATATACACAAAGGACTTGGTGTAGACACATGTAGACCCTGTGCTTGCTGCTTCAGCCTCTGTGAGTTTATATGCACCCTGCTTAGTTAACTCTGGTGTCCACTATTACCTTCGGCTCTTACAATCTTTCTGCCACCTCTTCCTCAGGATCCAGTGAGCTCTGAGGGGAGGGATTTGACAGGGACCTTTCATTTAGACTCTCTTTCCATGTAATGTCTGGCTGTGGGTCTCTGCATCTGTTCCCACCTGCTGCAGGAGAAAGCCTCTCTGATGATGACTGGATAAAGCACTGATCTATGAGCAGAACAGAATATCATTAGGAGACATTTCTTTGATACTTTTTTTTTGACTTGTGATGTTTAGTTCTACCCTCGGTCACTGAGCTACCCAGTCTCCAGCACCCTTTCCTGGAGTGGGCCTCAAGTTAAATCAGACATCGGTTGACTTCTCTGGCAAGTTCTGCACCACCATTGCCTCATCATATTTTGCAGTCAGAAGAGATTGTAGGTCAGAGGTTTTGTGCCTGAGTCGGTGTGCACATTTCTCTTTTAGTAGCCTGCAGAGTACCTTCCAACACTGAAGAGACTAGAACACAGGGCATGTAGGCACCGACTTGACTTCTCTATGTTCAATGCATTGTGTGGGTGTTATCTTTGGCAATGGTGATCCCTGCTCTTAGTTTTCAGAGAGCATCCCTTTGTCTTAGCAACAGCCTGGGTTGTTGAGGGATTTCCATTGGAGCTTCTTGGCCAGCAACTCAATTGAACGCAACCCAGTCTTACCACTGGAAGCCCTGGTGACAAGAGACGGACAGTTGAGACTTTGTATCCCCCATTAGTATGGGTCCTCGTTAGGATTACCTTCACACTTACAAGAAGTTTTCATTGCACTGGGTTTCCACACCAACCCCCAAATGTTCCCAGTTCTAGCCATCTATCCCTCTACCTTATCACCCCACCTGATTCTCCAGTTCATGTCCCTACCCACCTCTAGTCTATACTTAAAATGTATTCTATTCCCCTTTCCAGGGAGTTCCATTCACCTCCCTTAGAATCCTCTTTTTTTTTTTTTTTTAACCTAACTTCTCTGGTTCTATTGGTTGTAGTTTGGTTAATATCTACTTGTATGCTGATATCTACTTATAAGCGAATACATATTGTATTTATCTCCCTGGGTCTGGATTACCTCACTAAGGGTGATTTTTTTTCTAGTTCCATCCATTTGCCTGCAAATTTCATAATATTATTTTTTTAACAACTGAGTAATACTCCATTACATAAATGCAAGACATTTTCTTTATTCATTTTTTTTATCAAGGGACATCTAGACTGTTTCTGCTTTCTGGTTATTATGAATAAAAACACAATGAACATGGTTGAGCAAGGGTCCTTGTGGTAGAATGGAGCACCCTTTGGGTATATGCCCAAGAGTGGTATAGCTGGAACTTGGGGTATATCAAACTTTCTAAGGACCCACCATATTTATTTCCATAGGGACTGCAAAACTTTAAACTCCCACCAGCAATGAAAGAGTGTCCCCCCTTGTTCCCACCAGCAATGAAGGAGTGTTCCCCTTGTTCCACAGCCTTTCCAGTCACTTGTATTATTGACCTTAACCATTCTGACAGATATAAGATGGAATCTCAAAGTAGTTTTAATTTCCATTTCCCTGATGGCTAAGGATGTTGAGTTTCCTCTATTGAGAATTCTCTGTTAAGATCTGTACCTCATTTTTAATTGGATTACTTAGATTTTTGATATCTAGCTTCTTGAGTTCTTTATATATTTTAGATATTAGTCCTCCTTTGCATGTGGAGTTGATAAAAAAAATCTTTTCTCATTCCATAGGAGGCCACTTTGTTCTATTGATGGTGTCCTTTGCCTTGCAGAAATTTTCATTTCCATGAGGTCTCAATTATTAATTATTGATCTTACTACTTGCACTATCAGTGTTCTGTTCAGAAAGTCATCTCTTGTGCCAATGAGTTCATAGCATTTTGCCAATTTCTCTTCTATCAGGTTTAGTGTATCTAGTATTATGTTGAAGTATTTGATCCACTTAGATTTGAGTTTTGTGCAGAATGATAAATATGAATTTATTTGAATTCTTCTACATGCAGACACCCAGTTTGACCAGCACTATTTTGTTGAATATGCTGTATTTTTCCAGTGTGTATTTCTGGCTTCTTTATCAAATATCAGGTGTCCATAGATGTGTGTATTTATGTCTGGTTCCTCACTTCAATTTCATTGATCAATGTGTGTCTATTTTTATACCAATACTATGTTTTTTTTTAAAATTATGCTATCTCTACAGCACAACTTGAATTCAGGAATGATGAGATCTCCAGCAGTTCTTTTATTGTTCAGAGTTCTTTCAGCTATCTTTGTTTTTTGTTTTTCTATTTAAAGTTGAGAACTGTCCTAAAATAAAAATGTGTTAAAGAGGCTTGTACTTCTAAGAAGAATGAGTAGATATAACAGTAGAGTAGCTTTGGCACCAATTTCCAAGCAACAATACAATGGCAAAACCTTTGTGTTGTTTTAGATTTTCTTTGTTTCTGCCTCATTAAGAAGCTGGAGATTCAAAAACACCACTAGGCATGGCAGTGAGGAATCTAGAAGTTCACATTTAGCAGGATATAGTGAGCTACATCATTCATGCCAGCCCATGGTGGCCGAAGATGATACCACAGACTTTCACCCCTGCTTGGTAGTAACAAGACTCCTCTTTTTTCCTAGTGTCAGTAAATACCACAGAGATACCTTCCATTTTCACTTCCACCCCTCACTCCATAGGGGAGGCAGAGCCTGGAAAGTACTGTCATCTGAAACTGTATGGAAAGAACGGAAGTACACACACTAATTATAGACAAGATACTAAATTGATACACCCTGTGAGTCACCTACAAAACTAAGAGAGCTGATCAAACATCAAGAAAACTAAGAATTTTAGAATCATGTCTTTGGAATTTAAATTCTCAAATTACTTCATTATAGTATTCTAGTTTTCAAAGAGTCTTAAATGAAAAATGCTTTTAGCACTTAGCACTAATATTGCAATTTGGTTGACAGAAAACGTAAGTGAAATAACCCCGAGTGAGGTTCTGGCAGTTCCCTGGGCTTTGTGATGACTACAGGCACAAGGGTTTAGTTTTGTTAAAGAAGTTGGTAGATGAGACTTAGTGGATTTACAGAAAGCTCTCACTACATGTGTAATAATAAGATAATAGTTCAGAGACTCTCTGAACATGGGACCACATTCAGTATCTTCATCTGAGTTTAGATGGTCTCCTAAGATTAGCAACCCACTCTTCCTTAATAATTCCTCAAGCCAGAGACAACTTACCCTTCTACTCATCTCTGATTTGAGTATTGACACCTTTTAGACAATTCGTTCCTCCATAGCAGAACATGTCTTCTCTCTTTCAGAGATGTAATGCCCACTTTAGACAGTTATCTAAGCAGATACAGAAAGTCATAACTATCTTCTGCCTCTGTCAGGTAGAAGCAGGAGGTTTAAAATTGAGTTAATCAACTCTTTGTTTTAAAATCATAATTAAGATTTATACCATTTGTTTTAGTTAGTGTTACAATAGCTATGAAAAACACTGTGACCAAATGCAAATTAGAGAAGAAAAGGATTATTGAGCTTAATCTTCTGTGTCACTGTTCATCATTGGAAGAAGTCAGGATAAGAATACAACCAGGGCCGAAACATGGAGGCAGTAGCTAATGCAGAAGCCTTGGAGGAGTGCTGCTCACTGACTTGCTCATCATGGCTTGCTCAGCCTGCTTTCTTATAGATCCCAGGACCACTAGTCCACGGGTAGCCCCACCCACAATGAGCTCGGCCCTCTCACATCAATTACTAGTTAATAAAATGCCCTACAGGCTTGCCTACAGCCCAGTCTTATAAAAGCATCTTCTTAATTTAGGTTCCATCCCTTCAGATAGCTTTAACTTGTGTTACATTGACATAAAAACTATATAGTAAACTATTTAATTCCATGTTTTTAAAGTGAAGGCATTTTTCTGTAATTCTATTAAAATTAATTATAATAGAGGAGATCTCCTGGGTGAACTGGAGGCAAGTGCACATGGGAACTTGAGAGATCGGTTTAGGGGTTGGTAGGAGGGTGAGAGTGCTTTGAGAGATGACTGGAAAGAGGGGCTTTACAGGGTTGGTTAGAAGCCTGATGCAAGGAAAACATGGGTGGCCCAGCTAAGACTCCTGGCAGCAGTAGATGCAAAGCCTGAGCTGGCCATCCCCTGTGATCCTATTGGTGGCTACCTCGGTTGTCATCAGAGAGCCTTCATTCAGTGACCGATGGAGGCAGATTCAGAGACCCATGGCCAAACATTGGGCAGAGCTCAGGGAGTCCTGCTGAAGAGAGGGAGAAGGGATTAGGAGGAAGGATTGTAGGCACAGGGGCAGGGCAGGAATATCGCAAGAAAACTCACCCAAAGGGGTAGCCTAGCTCATGGGAACTCAGAGTCTAAACCAACCACCAGGGAGCCTACATGGGACCGACCTGGGATGTCTGCATATATGAGACAGTTGTGTAGCTTGGTTTGTATGTGGATCTCCTGGCAACGGGAGCAGGGCTGTCCCTGGTACTTTGTTGGCTGTTGGAAACCTATTTCTCATTCTGGATAGCCTTGTCCAATCTGAATACAGGGGGAGGTGCTTGGTATTAAGGCATCTTGATATGACATGCTTTGCTGATGCCCATGGGTGGTCTGCCCCTTTCTGAGTGAATACAGAGGATGGGTGATTGAGAGGGGAGGGGGGAAGAAGGAAGTAGGAGGATGGGGGGGTGCTGTAGTCAGGATGTAAAATAAATTAATTGATTAAATTTAAATAAATAAATAAAATTAGAAAACGTAGAAATTCTTTACAAATAAGACTGAGGTGAATAGAGGTCCTGGACTGTAGCTAAAGTTTTCTCCAGTCCCACCTGGGCCACAGCCACTCAGACCCAAATAAACAAACAGAGGCTTATATTAATTAAAACTGTATGGTCTAATGGCTCAGGTTCCTTGCTAGCTAGATCTTACATCTTAAATTAACCCATTTCTATAAATGTATACCTTGCCACGTGGCTTGTGGCTTACCGGTATCTTTACATATTGCTTCCTCTGTATCTGGCTGGTGACTCCTGACTCAGCCTTCCTGTTCCCAGAATTCTCCTCTCTCTTTGTCCTGCCTATACTTCCTGCCTGGCTACTGGCCAATCAGCACTTTATTTATTAACCAATCAGAGCAACACATTCATAGCATACAGAGCGATATCCACAGCACTGGACAAACATCCCTTTTACCTAATTGGATTCCCAGCTCTTATTTACAGGTTCAAAGTAGTATATAAGGATCAGAAAGTGACATAATATCTCATAATAGGCTAAACATTACTGATTTTTTGGAACCAAACACAATAGAGACGAAGGAATGCTCTTATTCAAGTGGCAAATTAAAAACATTTAACTCTCTTTTGAAGGCATTTTAATAGATTTCTATATCCTGTAACTCTATATAAATACTTGTATCAAATTCTTTTCTAACCCTCATACTTATTTTTTCTTTTCCTATCATGTTGTATGAACTCTATTAGTCCACAGTCAACTTTTAAATTGCCTTATCTTCCCAATTTTCATCTAGGATGGGAGGACAGAAATGTAAACTCTATGGTGATCTAGGAA
Source organism: Peromyscus eremicus (assembly GCF_949786415.1). NCBI lineage: Eukaryota > Metazoa > Chordata > Mammalia > Rodentia > Cricetidae > Peromyscus > Peromyscus eremicus. The sequence continues at coordinate 56,142,257 of NC_081436.1, forward strand.
GAAAACATGAAAACATGAGCCTACTTGTGCCCACATCATTAACATGGATAGGATCAAAATGTATGACTATTGTATAAAACAAAATTAAGAGAGCTGAGCAGTGGTGGCACACACATTTAATCCCAGCACTTAGGAAGCAGAGGCAGGCAGATTTCAGTGAATTCAAGGCTAGCCTGGTCTACAGATCGAGTTCCAAGACAGCTAGGACTGTTGCACAGAGAAACCGTCTCAAATAATAAAAAACAAACAAACAAACAAAAAACATAAGAAACAATGGAATGGCCAACAGCTGTTTGTGAGAGATGAGGCAGGATCCCCCAAAAATGTTTGATTAATTTGATTAATTTGATATTATCCAAGAAAATAATTTCTGTCTGGTTAAGAATATGTAAATTATACAAGAAATCTTCTGCAAATCTAGAAAGAGTAAAAATGTTAGAGATGATCTGGGATTCTTTTCTAACCCTCATACTTATTTTTTCTTTTCCTATCATGTTGTATGAACTCTATTAGTCCACAGGTCTATAATCCTAGCTACTTAGGAAGCTAATGCAGAATAATTACCAGTTTGAGTTTTCTTGGGCTGCAGAATGAGTTTAATGCCACACTGGACAACTTAGTGAGACTGTACCTCAAAATAAAAGTAAAAACAAAAAAGACTTGGAGATACAGGTCAGTGGTAGAGCATTTATTTAGCAGGCACAAGGATTGATGTCCAATTCTCAGAACACACACAAAGAAAGCATATGTGCATATTTACAAGCTGATAAGAGATTTTAATGATAATTATAATAATTCTTGTTCTTTAATATCCACAAACATTTGAAAGAGGTTTGGGAAATGGATGAATTTCCCCTCTGCCATTCACTTATTTAAATCCAACTTTTGATTCAGCGGGAAGAGGAAAGTTAAGAGCTGTGTCAGAGGGAAATTTTTAATGCAAATTTAAAGTAAGTGGAAGAAAAGCAAATTTTTGCAATGTCTTTAGTCACTGAAAGTTTATCATGTCAGTAATGATATCCTGAATCCACACTAATATAGATAGATAGATATATAGATATAATTTCACTGGTTGCATGTAAAGATGAATTAATAGGTTTCTAGATACATGTCTTTATCTTTACATCATTAGAGATGATGTACTTTTTTGCTTTCCACCATAACTAATATTTAGGAAGCATCTCGGCATTAAGGTGACATGTCCCAAGATCTTCCAAGGGTGTATATGTCAATATGGATCAAAATTCCCTTTTTCAACCATCTTTCTTATTTTTCTCAAAAATAAACAGTTTCCAGATGGTGGGTTCTGCTCTGATGTAGAATGTGGATGGCTTGTCATTTTTTTATTTCTCTATTTTTTTCCTGCAAGACCATCATCAGCAATGTTTTTGTACTGCTGTGAATTGACCTAGAGCCTAACATAGTCTACCACCAAGCTATGTCTCAGCCAGCAATTGACAATCCTTGTTTGCCAATTTCTCTTCAAACTTGATTGCAAGTTTGCTTTTTTCTGTAAAATATAGACCAGGGGAAATTTAGCAAGTATAAAGAAAAACTAATATCCTGGTGCCAGCAGGAAATTCTAAGAAATTTAAAATGTTTAGATTTATGTTATGAGGTGAGTTAGTCACCACCCACCCACCAGATCCAATGACCAGAAATCCTAGATGATGTCATAAGCTTTAAAAAGAGGATGACAGTCCAGAGGTTATTTTTGTGTGTTTGCAGTTTTAAGCAAGGAACTAATTTTATTTTCCTGCTTAGAATAAGCCAATGTCATTCTGAGATTGCTGCCTGGAATAGTGGTTAGGCTTACAGACACTGAGTTAACTGCCTGGGTTGAAATTCCTGCTTGAGATTCTTTAAGCTATTTAATGTTTCTGTGCTTGCTTTAATACTTCCACCAATATATGTCTGAGTTTTATCACTTGGAAAGTGATGTTAAACATCTTCATGTGGCTGTTATAAGATCATATATGTTTCAACTAAAGCAATGTTGAGACACAGTAAACATATTGTTTTTATTACATGTCAAAAGTATTCTTTAAGTCATCCTTATAAAATATTTAGCTAATCTATCCTTTGGAATTGCCCTTATTTGTGGTTTTGGAAATAACTATTTTAATCTAATAACCTACTAGTCTATTTTGTGCTAGAATGATTTAGGACATATTTGTAATAGCTTTTGTATCTTAAGGATTATCTCTTGTCAAATTGTTTCTTTTCCAGACTTTTTTCAACTATTCATATATACCTGATAGTTTTATTTGAATTACTTTCATTTATAGTTTAGATGGAGGAAAATAAACGCTCTCTATCACTGGGTTAAGATACCATGACCAAAGCAACTTATAAAAGTAAGCATTTAATTTGGAGCTCACAGTTCCAGAGGGTTAGAGTCCATGACCATCTTGGCAGGAAGCATGCAGCATGCAGGCAGCCATGGGTACTGGAGTAGTAGCTGAGAGCTTACCTCTGATCCACAAACACAAGGCAGAGAGTGTGCGCTAATGGGGAATGGCTTGGGATTTTAGAACCACAAAGTCCGCCCCTTGGGACACACCTCTTCCAATGAGATGACACCTGCTAATCCTTCCCAAATAATTCTATTTGGACCAAGTATTCAAACACATCAGCCTGTGGGAGGTCATTCTAATTCAAACCACCACAGCTGTCAAAATCTCTATCTGTTTAATCTTACTGTATTTCTATCATACTTCCTCTTTAACAATAACTACTAAAAAATAAATGGTATTGCTTTATAGGCTATAATGTATTTAAATGGATTTTTGTGAGGCTCTGTTACCAGTATTTTCATTACTGAATGATGAACATAGTAAATGCTTTTACTTTAGTCATTGATATAATCATGATTCTTGCCCTTTAATGTGTTGTATAAGTCACTTTCCTATTGCTGTGATAAAACACTATGGCCAAGCAACTTATGGAAAAGGGAGTTTATCTGAGCTTACAGTTCCAGAATGGTAAGTGTCCTTCAGGGTGGGGGAGCATGACAGCCAGCAGCTGACCTGGTTTGAGAAAGAAGGTGAAGGGTCATATCTTCCACAGTAAGCAAGAACCAAACTGGGAATGGTGTGAATCTCTGAAACCTCAAAGCTCTCCCACGTGACATACTTTCTCCAGCAAGAACAAATCATCTCTACTTCCCAAAACAGTGTCACCAGCTAGAAACCAAGAGTTCAAATGCCAGAGCCTATGGAGGACATTCACATGCAAACCACCACATTCAGTTAATATGATAAATTAGATTTTCTACGCCTTTAAACCTGTTTTTATTTATTTGTTTATTTTATATCCAGCTATATTTCTATATTTTGTATGTATAATAGTTCCTTGATTTTTAATAATATATCTAAATACTTATCTAGAACCCTGACTTTACCTGGAACTCACTACATAGACTAGGTTAGCCTCAAACTTCAACTTCTTTGCTAACCCTCATACTTTTTCATTATCTTTTCTTTGTGTCATATGAACTCTGCTATTATTAACTGCAAAAAATTAAAACCTTTTAAAAATTGAACACCTTTTAAAAACATGGAAGAATCTTACAACACAAAATCAGTTTTACAAAGGATAAACTTGGTAGATTTGCTTGTATCTAATGACAAATTCTAGAAAAAAAAAATCCACATCTGGCAAGGAATATGTAGAACACACAATTGCCTATAAAACTGTAAGAGAAGATGCAAACTCCAATAGTAAGATTGGAAGAGATAAAGAGAGAAAGCTCAAGTGCCTAATAGATAAATGAATTGTCTTCATGTTATTAGCAATCACAAACCTGTTAATGTCAAACAACAGTAAGATAGTACTTCATTCCCATAATTTTAGTGAAAATAAGATGTTAACAGTGTCAAGCTGGAACTAAAATATAAGAAATTCAGGGTTTCCATGCAGCTAGGTATGTTATTGCAGCATTTCCCAAACTAACTTGAAAAGAGTTACAAAACTCAACTACAAGTTTTGAACCTAGAGATTATAAAGTTATATACTCCATCACACAGAAGAAATACTTCTCATACTAATAAATACATATTTAAAGTGTATGTATTTTGTGTAGTATTGTGGTAGTTAGAAGAAAAATAAGAATGAATAAATAAGAGGAATAGATGAAATTTATAGGAATTGGGAGAAATGAACTGATTCCATATATATTGATACAGATAAACTTGAAAACATGTTGAGTGAATAAAGAAATAATAACACTGTGTCTGTATATATATTAAAATAATCAAAAGCAGTAACACATTGCTTTTGGCAAAATATTCATAAGTAAAAATATGAAGGATTATTTCAAAGAGCTCAGAATAACTGCAGAATAAATAGAAGCTTATGGTAGAGAAAAAGATTTTGAGGTGAGCAGTCTAGAGAATAACATAACATAAGTAGTTTAATATAAGAGGAAAGTTATGTGTGGATAAATCACAGTATAAAGTGAGAATTGAAGCCTACTCAGTTCCGTGAGTATAAAACTTTTTAAAAAAAAATGGAAAAAGAAACAAGAAAAGAAAGAAGGAAGGGAAGAAGAAAGAAAAAAATTTAAAAATGAATAGATAAATGAATGAGGTAGAATAATTTCAAAAAAATGAGGAGGGGAGGGGAAAGAAAGAAGGAGGCAAGCAGACACAGAGGGCCGGACGCGGAAGGGAAGCGAGAGGGGAAGTGGGGTGGGAGAAAGTAAGTTGGCTCTACCTGTCAACCAGGCTATGGGTTAACACATGAAATAGAGTTAACATTACCTAATGGAGCTATCCTCAGCAATCGTAACGAAAAACTGGAAAGAAATGTAAAATCACACAGCTCTAAGGTGGGAAGAATGTGACATTCCCTGGAGAATCGTTCTCTCACCACCCATCCCCACTTCTCTTCTAGGGGAGCCATCTTACCAACCTCAAACATATGGAGGCTTTTTACACTGGAGGAAAACTTACAAAGCTCTCTCAACTGGCTTCATAAATAGGTAAATGATACATGTAATGCTATATTATAGGCAATGATTCAAGTTTGATGACTCATGGGGATTTTCTAATTTTGGTCATCAGTGGCCTTGTTTAGTGGAATTTGTACTAATGTAACTGAGGTTTTTCCAAGGAGAATGTTGTCTCATCCCACAGACACTTTCCTTAATCCTCTATACTTCCCCAAAGAAAATCCATCACACTGAGTTAACTTATTTCCCTGTAGTCAGCTTAGGTGCATCATAGGAAAAATATCCATATAAGTATGATTAAACCTCTGGAAACACACACATATGTGCAATGGCAAAAAAGACAAGTTGGGTGAAAATAACTTTGGCTAAAAATATGTAGAAAGAAGATGGGATGGTACACATACTCAGAAGGAAAAAAATCAAAGTTATGGAAAATCATGCAGTGTGTACTTTGGCTTTTATGTGCCAAGTGTCCTGTGGACTTAAACAGAGCTGATGATGGACTGATAAACAAAGGCTCTCAGTTTTAAGAGAACCTCCCAACCTATTAAGTTCTGAATTATTTCAATGAGTCCTTGACATCACAACGACACTGTGCATGTAAATTATCACTAGGATCTCACCTTAACAGAGGAGAGACCAAAGTTCTGAGGAGAAATGCTGTGCTCAGGCTCCCAAAGCAAGAAGCCAGCCCAGCTCCTCCATCTTCCACCTTCCTCATCTCACCTTCTTGCTCAGAAGATGCCACGGAGCAGCGCACACACAGCAGATGCACTCCCCCAGCAGTCGAAAACTGCTGTATGGATTCCATTCAACCACCAGTGGCTCCTCCATTCTCAGTGGACACTAAATGCAGCAAGTGCTCTTCAGGCAGCCCCAGCTCTTCCTGACTTTTTGCTCACCAATAAAATAACAATTGTTAGCCCACAGAATGTCTAAAATTGTCTACATCTGATCCATTTCATGATATTACCTTCTCATAGACAGCTCCCTTTCCCACTGCTAACTGGGATATCACACACTTTGTGACTTATCAGTCCAAGTCGACATAGTGTGGCTGGTTCAGCAACATAAACCTTGCCTTGTTCTATGACCAACTAGAACAGTTGTCTACTGACTTTACCCACCAGGAAATCTTCCCAAACTGCCTAAGCTATTTTACTTTACTTCATAGTTTCTGAAATGTTCCAACTATTGATTCTTTGGATAATAGGAGTCTTCTTAAAATGTAGACTTTCTGGGAATAATAAGAAGGCTCTTTGTTATTCCAACTAAAGTGTGAATTAGTTCAGCCAATAGACCACTTGTAAAGTCTACTGGAATCTACTCCAAGAGGAAAGTAAAGACAGAATAACCAAAGTAAAAGAATTGCAAAGATTGTGAGGGCATGTGTCATCATAAGTGAGATTTTATGTGTAGAGAGAGCAACTTGAAGTAACAGCACTCTAGAATTGGAGTGCAAAGGATGCCAGTAGATGAAAAAAATTGGATGGTAAAAAGGCAGATGGGGAGACGCAAATAGAGAAGTATGCTTCATTTTCATGCCTACTCTGTGAGTCACTTTCTTCATCACTGTGGTAAAAGACCCTGCAGGTTTAACTTGGGTAAGGATATACCCTGGCTCGCAGATTCGGGGCCATAGAAACACCCTGTGGGAAAAGCACAGCAGCAGGAGCGCAGGCTGCTTGTAAAGGACACCATGTCACATTGCTGTAGCAGACAAGAAGAGGCAATTACTCCAGAAAGAACTGAAGATGGATATCACGTCCTTCAGTTGCTACTCACCTCTGAAAGAGTCCATAATCTCTCAAAACAGTGTCATCAGTTGAGGACCAGGTGTTCAAACAAATTAGCCTGTGGGGGACATTCCTCATACAAACCATAACACACACTCTGCCTCTCCAGCCCTCCACAGATTCGCTGTGGAGGCTTTCAGTGAGACTGTTGTCTGGATGCTCAGGGCTTAGCAGCTTGTAGAGCTACTGTCTGCAAAGCAGGACACAACTCTTCATTTCTTACTGCCAAGAGAAGAGGATCTCTTCAACACTCACATTCACCAAACCACTGTTCTGGAGGCTGCTATTCTTCCCATCTACTGTCAAAACAAATTCAAACCTCAGCAGACCTTAAGTGGATTAGATGCAGGAAGTAATTACTGATCACAGCATGCTCACGTTGAGAGTTCCCTATTTTTGTGTTGCTAAATAGAAAGATGTCTGCTGCATGCAATTTAAAGGAAACATATTGTGGGTCTTTTATATAGTTATTGTTTCAGGTGTATTTTTGACGATGATTGTGTGAGAGAGAGGAAGGAAGGAGAGCGAACTAGATCAAGAGAGGCAAAAAAAAAAAAAAAAAAAAAGGACAGGGAAACACAGAGAGAAGCAGCAACAGAGAAACGGAGAGATTACAACTCTTTTGCAATTTCTTGGATGATGTTCCTGATCTACTAAAGAAAAGTGGGTCTTTTCCTCGCTTGCAAATCCTTCCCGAGTCCACGTACTTGGGTAATAAGTTAGTCTTTTCCATTTCTCTTCCTTTTGGTTACAGATGTAACACAGGATATCAGTGTTCAGTGTTGGCAGAAAGACCATGCAGAGGTGTGTTCACCAGCACTCCAATATAAGTTTCTAGTGAATGTGTGCAGTTACACAGAAATGACATTATCAATTTGTGGGGAGTGTTATTGGCCTGCGTTGCAGTTCCTGGCTTTCTCCCAGCAGTGTGCTAAGACACCTCTAAAATGTATCAGACTCCAAAGAGGCAGAGGTTCTTCACCCTAAGGAGCTTATTGGCACAAAGGAAAAAATAAGACTTCATCTCAGAACGTTTTGCTGGGAGGAGGAGTGCTGTTGTTTTCTCTTTTTGTTTGTTTGTTTGCTTGTTTGTTTTAGACAATTCTTGTCCCCAAACAGATATCAAAGTGCTTTGTGTATAGGAGGATATTGGTTAGAAACAATATCCTCTGAGTTGGCCATAGTGATACAAGCCTATCATGTTGGTATGTGAGAAAATGAGAATAAAATATTACAAATTTCAGGCCAGCCTAGGCTGTATAGCAAGGTCCAGCCTGGACTACATGGGCTCTCTACTTCAAAAATAAATCATTTAAACCATCTAAAATATTATTATATTTATTTGTGTGTGTGTGTGTGTGTGTGTGTGTGTGTGTGTGTGTAGACATCTCTCAAGAGTCACTTTTTCTTCCACTTGGGATTGAACTTGGATTGTAGGCTTGGCTTTTATCTACTGAGCCATCTTTCTGGCCCTCATTTAATTCCTTTAAAAAACAATATGGGTATTTTTATTCTCAAAATTGAATACATGAGGTTATTTTAGAGGCATAGTCAAAGTATTTCCAAATACAATACAATAAAATTCAGACATTAACTTTTGTGATAGCCAGAGGAAAACACAATCACAATTTCTTGTAGACGAATTTCTAAAAAGTCTTATTAAGTAAGAAACAGAGCCAAATATAGGGGTGAAAGCTTTAGAAATCAGGGAAATAGTGAGTGCTACCAACCTTACTTTGCTAGCTCTGCAGCTACCAAAAGAGGAGTTACTTCCTGTCTACTCGCGCCTTTATTGCCTTGCTGTTCTGCCCTCTCATTGGCTCTTAGCCCAGCCACCTCACTTTCTTGTCACTGCCTGTCTGTACAGACATCCAGGTCTCTGTGGTTGGTACCGGGATTAAAGGTGTGTGTCACCACACTTGGCTGCTCCCTAGTGTGGCCTTGAACACACAAAGACCCTGCCTGCTAAGTGATCGGATTAAGGGTGTGTGCTACTATTGCCTGACTTTTGTGTTAATGGCTTGCTATTATCTCTGATCTCCAGGCAAACTTTATTTATTAATATACAAATAAAATATCACCACATTTCAGCACAAATAACATATCACCACAATTTCTCTTTCATACACAAAGGAAAAGGAAGACTGTGCCTACTATCTGAAGAGGCCAAAGAGCAATGAAATTGTATTATAGGATTGGTCCAGTAAAGCTGTTCATGTGTCTGCAACAATTCAGGAAGGAAATATCTTCTTGTAGAGACTTAGTCCACATCCTCTTTGGAATAGAGTCCTTCTTGCATCTTCTGAAATATTAAAGCTCTGTCCTGGGTCTTTGCTGTGTCTTATGCCTATGTTTTCAATCATCTATGCAGGAGCAGCACTTGTTTGAAGGATCTGACAATTAATAGGAAGCAGATAATTTGTGGTCTAGTCCACTGAAGCAATCCCTCTGGATGAAATCAAAGAACATCTTGCAGGTTTTGCTTCTGATAGACTTGTATAGTGTGTATAGAATTGTATAGAGTATATAGCACTAAAACCATAGGAGGGATCCTTCCAGGAAAATCTGGCTTCATGCATAAGAATAAAACCTCAGGACACTCTGTCTTCAAGGCTAAAAATCTCTTTTAGAGTAACTTTTCTTGCTTCACTGTGGTGGTTTTCTTGGCCTCGCTCACATCTTTTTCTTGCCCACTGTTGAGGAAGCCATGCTCATCATCTGATTATGACATTTACTGAATTGTAGAGCCCTATGAGAGGGGAATGCTTCCAACTCATACCAAATTCCAGTGAGCTGAAAAAATAATTGTGATTCCCATAAAAGAACTCAGAAGGAGTGGGTGTAGATTTAGTTAATTATAGAAAACAGAGACCAGAGGACTACTCATGGCCCTCTAGTTGACATCAACCAACTCAGTAATCATAGACTAAGCCTGCCCTGCTGGAGTTAATGAAGTAAAGCAGCGTTTCTGTTGCTTGTTTCAAGAGGAAAATAACAGCAGAGTTACAGTTGCAGTCACACACATTCCAGATTTCTATGGAACCTTAAACCATGTTATGGAAGCTTAGCTAGACATGATGGAATAAAAATATTGCAAAGTTCGCCCTCAAAGGATATGTGGAAAATGCCATGGATACTATAAAGAGGAAAGTCAACATTGAAATTTTTTCCAATAAAGGAGTAGAACCGAGCTGAGCCTTTAAGGAAAAACAGAAGAGGAACCTGAGTTATCATGAAGGGGAAAAGGCAAGGCCTGGCAAACCTGAATTGAATCCAGTTATTCAGAAAGTGAGTGCCTGAGCCACAGCACTGTGGAACTATGGAGCAGGGAATTGTCGGCTAGTTTTATAATTAAAAGGTTTTATTATTTTGAACACGTTACATATGAGTGCTGTTTGACATCATTTCTACCCCATCTCCTCCTGTCAATTCCTTGCCTTTCCCACGCCTTAAAGTCATGACCCTGTCTTCTTCAAACATATCTCTCTCTCTCTCTCTCTCTCTCTCTCTCTCTCTCTCTCTCTCTCTCTCTCTCTCTCTCTCTCTCTTTCTCTCTCTCTCTTGGCTCTTATGAACACATGTTTAGTGTTGATCACTTAGGATTAGACAACCTGTCAGAGGATGCATCCATGGAGAAAACTGATTCTCCCTCTCTCAGCAACCATTGATTGCTTGAAATTCTTCATCTAGGGTTGAGGTCTTTCCACTATGATAAGTAATCAGGAATTTAAAAAGAGGTATGGCTCCTGGTTTCAGAGGTAACACTCCATGGTCAGCCGTCTCCAGTTTCTGTACTTTTGCTAAGGCAGAATGCCAGGGCAGAAGGTTGTGACAAATCAGAGTTGCTCATCTCATGGTGTCCAGAAAGCAGAAAAATGGAAGGAATCAGAGACCAGTCACCTTTTAAAGGTGCCTTGCCCCATGATCTGCTGTTTTCACCCATCCCTACCTCCCATCAGCTCCTAGTAATGCCATCAAATTAGACATTCATCAATGGACTAACCCATTGATGAAATCGGAGTCCTAATGTATCAGTGATTAGATACACCAGCTGAGGGTCAAGCCTTCCACATTAGCCTCCTTGGGGACACATCAAACCATAACAAAGGCTCATCAATCTAATATTTCAGGAATTTGTCAGAAGAACTTAAAGCTTAAAATATTCTTGAGTAACTATACCATTAAAACCAGGCTTGTTTAAACTTTGCTCTCTTTTCACTCGTTTTGGTAAATATTACAAAAATAGAAGCAGAAAAACCATATAGCTGGAATGATAATGACCAGACTCAATACCAAAAAGTAGAAAATTAATCAATGCTATGAAAGTTAATTCAAAGTATATTAGGTCTTCCATCTGAGATGATAGTTTCAGTAGAAAAAAATCCTACTGATGACGTAGGTAGCCAAATAAAGGGTAACTAAGTTTTCTAGACAATATCTGCTTATGTATAAGGAAAGGAAAAATGTTTCAGGAGAACTTAGGAGTTTCAAAGAGTTCTCAAGAACAAAAATTGACAGTTCACACATGCATTTCCCAGTTTCTATAAATGCTGAATAGGACTTAACTTTAAAAACATAATTTAAATAATTTCTTTTTAAATTATACTATTGTTAATATAATAAATTTTGAAATTTTGGAAGCCAGTAACCCTAAACTTCTTGAGTTGAATTACATGCAAGACAGAATTCTTTCATAAAATTTTTTTTTCTGGAAAAAGTTCTTGTTGAATCACATGAATTGTTTTGTAGATTTTTTTAATGTCATTGTAGTAACTAACATTTTAGTTACTAAAATACCAGAAGATAATGTTAAGCATTCTAATTAACACAATTAGTGCTCATAGCAATACTATGAAATAAAACTATTATCCTTAGTTTGTGATAGCATAAATGTAATAGAAGATAAAACAAGCAATGGGTTCAACATAAATAATGAAGTGATGATAGACATTTGTGAGTCTGGCAGCAGAGGGAAAGCTCTTTGCCTCTGCCATTTTCTGCCCCTGAAGATTTCCACATGGCAAAACTCAGCAGATTCAGCATAGACTAACTGCCTATTACAAATCCTTCTCAATGTAGGTAACAGAATGACATCTTTTTCCCTCAAGCCAAAACTAGATTGATTAAAGAACATCAGTATTTGTCACTCAAAATAATTCCCTCTTCACCTCAGGAACTGGCAGAGTCCTTTACCTCTTATACTTGCTAGTCAGAAAGATGTGATTTTTTTCTTGTAAGATTCATTTTTTTCATAATTTTTCCAGTTTTTGTTACTACTTATACCTAGTGAATTTTTTCTCTTTATTGAAAAGTCAAAGCACTTTGACTTTGTGCCTGACTTAATATTTTCAATCAGGAAGATTTATTGATATAATAGTATTGCAGAAATTACAATAGAAATACTAGGAATAATAATACATAAATTAGATATATATATTTATATATATGTATATATATGTATACACACATTTACATATACTGAAGTTCTGTGTATTAAATACAATGCGTCATCCACTCTTAGCATATGCTCTACAACTCACATTTATCCTCAACCTTGGGAAATTATATTTTTAATAATAAAAAGAAAAGCCTGTGTGTTTTAGACTAAGGACAGTGCCTTGCTTTCATCCCAGCTAGGATTCATCACAAGCAGCTCTGGAGTTTACCTTTTCTCCTCAGCAGTTTTAACTTATCACCTTTAGAAATCTACTGTCTCAGGAGTCAAGAACACAAACTGCATTTCATATCCCTTACACCTCCACTTTATCTCCTCCATTTGGATGATGTAATATTCTGACAACATTACAGGGCTTAAATGCATTCAGCAGCCTGGGTTCAAGTAGCTCCTTTTCTCTAAGGCTTTTTGCCTTTTTTACATCAGAGACATCAGCAGGACATTATTCTATAAATATAAACTGTTGAAGAGTGTTTTCAGACTTCAGTGACATCATTTCTATGCACCACTTAGGAGGCTCTGTTTATTTTTCAAAATAACTTTACTCTTATTCTGATAGCCAGTCACATGGTTTTAAGTAACCAGTTCGGAGTCTGAAATGGACAGTAACCTATTAAATACTTAGTTATGTAAAACTAGATCTTTAAAGAGTCTGTCTGTGAGATGGAATCTTTCCTGTTTTTACCTTGGGGAGGTGAAGAGAATATTGTAAGAAATCCTAGTTTTTATTTACTTTGATTTCCACAGACCTTCCAGAAACACCAAAATGTGATCTTTGTATTATTAATCCATTGTCAAAGATACAGAGTTTTAAATACTAAATACACTTTTAAGTGAAGCCACTGAAGGACTTTTCACTGAAATCCTAGTGAAATTCAAAATTCTATTAATCTATCTTTGTGTAGGGCTAGTTTTGGTATTTTGCCTTAAACATCAAGTCATGACACTAGAGAGCAGACCTATTAGATATACTATTCATTTTTTCCTTGTTGCCTTATATTTGTAAGTCTTATTTTCTGATCCTTAATCCACAGTTGATTTCAAATCTCTTATCCTGACAAGAATTCCCTTAGTACATGGAACTGACCAAGATAACTGTTCCCAAGATTTGATTAAGTGTTGTACACAGATCTTTGACCAAAATGAGAATGACACAAGTTTTTAACAAAATAATTGTTTCTTTCAAACTCATTCCAAATAATTTAGAAACTAAAAAAAAAAAAAGTGTTTTCATGATCATTGGATTTTATTCAACCCAGTTATAGCAAGACAAAGCCCCATGACTCTTCTCTGTCTTTCCTTCCATGCATGTATTCCAGATGCAAATGCATTCATGACAAGTGGTAGAAAAATGGGCTGAACCAAGTTTCCACCTTCTAGCCAGTTACTTACAAGGTGAATATCAGGAACCTGGAAAGTCCCTGGGATATGAAGGAGCTTGGAAAAGTAACTTTATACAATTACTTATGACCTTGTTGGCTACATGTTATATATGCAGAGATATTTTCCTAAACATCAAAAACTGTGAGAAAACTACTCCAACTGGCCATTGGATAGTACATATATTAGGTTCATCTAACTAGAGTGTAGTCTTTGAAAATGGAACTGACATTGAAACCACATATCTGTAAGAAACTTGTATCCCAAATGGGTAAATTGCCTACTAAAGAAAAAGAATATCAACATTCTCAGTAGGATTTAAACAAAACTCAGAGTCTCAAAATGCAACACTGAAAATATCTAAGATATAACCTACGGTTACTTAGCATATAAATAATTAGGAAATCTTTACCTGTATTAGATAAGACAACCAACAGACACCAGCACACATGACATATATATTGGAATTATCTAGCAAATCCTAGGAAATAGCCCAGTTATCCTATTTCTAGCTATTTACCTTAAAAAATTCACATTTATACAAAAGCTTACAAAGAAGTATTTTAAAGTAGATTTATTCAGAATTTCCAATAATTAGAAACATTATTTTCCTTTAATGAGTGACTAGACACACTGTATTAATTTCTATGAATTAAATGTCACCCAAAAGCTAAAAGAATGAATTGAAATATTCAGTAATAACGATGAATTTCAAAAGTACTGTTCTCAGTAAAAGAAGGCAGTCTTAAAAAGTTACATATCTGTGATTCTATTTACATGACAGGTCTCAAAAATGAAATGAGTGACAGAGAAAAGATCAGTGGTTGCAAATTAGGTTGCAAAGGGGAAGTTCTTGGGGTGATGGGATAGTTCTCTATGCTCACTTGAGTGATATTTATATAATGTGTGAAAATTCAAGGAAATCTTTACCAAGAAGTCATCATCTTGTGTACTGATTTTCAGAATGCAATTTAAAAAAAAAAAAAAATAAAGTATCATGTGTCTCAAAATGTTACAAGAAAGAAAAATTTGAAGGATACTCAAAACATGGTAGAATCATTGAAAAAATTCTAATGGTTCTCACAAACTAATCAAGTGCTTTTAGTCACTAATTCACATTTTGCTAAGAAGTATAATTTTTATGTTGTTCTTTGTACCAGGATCTCTTTTCCCTTCACATTCCTTAAGTTGGGCATTCATCTCCATTACTCCTAAAGGAAAAGGAAAATCCACCAAAAACACAAGGAAAGTTAAACTATTTACTTGAGGACATCAAGGAGTCACGATCTGACAAAGAAAATATTTCTAAAATAGCAAAGGTAACCTGGCTCTTTACCACACCCCACAGCAGTATCCACTACCAACATAATAATCCCTGTCTGCTTTCTTCTTCTTGCCATGTAACAATCCCTCTGCAATCGGGACAAAGAATCAGGCTACCTTTCAAATAGTTATAACCTTACTCTATATCTATGTAGATCATTTGTGTCTTCTCAAAAAAAAAAAAGGTCATATTATCTCTATAGTAGGAAAGACCATCATTTCCTATTCCTGTATTTATCTCTTTATGGTCACATAAATCATGTATTCATGGAGACTTTGGTTTTTGAGAGACAGCACGGTACATGAAGAGTTTGGATTAAGAACTCAAAACAAATGCAGAATAAAATAAAGCTCTGCCATTCGTTTTTAGTGGGATTTCACTCTCAACTTCTGTGTTTAAAAAAATCATCTTAAGGTTTCTCTTTAGAATTTGAAGAGTTCTTCTGGGTAAACATTCCTACAGAATGACATGCAGAAGTGTCCAGTGAATGTTTCATTTTATACATTTTCTCCTTTCCTACCTGGATAGATAATATAAAGCTAAAACCCCAGGATCATTTGCAAATTTCTTCATAGCTTAAGTTTACCTTGGAGACACTTGGAAGTATGTGTTGAATGGAAATTTTGTTTGGGTTTGTTCTTTTATATTGAGCATTTCTACGTGCTTAGCTTCATGCAACACAATTTGTATTCATTATATAAGCACTATACTCTCTCTATTGCATTTTGCAAATATAAATGACCAGAGATTGAATTATGAAAACAAGCCAACTGACTGCAGAGCCTGTAACTTTATCCACAAGATTCTGATCTTTTTGTGAGAGGACCCAGTACAGAAATGGCAGAAGATATAGACAGACTTTGATAATGTCAGGGACCTACAGAAGACTTCACTCCATTTTTTTAAACGCTGTGTACAGGGAGTTTGACCATATGAACTCACTTACATTAAGAAATTTCACTTTACTGTATTACACAAAAATTCTAAGTTTAGGGATCTAAAGTGTACTGTATTTTTCTATATTTGATATTGTAAGTAACCTTTACTGGATTATAGCATTTAATATCTCTTTTTGGCAGAATTAAACACCCACACACCAAAGGATAATTCATGCAATGTTAAAAATGGAAATTTGCCAAGAATTTTAATAACAGCGTTTATGAAATCAAGATTTGTTTAAGGACCTGATTTTGACCACACCCATATAAGAAAGTATTCAAACTCCTACCTTTGACAATACTAAATAGACTTCTAAACAAGTTATCTCTGAATGGAAAATTTAAACCTCAAAGACTATTCACCACATACTGGACCAAGAATAGATGAGCAATGTAATAGCTACTAAGGTCATATGTAGAAAAATACATATTTTTCTTCAGCTGACAAAAAAATGGAATCCATCACATCAGAAGATCCAAAGAAAAACACTTGTCTGTCAGATAGCCCACAAAGAAACCCCTAGGCAGTATGAGAGATATGTCTAGCTCATAAATCTGACTGCATTTCATAATACCAGTAACAGTTTTGATTCACCACAGGATGCCAAATGAAGACATGAAATTTTAAAAGGCGTGAATGTAGAAGGTTGATTGTTTAGGAGCAGAATAGTAAAAAGAGAGGATGAAAGATAATATCGGGAAAAGTAAATTTGATCAAAGTACATTCGGTACGTATACAATAATGTCACAACTGAGGTTGGAGAGATGGTTCAGCAGTTAAGAGCATCTGCTGCTCCTGCAAAGGACTTAGTTAGGTATTGTTCCCTGAACCCATGTGGTGGCTCACAAACATCTGATACTTCCAATTTAAGGAGATACGATGTTGTCTTCTGGTTTCTATGAACATCAGGTATATCATACATATATGCAGTCAAACATATACACTCATATACATAAAGTATATATGTATATACTCATATACATGAGAAGAAATTGTTGCAGTGAAGTTCATTTTTTTACAGTAATGCACACTAATTAAAAAAAGAAAAGAAAAATGAACATACTTTTTGCTAAATGTAAGTGATTGTTGAACATTTAGCATCTCCAAAAGTAATATTGACAACTAAGTAAAAATCTTCTTTAATGCTTTCCAGTGAAAACTTATAGAAATAAAATATTAAGTGTGTAAAGTGGTGAATAGAATGAATGACTGTAAGGAAAAGGAACTTTTCATTTGTAAATACTACATAGAGTACTGTACTTCTTCAGTGGTTAATTATGTGCCTTAATCTGGCATGGTATTTTTACCTTTCATGACACATATCAATAAAAATTAAAAATGAGAGGGAAGACGAGGGGGGCCAGATACATATGGGTGTGAGTATCTTGGGTCTGAGTGTAATGGTACACAACTGTAATTTCAAATTTTAAAAGTTAAGGCAGGAAGATCAAAAGTTCAACATCAGCCTAGGGAACATAACACACTATATCTCCAAACAAACAAATAAAAAATAAACTATTATGAACAACTAGGTACCAATGGTTAAAAGTAGAATAAGCTTTACTTTCCTGTTTGCTTGTTTGTTTTGGTTCTTGCTAATTGTATTTCAGTTCTTGTCAAAGTTGGTAAGTATCTGTTAAACACAGTAATGTTGTATGTAGATGTATCTCAGCTACAGTAACCTTGGACAGTGGTCCTCCTGGCTGACACATCTTTTTCCCCTCTACTCACATCATGTGTCATTTGAAACATAGATTATATACTAACATATTCTTAATAGGTTTGAATGGTGCTGATTATATAGTAGATGGGCGATGGAGTAGAAATCAAATGACTATTGGGTCTTAGAAGGCTAAGGATTTTTTAAGAGGGCAAAACTTAGTTTTTAAGCTGTTTTTGTTGTTTATAATTTCAAGTGAGCATCCAATTTTCATCTTCAAAATAATCTATAGCTCATGGATTATCAAACCCATATTTAAAAAAAAAACACAAATGTCAACTGATAGATTTTAAGGTAAAGAACCATAATTTAAAAAATATATCAGTCATCTTAATTTTTTATTGAAAACAGATTCTTCTCTCACACAATACATCCCAAACACCATTTTCCCTCCCTCCATTCCTCCTAACCCTCCCTCACCTCTCCTCTCCCCCAGACCAACTCCCCCTCCATTTCCTCTTCAGAAAAGAGCAGGCCTCCAAGAGATGACAGCCACAGAGGAGAATAGAAAATACAATAACACAAGGCGAAAGCCCCCATATTGAGGCTGGACAAGGCAACCCAATAGGAGGAAAAGAGTCTCAAGATCAGGCAAAAGAGAAAATACTTTAGGGATAACTTTAAAACATTAAAGCACATGAAGAACCTTAGATAGAGCTATTTAATTCAGTTCCAAAGGGTCCCATTTGTGGTGGCTATTCTTGTTTGTGAACTTTATTGCTTCTGGAACTAAATAAATCCCAAGTCACTGGACACACCTGTGAGAGATTTTTAGTTAAGTGAATCATTTGAATCAGGAAGACTCATCTTAAATCCATATCACTTGACATTAGAAGACCCACATTTATTCTGGGTCACACCTTTTCATAGCAGCCTAGATAAAGAACATGGAAGAAAAAAGCTTTTGCTCTTTGCCTGTTTGCCTTCACTCTTGCTAGCAAGTTCAAATTCCTTCATTGATATTAGAGCCTACTTCTTTAGGATTCTGAAGTGTACTGTGGACCAGCTGAGACATTCAGCCTTGTGAACTAAGTAACTACTGGATTATTGGACTTTCTGTTGATGGAAAACCACTGTTGGATTAGCTTGACCACACCCCGTAAGCCACTCTAAGAAATCACACACACACACACACACACACACACACACACACACACACATATGTAAATGAATGTATATACATACACATGCATATATGTATATATATAGAGAGAGAGAAAGAGAAAGTGTGTGTATATATTCATAATCTTAAACAGGATAATCTCAAAACGACTGCAGGGATTCATTCCTTGCATTATTCTCCTCCCTTCATCATGTGTTAATATCAAACGTTGTTTTAAGCAACAGAACACGGCAACAGTGATCGACTACTACTTCTCTGATTTGGTACTGTCATCTGTCTAACACAACAGGACATTAGTCTCACAGTCACCTCATATTTTATTTCATCAGTCTTCTAAGGTTATTATAGCAAAGATTTCAAAATTTGGCCCATGAAAGCCAGATTTATAATCTCATAGTTCCGTAGGAGAAATCTAAAATCAAGCTGTCTGTAAGACCATGCTGTCTCTCTGGGCTGTAAGAAAGCCTCCATTTTCTATGCTAGCTTCAGGTGATTTCTAACAGTTCTTTGTGCTCCTTGGCTTGTAATAGACTAACTGCAATATGTTAGTCTTCCATTGCAGTATAGCCAGCTCCCCCTTATGTCAATATATCTCTTTCCTTTTGCTTTCATTCTTCATTATATTGTGATAAAATACAGTGAATTACATGTTAAGCACACAGTTTATCACTAAGGTATATCTTCAGTGTTGATTTTATTTTATTTTGAAACAAGTTCTCACTAAATTGCTTCTGAAAGCCTTGAACTTGGGACCCTCCCACCTCAGCCTTTTAGAGTAGCTGGGAACACAGACATGAATCACCATAACCAAATGTGTTCTGCTCTGCTCTGGTAAGGTTGTCATTCATAGTGTTAGGGCCTACCCAAGCTCAATATGCCTTTTCCTTAGTCAGTTAGTCACAGCTCCAGAGACTCTGTGTCTAAATATGGTAATTCTGTTAGGTTCTAGGTCCACATGACTTTTGAGGTAGGACACTAATCACTGCTGATTAGTAGGCACAAGGAGAAGACTTTCCTTACTGAGTTTTAAGAAGTAAACTTTAGGCCGGGCGGTGGTGGCGCACGCCTTTAATCCCAGCACTCGGGAGGCAGAGCCAGGCAGATCTCTGTGAGTTCGAGGCCAGCCTGGGCTACCAAGTGAGTTCCAGGAAAGGCGCAAAGCTACACAGAGAAACCTTGTCTTGAAAAACAAAAAAAAAAAAAAAAAAAAAAAAAAGAAGAAGAAGTAAACTTTAAGGTTTTGAGAGGGCTGGTGAGAGAAACACATAAAGAGAAATTTCAGGTAGCCTCTAAAAGATAATAGCCAATAAAGAAATCAGAATCTCCATCCCACAATATATGGGAATAAATTCTGACAGCAATTTGAACTTGGAAAAGGACCAGACTCCAGAGATGAATGAAGACAGTTGATGCTTTGATTGTAACCTTATATACCCAAGGAAACTCTGGCCATGACTCATGACCCACAGAAGCAAAGAGAGAACAAATATATGGCCTGTTATGACATTAAATCTATAGTAATTTATTATATTGCAATTAGTAAAGTGCTTTACAGATTCTGTGGTGGTCTGAATAAAGATGCCCTGCCATAGGTCCATAGGGAGTGGCACTCTTAAGAGGTGTGGCCTTATTGGAGGAAATGTCATAGGAGTTGGGCTTTGAGGTTTCAGATGTTCATACCAGGCCTACTGTGCCTAGTGGTTCACTGTCTCTTCCTGCTGCCTGAGCATCCAGATGCAGAACTCTTAGCCACTGTCCAGTACCATGTATTCCTGTACTCTGTCATGCTTCACAATATGAAGATAATAGAATAAACCTGTGAACTATAAGCCAGCCCCCAATTAAATGTTTTCCTTTATAAAAGTTGCCATAGTCATAGTATAGCTTCACAACAATAAAAAAAAAACCTAACTAAGGCAGATTTCTTTCATCATACCTCTCCAAGTGTGCTCCAAAGGCATTGCTTTATCTCTGAGTTGTAGATACCACTTTCCAGTGTATTCTCATGGATCGCTGGAAGTGGTCTACAAAGTTGCAATGTGCTTAGTAAAATAAAAACCTCATAGATTCCATATCTTATCATCTCATTGCAAAAATGAATAATTTTAATCATGGACATGCCACCATGTTTATACAGAGGTCCTTGCCACATGTATCTTTACCTGAAGGCAGTGTGCATCTGTCAGGAAAGCCATGTCTATAAAGTGACCGTACCCAAGCTATTCACTTAAGAAGTTGGGAGATTTCTTTCATTAGTCAAGTCATTTTCCCCATCTGCAGAATGCAATTTTTTTTGCTGTATTTAAGAATCAGGCAGTATGATAATATGAAGTTCTTGACATTTATAAGATATTCCATTAATGTTAGTATGTTTCTTGAAATGGGGAATGGTTTTCCCAATATTCAGAAGTTATTCTGAACTGTGATCTCTTTCATGGACACAATATAAATGTGTTTTTAATTTCACATTCAGTGACTTTTTCCTTGAACAAAATTTTCTTTTATAATGATTTATTATTTCTTAGTTCTAACTACTCATCTTTCATCACTTCAATAATTTTAGGGTAAAATAAAGCCCTAAAAAGTATACAAGCAAAAATTTCATTTGGCTGGGTTTAAATTTATTGACACTTAGGCACCACCACACAAAGAAAAGCAACAACTTGAAAGTTTTCAATCATTGATTAAGAGTTTACACAATTTAGAGGTAGAAATCCAAGACCTGTTTCACATTAGATATGAGAGCAAAACTTGGTGTGGAAGTAGTTACTGTTAAACCAGAATTCTGATTGCACTATTTATCAGGTAGTGTTTCAGATAATTAAATAGAACTATGACCAACATGAAAGATTATAGCTATGTTTCATTTTTTCATGGGTCTGTTGAGATTTAGAAATTACATGCAGGAAGAACATGCTTACTTAGGCAGCAGCTGGTGAAGGGACTGTCCTGACAGCTGGAGGAAAGTGATTCTTGGTTCTTGCTTCATGTCACATTAAAAATTAGCTGGAAAATAATTATAAGTTAATGTGAAATTTACTGTCTTGATTTCAAAGTTTAAACAGTCTTTCTTGGGAGCTGTTGTAAAGTTATTTAATCTCTGCTCAGGCAAGCAGGTGTGCCTTAAAACCTTAAAAAAAAAGTAGACGTGACTTAAAATCATTTCCATGAGTTTCAAGCACTTCCACATGTTTTGAAAACTAGTAATTTCAATTTTGCTTGAAACCCAGGAAAGGTCATGGGGAGAGGAAGCTGTGAAAAGCTTAATCCCGCAAATCTTATGACACATGGCATGATGCAATGAGGTTCAGAGCCAGAGGGCTTGAGTTCAAGCCTTGGCTCTGCTAATTACTAACTACGAGGATGAGGGCAGAATTTACATTCCTTCCCAAGCTTAGTTTTCTTATCCAACTTGAGAGTCATAGTATCTAGCTTCCAGACAACTCTATGCAAGTGACTTACGTACAGACCCTTGATAACCACATTGTTCTCAAATTGTTCTCTAACATACTTCTGAGCATCCACAGAAGCACACTTACAGGGGCACTGTGTGATATTCTAAAATATTGGGGAATGCACTGACACTTGAGATCTATCAGCCACTGTGTGAACCACTAGCTCAAGGTAATGTACCAATTCAATATTAGATCATACTAGATTCCTTTTGGAAATGTCATATCATTTCCACATTGAATTCTGGTGGTTGTGGAATAAAAAGCAAGTAAGTGTTGAAAAATCAAAGTAGAACAGGAAATGAAGGTACTGGCATCCAACCTTAGTCCAGTGTCTGAGAAGTACATAGGTCCCCAGAGGCCCACATATTTCATTAGCAAGTAACTGTGGTTAAGACTAAAATAAAAAGTTTTCTTTCAATGTATTGTGCATTATTGTTTTTAGACAACTACAGAACTGCTAGAATATGAATATATTTTAAACTGCTAAGCTCTCACCACTCAGCACCATTAGCAATATATTTAGCCCAGGAGTCCATGCAAAATAATACTGAATTATTATAGATGCTATGAACCATGGAACTCACTTCATGGTGTAGTGTCAGGGTTCCTCTAGTTCTTCCCTGCTGTCTCTTTCAGCCTTTCTGTCTAGTCCATCTCCATTCCCCCGGGACTCCTTACCAATCTATAGAACCTCTCTCTAGCAGAGACCTACAGTTGCCATACTGGGCTGGGACTCAGGCTACCTTTATCACCTTTTCCCTCCTCCATTTTAGTCTTAGACCAGATGCTGCTTTTGCACACCTGAGTCCCTTCTCCCAGCTCACCTTCATCCCTTGGGACTCAGCCTTACAATGTGGACCCAGAGTCCTCTCCCTAATTCTCTGTTACCCCTTTCAGGGTTTTCTTCTAGCCCATCCTTATTCTTTTTTGACTCCCTACCAAACTGTAGAACCACTATATATTAGGGAGACACATCTAGGTCACAGCCTTTCCTTTCAGTCCATCTCCATTTCCTAATGACTCCCTGCTGGCCCTTAGAACCATTCTCTCCCAGGGACCCAACAGCTGCCAGACTTGGATAGGACTGAAATTGAGTCAACAACAACCAAAGACTAGGACACATTATGGCAAGGCCAAATATCTACACCAAGAAACACTTCCAGTGTCATAATTCCCAATGCCTAGATACCAGTGCAAAACACAAACAACTAAGACAATATGCCTCCTCCCAAATCCAGGGCCTACTATAATAGGCCCTAACAAAAGCAATTTAGCTAAAGCCCAAGATAAGACTTCAAAATAACAATTATGAATATGTTCAAAGACCTCAAAGAGAATGTGAATAAAGTCCTTAATGAAGACCATGAAAACACAAATAAACAGTTGAGTGAAATAATGACAGTAAGTCAGTACATGAAAGTGGAATTCAACAAAGAAATAGAATTTTTAAAGAAAAGCCAAACTGCAACTAAACTTGAAATGAAAATCTCAGGAAATCAAACAAAAACATCAACAGTATGCCTTACCAACAAATTAAAAGACATGGAAGAGAGAATTTCAGGTCTTGAAGACAAGGTTAGAAGAAGTGCATAGTTCACTCATAGAAAATGTTATACACACACACACACACACACACACACACACACACACACACACAGAGGCATAAAACATCCAAGAAATATGTGACAAGAAGTGTACTGGCTGGTTTTATGTCAACTTGACACAAGCTAGAGTCATGAGAGAAGAAATATCAATTCAGAAAATGCCTCCATAGGATCCAGCTATATGGCGTTTCTTTATTAATGATCAAGAGGGGAGGGCACAGTCTAGGGTGGGTGGTGCTATTCCTGTGCTGGTGGTGCTGGGTTCTATGAGAAAACAGGCTAAGCAAGCCAGTAAGCAGCACCCCTCCACAGCCAGCTATTACCTCCAGTTTCCAGTCCTGACTTCCTCCAATGAAGAGCTATGATCCAGAAGAGTAAGCCAAATGAACTATTTCCTTTCCAACTTGCTTTTAGTCATGGTGTTTTGTCACAGCAATAGAAACCCTAACTGAGACACTATGAAAATACCAAACCTATGAATATCAGGTACAGAGGAAGGAAAAGAAGCCCAAGTAAAAGGCACAGAAAATATTTTTTAAAAAAATCATAAGAGAAAAATCTTCCCAATCTAAATAAAGAGATGGCTATCAAGGTACAAGAACATACAGAATATAGAATGTATGGATCAAAAACAAAAATAAATAAATAAATAAACCTCTCTACAACTGATAAACAAAACATTAAATATATGTAACAAAAAAGGATATTCAAAGCTTAAGACCAAGTCATATATAAAGGCAGGGCAACTAAAATAGCACTTGACTTTTTAACGGAGATCGTGAAAGACAGAAGGGCCTACACAGATGTCCTACAAGCTCCTAAAGACAATAGATGCCCCCACTCAGACTATTACAACCAGCAAAACTATCAACCACAATCACTGAAGAAAGAAAAATATTTCATGATAAAAATGAATGCAAGCAATTTCTGTCCTCAAATCCAGTTCTACAAGAGTACTAGAAGAAAAATTTCAGCCTGAAGAGATGGCTAACTACACCCAAGTGAGCACAAGAAGTAAGTAATCCCAGAGCAGTTCATCAATAGAGGTGGGGGGAGAACATATCACCACAAGAAAATAACAGGAATTAAAAAACCGACAACAATAGAAACAGTACAAATTCATAGAAACTGAACAGCTCACTACTGAATGAAAATTGGGTCAAAACATAAATCCAGAAGGAAATTAAAAATATTTTAGGTTGAATTAAAATGAAAACACAACATAGTCAAACTTATGGGACACAATAAATGCAGTTCTAAGAAGCACGATCATAGCATCAAGTGTCTACATTTTAAAAAAGTAGGAAATGATCTCATAATTTAATTACATACTGGGTATTTATAAAAATAATACTCCAAAAAGTAAGTGGAAAGAAATAATGAAATCCAGGGCTAAAATCAATGAAATAGAAACAAACCAATAAAAATTACCAAGAATCAATGAAACAAAGAGGTTTTTTTTGTTTTGGATTTTTTTTTTTTTTTGATGAGCAAGAATGAAAAATCTTTAGTCAAATTAACCAAAAGACAAAGAGGATATAAATGAATAAAATTAGAGGTTAAAGGAAGACATTACAACAGACATCAAGGGTATTCAGAGAATCAGTAAAAATCCTATATTCCACCAAATTGGAAAACCTAAAAGAAATGGATGAATTTCTTCATACATACAACCTACCAAAGTAAATACAGATGAAATAAACAATTTTAAACAGACCTGTAACCTCTAGTGAAATACAAATAGTAATTTAAAAAAACAGCAAAAAAGATTTAGGGACAGATGGATTCAGGATAAGATTCTATCAAATTTTTGAAGAAGTAACAACAGTACATAAACTATTCTGCAAGATAGAACCTGAAGGAACATTTCCTAACTGTTTTTATGAAGCTCTGTTAACCATGATACCAAAACCACACAAAGACTCAACAAAAAAAGAAATTATAGACCAACATCTCTCATAAATATAGATGCAAAAAATTCTCAATAAAATACTTGCAAACAGAATTCAAGAATGTGTCAAAAAGATTACCCACTATAATCAAGTTGGCTTCATTCCAGATGTTCAGGGATGATTCAATATACATAAATCAATAAGCACAATCTACCATGTAAACAGACTAAAAAACAAAAACCAGATTATCATCTCAGTAGACGCATGAAAAGCCTTTGACAAAGTCCAACATCTGAAGGGTTGAACATAAAATCCCTGGAGAAACTAGGGATACAAGGCACATATCTCAATATAAAAAAGGCAATTTACAACTAGCCCAGAGCCAACATCATCCAACATGGAAAGAAATTCAAAACTGTGTAATATAGTACTTGAAATCTTAGCTAGAGCGAAAAGGCAACTGGATGAGATCAAGGGCATATGACAAATAAACACCACTTACAGATATATGATTTATACATGAAAGACTCTAAAGATTCCACCAGGAAGCTTCTACAGCTGATTAACACTTTCAGCAATGTAGCATCTGAAAAAAGAAATGAAAGAAGACATCAGAAGATGGAAAGTTCTTCCATGCTCATAGATTGGCAAGATTAATATAGGGAAAATGGCCATACTGCCAAAAATAATCCTCATATTCAATAAAATACCCATCAAAATTCCAATACAATTCTTTGCAGAAATTGATAAAAACAATCTTCAACTTCATATAGAAAAATATACCCTAAAAAATCCAGGATAGCTGAAACAATCCTGAATAATAAAAGAACTCCTAGAGCTATCACCATCCATATTTCAAGTTTTATTGCAGAGATATAATAACAATATCAGCTCGATGTTGGCATAAAAGCAGACACATTGATCAGTACAATCAAATTAAAGACAGACATAATTCCACACACCTATGAACATGTGGGTATTGACATAGTGCTGGTCAAATTGGATAGCTACATGTAGAGAAGGAAGGAAAATAGATCTGTATCTATCACTTTGTACAAAACTTAAATCCAAATGGATCAAGGACCTCAATATAAGGCCAGACACCCTGGATCCAATCGAAGAGAAAGTATGGAACAGAACTGAACTCACAGTACAGAACTTTCTGAACAAGGCATTAGGAGCAATAATTCATAAATGGGACCTCATGCAGATGAAAAGCTTCTGCACAGCAAAGCATACCATCAGTCAAGCAAAGCAGCAGGCTACAGAATGGGGTGGGATTTTTACCACTTATACATCTGACAGGGTTAGCATCCAGAATATCCTAAAGGGTGAAGAAATCTCAACATCAAGGAAACAAGCAATCCAAATAAAAATGAGGTATAGGACTAAACAGAGAGTTCTCACAAGATGAAACACAAATAGCTGAGGAGCACTTTTTAAAATGTTTCACATCCTTAGCCATCACAACAAAGCAAATTAAAACTACTTTGAGATCTTTACCCAATCAGAATGTCCAAGACTAGTCTTTTAAAGAGTGACAGCACATGCTGGTGAAGATGTAGGGGAAGGGAAACACTTACTCGCTGGAATGGGAGTGCAAACTTGTACATTGCTATGGAAATCAGGGCGGAATTAAAAAAAAAACCTAGAAATAGATCTACAAAAAGTTCCAGCTGTACCATTTATGAGCATATAGCCAAGGACTCTTCATCTTACTTTTGAGATACTTGCTCATAATTACTCATTATTCCTCTATTCATCATAGTCATAAATTGGAAATAGCTGAGATGACTATCAAAAGATGAATGGATAATGAAAATATGGTATGTTTATACAGTGGAATATTATTCTTCTGTTAAGAAAAATTAAATGATGAAAATGGAGTAAACGAATGGAGCTAGAAACAATCTTCCTAAGTAATGTAACCTAGACCCCAAAAGACAAATGTTGCATGTTTTTTTTATATGTGGATGTTAGCTTTAGATATGTGTTTTTCAATTAGAATAATCATAGAAGTGTGGCAGCCCGTAAAGGACCAGGGAGGAAGGAGGGTATTTTCTTCCATGGAAGAATAAATAGAATATGGTGTTATAGAGATAAAAGGGAAAGAATAGGAGGATTAAGTGAGGAAGGAACATGAGAGAGCAGGGTACAGAAAGGTTTTTTGAAAAGCCAAACAGGAAATTATTACTGTAGAAGCTTCCTAACATACATATACATACAAAAGAAATTTACATGGAGTCACCATATAACAGGGGAGAGTAGCTAGACATTTTAAACCACCAAGTGAAACCCCTAGTGCTAGGAATGGATCTTCTGTCCATTTTGAAAGAAAGTCCCCTTCTTTCAAGGCTCAGAGATCTATGTGGAAGAGTAGATAAAAAGATTGAAAGATGGTAAGAACTAGACATGAGAAATGTCATCAAGGAAACAGCATCTTCCAGACAGAGCAGGACTGATACACATATCACAAAGACTTTGACAGCACCCATAAGACCTGCACAAGTTCAAACCAGAAAAAAAATTCCAGCTTGGAGAAAAGGAAGTGGACACAAAATCCCAACCCTTATTAAGAACCTATTTGCAATTGATACTTGATAGGAAAGGGAATATCAGTTTTCTCCAATGGGGAACCATTGGATATATCAATGACATTCTTGGGCAACCCTGATTCCCAGAGGTAGTTAGCCAATACAAAATGAACTTCATGGTTTTTTGTTCTTTTTGGTTTGTTTTTTGTTTGTTTGTTTGTTTGTTTGGGTTTTTGTTGGCTTTTGTTTTGTGTGTGTTTATATGTGTGTCTTGTTGGAGTTGTTTTTGTTTGACTGATTGATTTTCGTTTTCTGTATGTTAGGATTTTTTTGAGAGAGAGAGAGAGCTAGAAACAGAAAATATATGAAGTTTGGTGGATAGGAAGGTGGTAAAGTTCTTATAGGTGTTGGGGAAGTTAAAAATCAAAGGAGGATGGTAATAAAAACAGACATGCTTTGAAAGGAAATAATTTTACAAGTTTTAAACACTTTATATATAAATATTTGGTTAATAAACAATCAGAAAGCAGAATCACATTCATTATTTCATCAATGGCTATTGAATATCTAAGCGTTCATTTTGAAAATGCTCCCAGGTACCATTCATTATATGGATTTTGCTGGGATTATAGAATCTACAACATGCCATCAAAAGTGGAATCTGAGCACTTCAGCTCACTCCATCACTTCATTGGGGTCACCTTAGTGAATATTTTTTCTTCTCTTGTGTGGCAACATAAGGACTCCATCCCCCACCCCTCACCCCTCCATCCCTGCAGGGGACAGATACAAAAGTGTGGTAGGACAGGTGGGTGCCAAAGGACACAGGTTTAAGCATAGAAAGGGATACACATTAAGTCTGAAACAGGAAAGACATTCTCACGGAAGTTTTGAAGCCCAGCATAGACTGTTAAGGCTCTTTATCTTTTGGTAAGGAACATTCCAGGCCCAAGTTCCATTTTTTTATTTAGTAAGAAGGAATTGAAAACCGTACATATGGGGTTTTCTTCCTCAACAAAACAGCTGTTCCTCAGTATCCACAGTGGACTAGTTCAAAAATCCTGTCTTACCATCCTTTCTGCAGACACCAAAATCCATACACACTCAAATCTCTTATATTAAAAATGGCAGAGTATCTGCACAAACTAACACACATATTCTTGAAATCATCTCTAGATTACTTATAATACCTAGTGCAGTGTAAGTGGTATTTAAATAGATGTGTTACATATTTCAAGAAATACTGATGAGAAAAATCCTATGGATTTTTAGTATATACACATTTTTTCCTGAATATTTTCAACCCATAATTGATTGAATCTATAAATGTCAAAACTACAGATCTGAAAGGCTATTCGGACCTGATTGTAAAGAGCTACTTTTGCTGCAAAGACACAACTTTTAAAGATACACTTGCAGCACAGTTTGTCAGTTACTACAAAGGCAGAGTCTTTAAACAATCATACTCTAAAAATAGGTCTTCCCAGAAGAAGTGATACCTTATCAAAGAGTGAGCATTTAATCTTCATCGTAGAAAACAAACGTAGAGAACTGTAAAGGTTTGAAATTCCACCCTCTTAGTAAGCTGACAAGTTAGTTTACAATTGATTTATGGACACTGGCAGAAAACATGACATTCTTAAATGAAGCAGAAAGATTTTTGTTCACTAAAACCACAGAGGCAACAGCACTGTTATATTCATGTCCCAAGTGTGATGAGACAATGGTCAAATGACACTTGATACATAGGTGGTTGCACAGATAAGCACAGGGAGTCCAAATTTTTATAGCAGGTAATAAATATGTTCGCCCTTCATTCCAGAGGAAGGCATTATCTCCATAGTGGCTGTTCATCATATAAACATCCTGGAAATGATAAGCAACAGCAATTCTCAAACATACAGAAACGTGAGAGACCAATAAAGAATTATCCCCTAACAGATAATAGTCACATGACACAAATGCTTAAGAAGAACAATAGGGAAACACTAAGTGTGAAAGAGAAAAGATCCCCTCGCAAGGTGATAACATCAAGAAGCGCTGTGAAGATAAAAGCAACTTAAGCAAGGAGAGGTTTATTTCCGTTCTTGGTTTGAGGTTACGGTCCTTCACGGCCAAAAAGGCATAGAGGCAGAAAAATGGGGCAGATAGTCACATTGTATCCATACTCAGAGAGCCAAGAGAAATAATGTTGAGTCCTCAGCCCACTTCTCCTTACTATTCAGTCTGGAACTTCAACCCATGGGGTGATGCTACCCATGCCCACATCCAAGGAATGTTTTTTTCCTCCTTACTTAAACATCTGGAGACACTTTCAAAGATGCACCCGGGGGGGGGGCGGGTTTCCACAGTGATTATAAATGGAGGCAAGTAGACAACGAAAATCAACCATCACAATAGGATAGTGTTTGAAGCAAGAAAAAGAAAAATCAGAGTTTATGTATTTTTTTTAATTAAAAACTGTTATGGCCATAATTTTTTATCTCATTAGTGGTACAACTCAAATAAAAATTACAATATTTTCTTCAGTGGTGCAGCCACCAAATTGCCTGTGCTCCAGTAAATAATCTCTTACCCTCACTCATAAAGGTAGCCCTAATTAAACTCAGTTGAACAAAAAATAGATGTAAAAGTAGAAGGGGAACTTGTTAATGATTATGGGGTCAATGGAAGTGCATATATGTATGAAACTGACAAAAGTCAAATCAAATAAACCAATATATGAATAAAATAAATGAATAAGGGAAAAACCATGCAATAGCTTAATACACTTAAGATCTTTTTGTAGCTTGAGTTTTCCTGCCTGGCCCACAGTCAGGGCAAATCTCTCTCACCCGCCAGTCCCACAGCCACTCAGACCCAACCAAGTAAACACAGAGACTTATATTGGTTACAAACTGTATGGCCGTGGCAGGCTTCTTGCTAACTGTTCTTACAGCTTAAATTAATCCATTTCCATAAATCTATACCTTGCCACATGGCTTGTGGCTTACCGGGATCTTCACATGTGGCTTGTCTTGGTGGCGGCTGGCAGTGTCTCTCTCACCCAGCTTCCTGTTCTCTCAATTCTCCTCTGTTAGTCCCGCCTATACTTCCTGCCTGGTCACTGGCCAATCAGTGATTTATTTATTGACCAATCAGCAACACATGTGACATACAGACCATCCCACAGCATCTTTTTTTCCACAAAGCCAAATTTTCTTACAATTCCTTTCACAAACATCATTTGAGGTAGAAAAAAAAAAAAACTTAACAAACATGCTACCTGAATTTTTATTTTCTTTTAAAATTCTGTCTTCTAATTTCATTTACTTTCAGTCTGACTTAAGATCCAGAAAAAGGGCTGGATAGATGACTCAGAGGTTAAGGGCACTTGTTGCTTTTGCAGAGGACCGGGGTTCAGTTTCCCAGCACCAGCATTGTGGCTCAGAACCATCCATAACTCCAATTCCAGGACATTCTACCTTCCTGGATACAAGGCATGCATAAACGTACATACAAGTAGGCAAATACCCATACACATAAAAACAACTAAAGAACTTTTTTTTTTTTATATTTTTTTTTTTTAATTTTTATTTTGCAATACAATTCAGTTCTACATATCAGCCACAGATTCCCCTGTTCTCCCCCCTCCCGCCCCCCTCACCTTCCCCCCAGCCCGCCCCCCACTCCAATCTCCTCCAGGGCAAAGCCTTCCCCACAGACTGAGATCAACCTGGTGGACTCAGTCCAGGTAGGTCCAGTCCCCTCCTCCCATGCTGAGCCAAGGGACCCTGCATAGGCCCCAGGTTTCAAACAGCCAACTCATGCAATGAGCACAGGACCCGGTCCCACTGCCTGGATGCCTCCCAAACAGATCAGGCCAATCAACTGTCTCACCCACTCAGAGGGCCTGATCCAGTTGGTGACCCCTCAGCCATTGGTTCATATTTCATGTGTTTCCGTTTGTTTGGCTATTTGTCTCTGTGCTTTATCCGACCTTGGTCTCAACAATTCTCTCTCATATAAACCCTCCTCATTCTCGCTAATTGGACTCCCAGAGATCCACCTGGGGCCTAGTCATGGATCTCTGCCTCCAGGTCCATCAGTAGTTGGATGAGGTTTCTAGCACGACAATTAGGGTGTTTGGCCATCCCATCACCAGAGTAGGTCAGTTCGGATTGTCGCTCGACCATTGCCAGCAGTCTGTTGTGGGGGTATCTTTGTGGATTTCTGTGGGCCTCTCTAGCACTTTGTTTCTTCCTATTCTCATGTGGTCTTCATTTACCATGGTCTCCTATTCCTTGTTCTCCCTCTCTGTTTTTGATCCAGCTGGGATCTCCCACTCACCCAAGCTCTCTTTCCCTCGACCCTCGCCCTTCACTACCCCCACTCCTGTCCAGGCTGTTCATGTAGATCTCATTCCATTTCTCTGTCGTTGGGCGATCCCTGTGTCTTTCTTGGGGTCCTGTTTTCCAGGTAGCCTGCCTGGTGATGTGAGTAGCAGTCCAGTCATCCTTGTTCCACATCTAGTATCCTGTTATGAGTGAGTACATACCATGTTTGTCTTTCTGAGTCTGGTATACCTCACTCAGGATGATTTTTTCTAGATCCATCCATTTGTCTGCAAACCAAATACCAACACAATTCTTCACAGACCTGGAAAGAATAATACTCAACTTCATATGGAAAAACAAAAAACCCAGGATAGCCAAAAGAATCCTGTACAATAAAACAACCTCTGGAGGCATCACGATCCCTGACTTCAAGCTGTACTATAGAGCTACAGTAATAAAAACAGCTTGGTACTGGCATAAAAACCGACATGTGGACCAATGGAATCGAATTGAAGACCCTGATATTAATCCGCACACCTATGAACAAATAATTTTTGACAAAGAAGCCAAAAGTGCACAATGGAAAAAAGAAAGCATCTTCAACAAATGGTGCTGGCAAAACTGGATATCAACATGTAGAAGGCTGCAAATAGATCCATATCTATCACCGTGCACAAAACTTAAGTCCAAGTGGATCAAGGACCTCAACATAAATCCAGCTACTCTGAACCTGCTAGAAGAGAAAGTAGGAAGTAGTCTTGAACACATTGGCATAGGAGACCACTTTCTAAATAGAACACCAGTAGCACAGACACTGAGAGAAACAATCAATCAGTGGGACCTCTTGAAACTGAGAAGCTTTTGTAGGGCAAAGGAAACGGTCAACAAAGCAAAGCGACAGCCTACAGAATGGGAAAAGATCTTCACCAATCCCACATCTGACAGAGGACTGATATCCAGAATATATAAGGAACTCAAGAAATTAGACATCAAAATGCCCAACAGTCCAATTAAGAAATGGGCTATAGAACTAAACAGAGAATTCTCAACAGAGGAAACTCAAATGGCTGAAAGACATTTAAGGAATTGCTCAACATCCCTAATCATCAGGGAAATGCAAATCAAAACAACTCTGAGATACCACCTTACGCCTGTCAGAATGGCTAAGATCAAAAACACTGAAGACACCTTATGCTGGAGAGGATGTGGAGCTAGGGGAACTCTCCTCCACTGCTGGTGGGAATGCAAGCTTGTACAACCACTTTGGAAATCAATATGGCGATTTCTTAGAAAATTGGGAATCCATCTCCCCCAAGATCCAGCTATACCACTCTTGGGCATATACCCAAGGAATGCTCAACCACACCACAAGAGCACTTGTTCAGCTATGTTCATATCAGCGTTGTTTGTAATAGCCAGAACATGGAAACAACCTAGATGCCCTTCAACTGAAGAATGGATAAACAAAATGTGGTACATATACACAATGGAATACTAAAGAACTTTTTAAAGTTTTTGGTTTTTTGTTTGTTTTATAAATCCAGAAGCTGATGAGAATCATGTTGTGACTGGGGCTACTATAAAATGACAGGTCCTTCTAGGCACTTTCAATCACTAGCCAAATACAGTATTATTCTACAAAAGACTTAAAGGAAGCAAGGTATTAGAGCACACACTTGTAATCCCAGGACATGGAAGGCCGATGCAAAAGGTTCACAAGTTCAAGGCCAGTCACAGAAGAAGAATGTACATATTGAGAAGATGGATGGATCAATATATGATTGAATAGATAGACTCTTATCTATTTTTTGTGTTACTAATAAATATAATCTGACAAAGCTATTATCTAGTTCTAAAGATAAAATGGCCTAGAATCTAAACTTAACAAGTCCTTTCCAATTTCAGATCTTACCTCTGATAGCCTGAAACAAGAAAAGCAGTTGGTGCTAACAAACGTGGGAAGAGGAGAGTGTCACTGTGGCATATAACACAAACAAAGCTTCCTGGGTATCAGCCATGGCTCCAAAGGAATCTGAATTATTACCATATTCCACATAGTAATACACAATGAAATTGATGGATTCCAATTACCCTCTTAGCTAGAAATTCAAGTTCTAGGAAGTTGTCCTAGTGAAACTGTTATGGGTATGGGCAGAGATGTATTTACAGTGTTAGTCCATACAGCAGTATCTGTTGAAATATTTAAAATTCAAATATTAATAGTTCACTATCAATTCAATAAACTAATATTCCCTGTTGTGGAAATGTTATATGACCACTGAAACTTAATGTAGGGAACTGGGAATGTAGATTGGTGGAAGAGTGCTTGATAAGAATGAATGAGGTTCCAGCACTGTATGTGTGTGCACATGCATTTGTATGTATGTTTGTGTGTGTAAAATTAAAGTCAATGATATTTATAATATTTAAAAGTCAAATAATTTAAATACTTTGTGGGCTTTCTTTCTGAAATACACATGGCTGTAGACATAAGTAGATGTAAATATGAATAGAAAAATATATTTAAAGGACCACATACTCAAAAATCATCATTTGTCCTGTCTATTGAAATAACCCTCTGTTTGGTCTTTATTTCCTCTGGCTTCTAAACATTCTTCTACTCTGGAAAGACACAGTTGCAAACTGCAAACCCTGTCACCTTTTTTCAGTTAAAAATAGTGGAGCATTTCTTCCAGATTAAGGATAAATAGACGTTATCTTACAGCCTTCATCACAGCTGGCGTTCACACCAACAGTATGTTTGTGATCGCCCTTTGACGTCTCAGTGTGCCAAGTTCTCATTGCAGGACAACAGAATTTCACTTAGTTTATACGTCTATTTCAAAATTCAATCCTAACCAGCACATCTCTAAGACATCACCTTGTTGTACCCCTTAAGTTGATGCTACCTGTGTACAGATTGGAGGTAAATGATATACCATGACTTGTCCTAATCCCATAAAGGCCTAGGAATGGATTTGAGAAATGAATGACAGAGAAGAATAATTGGTACTACTACTCAGCTTGCTTTATCTATGTCTACACCCTCCCTATCTCTAACTCATATTATTCTACATTTGGGTTGAATATTTTTAGTGCCCACACATGAGGACGAATATGTGGTATTTTTTCTTGGTGTAGCTTATTTTATCGGAAAACTTTCCCCATTCTTATTTAAATTACAAGATTGTTTTCTTTGTGACTGAAGAACATTAATATATATTGTACATGCATGAATATAAATATATGTACATATATATATTCCATTCTCTTTGTCTAGAAATTCAAGAAAATTTAGATTGATTCTATACTTAGCTGTTCTGTATAACACCACATTTATATAGAAAGTGTAAGTTCTGGTATTTTATAACATAGTAGGATAACTGCAGTTTAGCATAATCTAATATACATTTTGTGAATATCTAAAAGAGAAATTTAAAGATGCCTAAATCAGGGAAATTCTGAGAATGAAATTCTAACTACTTTCATTGGATCTATGCACACACTGCATACATGTGTTGAAAATAACACTGAACTTCTTTAATATGTGCAACTGATATATGCTAAAATATAAATAAGATTGTTAAAGGTACACAGAAGACATGCCACACACAAAGCAGAGAATTTAACCAAATACATTAAGAGCCACAGAAAAACTCTAGCAGCTGACATGTTTTATGCATCTCAGTGACCAGGTGAAACTCTCAACTTATACATGGTGTGTGTATGTATATGTGTGTGTCATGTTTGTGTGTGTTTGTGTTATGTGTATGAGTAGGTGGTGTGGCTATGGGTGTGGTGTGTATGGTATGTGTGTACATGTGGTATGTGCTTTGGGTGTGTGTACTATGTGTGTATGGTGTATATTTGTGTGTGCTGTATGGGCATGGTATATGTGTGTGGCTATGCATGTATGGTATATTTATATATTTGTGTGGTGTGTATGTGGTGTGTATTTGGAGTATGCATGTGTATGGCATGCATGTGTGTATTTATGTGTGGTGAGTATGCACATGCAAGTGTTTTGTCTATGATTGTGTGTGTGGTATATGGGTGTATATGCATATAATGCTGGTGTGTGTGTATGCATATGTGTGCATGCGTGTATGTGCATGTGTGTTGTGTGTGCATGTGTGTATATGTATCTATATATGGTGAAATATATGTATGTGTGTGTATGTGTGTGCGTATGTGTTATGCACAAACTTCTTGCAAAGAAAATTTCTTTCAAAGTATAAGCAATCTTCTTGCTTGCTCAAGACCTATATTAATCATGTATATAGAGATAAATTCAACAAGTTGTGAATGGGCACCTCAGGAAGCTGATGGCCTAACAGACCCCAATCTCCAATATTCCATCCATATCAACATTCTTTTGGAAAGAGAAATAACACATCCTACATGGTAGACAGTGAACTCTTTTCCTCATAATTTTTCTTACTAGTCTTTCAGATTTTATGGTATGATATGTTCTGAACCTTTTAGTAAAATGAAGGTTTCTCATTTCAGCCTAACTGCTGCTAATCTGTTCCAAATGTTAACAATGCAAGTAAAGTCTGGTAGCCATCCCTGCACTTAGCTGATAATCGGAATAGAGCTGATCACCATCTGGTTTGGTTCAGAGTATAACTCGCTGCCTAATAGTGCAGAATTTGAGTTGGAAGTCCCTTGCATTTCATGAATGCCGCAAAAAGAATTTAAACAAACAGTGCTCCCCAATAGACATGAGTCTTTATTCATTGCTCTGTAGATTTGCTAAATATGGAATATCACATTACTAATTTTAGCAAATTCTAGGGTACATAAACAGCCCAAAACCTCTTAACATAAATTATGCCAGAGTTATTTAATGATAATTTACATGGTGATGCCTTTCCAGAGTTATGACAGAAACCCATTTTAGAAATAAAAAGCAAAATTTAAAATTGTATTTTGTTGCATGCCTCTCTTCCAAGTGCTGCTGTTGTAGATCTATGAAAATATGTTCTATTGCACCACATCAAGCATAAATTGGAAAATCTGATTTATCTAGAACTACTAGTGATTTTTGAACGGGTTGTTGTTTCAGACTAAATGTGTTTCACAAGTCCTTTTCAATTACAAATAATTTCAGTAACAATCTAGATTTATACAAAGGAATCTTTCTTCTAATTATATTAAATTAGAACCAGATCCAAAATTGTCTAAGAGTTTGAGAACTCAAACAATGAGTATTTAATAAGAAGAGTCATGTCCATCATATTCTCATTGTATTGCCAATACTTTGAATTATGCTTGGCACACAGTAAGTATCTCTTAAATGAATGAAGCCCAAGAGACCTATATGGAAATTAACAAGGCTTTGGCAACATTGTTCTATTTTCTTGAAAGTTCTGCTCTTTAAAGGAACATTTTTAAAGATAATCAAAGAATATAAAGTTTTTATGAGCATGCAAGGCCTTTAAAAGTATAACATCTATACTGGCAGAATAGTCATATTTCCTGTAGATTAATTACTCAATTATTATGTGTATATTCTACCTCCCCCCCAAACAAAAGCACAATATAGGAGATAGCCCTCCTTGACAAACTTCATCAGAGTGTTAGCATACGTACAAATATCTCAAGATTCCCCCTACACTACAAGGAAACAAAATTTATGTAGGTATTTCTGTGTCAGAAGGAAAAGACCAAGAGAAGACAAAAGAAACAGAGACCCACTTGTTGATACACCCAGGAATCCCATTAAAACACTAAACTAGAAACCACAATACATATGCAAAGGACCTGGTACAGACCTGTGCAGGCCCTCTGTGTTCTGCCTCAGTCTCTGAGAGTTCATATGAGCTTTGCTCATGTTGATTTACACAGTCTTATTTTCTTGGTGTCCTCCATCCCCTCTGGCTATTACACTCTTTCAGTCTCCTCTTCCACCAGCTTCCCTGAGCCCTGAGGGGAGAGATTTGTTGGAGACATCTTGTTTAGGGCTGGGTGTTCTAAGGTCTTTCATTCTCTGCATAAGTTTTGGCTGTGGGTTCCTGTGTTTGTTCTCATTTACTGCAGGAAGAAGCTTCTCTGATGATGAGTGAGCAAGACACTGATCTATGAGTATAGCACAATGTCATTTAGGAATCATTTTATTACTACTTTTTTGATATAACGGTTGTATTTTGTTATCATTGTTGGCGGTAAGAACTGTGATTTTTATCATGAGTTAAAAGGTCCAAATAAAAGCCTGACTATGGAAGGCTGAAGTTTTAGTCCTTTAATACAGGTTGCCACATCTATTTTTAGGCAGATCCATGTTCTAAGGTACATAAAGGGGTAAAAGTATATTACTAAAGGCCTACCAATTTGACATTTTAAGTGCATCCAATGAATAATCTTCCCAGAACCTGTTGAGATCAGGAAGTTCTTTAAACTTCATTTTTCTTCTATATCTCCTAGCTGACCTGCCTGCTAAAAAGAGCACCTCTCATCTTCTAGCCAAAAAGCTAATGTCTTTGAACAATGGCTGCTGTTCTTTTAACTGTCTGATTTTTCTGATTTCTATATTTAAGCAAGGTTGGGGTCAAACAGCAAACTTATTTCTCTGTTCTGTTTCCTTGCCTCCCCTTTCAAACTTCCCATCCCCTTTTCAGGCTCTGGACATTGTGTGTCAGGAGCCTGTTGTGTACTTGCTTGGTCATCTATTAAACATGACTCTGCTGAGGGGAGTGGTACCTCTGTGGCATATTATAACTTGTGCCAATAAATCCCCACGGTATCAGGAAAATTCCTTTGCACCGTGATGAAGGCACCTTCTAACAGCCAAGAAAGGAAACACTACTCCACATCTGCACCTTAAAAGAAACTTCAAGTACTTTGTTTTTCTTTTCTCTCTGACAGCTCTGCACTCTTGGAAGTGAAGCAGAATTGGGTCTGCTTAATGCTTGGAAAGAAGACAGAGGCACCCAACAGGGTAGGTTTTCACCCCCCCTACACACACACACACACACACACACACACACACACACACACACACACACACAATCCATGCTCACCTCACCTGTTTAGAGCAATGTGGTAGAGAGTCAACAGAATTCAAGAATATTCTGTATGGGGAGGTGGGAACAGAGGGGTGTAACGGGGAGGGACTGTGAGGAGAGGAGGGAGGGAAACTGTGGCAGGGATGAAAAATAAAGAAATTGATAGAGAAATGAATAGAATTGTAGAAAAGAAAAATTACAAACCTTCACTGTGCCCAAATTCTTAGGATAGGTCTTTTAAAGACTCAATTCTAAAAGTGATCTCATGATAAAAGTCTACTTGTTCATAATGTTTGGAAATGGGCTAGAATGAGAAGTAATATCACTCTATTTTAAAGGTAAGGTAAAGTGAAATACGTGTAATTTTGGAAATACCTCTGCCCTTGCCAGGTCTGTTCTCAAATACTACTCCCCAATAGATCATACTAGCCTTACACTCTTTAAACATATCCTTTTTCCGCAGGAAACTCCAACTCAAGTGCAGCATTCTGCTTGAACCTGAGTTATTAAAACCTTACTAAACAGTCTTCTGAATATTTTAGCTACAGTCTCTACTATATAGAAGTATTTTCCATGTGTCAATCATAACTACCCACCAGACCTTTGCAAATGGCTAAACTATTTAAAGCTTAAGTTCTACGTGTGTGTGTGTGTGTGTGTGTGTGTGTGTGTGTGTGTGTGTGTATGTGATCTACAAGTTGTGTGGTCCTGAACAGTTCTTGAAATCCACTGCACTGGAGGTGCCTTCTCTTTCCTACAGAACTAACAGCCCCTAACTTGTTGGGGTATTTTAAATAATCAATGATGGCTCATTTCCTTATTGACTTGAAAGTATCTTCAGGATCACCTCTCTAATCATTAGTCTCTAGCGCATGACATTATGAACCCAAGAGATTGATACTGAGATGAATTAGTGTAGTGTGGACTTTGCTTGAGACACTGATGCTTTAGTTCCCTCCTAACAGTTAACCTTGTTTTTTATTTTGTTCATCTCAAATAAAAGACCAAAGAGACACACGCATGAACTGTGGTGATGGTTTCTATTCAAAATAAAGTAAGATATCTTAAATATATCTACATTCTAGGTATGGAATTTACAATATCATTTAAAAATTTAATGTACCCATTGAAAATTCAGAAAAGATGAGGCAGCTTTACATGGTGGCCACATGATGATCACAAACTCTAGATATAGAAATTACTATTGTTCTTATACTATACTTTTAAGATACAGAAAATATTAGAAAAAGTTAGGAAAGCTTTCTGATTAAATATATAGATGGTTTGTGAAAGTAAAACATGCATCCAGTTCTGTGTGAAAAATCCTTTCTGAATATTGTCTTGTTCTTATTAGTTCTATAATTGCCTTCCACTTCTCTAAATGCTTACACCTCCCTTAATTCTCCATAATTACTGTATTCTCCATCATAACCTCTTGTCTCTAGACACTGTTTCTGATCATTTCCTCAGAAATTCTTGAATTCACTATCTCCTCCACTATATCTACTCTGGTGATTGACTACTTTTCCCATTGACTTTTAAATTTGAACAACCAATTCCAGAAGTTCTGTATAGGTGCTCAAAACCCACTTGTTAACTATGTTCTCAAGGTTCTCTTTCACTCCTTCAAGCTTATTAAATACTGTTTTATGTTTAGTTTGATAACTCTGATGTTAATAGTTCCTGTAACTTACTTTGGGTCCTTATGTTTCAATCCTTCTTACTTATGACATCTTGCATTCCTGGTGTTGTATGAATTTTTTGACTGTGAGTGTTTATCTTGCTTGTAACTCTTTCTGTAGAATGTGGTTGAGATCTAGGTTCAAGCTGAACACTTCAATGTGATTTGTGTTCCTGTAGGTCACCAAAATCACCAAAGTCATGTATGGACATTCAAAGCTAAATTCTTTATTTAAGATATTTCTTTTCTTTTTTCGTTTTTTGTTTTGTTTTGTTTTGTTTTGATTAATTGAGGACTAACTTGTGCTGATATATTTTTCAAGGAAGTTCTTACTTTTGTTTTTCACTTTGCTCACATTAGTTTTAATACAGACAATTTTCTTAATATTTTCTTTTTCATTTTAGTCTTTCAGATTTCTGTTTGGGTAGATAGGTATTTTATATTCCATACCAAGAGCAAAAACCAGAATTTAACTTTCATGGTTTCTAGTTTGTTTTCAGACATGGATTTTGGTTTTACCAACTTATAAAAGCATTTAAAAATATAAGAGCATTTTAATTTATCTAGGTTTTTGAAAAAGGTGTTCAAAAGATAGTAGTAAGCTACTAACTAAACCTAAACAAATACAATCTAGATGAATACAACACAATGGATATCTATCCATCCTTAGTGGTTATATCAGTTTCCTCTCTATTGCTGTGATTAAACACTCTTATAAAAGTAACCTAGAGGAGAAAGGGTTTTTGTTTTTGTTAGTCACATCCAGAATCAATAGCAGAGAGAGAATGCGTCCATTGCCAGTGCTTAATTGGTTTTCTCTTTTTCATTTAGTTCAGGATTCAGCCCATAAATTAATCCAATTGACTACAGTTTTTCACAGCCATAGGCACAGCCCACCCTCATATAAACATTCTCCTTAAATGGTTCTAGATTTGGTCAAGGGAACAAAATGAATCAACACAATAGTCCACTCAATTTTTATTTTTTTTTTAAATTTAGTTTGTAAAAATTATTTTACTTCCCGCCCTGTAGTATGTCTCCTCTCTTCTCTGTTCTAGGGCTTATACATTTTTCAAATGAAGCCTCAATTCTGTACTTTGTATTTCTAAAGTGAAAGCTAAAACAGATTTACTTAATACGGGCAGCTAAACCAGGTCTGCCTGATTAATCTAGATTGACATTTGTACAAGGGTATCATTTCAGACTTCTGGGAAAAGAGAAAGCAGGTGGATTCCAACAAACTAAGAACTGATAAATCTAGATGGAATGAAGGGATTTTGGGGGAGGCTCTGAAAGATAGTATACTTTCTTTTACTTCCCATGCCAGTGTGTTTTCCTGGTGCTAATGTTAAAAGACTGAGTTTTAGATAAGTAAATGTATTATACATAAAAGACAAGTTCTTAAGTCAGGTTGTTTATATATGTCCCATTTAAAAGGCTTATATATTTGAAATCAGATGCATTAATTAAAGCATGATAGATTTGTGTCAGTAAATGCAGATGTATGTGTCTAAGGATATGTGTTAATTTCCAGTAGCTATTATTTTATAATAACTATTAAAGGAACTAATTTCTGTCAATACACACATTGCTAACTCAGAATTAAGGCAAGGCTCAGAGAGTAGAAAAGATGAGCAACTTAAAAGGAATTAAAAAATAAGCAACAGGAAAATGAGACATCTGCCACTTGGGAAATATGAGGGGTTCTTGATGTCACTGAAAGTCACAGTAATTCAGCAGGATGCCTTCACTATCTACATGGCCATGGAGAAACTTTGCGTTTTGTGTAGAGTAAAGGTGGGCAATTTCCTCAGACATGCAGTAGAACAGCAATTATTTGAATCACTAAATAAATTCCCTATATTTATGTAGTATAATTAGCAATTTTAAAAACCTTAAAACTTGTTTAAGCCAGGTGTGATAGCCCAGTCCTACCATCATAGCACTTGGGAGACTGAGCAGGAGCTTTATGACTTTGAGGCCAGACTGTGCTATATAGTACGACCTTGCCTAAATAATAGTAACTACAAAAATTCTGTATTTAGAGCAAATTTTTGTGTTAGAAAAGTTTATTCTTAATCCAGTTTTGCTAATAAATATGTATACTTTTGTTTGTTGCTTGTTTATTTTTTTAATACCTTGTTTTGGTACAAAATCATGTGGTATATCCCAATTTGGACTCAAACTCTGCTTCTCCTACATCAATCATTCAAGTGCTAGGATTATAGACATGTATCACTATACCTAGGGATATGTCTTTCATATTTTGAGATGGAAAAAAAAGTTGTTTGAAATTAAGAAGTAGCTTTCAAGGTCAATCAAAAGAATCATACAAAAATGTCAGGACATGGTCCAGGAATGGAGTCATGTGAGGGGAATTCTGAGTGCTGGTAAAAAACTCCAAGGAAACAAGAATCTTGTAACCTCAATTCCTTCAAAACACAGAACCAATCTTGGGATGTGCTTCCATGCTCCTCCCAGGTGCAGTGGATAGGAGTGAGTTTACTTCAGATTACTCATATTGCTTGTTGATAATATTCAATTAAATGTTTAAACTATCATTTAGATGCCTCTATGGAAAAACGTGTTTTTGCCACATAGAGCTTGTCCTTGTGATTGTATACAGCGTGAATTCTGAGAGCTTTACTCATTCCACCTTTCTTAGCCCTCAGAAAATAAGTTGTCTGGAGATTTGAATAAAGTTGGCTATTGCATGGGACTTTAGTCTGCCTTATTTATCAGCGCCATTCTCCCAGATCCAACTTGCCTCTAGAGTTGACACAAAACACCTCTTATAACCATGAAGTGAGAGGACATACTGTTGTTGATTATCTCAAACTCCACAAAGAAAATGCACATTTAAATAAAATGAATGATACAGGCCAGTAAAATCACTGGTAATGAAGAAAAGAATCAGACATACAACCAAGGGAAGAGTTTAACTTTCCTCAAAATATTTGCAAGATTTTGGATTAGTATACTGTATTGTGTCTATTTCTTGAACATAGCTACATTCTATTACTTTGCTCAGTATAAATCCATAGAGATACACACGTGGCATTTTCATGTCACAAATGTTGGATTGAATCATAGCTTTTCTCACCCTGAACCAATTATTCTCCTTGAGTTAATCGTAAGAAGAAGAAAACATAGAACTAGCAGATACATGACTGGTGAAATAAATTTCTTTAGCATATAATTCAAAGAGGAAGATTCTAGGAACTTTGGACTCAGGCTGTTTGAGATCCCTTCTGTCTACAGAAGGTATGTTATATGACTCCTGTTGGGCAACTCACAAAACAGCTACAGGCACAAGTTTGGCAGTTTAACATTTACAACGTGTGTTTGAGCTGGCTTTTACCAGGTGACTATCTTATTTCATGAAATCCAAATCTGCCACACTGTTCAACATCCTTCTAGTTAAGTCATACTGTGTAAAAAAATCTGCCAGGAAGGAGATGGCAAAATAATAGAGTTCTCAGCTTTAAGGAATCAAGAGCTAGGTACTGACTCAAATCACAGGAACAAACAGTGAATTTGACTAAAAAGAAGCTAAGGAATTTGCACGTTGAAGGTCCTGGGTTTAATCCCCAGGTATAAGCTGGGAATAGCTGAACAATACTTAGAATTCAGCAAGTAAATAATTTAGTGAATTTTCAAGAGAAAAATAAATCAATGACCCGTAAGCTAAGGAGACCAGAATTGCCATCGAAAGAAATCAGATTCC
This sequence comes from Peromyscus eremicus, assembly GCF_949786415.1. Classification (NCBI taxonomy): domain Eukaryota; kingdom Metazoa; phylum Chordata; class Mammalia; order Rodentia; family Cricetidae; genus Peromyscus; species Peromyscus eremicus. The sequence continues at coordinate 56,187,164 of NC_081436.1, forward strand.
ACTTCTTATTTTAGGTTCTGAGGTCTTTGATTCTATTGAATTACTTTCTTATAAATTCTTTGTTTGGAAGGAACTCAAATGGTTAATGTAGTCTTTTATTGTACAGAACATTTTCTATCTGACCTGCAGTTGTTTATTACAGAACAAGGTTATTTGCCGGGTGGTAGAATATGATCACCTGTGATTTGAATTCTTTACTCTACTCAGGCCACTCCATAATCCTAACCTATGAAACGTTTTTTGCCTTGTTAGTTTTGGGAGGAAATATGTGGCTTTTGGTCTGGGTAAAAGTATAAGCTTGGTATTTTAAAACATAAAAACAGGATCTAAAGGTCATTTATCAGTTCTAGCCTTCATTTAATATAATTTATTCCTTCAGATTGTCCCTCTCAAAATTTTAATTAAAAAGAAACTTTCCTAGATTGAAGTACCAAGAATAGATATATCCATATTTAAACAGGAAAGGGTACTTGCCATGGAATCATGAAGACCTGACTTCAGATCCCCAGAACACATATAAAGCTCTGTGTAGTATCTCACTTGCAATCCAGGCACTGGGGAGGCAGAGGCAGGAGGACCTGTAAGGCTTGCTGGCCTGCCAGTCTAGCTGAATTGGTAACCACTAGGTTCAGTTAGAGATCCTATCTCAATAACTAAAAGAAGAACAATTGAGGAAGCCACACACACATCAACCACAGGCCTCCAAACACGTGCCCAAATGTGCCCATATACCAGTACAGCCATGCTACACACACACACACACACACACACACACACACACACACACGACAAAAATAAATAAAATGGGAAGAGAACACTAGCTCATAATCCGTTTACAAAATCCCAGATCCAATTTTATCATTTGCTCTTAAGAAATGAAGGTCTGTGCTCGCTTCGGCAGCACATATACTAAAAAAAAGAAATGAAGGTCTGATAAGCATAAGACAACATTTTGTGTGGCAAAGAACTGCCTTTTTTTCCTCATTTTCAAACGCAAACCTCTTGTGGACAGTTGTGTTTAACTTCTTCCCACCTCTTACATATGGCCAGTCTTTTGTTTTCCAAAGGATGTTTTAATCCAGGGCTCTGGTGCAGGGCTGCTAATCTCGTTCATTTCCTTGCTATAAAGATTTAGTAATTTTTTGAGCCACAGTGATGTTGTAAGAGATGTTGTAAGCACGCATAAAACTGTGTGCTAAGTGGGTAAAATAATGTCATCTTTTATAGCTGTGCTAAAAACTGGTGCTCTTTGTTTTCTGGGTCTCAAGCTAATCTATTTGACAGTGTTTTGAAAAATCAAGCTTGAATGTTTACAAATAGAATTTCCAAGAGTTTTACCTTTGTATTAAATAGTGGCAAGTAGTTATTCTCACATAAAAGAAACATCATTTTCAGCATGTATATTCACGCATTAAGTGGATTTTTCAAAAATGTTTCGCATATCTTTCCAAAAGAGCATTTCCAGATGCCATAAAAGCCAAATGTTGGAGCTCTTAACATAGAAAAACACCTATAGATCTGAAATGAGCATCTTTATCAGAATCTATGAATTAAATAATTAAAAATACTAAATTGTAACTATATACTTTATAAGATGTGTATGCAAAATTAATATAAATATCCTTTTGTTGTTTTTCAAGTCTTCCTACTTATTGAGTTTTCACATTCCATAAACGATGTGGGGAATTAAAAATTCAAGTAAGAAATGTTTTTGAAAATTGTGGGAGTATCATAAGATCTGAATCTTGAAAAGGAAGTTTTATTTGGTAGAAATTCAGGGTGATGATAGGGAAAGTGGGCCACTACTGTGAAAAGTCTAGATCCCAGTTTAATAAACTACATTTCACCCTCTGATTTTAAGAAGAAAACTTCACTGGGATGGTATCACATATTAAGTTAGTATCTATGGTGGCTTTCTCACTATAATGGCAAAGCTGAAGAATTGTGGAAGACTATGTGGGTCACAAATACTAAAATATTTTCTACATATTTGATCTACATCACAATGGATACTATAAACTACAGACAGGCTTTTGGATTTTATCCTACAACATGAGCCCTATAGGAATTCTGTGAAAAGAGAAACACAAGTTCAATTCAGACCTACAAAGGTCACTATCGACTCTAGTCTTTCATTGATCACCCTCAGAACAAAACAACAAAAATAGCAATATCCAAAACCACCTTCAGTTCCTAGTCTTCCTCACTGAGTCCCCTGTCAGCAAGTGTTGATTAAGCATCCAATATGTAGGGTCTCTTTGCATTTCAAGACTTGAATTAAATTGGCGAACTGAAGCTTTCCTATATAGACACAATAGAGAGGCCACTATCTCAGTGCATGCAAAGGATTTTGAAAATACAAACAGAGCTAAGCTTATGATGTTAGCAAGAGTTTTCTTCAACACAACATATGAAGAAACAAGTTATGGGGAAGGGGTTATTTTAGTTCTCAGTTCCAGAGGTTTCTATCCATAGTCCCCGACTCACTGCTCTGGTGCTTTAGTAAGATAGTACATCATGAAAGAAAAGCATAGTGTCAGAAAACTTCCCATCTCCTGCATGGCAGCAGCCCAGGAACCAAGAGAATAAACTGAGGCCCATGAGCTTCCTTCCTTCCATTTTATTTCATCTGGATTCCCAATCTATTAAATATATATCATTCACACTCAAGGTGACCCCCTCTCTGGAAACGGATTTGCAGACACACAGAAGTGACCTTTACTAATCTATGCATCTCTCAATCCAATCCTCTTGACACCAAGGTCAGGTATCACAAGTCAACTTGACATCAAAACCCATGTTTTCTGTTCTGGGCTGCCAAAAGTTCTATGTCTATATCATAATGGATAGGTTAATCTTCAAGAGTACCCATAGTCATAACCATTTCAGTGTTATTCAGAAGTGCAAGTTCAAAGCCTCCTCTGAAAATCAAGTCAAACTACTATAACTGTATACCCTGTAAAATTTAAAAAGGCAATTATATATTTCCAGCATACAATAGCACTGGGTAAATATTCCTGCTCCAAGAAGGAAAACTAGGAGAACAGGAAGGCAGATTGAACCAAATCAACACTGTGACAGAGGTGAAATATTAAATGCCATAGCTCCAGGCTGACAAGTGGTTCAGTGGGTAGAGGCACTTGTCACCAGAGCTCACAACCTGAGTCCCATCCACAGAACACACATGGCAGGAGAAAAGAAGTAATTCTTGCAGTTGTCCTCTGATTTCCACATCCATGTCCATCTCCCTATACACAAAATAAAGATAATAAACAGACACGCACACACACACACACACCCACCCACCCACACACACACACACACACACCCTGTACCTTCTTGTCCAGTACTGACTGAAGCATGTGGTAGGATGGTGTAGACTTCTACCGGCAGTCTATGCAGCCTCTCTCCTGTGCTGACTTCCTGTTGCTTGCTGCTCTCCTTGGCAAATATTTCATGTGTCCAAGCACTGGAATTACATGTGTGTACTATCGCATGTAGCTTATTAAACATGTATGCTGGACATCCAAACTGAGATCCTCATACACTTTTGACAACCATTTCCTCAATTCAGCTTTTATTTCAACATTTCTGTCAGCATTTGGTCCTTGGAGCTCCTGTATTATACTCTACTTACATCATTTAAGGACTTCTTTACTCACGTATCTACATTTTTCCAAATTGTTCCCACAAGCCACTTCCAAAGGCTCTGAACTACATGGTTACGTAGGCACAACAATGACCCCGATTCTTGTACCAGTTTTCTGTGCTCAGGAGACTCAACTAAAAAATATCTGACGGACACAGCTCAAGGAAGGGTTTGTTGTGGTTTATTTCTTCAAAGATTTCAGTCTCAGTGATGTACACACTGTGCTGGAGGACAGCTTTTTAGCTCATGACAGCTAGGAATCTGTCCTGGTTGGTATTTCCTGTCAACTTGACACAAGTAGAGTTATCTAGGAAGAGGAACCTCAATTGAAAATCTGCATCCATAAGAATGCCAGTAGGCAAGCCTGTGGGGCATTTTCTTAGAGACTGACATGGGAAAGCCTGGCTCACTGTGTGTGGTGTCACCCCTAGGCAGGTCCTGGCTTGCTTAAGATGTAGGCTAAGCAGGTCACAAGGGACAAGCCAGGAAGCAGTGATCCTCCATGGCTTCTGCTTCAGTTCCTGACTCCAGGTTCTAGCCTTGAGTTTCTGCTCTGAATTCCCTCAGTGATGGACTATTACCTGAGAGCTGTAAATGAATAAACCCTTTCCTCCCCAAGTTGCTTTAGGTCAAAGTGTTCCATCATGCAATAGAAAACTCTAACTAAAACAAAAGCCAAGAGAAAATGCTTGTAGTGAGTAAGTAACTTATTTTAAACTTTAACCAAAACAATCTAATGTCCACAGCCTTAATACTCTAACTGTATGTTAGTAAAATGTACTTTTCTATATGTGTTTTAATGTATTAATTTTTAGTTTTCCAAGGTAATTTTTTAATTATTCAAATTTTATCTTATTTATGATTCCAGTTGCAAAGATGGATAGCATCCCATGTAGCTCAACTTTAAAAAATGATATTCCTATTTTAAAGTGCCTTGCAATAAATATATATGTTGTCTATACTTTATTTCCTATTAAATGGTGTATTATTAAGGCAGTCACATAAGTGAATGAAAAACAGTTTTTACTAGACTGTGGTGTTTCTCACCACATCTACATCTTAAGTTTTAATATTTCTAATATCTGCTCATTTCCCTCCTCTTAATTCCTGAAGGGTTGTTTTTTTTGTTTTGTTTTGTTTTGCCTCCTCAGGTAAAATACTCTGTGCACTCCTTTCTCCATCAGTTCAGGTCTGCTTTACATTCATGACAATAAGACAATGTTACTCCCAATACTTCAGTAAATTTCAATTATGTACTGATAAAGTATACTTTTCGTAGCATGACATATATGTGACTATAGTGTGACTCTCTGATAATGTGACTATTTTTCTGTTTTTCCTTTTAGATTCCTACAACATCCTGCTTTTTATTTGATAGATCCTGAACTAAATTTTGTCTGGAAACTTCTGAGGATTGTATTCATATATTTCCCACATTAGTTGCTCTTTTTTTAAAAATTTACAAATGTGTATTTGATTGTACCACTTGTTTTTTCTTCATCTGTTGACAAAATACAAGCATTAGCACATTTCCATAGACGTTCTTTAAAAATTTAAGTTGGCATCTACTTTAAAAAGACAGAATATCTATGATCCTACAAAATCAAAAATTGTGCTTTGCAGTGGTATTGACTCACAATGACTACAAGTAAGACCCAAGTAAGGTAGAAGTAGAATCCATAATCTTCTTGGATTATAGATAAAAATCCAAGTAATTTAATTACTAACCATCCTTTTGCTCTCCATTATTTAACATTTAACATTTAACAACCATTTTGTCTTCCTTTTCCAGCCTTCAAATTATCAATACTATGAACTACCCTGATGCGTGCTATCATTTGTGGAAATCAATATTCATGAAGTCCTTAAAAATGATCATCTTAGATCTTTCTAACTTGAAGTCAACATCAGACATGTACTACCAAGATCAGAGTTTGGTATCCATCCTGGTTAAGACTCTATTAAGCCTTGGGCATACAAGGTAAGAATGAGTAACATATCACACACAAAGCCCAAAGCCCAATTCTAATGTGAAAGCAAGAAATGCATATTCTGCATACCACAGAATGCGACTTGCCTCTTCTATACGCTGAAACCTATTTTGAGGCCTCTGACAACTGTATCATCTTCTGAGTTCTGTTCTTCCTGTTCATTATTACACACAGAACTCTGTAAATTATATTTCCTATATTCTCTTTCCTTTACAATTATTTTCTTTCAACTCTCAAAATTGCAACAAGCCTTACACTCTAGTCCTTAAACCCCTGCTCTCCTCTCTCTGCATTAAATTTCCCATAAGTTACTATTTGGGTATTTACCACTCACCAGGTTCTAGAGGATAATGATCCCACAAAAGGACAGTTGCATTTGTCTTAAAATGAGCATGAAAACTATTTCTTAAATTCTCACCTACAAATGAAACATAACTTGTAAGTACAGTTGAGCAAGAATGAGAAAGATCATCAAGGATCAATGACAATTGCCCCAAGTGTCATCATAGCCCCGCCTGAGAACCAAAAGATCACTACTGGACATCACGAAGGCATTGGTTATTACATAGTTTTAAAGAAGCTACTTCTGTTCCCTTAAAATGAAATTTATATCCATAATCAGTGGTTGATGAAAGATAACATATGAAAATGCTGAAATATGATAAATGTGTAAATTTACCTCAAATTGACCAACCTTGGAACCATTTGGATCATCATTTTTAAACATGTATCACTACTTCTTCATGTCAAAAACTGATGCTGATTAAACATAGTGATGCTTCTATCCAATTTGACTTTTGATGGGAGTAAAAGCTACTGTACGTAGTATATATGTGGAGATACACTAAGTAGCAACACCATCTCTACTGATCAGGGTTATGTAGAATAATAGAACAGAGTGCCTGCATTAGGAAATATGATTTACTAGAATGGCTTATATGGACTAGGCAATCCAAGAATGGCTGCACACTGGGCAGGTTGATAAACCAGTAACAGCTCAATGCACAGAGCATCTCAGCAGTCCCAGTATAGTCCTGAAGACCTGGGAGATTCCTGCAGAGTCAAAGTTCTTCAGTCCCGAGAGGCAGCAGTAGCAACAATGGGATAGTTGTACTTATCAATGAGGGGCAAGACAGGAAACTCTGATTTTCTCCTGCAACCTATCTCTTTGTATTTGGACTGATGTTAGAAGGTTCTACCCATCTCCTTTCAGAGCATCTTCTTCCTTGGGTAATCCTTCCTGGAAATTAACTCAGAGACCTACCCATAGGAATACCTCTTAGTGTATTTCAGATCTCATCAAATAGACAGTCAAAATTAACCATCACATCATAATATGAGAATAAAATAGAATAATTCTGAAACTTTGTTTTTGCTAAAGTCATCTTTATAATATGGCATGGAAACTGGAAAATAAATTCTTGAAGTGTCAAAATCATGCATTATTATGAAAGAGGTTATTCATTCAAAAGGTTTAGAAATAAGCATCTAATCAGTAGAAAATAAAAGCAATTGCATGGAATTTTTTTAATTTAAAGGCTTTTATTGTTCCAGAAAAAGGTGCAGTTTAGTGTTCTATCACCCAAGATAACTACTACTAGTTTTTATTGAACACTGTCATGAAATTTTAAGTGTACTTCAAATGAGCAGAGACAAATATTTTTAATAATAATCCTGATTGTTTAAAAAATAGGAAAATAACACTGAAATTTAAACCAAAGCTCTTACATAAAAATATGGTTAGCAAAACATTCTTCTAAGATAAGTGAAAAATATAAGAATTGATATCACTTTTGAAATCATGTATTTTACCTTTAAATGAAAGCTCATCACTCTCAACTTTCTCTTAAGATCAAGGCATAACTGTTACAGTCTACAACAAAAATCCCCAGTGGTGTTAGTTGTATAGTTAAAAAAATAAATAGTAGTAATAAAGATACTGTCCCAGAGGCATTTTAGATTAATTGAAAATTACAGATATTCCTTATAAGTTTTTTTTAATTTTATAATTTAATTTAATTTTACATATCAGCCACAGATTCCCTTGTTCTCCCCCCTCCTGCCCGCCCGCCCCCTGCCTTCACTCCAGCCCACCCCCCATTCCCATCTCCTCCAGAGCAAAAACTCCCCTGGGGATTGAGTTCAACCTGGTAGATTCAGTCCAGGCAGGTCCAGTCCCCTCATCCCAGGCTGAGCCAAGTGTCCCTGTATAAGCCCCAGGTTCCAAACAGTCAGCTCATGCACTGAGGACAGGTCCTGGTCCCACTGCCTGGATGCCTCCCAAACAGATCAAGCTAATCAACTGTCTCACTTATCCAGAGGGCCTGATCCAGTTGGGGGCTCCTCAGCTATTGGTTCATAGTTCATGTGTTTCCATTCATTTGGCTATTTGTCCCTGTGCTTTTTCCAATCTTGGTCTCAACAATTCTCGCTCATACAAACCCTCCTCTTTCTCGCCAATTGGACTCCTGGAGCTCCACCTGGGGCCTGGCCGTGGATCTCTGCATCCGGTTCCCTCAGTCATTGGATGAGGTTTCTAACACAACAATTAGGGTGTTTGGCCATCCTATCACCAGAGTAGGTCATTTTGGGCTTTCTCTCAACCATTGCCAGTAGTCTACTGTGGAGGTATCTTTGTGGATTTCTGTGGACCTCTCTAGCACTTTGCTTCTTCCTATTCTCATGTGGTCTTCATTTATCATGGTCTCTTATTCCTTCTTCTCTCTGTTCTTGATCCAGCTGGGATCTCCTGCTCCCCTAAGCTCTCTTTCCCTCAACCCTTGCCCTTCATTACCCCACTCACGTCTAGGTTGTTCATGTAGATCTCATCCATTTCTCTGTCATTGGGTGATCCCTGTGTCTTTCTCGAGGTCCTGTTTTCTAGGTAGCCTCCCTGGAGTTGTGAGTAGCAGTCTAGTCATCTTTGTTTTACATCTAGTATCCTCGAAAACACAGGCAATAGATAATGCCACAGCAGTAAACCCCAAAGAGAAGTACACACACTACCACCAAAAAATAACAGGAATGAACAATCACTGGTCATTAATATCCTTCAATATCAATGGACTTAATTCACCTATAAAAAGACACAGGCTTACAGAATGGATATGAAAGCAGGACCCATCTTTCTGTTGCATACAAGAAACACACCTCAAATTCAAAGATAGATACTACCTAAGAATAAAAGGCTGGGAAAAGACTTTCCAATCAAATGGTCTTAAGAAGCAAGCAGACGTAGCCATCCTAATATCCAGCAAAATAGACTTCAAACTAAAATCAATCAAAAGAGATCAAGAAGGGCATTACATACTCATCATAGGAAAGATCCACCAAGATGAAGTTTCAATCCTTATAAGTTTTAAATTGAATTGGAAATATCTGTTCTAATATACAAATGCTGTGCCTCATCCTTTCCATTGGTTTTCTAAATGCTTTATCCTAGCAAGAAAGACATAAAACCAGTGCCTGAAAAGATGTTTTGTTTTCTCATCCTTATGACTGGGGCATGCCATGCAATGATGGAGTATGCTGACCATGGTGGCATATGCCTTCAATCCTAGCACTTGGGAGGCAGAGGTTGAAGGATCTCTGAGTTCCAGTACAGCCTGGTCTACATAGCAAGTTCTTGGATGGCCAGGGCTACACAGAGACCCTGAGTTAAAACAAACAAAATAACTTTCCACCTAAAGGTTTGATCAGAAAACCAAACCTTTAGTTTCATCTTCAACTGAAGGTACTCATTACACATCAAAAACATAAAGGTTAATTTATGAGACATTGTACTTTATTCTTACAATGACATCCTGGAAAGCTGGTTAGTGATAATAAAGAATTTTCTATCCTATATAACTATGGTTCAAACTAAATGAAAGCTCCTTGAGGGCAAGATTTAAGAATAAAATAATTATCTATCACGTTCTTTACACATATGTACAGACATAACTGGGACATACAACATTCTAAGTACATGTTTAATCAAATGCTGCCTCCAATACTACAAATATTAAAATAAAAAATACATAAATTACAATGAACTTAATTTATAAATTTATACAGTACTTCCTTATATTAAAGGCCTATATTAAGGTGTTTCTATTTTCTTGATAGTTCTTTAGATGCATGATAATCCTATGAACATCAAACAGGATTATGCAGTAGACATAGACAGATTTGTAAAACTGTATTGAACTACGCTATATGATAAATCTAAACTACACACTAGAATTTGTTTTTAAGAAATATCAGACATTAATAAATTAACTATTATTTCCTATCTTGCTTCTTTTATTAAAGCTGAGGGCAGAATTTTTAAATTAGTTCATTTAGAATTTCAGTTGTGGTTGGATGAGGCAGCACATGCCTGTAATCCTAGCACTTGGAAGGTATAGGGACAAAAGGATCAAGAGCTAAAAGTTAGTCTCGGTGATAGGGAAATCCTGTCTCAGAAATCTGAAAAAAAATTTTCACTTGTTTTAAGTAAATGATACATTACATGGTATCAATGATTCCTCTTTGATAAAAACCTATAAAATTCAGGCATTCTACACAGGCAAATTTCCCGTATTAAAATTCCAATTAAGAGTACCCTGTCAACTGACAGTGCAACGCTATCTGCTGAGCTTTTATATTATTAGAAAAGCCTGCCATGTGTATAGAACAAGAGAACACGACTGCAGTTACGTTTTGTGTTCTTGGAATGAATAGCTGCAAGTAACAAGAAGCCTCGGCTCCACTGCCAAGAAGTCAAGTTTAATTTGCTTTCTTTTTCCTCTCTTCAACTGGCCAAAACACAAGTTCCACTGCAACAACCAGCAAACACAGATGCCATCATAAATATATATCACGCCAAGCAGGAAACCCTGCATTGACGAACAACAGAGCTCCCCATGGCAACTGCAAGATACTCTGGGTAGCATAAAGCCTCTAGGTTATATTATAAATAAAACGTATATATCCTTTAGAACTGAAAAGTAAGTTTGGGTTTAGTTTTTTTTTTTTTTAAACCACTGGCATTTACTGTAACTTGGTGGATAATTTTTCTGTCTGGTTCATATTCCTAGCAGATTGGGAAATTTCATAAATCTTTCACTCTGAATTTCTGCAAAATGTAGCTGCTATCAAGGCGTTCCTGCTGTGCTTTAAACAAAATTTGTCATACTCAATTAAAAATAAACCCAACATACAACTTTCAAATGTTGCTAATTAAATTCACAGTCTGATAACCTCATTTTGAGTGTTGAGAAGTTTAGCACTTCTTTGATATTCCTCACGGACATCAGTTGGCATGGAGACAAAGTATGAAATCAGCACACTTTCCTCAGCATTCACTTTAGGGCCAGTACATGTTAGAGAAGGGAAATTGACAGGAGAGGCACTTTACAGGGGCATTTGCTCCAGTTTATAGAAGGCATGAATACAAAATACCATTGAAGGGAAGCACTGGTTTAGCAAGCAATCTGGACTCATGTGGATCATCTAATAAGAAATATCATTTGCCTTCAAACGTTCCAATCTCAAATAAAAATTCCACTTGTTACATGGTGCCATTTGCAAGAACTATGAGGAACAGGGATTGTTTTTCAAAAATAGGACCGAGGCTCTTGACTGTTGTAAATTGCTTAGGTTTCAGGTTTGTAAAGATTGTTTTTTACTGGTGTTTATGAAATCTCAATCACACTCACTAGTACACATCAATGCACTTTAGCACTGTCTACATGGACAGCCGAGAGGACTCAACATCTTAAGCAATAGTGTCTCTATTAAAGACCTTTACTCCTATGAATAAATTTTAAAACCAGTCCTCCTTAATAGTTTGCTCCAAGTAAATGCATGTATCACGTCTGCCTGTATATTGCTTACTTTTCTCATTGCTATGACGAAAGCAAATTCAAAGAAGGGTTTTGTTTGTCTGTTTGTTTGTCTTACATTCATGCTTTAAAAAGAAATATAACCCATCATGGGAAAGGCATGCCAGCAGGAATATGAAGCCACACTGCCTAAGCTGAGTTTGGACAGTATTCTGTTTATGGGACCTCAAGTCCTACCCCCAGTGACCTACTTCCTCCAGGGAAGCTCCCTACTACAGGTTCCATAAACTTCTGAAATAGCACCCCAGGTGAACACCAAGTGTTCAAACACACAAGCCTATGGAGTTTAAATTCCAAATTTAAACCACAATACTACTTGAAAGGCCATAGGGACCAAATAAAAGGGTTTTTAAATTTACGTTGTATGAGCATTTGAAAACGTTTCCTAGTAGAATACAGGCTGATCTGCATCCAATATGCAAATTTCTAGCATCAAAGATTATTCAATGGCTATGCCCTCAATTAATACAATTACACTTATAAACCCATTGAACACACTAAGGATAAAGGATGCTGCATTTGTTAGACATACACATATGCACTGTTTTATAAAAATTATTTAACTAATAATCATATGTTAAAATTAGTACTAAGTTTATTGAATCAGGCTTTAAAACTTGTAACTCTTGAACTCGACCTGTTATTTATCTCAAATGGACAGATGAAGTGAAACACTGAATCTGGAATAATTAAATAAAAATATTCATCACATACACAACAATTTTAAGACAGTTTCATGTTAAAAAAGCAAGATTACATATATAACAATGTTCCACAATGATTCTAACATCTGGCATGATTTTGAATAAAATTTTGGAGTTGAAAATAACACCAACCTGGTTTGCGGGTTCTATAACAAAAAATTTAAAACTCTAGGTGGCGAACTTCTACAGGCTTGTGAAAGGAAAAGTATAGAACTGAACATGAAGATTTCATTTTTATTTCAAATCAATGACTGTTAAATTATGAATTTAAACTAATCAACCAAATTTGAGATTCGTTAATACATTAATTACAAATACAATGCTATTAATGTAAGTTAATACCACAAAATATGCTATAGAATAGTCAATATTTCCTTGTGGGAAATTAAAGAATATGATCAAGAAGCCTATAGCAGTTTCTGCTTCAAAATGAAAAAAAAAAATGTAACTATTTCAACACCTTTAACTGTCCTATCTTGAAGTTTTTCTCTTTCTAATCCCCATAATAATGCTTTTTTGCAGACACTGTGGTCATATGGGGTATACATCATGAATTGTTCTATTTTAAAATTATCCTGCATATTCATAAAAACAAAATGATAGCTGCCAGGTGGCTGTCAAATACACTAACTGGAGCCCCTGACACTGCAGGGTAGCTAGGTTTGCAGTCCATACTCTAGGCTGCCACTGATGATCAACTGTTTGTTAGTAAGACATTTATATATGTCTATGTGTATACCCACATATTACATATGTGTGTATGTATGTATGTATGTATGTATGTATGTATATCTTTAACATTTTTGTCACCACCCTGACTCCCCAACAAAAAGTTTTAATTTAAAAAATTATAGGCTTCTGTATTCCAGTGGTTTGCTCTAAGCACTGAGGACTTACCAAACAATGGGGCTGTATTGTCTCTGATCCTCTCTGACCTACTGAGAATGACAGGTAGGCCAATAAACCGAAATTAGATCCAAATTCAGCTGTCATTCGAGCCCAACATTTGAAATCAGTGGTTCCTCATTCCCACTCTGGAGACCTTCAATTTGATTTCAAATCGATGTGGACAGCAGACACTGTTACCAAGTGGTTTCACAAGATGTTACCTTTTCATATAATTTTCACCCATTTGCCTAAAAGGTACTTGAAAAGTGATTTCTTGCAATGCACTTCTAATTTAGTTTTTTGGATATCGAAATCTATTTTAAATCATAGAAGAACATGACTAAAGAACTCAATGTTCTTGCTTTCTGCTGTGCTTACTGTAATACAAAGCTGGTATCTTCTGTACATTATGGAGATGATTACAGCTGAGTGCAAAAAACTGCACATATGAAAGTATATTGATGTGTACTTATATACATCTAGACAGATGTTTACATATGAACACCAATGCTTGCTTTATAAATATCTAAGGTCAATGATGCTGTTAAGGACAATTAACATGAATCAAAATAATTAAACCCAACTTCTCAGAAATTAAATAGTAATAAAATTGCTTACATACTATTTTAAAATTAAAAAGAAAAAAATTCCAAAATAAAAAATACATATGCATCATTTCTTTATGATACTAACTAGTGTGGAAAGGTTTGTCTGAAAAAAGTTTGAGCTGAAGAAAGAACAAAATAAAATAGAAAAGGAAAATATAATACAATGAAGAAAATTTAGGAAGCAAAGACCATAACATACAGATCTCCATGCTTCTTCCAGTCTCCTTTGTCCAACAAGAGTCAAGTTTAACAATGCTTTTCCAACTCTACTGGTTTTCAGGATTATCTTACAGATACATTAAAACACAAATAGCTGGGATTAAAACACAAATTGTAGGGCATAGCTCTCATGTGTTTAAGGCCAAGGCCCTGGATTTGATCCCCAACAAACTCCCCCAAGTAAAATCACATATATTGGACTGTATTTCCCATCTAGTAGATCCAGGCAGTAGGGTTCCTTCTGCAATCTAACCATATGTACTCAAGAACCACCATTTAATGCCTCTTTAAACAGATTACGTTTGGGAAGTAACTCCCCCCTGGCAATTTCTTTTGCTAAGGAACAAAGTGAAGATGTGAGGATACTCGTTCTGGAAGTATATTTTATTAAGCTATACCTTAATGTGAATAATGCATTTTATTGTGTGGGATGGGGATTGAATGCAGGAATTTGCACATGCTATGTAAACAACACACCCGTCCTTTGTTTTGTGAAAGAAGGTCTTACTATGTTGCTCAGCTGGCCTAGATCACAAGGTTCTCCCACTTCTACTTCCAGAATGTTACTTTCCTAATTCACTCACATGTGTACTATATGCAGGCACCAGGCAGAGAGGATATCATGAACAAAAATGAAGATTACCTCCCATTCATGGAATCAGACAATGTACTGAGTGCAAGATAGTCATCCAAAAACATGAAGTTGTATGTAAATGCTCCAGTGGAAGGTACACGATCTATGAGTGACTCAGCTCCTTAAGAGCTAACCATTTTATATTTCTATTAGCATGTGTGAAAGGCAGTTTACTCTGCATCACTGTCAGCACAGTCCTATCAGCACAGTCCTTTCAGTTACATTTTATGTATCCTAATAGGTGTCCAGCAGTATCTCATACCATACCTTTAAGTTGCACATAACCAGTAATAGGTACATTTTTTCCATGTGCATATTTGACGTCTGTATAAAGTTTTCTGTGAAGTGTCTGTTTGAACTCTTCTGCACATTTTCTCATTGGATTATTTCTCCATGAGTTGTGAGAGTTCTTTATATATTGTGGACATAAGCATTTTGACTTTATGCTTACAAAGTTTTGGTTTATAGCTTCTTTTATCATTCTATTTGATAGGGTCTTTTACAGAATAAGTTTTCAATTCTGACAATATTCAATTTAGAAAAGGAACTTTGCTGTCACTTGTAAGTATCTTAGCTCAAGATTTCCTTCTTCATTTATTCCTACAAGTTTTACAGTCTTGCATTTTTATGTGGTCCATTTTGAGTTAAATTGTTATAGTAAAGCAGATGTGGCACAGAGGTTTTTGCTGACGATTTTGTTGATTGTCTAATTGTTCCAGTGTACTTTTTTAAATTGTCCCAACACAATTCCTCCATTGTTTTGGACACTATTACAATCAAATTTCCCTACAGCCATGGGTCTATTTCTTGGCTCTCTTATCCCACTGATCTACATGCTTATCACCCGATAGAAAGAGTCCTGTTCTCCGTTAACTCTGTATCTTAATGTATACTATCACGATCTCTCGGTTTTGGTTTCAAGTGCTTTTCCTCCTCTACTTCAGTGGCTGTTCCATACACTTTAGAATCGCCTTGTTAACCTGCAGTAAATGTACACTCTTGACAGAAATTATGTTAAGTCTAGAGATCCACTTTGGGAAAACTACTGTTAGTATGTTGAGGTCTTCAATCCATAAAAATGTTTTCCCATCTACGTTTTATTGGCACTAGTCATTTTGAAAAGAGTCAATTTGGGAGACTGACCTTTGATCTGTGATCTTACTTAATTCATGGGTGAGTTCAGTAAATTCTTGGAGATTATCTGGAATTTTTTTCGTGAACAAACTTATTACTTGGAAATACATGCAATTTTCTTTCTTCTTCAATTTATAAGCCTTGTATTTCCTTTCCCTATGATGTTACTGTGTTTTAAATACCTCATTTAAATACCTTCAATAAGTACCTCATTGAAGAAAATCTGTGAGAGTGATTAGTCTTTGCTCCCAATCTTCCAGAGAACGTATTTAGTTTGTCATCATTAAGTTGCTGCAGACTCTATTCATCAAGTTGGGGAAGTTTTCTTTAGTTTCTGAGGTTTTGTTCTGAATCATAAATGGGAACTGAAGCTTGTCAAATGCTTTTTCTATATTATTTTTCTAGTATAAAATATGATTTTCAAATACTAAATCAGACTTACAGTTCTTATACAGCTGTGCTAATGTTCTGTATCTGCACTTATAAATCATTAGTCTCTACTTCCCTATGTCAGTATCTTTTCTTTGTTTTCTTATTTTGGTATCAGGAAAATGCTACCGGCTTTCTATAACAATTAAGAGGTACTCACTACCATGTTTTGGGGGAAAAAGATCACTTAAACCTGGTGTGATTCTTAAGGGATTTGCAGTCTCCAGTAGGACTAAGCACACTTTTATCATACAACCAGCAATCACACTTCAGGTATTTATTCTACAGAATAAAAATCTATGTCCATTCTACAACTGCTAAATATATATTTATAGGAACTTTGTCACAGACAAAAACTGGAAATAATGCAACTGTTCTTCCATGGTGAAGAGATAGACAGGTGTGGCACATGCATAAAAAGCAATATTGCCAGGAGATCAAAAGGAAAAAAAAATCACTGAAATGAACAAGGTGAGTATTTAAAAGGACAATATCATGAGTGGAAAAAAAGAAGTCAGTTTCAAAAGGTTACATACTTTATGACTCTACATTAAAATGATAAAATTTAACATTCCAGGGATACTGAACATCAGAGGTGTACAACAGAGTAAAACTATTACAGAACAACAAGCGGCTTATATGAAAGTTCTGGATCCTAACTGCAATAATGGTAAGATAAAGCTCTATGTAATTTTTTTATAAGGAGGAAGAAAGACTTTAATTGTAAAATGTAAGGTCTGCACCTGAACTAACAGTTCTGCTATAATATCAATTTCTTGTTGACAATTCACTGTGGTTCCATAGTAGGGAGAATCTCTGCCCTATTTTCACAATTTCTTATAAATCTTCAAGTATCTTGAAATGCTACTAAAGAAAACTACAAGTAGGCAGACAAAAATGAATACAGAATGAATATGAATTTGGGGGAAGACGATTCTGCCTACAAGGAGGTTGCCTCTCAAGGGTGAGCAGGAAAATAGGGAGCATCAGAGGCTCAAAGGGAAGAAGGATGAAAATAGTTCTATCCTGAAATAGTTCACATTGACTACTAATGAAATAGTTTATTGGTAATTCAGTTTTAATTCAATTTAAACTGGAATTCTCCAATTTAGTTGAATTAAATTATTCAACTAAAAATTGTTTTACAAGTTTAAATAATCTTAATTCCATCGAACACACACACACACACACAAATTCTGTTTCTTCTGTTTCTTGTCACTCTAGAATAGGATAATGCATTACCAGGCAGACACATACATGGGATATCACAAACAACTGGATCTGAGAACTTGTGACATCCTGTTCTATCACCGATGACATCAATTTCTCTGCACTTCACATTTCTTTCTAATATTTTATTTTTATTTTATATGTATGGGTGTTTTTGCGGGTATGTCTGTATGCACAGTCCTGTGTATGGGTGTTTTTGCGGGTATGTCTGTATGCACAGTCCTGTGTATGGGTGTTTTTGCGGGTATGTCTGTATGCACAGTCCTGTGTATGGGTGTTTTTGCGGGTATGTCTGTATGCACAGTCCTGTGTATGGGTGTTTTTGCGGGTATGTCTGTATGCACAGTCCTGGTGCCCAGAGGAGCCTGAAGAGGACGCCAGATCCTGTGGCACTACAACTAGGGTTGTGAGCTGCCATGTGGTACTGGGAACTGAACCTAATTCTCTCAAGAGCAGTGAGAGCTCTTAATATAGAGCCAACTCTCCAGACCTCAAATTTCTTGTCTTAAAATGGAGTGTAACTAAATCACTTCTAAAATCCTAATTTTATGAAAAGAAGTGAATTTGAGAACAAATGGGCTACTGTTAATAAACTAAAACGGTCCTTGAAATATTTACTAATCGACAGTTTAATAATATGCTTTTAGCATACAGCAACACTGACCTCACATTTCTGTTTCTTCCTATTCCTCCTGTGCCCTGAAACAGATGTTCTTATGATTAAAGTTCAGGAAATTTGCCCTTAAAAAAAGATCCTGTCCGCTGGATCCGAATGCCAGGTGCTGCCCAGCAATGAGATACTCTTGTTATACGGAATCGTCTTCTTGTTTTAAACACTACTGTGAAGCAGCATTTCTGATGTGTCAAAGCGAAGTGTCCATGAGCAGTGGCTATGTCAGTCAGTCAGGAACACCCATGGTTGGACTCTTAAACAAACAAGTTTATTTTTCTCACGCAGCAGTAAGCACAGCAGTCGCAGCTGTCCATGCTGGTCAGGAGTGTGGCAGTGCCACCCATCACCGACTAACTCGGACACCCTCTGAACTGGAACTGTTATTCTCACAGTCACCATTCTGTGGGTGGTTCTACACAGCTGTTGTAACTTGAGGCATTTTTCTGACATTCAAGATCAGGAAAAGGAGGCAAAAGGCATCACTTCACAAAGCCTCAACTTTTCCATCTGAAGGAAGAGCCTTTTCAGCAAGCTTCCGTTCGTTTCACTGGCCTAACCCTGTCCCATCTCACACCCCTGGCTGTTACCACATCATCTGTGCCTACATCAATGTTAAAACCATTCAAACTTAAGTTTCTCAGTTGTATTAAGAGTCCAGGATCATGTCCAGTGCTCAATAACCACAAGTCGAATAGTGCCAGACCAGACAGCAAATGCTCTGCATCTAGGAAAAGCTGTCGTAACTGACTGCAGACCATAAGAAGCGAATCATTTCTGTTTCCTATGAATTACGATGCATCCTCTGGATTCTCTTCCAATCCTGAGGAAAGGAAATTTTGTCACCATCTGAACAAAATAACTCACTGTAAATAAAGAACAGAAATCCTCAGTGTTCCTAAGTGGGAATTTATAAATTATTACTATTAACAACATACTTAAAGTTCTTGGCAGGAAGTTATTTTAAAAAATAAAAGGAAACCAAGATAAGTAGCTACAGGAAGACCTAAATTACTTACTACATAAATACAACTGCAGAAGTAAATTCTTATCTAGTCCCTGTGAGGAGGACATCAGAGGGAGAAAAGGTAATGGGACAATGTGCAGGCATTAGGTTCTTTATGGCAAACATAAATGTTTCATAAAGCTGGAAATGCAGTTAGTAGGTTTGTATACACAAAAAGTCTATTTTCATGCTCACAGATCAGTGGTGGAAAACTGTCTTCACGTGGACAGAATTAGTTCACAGAAGATATCAAATTTCTGTTCATGACTCAGGAAAGAATAAAATGAAAATACCTATAACATGGAAGATTAGATGAACCATCAAAAATAATTTACTGGTACAAAGAATTATTTTGTTTTTGTTTTTGTTTTTGTTTTTCGAGACAGGGTTTCTCCGTGTAGCTTTGTGCCTTTCCTGGAACTCACTTGGTAGCCCAGGCTGGCCTCGAACTCACAGAGATCCACCTGGCTCTGCCTCCCGAGTGCTGGAATTAAAGGCATGTGCCACCACTGCCCGGCTGGTACAAAGAATTATTAAAACAGTTACAAGTGGCTGATAATGAGGACAGTTGTCAGTTTTCACCACAACCCCCGACAGATGGTGAATAAACAGCCCTGACTAGACAGCTGCCTAGTACTTAGTGTTCAGTCTTTCCTAACCTATTTAGATACGCAAAATGCTGTCGAAGGCAGAATAATAGCTATGTACCACACAAAGAAAAAGAAGAAAGTGTACTGAGGAGGTGACTGCATGAGAACTGTAATCATTTTATTCCTAAGGACAGTTTAGATTTTCCTTTCATCCCCAAAACTAAGTAGATCCCAGTGAAAATAATACCTTTCATTGATATTTCCATGATCCTAAATATATTTTATGTGACTGGGCAGTGGTGGTGCACGCCTTTAATCCCAGCACTTGGGAGGCAGAGCCAGGAGGATCTCTGTGAGTTTGTGGCCAGCCTGGTCTACAGAGCGAGATCCAGGACAGGCACCAAAACTACACAGAGAAACCCTCTCTTGAGAAAAAAAAATTATATATATATTGCATATATATATATATATATATATATATGCAATATATATATATATAATTTACAACTAAAAGTTTTAATAAACATAATGTGTAAAAAGGTTAACTCTAAATGTTCAGCCCATATTACTTTCAAAACATTTTATGGATAAAAATGTATACAACAACCAAAAATTTCATAGAAATATCAGCAACTTTAGAGAATGACATAATTTAAGCAAGACTTACATTTGAACAATTTGAAAGAATAAAAAACCAAACAGGCCACAAATTCCAGCCTGTCACTATAAAACATTCAAAGTAATTTGTTTCTGCAAGCTATAAATTTTGTAAATTTCTCATCACCAATGGTAAGAATTTAGCTGACATAAGAGCTCTACAACATACTAATTACAATATAACAAAAGAAGCCTGAATTTTCATTCATGAGTTTAATAAATCATGGTTTATTTAATAAGGTGTATGGAGGAGTGATAAGAAGACTGATATACAATCAATAAGTCTTAAATCTCTTTTCATGGACGCCCTCCATCTCCCTGCTTAGCAGTACAAGGCAAACAGGTTTATTTGAACACATTCATTATAACTGACATCTTCAGAGAAATTAGAATGCAAATAGCACTAGGCGTTTAGTAAATAAGTCACAAGCCAAGAAGTTCAACTGTACAGTTTTGAAATCTAATATCAAAGAGTTTCTGAAACCTTAAGACTGAGTGATCTGCAATGTTTCCAACATGTCTTCAACTGCCTTAAGAGAGTATTTGGTTTCCTTCTTACTTCGACCTGCAAACTAATTAAATAGAAAAAAAACAGTTCAGTTAGTCTCAATATCACTGGAAAGTTCAAACATCACATTCATCTTCATACTGCTAATGAAAATATTATTGTATCATTTGTGTGCAATCACATATGTTTTTCAATATAACAAATTCAGAGTTTTACGGACATTTGCATTAGGGTTTCTCTTCAGTTAAAGTGTACAAATATTTCACTACATACTTGGGCAGTTTAAGCTGATTTTAATTAGTATGATAACCTATAAAAGCTTTAATTGGATTTGAAAACTACCCTAGAATCAGACTCTAAAGCATTTATGAACCACTGCACAACCTAAGTGAAGTTTAAGCACACACATATATAGGAAAAAAGTTGGTATCTACTTGCCTACCATACAAACAGATGTTTGGAATTTCAAGCAAGTGTTATATAAATGAAAGGACTTTAATTAAACATTTAAAGATAAAGGTGTACATACTTTAGCATTATTTAGAATAGGTCATATTTTTAATCTGAGATTTGTTAGTTAACTGGATGATACACTTCTTGTTTATTGAGATTAGATTTTATTATAAAAACCAAAAATAGTATATCAAGTTTTAGGTTCATGTATACAAAAGCAAATTCATAATATATTAAATCCAAAACTCGTGCACTTAAATCACTGAGGAATCATTGCTGAATACCCCATGCTGATTTCAAAATGAGTTTCTAACTGTGCTGACAATCACCATCATTTACATCAGCCTGATTTAACATAATAGATTTATCAGATAAATGAGTGTTACCTGTGAGGGTGGGGGAAAGTTTATTCTATCTGTAGTACTTATTTTCCCATGGTCAAAGTACTGATTAAAATGTGGTATTAACAACATCTAGTATTTCTAACACATTTTCTAGCACTAGCTTATGACTTACTATTTGTTTATTTCTTCTGTAATTAACTGAATTTGGTAAACTACTCATGACCTGTCCAGAAAGATGGACTGAGCAGCACAGGTGACAGGGGCACAGGCTTCATGACTGGTGACCTCTGACCCGACTATGCTCACACACACTAACTCCTACAGCAGTAGTGCTGCAGCCCAGTGTCTATTTGACAGAGGAGACAATAAAAGAGCATCTTAGACATGGTATGGGAAACACAAGGCACCTTGCCTTCCATAAGGTGTCAGCTTAAAGGAGGGAAATGTTAAAAACAGAAGATATGTTTATGAATTATGGTAACATCATATTTCTGAAAATAATCTCTCCTAGCAATTGAAGATTACAGGGAAGGTATGCCTCTCACTCTGTTGTCCAGTCATTAGATCTAACTTGGTGGGATTCAGCAAGCACAAACAGGCTTTTCTTTTACTGTTTACTCAGTGTAAACAGGAATGACTCTAATCACAAAATTTATGGACTAATGTTGAGAAAAGGCCTTGATGGGGTGAGGGAAAGGGTATAAAACAATTGTTCTCATTTATTATTCTATAATTATTCAAATTTCTTAAGAGCAAAGTGAAAATAAAAATATTTTGATGCCTTAAAATCTATTTTTCAATATAGGATTTTTAAATTTATATATAAATATAATTTTAAAAGTAAAAGTATAGTTTTTCAAAGTCAGCTAATAAAAAAAATACACACACAAGACAATGTCACCACTACTAACAACCAGTACAATTTCGGAAAAACCAAGCTACCTTATTTGTGTCAAAAGACATTTCAAAAGTACAAATATAAATCTATCATTTCAAGTTCTTCCTGACATGCAATTATTTAATCTATTCCAGAATTATATTGCAATTGAACCAATTAAGCCAGGATCTCATTTTTTCCTCAAATCATGATTTAATTTTCCATTTTCCAAAAGGACAGTCATAGATCCACTTGTACAGTCATAACAACATATGGATTGCTGACAGACAAATTTAACAGTGTATGGAAGAAGCGTTGATCTGGAAAATTGCCAGCAGGCTTACAATAAACTTTCTGAGCACTAAACCAGTGCCTGGTCTACTCAACATGCTAGACCAATTACCTAGTTAAAGAGCACGCAGTGGCCACATTTTGTTTCATTAGGGATAAGCAAACAAAAACTGCTGATAAAACCCCATTTTATCAAATTTATAAATATGCAGAAAAACACTGCAGTAACAAATATATACTTCATGCTTTACACTGGTTTATGTCTCGATACAAGTCCCTAAATTCTCAAATGGATCTTGAAGATTTATCTACTTATAAGAATGTGAGTCTGGAAGTTATTCTTCCAGTTATACTTGCTTGAGCAAACTATTCATGCCTGTCTTGTGGATCTTAAAACAACAACAACAAAACTCACCAGAAAGAACACAGAAACAACCAAACAATAAAACAATTCATTCTCAAATGCAGAGCCAGTGATGTATCCATTGTAATACCAGTGACACACTGTCCTGGTGTGTTACCCAGTAAGAGTGAGACACTGAGCCTGACATGGGGATGTACATCTGTACTCCTAGCACTGTGGAGTATGAATCAAGAGGACTGTCACACAGTCAAGGCCACAGCCTGGGTTTCACCAAACCAGTCAGAGCTACAAAGGAAAATCCAGATCTCCCATTGCTGAAAAAACAAAAAAACAAAAAAACAAAAACAAAACAAAATAAAAACACATCTCATTAGATACTACGGAATTTATAATTCCAAACCCAAAGACTCAAGCACATAAGCAACTCTCTCAGAGCTCTTTCTAAGGAACAGTGAGAATTACAAGACTTTATAAAAATAAAATGGATCTAGTAACATTGTAAATGAGGAAAGGAGATAGTGAGCTAACAGAGGAAGGAAGGAGTGAGGACAGAAGAAGAAGGGGGAAATGAATATAGAAGAAAGGGCAGATGTTACCAAGAACAGTGGTTAGGTCTATGAACAATGGCTTACAACACCACAATCATGTCAGTTGGTAAAGTAGCTCTCCTAAAGTAGGGGAAACATGTTTGCTTAAAGTCCAGGAGGCTTTTTGTCACTGAAAAGATAAGGCAGGGGAGTCCAAAGAAATCAGAGTCTTTAGTTTAATGATTATAGAGTATTTTACATGTAAAATGAAGAAACAAGAGGGGATGAATGTGATATCAATTACTCACATGAGACTATAATTGAAGAGGGTGTTAAAAACCATGACAGCACCTATCTTTGTTGGAGGCATCGTATGTGATTTAAGAATAGCAAACTGGAAGGTATTAGAGTTCCTGGGTTGACAACAGATGTCATTTAACCAATGCGTCACCTGAGGAGATTATTTAATCTTTCTGTGCTTGAACTTCCTCATTTGTAAAACAGGAGAGCTGGGTGGGGATACAGCTCAATGGTGCGTAAATTCATCAATGCTGTGTAGGCAGTACACATCTGAGTCAAATTCTGAACCCAGAAAATATGGATCTACCATCTATGGTTTTCTCTTTACTATATCAAACTAATTTTATGGAACAAGACTCATGACATATAATACAGACATGGACAAAAAATACTAGACACCCACATGGGTAAAAACTGACTCCTACTTCCTATCTAAGTAAAACCTTCCTAGTGGCTGGTGACTTAAATGGGAAGTAAAAGATACAAGGGTATCTCTCTTGACCTTGTAAGTATCTACAAAGTTTTTATCTGTGGATAAGTATCCACAGAATACACAGAGCAAAAAGCAAAAAGGAAATAATTAGTGAATTTGAACACATTTAACTTCAGAACATCAATTTTTCAAACTTATATTTTGTCAAAAATATTTGTAATAAGCAGTTAGAAATATTTGCTATACATACATCCAAAAGGGGACATAAAAATTAAGTCATGTTAACGGATAAAAAGACAGAGCTTATGAAAGAAGATATCCAAGTAGACAAGAAACGTATGAAAATGTTCAAACTCACTGCACATAAGGGAAATAAAGCATAAAAACATGAACTAACACTATGTACACACCAGAATAAGCTGTTGGTAAGATGACAATTCTCTAAAAGTATGGATGGGAGTAAATAATGAAAATTGTCTCCCCTAAAAAATAACATGTATTCTAAGTCAGTGTTACCAAATATATAGATGCACCAGATATACACATGTGCATAGAACAGAAAATATGTACAGGAAATTAAGTGTAGAATTATTAATAGCCCCCAAACAATAAATAAACTACACATAACAATTATCAAAAGTGAGAGACTCCAGCACAATAAAAATGAATAAACTGCAGACATACGTAAAGGTAACCTCGAACCTAGCAGTGAGTAAAATAGAAAAGACAAAATGAATACAATATAACTCCAGAACCTAGGAGGGATGAGTCAGTCCTCTTGAAAA
Source organism: Peromyscus eremicus (assembly GCF_949786415.1). Lineage (NCBI taxonomy): Eukaryota > Metazoa > Chordata > Mammalia > Rodentia > Cricetidae > Peromyscus > Peromyscus eremicus. Next base: position 56,212,322 of record NC_081436.1, read on the forward strand.
AGACAGAAGGAATAAAAACTGGGAGGACCTACTACGACATAATGTGTGTACTTACTAGCCTAACATTCGCATTCTATATTGTCCAATGAAATGCCTATTCATAACTTGTGTTCTTGTTTCCACAAATGGAATAATTTAATAACAGCTGATTTAAAAAATGTATTCATGCCATGTCGAAAGATCAATTTCTGGGTAGCTAGTTGTTTCTAATAAAAATCTAAATAATCATTTATTGTACACACCATTAGCTTGTGCTGTTATATTGCTCCTATCTTCCCAATACATACATACACATGCGCGCACACACACACACAGAAGAGATCTGGGCTATGCCAACTACATTTAAAGAAACACAGACTAGCTATTTATAAGCATTCTAGGTCATAATATGCTAACAGAACTAAGATTTTCTATAATACATAATATACATAAATAAAGGTTAGTTTTAATGGTATAATTAGGGGGCACTGAACTTTTTTTTAATACTTCTAATCTTCTCCAACTAAAGAATGCTAAAACAACACTAAGAACAAATAAACACAAGAGAAAATCAAATGACATGTTTCAAAAACCTCATTCATATGCAATTTTCTAAACATTCCAATGTGATCATGTGGCCAACGGAGGCAGGATCTGTAAAAGAGAACCAGCTTTATCTTGGAATAAGATGAAGAAAAGAGAATCTAAGAACTTACAATAAATCAAAAATGAAAAAATTACAAACATTAGTTCCCTAAAGAGTAAGACTGGAGTTGATGAATCTGCAGATACCTAAAGAAGCTGGAAAGCGTCTTCACAACCTCCAAAACCTCCAAATCATAGGCATGTCAGAAAGTTGCATGTAAATGTGATTAAAGAAATTCAACAATGTATGACTTCAAACATTCAGCCAACACCTCTGCTTCCTGAAGCATAAACATTTCAAAGCACAAAGAAAAATACCAAAATCCAAAATCAAACTCACTAGGACAGAAACGTGGAAGTAGAGGAAGAAACGGCAGAAAGAATCTAAGGTGGGTGGAACTGCAAAAGCAAATGCCCAGTGGACAGCACAGAGCACTCCGGCTCTGGGAACAGCAGAGAAGACCTGAGCATTGTAGCCCCACGGAGTTCTGCGGAGCCTAACAGAGGACTGCAGGCAGGGGATCCAAGCCAGGTCTAACTGTGACAAAGACCAGACACAGTGTTACAGAGGAGTTCTCTGCAACACGGAGGGAAGACAGAAGAGACAAGTCAGGACAGCCACCCCCATCCCAACCCCAACTCCATCCCACATGCATTTCCTAACAGCTTAGGACCTCCTTCCAATGAGGAAAACAAGAATGTGAACAAACTCCAAACCACATTATTATGTTAAAAACTACAGAATGACAGAAAAAGGAGAAAAAAAATGAGTAAGAGGCAGGGAAAGGAAAAGCGATGTATTTATCACTGGAGTCCTGAAAAAGAACATCTGAGCAAGGAGGAACGAAATCTTAATTCAAAAAGTATCTTCTCTCAAATAACAGGACTGAATCCTGTAAACAAGTGTTCTGTGCATTTAGAAATACTGATCCAAAAACTATGAACAAAATAGATCACAGACCCCTGAATTTAAAGATAAAGAAAGTTTCCTTTGCACAACCAAGCAAAAGTCTAATTCATTTATGAGACAAAGTTGGGATGGCATTAGATTTCTGGACAACATTCTACCATAAGCCACTGGGAAGATATGGTTAAAATACATAAGTAAATGCAAGCTAAAAAGTGTATAAACTGCCAAACTGTCCAGTTTTAAAAAAAAGGCTGATGAACAAAGTCCCCTAGAACCCCAGCAACCAGAGCTGTTATACAAGCTCTGAAGGTGGCACAGGCAGTGCAGCTGTGAGGGCTGGCTAGTTCACCAGAAGGCCTTTCTTTTGCCTCTCTTTACTTCCTGAGACAAGTACCAATCAAGATGCATTCTCACATCCAGTATGGCTCTAAGCTGCATCCTCTAGTTTCACTTCTGTGTTTTAAAATTCCTTCATATTTAACAAATGAGATTTACAAATTAAAGGTTAATTATATCACAGAACTAATAGATGGAAGGTCATAAAGGAAGCATCTGATAAAGGCCCAAGACATTAACAAAAACTTCCAATAACAGACATTCAGCTTTGTAGTTTCCAGAGAGCAAAGTGACCAAGAACTCCATCAAGTAATCTACGTAACAAACTGTTGCTACTAACCTGATAAGCCCTGTTTATTTGACTGGCGGCCCAACTAGCATACTTGATGTTGTCCTTTTTCATTTTCGCACTGGCTTTTGGATTAGAAGCAATATGACTGGCAGACTGAAAACAAAAAAGAAACTCAGAAACAAAATTCCTTTCTAGTTAAGATAATAAAAAACATGTAAGAGTCATAGCTGTAGAGAGTTGATAACAAGTTTTAAAATACTGAAGCAAAACGATTTTAAAATAAAAATAATGTTGAATGAAACTAATGCTCAAAATTAAAATATAATTTAAAATACAGCATAATCCAAAAATAACGAGACAAAGCACATTTTAAAGTATATCTAAAATTATTTAATTATATAGCTACATCCACTCTTAAAGGTAAAAATTTCTGTCACTATAGAAACGTACTTTATAAACCACAGCATTTTACTTAGGATGTTGTTACTTCTTGCTACTGAAAAATATGAAATCCCCAGTATCACATTATCAAATATTAACAGAAAGAACCTCAAAAACAATTTAGCACAACTTCCTATATTAATAGGAGAAAATATATTCAGGCCAATAGAAATAATCCAACTTGACCAAAACAAGTTAATGGAGGTCTCTGACGTAAGAGGATACTTATCACTAATCGCTTTGTCATTACACTAGAGACCTTTCCAATTATATTCTACAGAACTGAAAAGTCACTACAGCTTGATCTACCTTTAAAAACAATGTAGTTTAATAAGGGATTCTTAGTGTAATATCTACAAAACAGCCTATAAACCTCTAAAATAACAGACTGGATTTAAAATATATCTCAATATTTCTGGGAAGAGGAAGGATGAACTTTGGTCCTATTCTTAAATGTACCTTATTCTTTATAAGGATCTGTCTATGAGACTCAGGAAAGGTTAAGCTTTTCTTCTATAGCTGGTCTCCTTCACAGTTTTTCTACTCATTCCTCTGCAGTCAGTGGATTATCTGTATTCTTGTATGAATTATTATCACATTTTTGCTATGAAACCAGGTAATGCAGTGGTTGAAAGACTAACTAACTAATCAAATGCGGGGCCTGGAATCCCAGCTTAACACAGGAACTTTACGGTCAGCTTTGAGTAAATTAATTATGTTTGTATTTCAGTTGCACTATTTGTGAATTTCAGGTAGCAATTAGAGTAGGTATTTAAATAGCTGATGTGACTATCTATTGATTTAAAATAAAAACTAGAACTCAGAGCAATGTCCAGCACACAAGATGCTCTATACGAGCAAATAATTCTTAGGAAAAGCCGTCATGGAGCTTTAAAGATGGCCATTTGATTTATTAGATACTGTTAACCATGGTGCATCTCCAAGCCACTCTAATTGTTTATGGAAGAATCGAAGAATTTTCTTCAAATTCTTTTGAGGCATATTTTAATCATATTTCTTTCCTAAAAATTATTTCATTTGTTTTTTCTTAGCACTCTATTTTCAATCAATTCTCTTTCACTGGCTTCAACAAGATGTTCATCAAAGAGTCAATAAAAAAGACTAGTATAACATTGACAACACTAATTGGGCTCAGCGGATATTTTAAAAGAGTACATGAATTTGAGAGGGGAAAATGAAGGGAAGGATATACAAGGAATTGGGAGGGAGTATAAGGAGAATTTTATCAAAACATTATATTCATGTTTGAAATTCTCAAATGAGAAATTTTCCAAAAGAAGGAAAAACAAGAGGTAAATCACAACTTAAAGAATTAAGAGACCTGTTAATTTCCCTAGCCTTTCTGATTGCAGTAAGGTGCTTGTTTTAAAAAATATTCTAAAGCTTGGCAAATCTTCCTGTTTCCCATAGCTCTTATTAATTGATGTTTTTAAGCTCTTCATGGAGCATGCATAAATGATAACTATATAATCCAACAAATAATTCTCAAACTGTTTTCTCATACTTCTAAAATATTTAAAATTTGATATACTATAGATTTTATTTCCTAATACTTTTTATTAGCATAGCTTAAAATATCTTTTATATTTATAATTAGGAAAGAAGTCCAATAACACTGGGTACACGCCCAAGAATAAGAAACAAATGAACAATATATATATAACACTTTAACAATACTGCTCAATTCTGATATGCCAAATCCATCTCAAATGAAATATCAAAGAGCAAAGACGTACAAACAATCACAGTTAGAGCTGCTTTGCACTTCTTGTTCATAATTAACTATGCTCATCAACAGAGTAAAAAAAGCAAGCAGGGAGAGATTCGGATGTTTAAATGCCAGTTGAACACATACATCAACTCACCATATACAGCCCAAACAGAGCTCTCATGTTTCTGTTGTTGAGTTTCAGTGCCTGTGCAAAATACTTTCTTGAAAGCTCGAGGTTTTCAAGTCCACCTTGGGTGTATTTGACCTGTTAAAAGTTGCAGATTGCTGAAACCTGTTTATTTTACTACTTTGAAATGTAGCATGTTCCATCATACCTAGGCATTAAGTAATGAGAACAGATATTCTGTAAACAAATGCAACATGCTCAAAGAATTCACCTTAAGACAGTTAATCTAAAATTTAAAACACACCCTTGCCCTTGCCAAACTATTCTCTGCTATGAACATTAAGATCACAGAGTAGCTTTTAAAACCAAAAGGTTGCCACACTAAAAAGCATAGCACAATTTTCGTTTCAATGGCCTTGCTACTGCACAACACTGTATTTTCTATTACCTGTATTATAAATCTACACTCCAAATATGAATTCTCTATTTCACATCTGTATTTTAATAACAAAAGCAATAGTCTTTTTATATTCTTTTATACTGAGTTCTTTGTAACCCTACAGCATTCAGTTATACTGTGATTCCTAATACTGTGCAAATTAAATACATAGTTCCTATAACTCATGAATTTTCTAGAATACGTATTTAAAAGCCATCCTCTTTATAAATGTCTTAGAAGCAATTAAATATTGACAACTGTGATGTAACTGATTCATAATTAGAAAAGAACAACATAAATACTGTATTAAACTATGAAGAATTTCAGTTTATCTGGAATTTTTAATTGAAAAGTTAGTATTTCAATCCATTATTTAAATTTTTTAACCTGTATTCCCTCACCACTCATTAGATGTTATAAAATGTTGATCAGCTCGTCTATCAAGAGGAAAACTGACTTAGTACCAGAACCTAATGACAGACAGAAGCGGCAAAGGTCAGCTCAGTGCTGTCGTGCCAACACTTACTTCCGCGTACTGCTGACAGTACAAGTGGTTGTGCGGGTTAGTCATCATCAGCTCCTCTAAGCAGAAGGCTGCCTTGGCATAGCTGAAAAATATTAATGGCATACAGCAATTTTAAGTCAAAAATTTTCTTACACATACCTTAAAATAATTGTAAAACCTTAGTGACAGTAGATATTTATTTCTAAAACTATTTAAACAGATTTAAAGCATTTATTAATTCAAAGTACTAACATCTAGACTTTTATTGAAATGAATAAACAAATCTATGTTTAAATCCCAAAGTAATATATAAATCATCAACGGCTACTACTTTTCTAAAAGTTGAATCATTACTGTGGTACCTACACACCAGTAACACAGGCTCCCACCCTTAAGAGTTCTACACAGCACAACTTCTGTAAATCCAGTGATCATTCACTATTGATGTTTGAACAGCTAAAGCAGCAGAAGAAAATATAGCATTTAACAAAATACTGTCTAATTGCTACACAACCTTCAACATATCTTATAACAAAGACTTTCCATAAGTTTATATTCAAATATCAAATCAAAATAAAATTATGTGTTTCTAAAGCTACCAATAATAGATGAAGTCGGACCTGATATGCCCTCCACTAACTACTAAATCAAGTGGTGCTGAAAACCTATGGGGAGAGCTGCCAGGGGTATTCTAGTAAAAACAGCTTTTAGACCATGTGATTATAATTCACCTTAATAATTTTATATGTTTAAAGCTATGTAACCATCCTCTCTATTTATGGAAAATCCTAAAGAACAATTAGCTGTTGCTAGATTTATTCCCAGTGAGGAGGTTACCCTACTCAACAGAACAAAGTTACTCTTAGTGTTTGTTATCAATATGCAAATATTAACATTTGGGATCTTTTCTGAAATATATATAGTCGAAATCCACACCTACACAGATAGTAAAAAGTAATTTCATTAAGTGTCATTATGCACTGCACTACCCAAAATATTTAAGTGTATTTATTAACCCATTTTATCTTACCAAAACCCAAAAAAGTAGAGAATTACTGTTATGATTCTCTAGCAGAGAACAGAGTTACAAGGAGGTCAACTCTAACCCAGGCTGTACCACTGCAGAGAGCCACAGTACACCAGTGCCTGTCTTGCTGTATACAGCTCCACACACCACTATGAAAAATTGTGTTGATAACAGCAATGAAATTGTCAATGGGCACAGTAGTCAAACACAAAGGGACCAAGGAACTAAATTAATTAATCCTGGAAACTCCCAAAAATCACACTTTAGATTTCTGGAGGATCTTACACACAGGTTCCTACCCAACGTCTGCAGCTTTTCAGCTCTTCTTATCTTTATACCTAAAACTTAGCATTCGTTTTTGAAAAGGTATCCATTAAATAAGTAGTTGAATAAACGACTAAATATAAATCTAAAACAAAACCACAAATGACTCATCTAATATCTACTTAACTAAAAAAATGAGAATGAAGTCTCTGTCTCAGACACTCAGTATCTCAAAATGTTCCTCTATCTAAGATGCCACCAACAATTCAAACTAAGGTTAAGATAAACTGTCTTTACAAGATTTAAGCGGGTTTTGATGCAGCCTATAAGAAGGTAAAACAGGGAACACTGCAGTTAAGTGGGTGGAATTTTCAGCAAATTTGATGGTGACTTATGTTTTATTGGAGTTTCTAAGTTTTCTGCATTAGGTATATCTTTACCTTGAAAAAATAAGATTTCCTTGACAATTTGAAATTTAAAAAGCACTTTTAGTTAGGAATTTTCAAAAGTACAAAGAAATTGTAAATGATTGCCCCCCCCTTTTAAATAAAATCTAATGTTAGTGTTTGTAATACACACTAGACATCAAGATTTCTATTGAAATATTGTATGTAGGATCAGGATCCATCCCTGGTGCATGAGCTGGCTTTCTGGAGACCACCACCTATGGTGAGACAGCTTGCACAGCCTTGATGCAGGGGAAGGGGTTTGGTCCTCCCTCAACTGAATGTACCAGACTCTGCTGACTCCCCATGGGAGGCCTTATCTTTTTAGAAGAGGAAATGGAGGGTGAGATGTGGGGCAAAGGCTGTGGGGGGGGGGGGAGGGAAGACAGGGGGGTCTGTGGTTGGCATGTAAAATGAATAAAAAATTTCTTAATAAATAAAAAAAGAAAGAAAGAAAAGAAATATTGTATGTGGTCTTATCCTGAGCATATGTAGGCCTATATACATTTACTCTGAACACAATTCCTTTACCCCGGAAAGAGATTCTAGCACAACACAGGATGGAAGAATGGCTCTTGGATGTAATATGCATTCTACATGACAGCTATGACTTTGATTCTAGATGCCACTTTCACTAATATCATGAACATGATTCCCACAGTCCTTTGTATAGACGAGGGCAAAGGCAACATACAAATGCCTCACTCATTCTGTTTCATTTCTGGTGTCATCTGCATGTAGTATTGAGAACAAAGTTAACTATTCACAAAATTAAGAAAATGCATCTGAATCTAATTCTATTCTTTTAAAAGGAAGGTCAGATACAATGTGATAGTCTTCAGACTTAGAGCTAAAAGGAAGAAAAGAAGTAGACCCTCACACCCTATATGGAGGATGGTGCTAATGCTGTGATATTTGTTAACCTCCACTAGGACTCTGCAGTAATCCTTTCACACTGGGATTTCCTCTTGTCACTACAGCAATAAAAAAGCTAACAAAAACATTAAATATCCAATAACCAAGTTCCTACAGCATTCAACATTCTTGATTAAACTTAGTTTTTAACCCAGGCAACAGAACACTTCTGCTCTGGAAGTTGATTTTCTTGGGCCTGAGGCTAATAAATGCATACAATTGACTGAATTTTTAAACAGCAGGGAGCATAATACTCTTTGTATATGAGAACAATTTGAACTCTAAAATTCACAATTTTGATTCCCTAAAAGTAATAGCTTAGTAAAAAGCCTTTCAGATTCCAAAGGACCCCATTTGTATTTGAAATAAAAGCTTATTTTCTGAACAAAAATAATTTAGTAAAACCAAATGACCCAGCTACAAGCTACTCACATATTATAACTAGCAATTTCATTTATTATTTTTCACTTATTTGCTCATTTAATTAGTTCCTCCTCATCTACAACAACAGGTGATTGACTTCATTCCAATCTTCTGGAAATGAGTCTAATGAACTTTACAATTTCATTCTTAAAATTTTATGTGTTTTTAACAACTTACTCATGTTCATTGATATAAAGTTCTGCAAGTTCATGCCAGGCTTCTTGGTCTCCAACAAATCTGATAGGAAAAATAAGGACAAAGAATATGTATAAATGTTCTATAAATGAACAAACTAGAAAATCAAATGCAAATTCCATTTTAATTAAAAAAGATTTATCAGAATAACAAAACACAATCCTCTTGTAAAACACTCACTGTTCCAGATACTCATTCAGCTCTCGAATGGCCTCCACATTTTTCCCCTGGGCTTTTCGAATGGCAATCTTACGCTTTCTTGCAGCCTATGGGTTGACATTAATAAAGGATTAGGTCCTCATGAGTCCCTGGGTTTTATAAAGAAAGTAATTTGACTGTGCAAATTATTATCTCAATGCCAGTGAAATTCCATTGTGGAAGAACTGCTTGGTGAGAGTTTATAAACATCCCCATGACATCCCACTGGGGAATTCAGACATTTCTCCAACAATCGCACATGCTTTACTTTTGATGCATGCAAAAACGTATGCATCATTTCATCCAAATAAATAACCATCCAGAGTCCTGTAATTACAAGCCAGCAGGGAATCTTAATCTCTACCCAACTTAATGTTCTTTACTCTGTCTCATTCGTAGGATTGCTATCTTAAGAGGCAGTGGAGATTGGAAGTGGTGGGGGGTCAGGGGGGAATCACACAATTGACACTTGAATGTCATTATACAAAACTGGCTTCTGACAACTTTTTCACTATTCTAAGAGAATAGCAAATTACTTATGAATCTTTAAAAAGAATAAAATATGCCTTGATAAAAATACTTTATAATAAAAATTATTTAAAACTTATATTTAAAAAATGATAAGTATAGAAATAAATGTTACTAATATATGCATTCTTCAAACAACTATTAAATAACTATTGTTTGCCAGGTATTGTGCCAGACAATGAAATGATAAAAATAACGAGGAAATAAATCATTTCTTTTGGAGTTATCTAAAGAGAAATATGCATTTAGTATAATTTTTATACAGTTAAGAGCGATGACAGAGATCTCTAGGATGTCACGGCAAAAGAGAGGAGATCCCAATAAACTATGGTACAGTGGGAGGGGTGAAAAGGAAAGAAGCAAAGAAGAATCTAGTGTAGACACCCACACTGAAATACAGAGGCTAGGCAGCTAAAAGAAAGCAAGCCAGGGAGCTATGCATGGGACGCTGCACTCCGGCAGGAACACATAAGCAAAGGCAGGAGAAAGAGTACCACCGTAAGTTCAAGACCACAGTAAGCTGCCAGGAACAGACAGCATTGCTTAAAGGATTACATGTGCATCACCTCTAACTCTGCTAAATTCAAATACAGGATAAACAAAATAAAATATGACTGGGGACAAGGAGACCTTATTTATTATGAACATGATTTATTGCTTTATAGAATACATTTTCCACAAGATACAGACAGAAAAGGGAAAATGGATGAAACCTCTTTAAACTACTAGGAGTTACTAATAGTGGGATGGGCGCTCATTGGTTTGGCTCTGAAAAAGATAGGGTTTAATTAGGGGAAACTCAATATCAAATCTAAGAAAAATATAATGATGATAACAATATTTTAGTAATGACTAAAATAAAAGTAAGAAAATAGATCCTTGATTATTCAGCTTATGCTAAAGGACCAGCACACAAAGCCACACAGTACACACATTCAATTGCTTAGTTTTACTTGGGGTTTGAAGAAATTTGCTTTATTAGGTAAAACAAAAGCATCAAAATAAGTTTAAAATTTAGAAAATCTCAAGAATTTACAAGTTAAAGTTAAAGCTTTGAAAGTAAATCAAATTCTAAAGTCATTAGAAAAATATCACACTTAATGTGGGAACCTTAACTCAGGTACTGAAGGGGAGCATAACCTAACGTGTTCTGTCTTTCTCTCATCTCTGTTCCCTATCTCTCTCTACCTGTTTTTCTGAGACAAGAGTCTCATTATCTAGCCCAAGTTAGCCCTGAATTCATCCTCCTTTTTCAGTCTCCCAAATGCTGACATTATAGGACTACACTACCACGCCTGGATAAGAAACTGATTTCTTCAAGGAGACAAAAATACCTTTAAATAAAAAACCTAGCATTATCTGAAACACAATTAAATTTGAAATAAAATTTAGCCCTATCTTTTTCATTTTTTCACAACACTTTTTTTTTCCATATGCAGTATAATAGAGCAAAAAGGTCTAGGTTTTGAAATTCAAATGGCAAGTTGATTCTCAGCTGTGACGTACCAACTTCCTTACCTGCTTCGAATCTTGCTACCTCCACTTCCCTCCAAACGCCAATGCAAAGCCACTAACAGAGTATGAGAACATCAAGGGCTAACTGCTACTTTCCTCGAACCTTTGTCAATGAGTAGTATCTATGATTCAAGCCTGACCACAACCTCTATTAAGATCTTTAAGGACTGGCACAGATTTGCTTTGCTCATTTAAACCTTGACCCAATCCATACAGGATAGGTATCAAAGAAGGTACAACACTACTACACAAATAGAGTGAAAACTTACTGAAAATATTGGAGTCAAAAGCTACAAATTAGATAGTCCAAGAACAAACAAGAATGGCAAATAATATACTTAGGCTTATAGGAACAGGTGTCGTATATACAGGCATAAACACAGTGATGTGGCATGAGTCTCAGGAAAGGTGTTCTAAAAACACCTAATGATGCTATAACTTGTTCTCAGTTATTTGACTACATAACCATTTCTCTACTGTTGAGAACACTAACACCTTTCATCATGTACAGAATAATTTGTAAAGTTCTACTCTAGAATGATCCAAAGAGAATTAATTTTAACATTTAAAAATTATTTATTTGTTGGGATTATAATATGATCACACACACACACACACACACACACACACACACACACACACACCTTTTAATCCCTCCAAATATCTCATGGATAAGTACGAAGTAGGTGATTCATTTCTGGTCAAAATGGAGTAGAAGGCACAAGATTTACTTTCCTGCCTGAAAACAGCCAAAGAACTGGACTAAATACATGAAATAAGTATTTTTAATATACAGAAGGATATCAGGTACTTAAGACTGATTCCTGAGAAGTGGGAAACAAGATAGGTGTTACATTTATTATCCTCCCTAAGTATTCTGAGAGAGTTTTTAAAGGCTGCTGAATATAGATGAAAAATCAGAGGGACTGGAGGAATGCTTGGGTTCAAAGGAAGGAGCTAAGACTCCACAAAGAGCAAACATGGTAGAGTCCATGAGGGAGAACTGCAGAGGGAGAACACAGACAAGGAGGAGCGGCTGCAGAGGCGCCCTGTAAGCACTTAGCTTAGCACATTAGTTCACACCAGTGGGCACAAAAAGCACAGCCAGGCAGACAACCAGGAGGAAGGCACAGGGTAAAGAGTAGACTAGGACACCATCAGACTAAATCCCAGTCTAAAATGTTCATCCACTGTCAGTCTGTATTTCTTGCATGTACCTTTTCTTACCTAGCAATACATAACAATTTTCTGAATTTTCCTAAATTGTTTATTTGGCTAAATCCTGGCAGAAGTCAATTTAAGTCTTAAAATAAAATGTGTTCTATATCTTCTAAGTGATTTCAATATCCAGATTAAAATTTCTAGTATAAAGAAGGAAACTTCAAAACATACTTTTTTGCTGTAGAATCATAAAGAGAAAGCTATTCAAGTCTTCAAATTGAATATACATTCTATGATATATAAAATATTCCATGAGCTGTACTAACATGAGTGTTTCACAGCTAAGAGGAGAACTGAAGTACATGTCAGTGTCCTCATTCACACTGAACAGTGCTGGACACTGACAGAGCATGCAGATACACAAGGAAGACAGAAAGCAGCTGCCTCACATATTTTACAACTGGAAAGAACCTGAAAAATAGGCAGTGATAATTAAATCTCTTCATTTTATATAAACAAGAGCCAGTCTCAACTTACACAGCAAAGCTTAAGGCTCCTGCACACTTTCACTCTGCTTTTCTGCAGTGTCTTGTTCTCTGGACACTTAGCACTCAGCTGTCCAACTGCAATTCACAAATTCTATCCCAGAGTCAAACAATACATCTCCAGAGAGCCACAGAGACTGTGGGTTTTGAATGATTACCAAGCAACCAGAATAAGGGTCAAGAAAAGGCTTCTCTTGGCTTTTGAAAAGCATTTCAGAGCATATAAAAATGTATGTAAAGAAAAGGTCTTTACTTTTCCTATTGTGACTTCCCAGTATAAAATTCATGCTCAGGAAATAGAAAAGGATAAAAGGCCTGCCTTCATATACACACTCCATAGTAGCAATGAAGGTCTAGTTGAATGACATTTGCAGAATGAAATTTCTGTAGGAAAGACAAAATGGAATCCCACCTCTATTCATCACCATGGCTTATTTGATCACAATCAAGGGCTGTCTCTAGACTCCAACTGCCATTTCAGAATTTGTGACTTACTAGTGCATGATGCTGGCTAGGTCTCTTAACTTCTCTATGAGCTGGTTCCCTTGTAAATAAAGAAGGGAAGATCTGGCACATTATAAAATTACAGTGATAATTATCAGATATTAGTCTCCTGTCATCCGTATTCACTTATCACATCTTGCTTGGCAGAAAGTTATAGCTTTATTCGAAGTTAGTGGTAGAGTAGAAAATATAATGTAAGCTATTCTAAACATACATACCTCACTTACATCAGAATAACAAAACCAGAACACATTAAATAAGTAATATCTTTTTTTGTCCTCACAAAGATTAGAATTTTAGGACCTAGAAAGAAGACTCAGTAATTAAGTATACTTGCTGCTCTTCCAGAGGACTTCAGTTCAGCTTCCAGCACCCACATCAGGTGGCTCACAACCACTTGTACCTCCAGCTACAGTGATTGTAATTTTAATTCTTAAAAATTAAAAATGAACCTTAAAAAGGATAGAATTTTAGCTTGTACTAACTCCAATAATTTATCCCTTAACCTCAATCAATATTCTCAATTAACAATCTGGACACATTATAAAATACAATAATAGTTCTGAAGAAACTATTTGCAACAGTGGAAACTACTGAAAAATACAACAGATCCCAAACAATTTACTCTACTGCTTAAAAATGAATGAACAGGCCAACAACAGATCCTATATCCAATTCTGTTTTCTTCAATAAAAACCAAATAAAAAAGGTTTAACACCTGGTTTCAGAGAATTGACTCTTCTGGGCTAAATCTATTTAGCAAATATAATATACATAGTTCTGCATCCTCAATAGGACATATAAGATATTCTCATTCTTACTGACATAATAAAAGGGAAAGTGAACAGAGAGCCGAATTTGGGGTGAATACAATTTGAACAGAAATGTTCCTGTAAGTTTTTCCAATAAAAACTACAGAGAAGTTATTTACAGGTACAGTTTTATATGTCTATACTCCCCAAATATGGGTGGCTGACACAGAAAAATGAAAAGTTCAAGGCACCCTGCGCCACAAAGTGACCGCCAGGTCAGTCCATATCACTGTCCTGGCTAGTTTTGTGTCAACTTGACACAAACAAGAGTTATCAGAGAGGAGGGGCCTCAACTGAGAAAATGCCTCCATAAAGTCTGGCTGTAGGTAAGCCTGCAAGGGCAGTTCTTAATTAGCGATTGATGGGAGGTCTCAGTCCACTGTGGTAGAGCCACTCCAGGGCTGGTGTCCTGGGTTCAATAAGAAAGGCTGAAGGAGCCATGAGGAGCAAGACAGTAAGCAGCACTTCTTCATGGCCTCTGCATCAGCTCCTACCTCCAGGTTCCTGCCTTATTTGAGTTCCTGTCCTGACTTCCTTCAGTGATGAACAGTGAGGTAGAAGTACAAGCCAAATAAACTCTTTTCCTCCCCAGTTGCTTTTGGTCACGGTGCTTCATCACAGCAATGGTAACCCTAACTAGCACAACTTAACATAGAGACCCTATCTAAAAAAAAATATTAAAAAACAAACAATATACACGCTCATAAATTGCTTTAAATTTTAAAAGATTATGAATAAATCTTCATCAAATTAGTTCCGGGTCCTCTAAAAAAATTATACACAATTGGCAAGCTTGCAGAGAAATAACCTCTAGAAGTAGATTAAAGGATTACTGTGTTCCACCCAGTAAAACACAATCTCAGATTCCCTGAACTCAAGATTTCAGGGCCCAGAAAGGAAAGAAAAGTTGCTTAGCAAAGAGAAAGGAGTACCCAGTTCTCCAGGCACAAAGAAAGTGTGAATTCAAAGTATCCCCACAAGGCACAGAGGCAATCTATCTATTTCCAAAATAAAATGTAAAGTACTTGATCATCATCATCAACAATACACACACACACACACACACACACACACACACACACACACACACAGAGACAGAGACAGAAATAGAGACAGAGAGACAGAGACAGAGACAGAGGGGAGGAAGAGAGATACATGTATACAGCTTGTTTGTGCATTAAAAAAAAATTCTTTGAAAGCAAACCATAGTAAATCAACAGTATGCCCAAGGGAAGGAGGACTTGAGCTCGAAGGCAGGACTGACTTATTTTTTTCCCATGTATCATTTTTTACTATCTATAATTTTTAATGTGAGTATCCAAAACTTTTTTTAAAAATATTGCACAATTTTTAAAAATTAGAAAAAAAAAAATTGGCCGGGCGGTGGTGGCGCATGCCTTTAATCCCAGCACTCGGGAGGCAGAGCCAGGCAGATGTCTGTGAGTTCGAGGCCAGCCTGGGCTACCAAGTGAGTTCCAGGAAAGGCACAAAGCTACACAGAAAAACCCTGTCTCGAAAAATCAAAAAAATAAAATAAAATAAAATAAAAATAAAAATTAGAAAAGGAGAAATTATTCCTTTTCATGACCTCCTCAAAACTCTGAAAACTTAATTCTAAGCATCATATTCTTCCCTTCCTAAGGAAGGCTTGCACTTAATGTGAAACCTTGTGCCATTCCTTGGGATTTAACGTATTTCTCCACCTCACTGCCTTTGTCTCATGTAAACCGCACTCATTCTTTACAGCCTCTGAGGGTCAAAACTTAGAGAGAAAGTCACAAAAGAATCAAAACTGAATAAATCAATTTCAAGGTCCAAAAGATGCTTGTCATATAATGAACCTCCTAAAAAACAAAGACAAGGCAAGCCTCTATCTAAGGCACCCTTCTGTCTGGTCTTGTGTGTAACACTCAGTGTTTCTGAACGAATGTGTGTGAATGAGGAGGGTCTTTAAAACTGGCTGTACAGATCCATTTCTTCATTAAACACAGAAGCACAAGACAAAAGGGTCAGATGATTGCTGTTAGACAATGCAGGACTTTAACCTTTGAGGTTATGCCTCGAATTTGCTTTAGAAGAAGAAACAGAGACGCCTTCAACACAGTAACTCAACTGTTTAATACTAAATTCAAGTCTTCTATTAGATATGTTAGTTTTAAATTCTGAATGGCTTTGTGTCTTTCCCCTCAATGCCCAATATACTGCTTCCTTCCTAAGGGTAAAAGAACAGAGCTGGCCTTTATTGCTATATTACAAACATTTTGGTGGCTCATGAGAAATACTCAGTAGTAAGTATTTAGGAAACAAAGGAGGAGATTGGGAAGATCTGATTATATTTCATAACCAATAATACATTTGAGAAACCTGAATCCAGTCACCTTGTTCAACATGTCTAATACTGGAATCTACTTGCTATCTGCTCACTCATACTCTAAAAGAAATAAGGTGGATTTCTCTTTTAGCCAGTCTTAAAAAACCACAAAGATCCATAACATATGAAAAGCAAGACAGTCACATTAAAGTATAAATTACCTAACTCTTTCTTGTATGCTGTCTTGATGATGAAAACGAGGCCGTCACAAGCACTCTACCACTAAGTGAAGTAATTTATTAAAAATATCCCCACTTAAACCAAAACAGAAGTACCATGTTTGACTCCAAGAAAACAAATTATTAGCTACTCATATTAACCTACATGTGAAAAGCATAGGAAACTCAGAAACTTGATTTTACTTTTTTCAATATATGGTTAAATGGCAAAGAAGACTAGTAAATCCTTATGAGTAAATACATGAGAAAATACTTAGCAATAGAAAAGTGGTACTTTATAATTTATTTTATGTGCATAGGTGTTTTGTCTGCGTGCCATGCATGTCTGTGTATCATGTGTATGTCTGGTGCCTGCACAAGTCAGAAGAGGGCATCAAATCTCCTGGCACTGGAGTTACAGATGGTTGTGAGCCACCATATGGTACTGGGAATTGAACCTGGGTCCTCGGGAAGAGCATCCAGTGCACTTAACTGATGAGCCATCTCTCTAATCCTAAGTGGTACTTTTTAAAAGTAACTTTTTCAAGGCACATGACAAGCTATTAAGATAGCTAAAATTCGAAAATGATTTTAAAATTAATTAGTAATTAATTAGTAAATTTATATTACTAGTATCTAGACAAACTGATAGACATTATTTCTTAATTTGCTTTCTGTAAGAGAAAGGCTTATCATGATCTGAACTTTTCCCAAAGCTTTCTATATTCTGAAAATCATTACCAAGCAAGGAAATGCTTCCACTCAAATATCGACAATAACAAAAACAAACAAACAAATAAAAAGCAAAGCAAAACTACTTAAAAGTCTCTATGGGAAATTTCCCTACAATAACACTAACAGTAGGAATTTAGCACCCATGAGGCATTTCAGCTACTGTAACACTCTGTATCACCAGACGGCAAAAGCAGTAAGCAGAAATGGCGGTTTATGATCAATCCTATACAAATGTGCTTTAAGGAATCCATAAGATACTTTCTGTTATTTATTATTAAATTATTTATTGTTAAATAATTTCCAATGTTAACATCAATAATTTCTTTAAGATGAATTGCCACTGCCCTTTTCTTTTTTCTTTTTTTTTTTTGGTTTTTTTTGTTTTTGTTTTTGTTTTTGTTTTTGTTTTTGTTTTTGTTTTTGTTTTTCAAGGCAGGGTTTCTCTGTGTAGTTTTGGTGCCTGTTCTTGATCTCACTCTGTAGACCAGGCTGGCCTCAAACTCATAGAGGTCTGCCTTCCTTTACCTCCCAAGTGATGGGATTAAAGGCCTGTGCCACCACTGCTCAGTGCCATTGTTGTTCAATTAAATATTTTGGCATCATACAATCTATAAAAATACATGATTTTTTTTAAATGGCAACTTTTAAAGATATACTTGCCAAGGAGAAAACTTTTCTTAAGTTACCTTGTGTGAACATAATAATCTTTCCTTTTACAAAAAGAAAATCTGGTGTTTGTTTAATAATTTCAAAAATGGGGCTAGAGAAATGTGTCGTCCTTTAACAGTACTGGTTTCTCTTCCAGAGGACCCAGCTTTGATTCCCAGCACCACATGGAGACTCACAACCTTCTCTAATTCCAGTTCCAAGGATATCACATTCTCTTCTGGCCTCCACAGGCACTGAACACAAATTGTGCACAGACTTACATGTGGGCAAAACACCCATACTATAAAAGTTAAGCAATTTTTAAAACATTTTTAAATTCTAAAAACGTTTTCTTTTTGCAGTTATAAGTATACTGCAATATAGAAAGACATAAAGATGACTATTGTCTATAACTCCCTTATAACTCTCCATATAGCGAAAGACGGAGGCAAGCTATGATGCCAGAATATTAAATTAAACATTATCACATTAAAAAAGACAACTAGGGAATTTTAAAACAAATAATTATTGACATCTTAATGTAATTTTAATTCAAGCATTAAATAGGAAAAAGGCAAAAAACAAAATGAAATAAAGAGCTGCAGTAACTGCATATAACAATCGCTGAGATGACACCTTTCATTTTTAACCAGGATAACTAAAACATATCCACACACACCAAATGAACTGGTACTTCATAAAGCTTCATAACATGGAAAGAGTGCTGCTGGGTTTTTATCCCCTCATCAAGTTTTTTTTTTTTTTTTTTTCCGGAGCTGAGGACCGAACCCAGTGCTTTGCACTTGCTAGGCAAGCACTCTAGCACTGAGCTAAATCCCCAACCCTCCCTCACCAAGTTTTAAGTAACTTTCTAAATAAGACAAAAGTGAAATCTTATTGAAGAGTATCAAATATCTTTAAAATAAAACATTGCTCACCTAAACTATCTAAAAGAAAAAGGAAAAAGCTCTTTCAGTATTTCCTCAACTAATTCATTTTATCCTTACATTAATTTTTAAGTCACTTTCAGGATAATGTACAAACTTACAGTGTTAGTTGGATCTTCTTGCAAAATTCGATCATACAGCTGTATAGCATCATCATATCTATTTAAAAAGAAAGATATATCAAGAATCATTATGACCTTAAAATGTCATAAATCCATAAAACTATTAAATAGGGCTTCATCTTCATAACTGCTATGCAAGTTTTCCTATTTTCATTTGACAGTGAACGGTTAGTCTATTTTTAAGAAAACAAAAATCATAAAGTCTTTACAGAAAGCCCTTCTACAAAAACATTAATTTCATCTAAATACAAAGGTAAGAACTAGCAACCAAGGTTAAAAAAATAGCTTTTTTTTTCTTTTAGTTTTGCTACTGAGGCATTAAGAGTTATAAACTGCAGTAGAGTACATGGAAACGAGATGGATGAGAAACTGAAGGTAGCAAATAGGCCATCAGTAACATCTTGGAGGTAAAAAGACGCAGATACTGCATACACACTGGTATTAGCAGACTAAATGTGCATGAGCACCATACACACAAACATATTCAAGGCTTATGTGTAAAGTGGACAAAGCGTAAAATAGATGAGAGATACAAACACTCATTTCTATGTTTCTGAAGATTAGGAAACCCCAGGCCAGATTATTTAAAGTGCCAACAAGAACACATTGAAAACTCTTGAGCATACAATGCACGTAGCACTGGATGACATTCTCACTTCCTAGAGTGGAGATACAGCCCTACCAATACAAGCTGACAAATCTAAAGGGGAATTGTAATCTCCATTTGGGCCTCATGGATACTTCTCTCAAGAATATACATTCAAATTGCTGCTTACTCAGTTTGATATCCATGATGCTACACCAAACTCAATTCCAGCCCAAACCTACAATTTCCCATTTTTGTTGTTTTGTTTTCTTAGGTTGATGACAACTCAGCATAAAAGACAGAAAACTAAGTCACTTTGACCTTTTCCCTTTACTTCTAAAACATTATTGATGGTCTATTTTCTATCTCTTAATTCCTTTCACCCATCCTCTATGTTTTGTTATAACTTACAATAATAGTATAAGAAGTTCAAAACTGTTCTTTATTAGACTATATAGTCACATAGAATGTTTTTACATATAAATCCAAAGGTTCTCATTTCCTTTCCTCATTTCCTCATTTTCCTAAAATGGTTTCTTCCTATCTTCACTGACACCCCTTAGCAGGGCATATTAGTGATACATAACCATAACTGCCTGTTATCTTCAGCTTCAGTCCTAGCCAAAAACTCCACCTCACCTTACACTCTAGCCACAGTGAACTCTGAATTCTGGATTTCCCTACAATGTGCTTTAGACATGTCAACATAGGTCCAAATGTGTCTCCACCCTTGCTTCATTTGAAACAGACCATCTCTTTCCTCAATTTCTGGGCTACATGCATTTTTCAAAAAGGAGTTGTTTTTCTAAAAGACTGAAAACTCTTGATCCAAATGATGACCATGTCTTCCATGTACTTTGATAGTGTATGCACGAATATGTGTATGCTTTCCTCAAACCCTAGGAAGCGGGCAATACCCTTATTTTAGAAGAATAAAGCTGAAAAGATTTAATATTCATTTGTCAAGTCCAAAACTAGAAAATGTTAGAACTGGGGTCTAAAGTCAGTTCTTCTGGTAGAGCATGACCTAATTTCAATAGCCAGAAGTGGCAAATGGGTTTCACTTCATGTTAAGTGCTACATCCTAGAAGTATGGGTGGGATTTGTATTGAGAAACACTCTGACATTAGACAGAACTCAGGAGTACAAAGCCCTTCTGCATCAATGATGTACTGTAGACACAGCTTCCACATCTGCCATGTTTAAGTGAAATTATATTGTTCACGGGATGTTTACCTTTCCATAGCTTCAAATCTCATGCCTGTTAACCGCTTAACTCTGTGACTACCAGGGAACTGTCTTCTTAATTCCTGAAGACAAAACTGAAAACACAATGGGTTAAATAAAAAAAGACCTGGACAAGTGTAATGACATCACATAAATGTCCTATTTTATAAATGGTCTAAATAGTTTCTACTATGTCCCAAAGTATCTAGTTTCATTTACTGTTTTATTGGTAGAATATTTTGTTGTTTTCTTTTATGTGCATGATGCTAGAGAGCAAATCCAGAACCTTCTACAAGCTAGCCAAGAATCCTACTGGATTACACAGTTACAACCCTAATCCTGGACTTCCTGTTAGAGAAGCATTCAAAATTTGTTATAGAAAGCATTCAATACATCCAATACCGTAAGCCTTAACCACACACTAATATATAACTCATAAAGCAAATTAAATATAGGGTAAAATATAATTAAATACTTACCAATGCCAAGTCATCCCGACCATAGTCTAGGGCTGCAATCATCACCTGCTCATATATGATCCAAACTAGAAATATGAGATGGAAAAAAAAAAACCTGAATTAATATAGAAATTTCCTAAACATAAATTAAATTCCTCTACTTGCAAGAATTTTAAAGAATGTGACTTTTTAACTGAAAATTATTTCTAAACTTAAGACTGCATCTTTATATGTATTCAGCAATATAAAATCTTCTGAAGCAAAAAAAATTGATATTTAACACATACTAAATTCTTAAATTCTCTATGAAGTACATTTTGACCAGATCAGAATGCCATTATGAAATATACATTTACCAGTTTTGTGAGCCTTTAAAACCTAAGTGCCTATTCAATGGCTTCAATACTGTGGTGGTTTGAATAAGACTGTCCTCCACAGTCTCTGGAACTTGAAGACTTGGTCCCAGTTGTTTGGGGAGGTCTAAGAGACCTCCTTGCTGGAGAAGTATATCTCTGGGGGCAGGATTTGAACTTTCAAAGCCTCTCCTTCATGACTGTAGTTCAAGAAGTGAGTCTTCATCTTCCTACTCCTGCCACCATTATGGACTCTAACCTCCTGGAACCATAACTCCAAATAAATTGTCGTAAGTATTCTGCTGCTGTAATGAAACACCATCACCAAAAGAAAGGGTTTATTTCTTCTTATAGCTTGAAATCTATCATCCAAGAGAGTCGGTGTAAGAACTCAACATAAGAACATGGAGCAGGAATCAATGAAGAGGCAATGGAGGAGTGCTGCTTATTGGCTGCTCCTTGTGGCCTGCTCAGACTGCCTTCTTCTACAACCTGCCCCTAGTGAACTGGGCCCTCCCATTCACGTTGTCAGTCAAGAAAATGCACCAAGGGCTGACCAAGAGGTCAATGTGGTGGAGGCATTTTCTCAACTGAGGTCCTATGACATAAAACTACCCAGCACAGACTCTTTCCTCTATTAGTTGTCACAGTCATGTTGCTATGTCACAGAAATAGAAAAGGAACTGATCAACAATTACAAATCCTCTTTAAACTAAAGCACCATTCATTACATTTCCTGAAACAAAGGAGTGATATAACTAATAGGTACAATGTTAATAAAAACACATTAAATATGAAGAATCACAAATAAGACATGCTAGGCCTACACATAATAATTGAAAACTTACTGTCATCCCCAAGCTTAGAAGCATAATCACTAATTAGTTCTTCTCCAACTTCCATAATTTGTTCACTATTTCTTGAGTTTTCTTCTCTCCATTTTCTCATTTTATCTCGCATTTCTGAAAAAATAGAAAATTAAAGTTCTTAACAGATACACATATATGAACATATGATAGATTGCAAAATATTGACTAAATGAAATCAACTATTTACATAAGGAAATAAACTCTAACTTACAGGCAAATCTGTGATATCGCAACTATCTTTAAATATAATGAACACCATGCCATGGGCCTGCTATCACTTTAGGCAACTGTAGGTCTTAATTGGAGGGGTGAGGGGAAATATAGACTACTTGCAGGGTTTTGTAAAAGCCAGAGATTATTTTCTAAAAAAAAAAAAAAAAAAAAAAAAAAAAAAAAAAAAAAAAAAAGCTGGTGGGCATACAATTATATATTGACATCTCAAAAGAGTCAACATATTTTTGCAATTTACTCATAAAAATTTTTCAAGACTACATATTGGGCTATCAACAAAGGGATATTCACATCTAATTTCCTTAATAGTATCCTGCCATGGAAGTAAACAAGAAATCAATTACAACAAAAGAAACCTTTGATTGAACTATAACATCAGTAAGATCAAGTAACTAACATAAAATGGAGAACAACTTTGCAAATTACAATACAACAGGTAATTCTAGAATACAGAACTCTGGAATACAGAACTCTGCTGTGGTTTAAATGTCTCTCCGGGTTGGAAATCTGCTTCCCAATAAACCAGGTTGGGGCAGAACATTTTTATGTGGGTATTAGATCTTAGGGCTCTGTCCTAATGAACAGATCAAGATCATTATCACAGGAGAGATTTGGCAGGAGTGTTAGTTATCACAGGGGGCTAGTTACGACAGAAGAGGTTCCTGACTTATTAAAGAAAAAGGAATTTCACCCCTTAAGTCTTGTCAACTCACAAACTTTTGGCCTTCCCCTAGTAGTGGAGAGCCAGAATGCTTTCACCAGAACCACGAGCCCATAAAAAAAAAAAAAAAAATTGGTTTTCTTTAAAACAAAACAAAACAAAAATTCCCATTAAAAATAAATCAATAAAACTAAAAGCCCAATCTGGAGTGCTAAGGACTGACTATAATAAAAACAAAACCAAAATATTTTAGAAGCATATCTAATCTGGTTCCTTTTACATAATATTATAGCTAAATGTTTATGACTCTTTTCAAATTTTTTAAAAATCCTAAGACTCAAAGTGGTGAGAGGTCTTTGGGAGATAATCAGTGCCCTCACAAGAAGACAGGTTTGTCTTTCCTCTGCTTTCTGCCATCAGTTGTCTAATCCTCACTAGACACTGGATCTGCCAGGACCTATCTCTCCACTTCCTAACCTCCAGCAATATACAGAAACAATTTCTAGTTTAAGACATCCACAGTGGTGCATTTGTTATTATATTGGCCTGAACTAAGACACATAGTTGAGGTATGACTAACTATCCAGCTAAGTACATTCATGCTGTCTTATGTTTAATCTGTACACAAAGATCAAGAGTGGAAATGCAATATTCAAACTGCTAGGCTTCAAGTCTCAACACTGACACTTTCCATTAGTGTGATATTAGCTGAGTATACTTTGCGCTTCAATGTTCTTGTCTACCAAGTGAATATAAAAATGATACTTGTATAATTTGGCTATTGTAATGAACATTATTAATTAGTTGTACGGATTGAAAACAGGACCTGGCATAATATGAACTTAAAAAATGGCTATTACTATTTCAGTTGCCAACATTTTGTTCGGTTTTTTATGCATGCTGCTAATTTCCTTATGGTCCCTGAATCAGCAGATTTTAAAGCTTCTCCCCTAAGTCATTCTACATTCATTTATAACTGCAAACACTATAATCTCATTCTAATTACAGCATCTCTGGCTTGCTCTTTACTTTGCATTTTATCGGAGAATTTAAACCTGAGTCAAGATACTACCACCTCATGGCCAAAATTTGCATCCAATTATTTTGTAAGCCAAGAACCTATAGCTTTTTTTCTGAGCTGCAATGTTATAGGAATAGTCAATATGAGCCAAATAATACAAAAAACTGCTGATATTTACTATCTGGTTTTTCATTGGAAAAAACACACTGACACCTGGGCACTAAGAAGCAGAATAAGTGGTCTAGTCAGAGGACTTGTCAACTCTGCCTCATCAACCTAAAAACAGTGACTTGGGACTTACCATTTAACACTTCTACTACTTTGGTTATTAAATACACAGGATTACAAGTTTTGTAGGTCTCTCATCCAACTTAAATAAAGCAAAACTGAGAGACCACATATTTGGACAGTGCTATGGTTTGGGGCTCTTGCTTTGCTTTTAAGCTGATTTTGATTACTGTTAAGAGGTCATGCACTCTTGAGTCGGCTGTTTGAAACCTGGGGCCTATGCAGGATCACTTGGCTCGGCCTGGGAGGAGGGGACTGGACCTACCTGGACTGAGTCTACCAGGTTGGTCTCAGTCCGCGGGGGAGGCTTTACCCTGGAGGAGGTGGGAATGGGGTGGGCTGAGGGGAAGGTGAGGGGGGTGGGAGGGGGGAGAACAAGGGAATTCGTGGCTGATATGTAGAACTGAATTGTATTGTGAAATAAAAATTTAAAAAAAATCACTATAACAAAAAAAAAAAAAAGAGGCCATGCACTCATGAATTCCTCAGAGGCATCACTATAGTCTTTCATCCAACTTCATATATATGTTGCCCCCATTTATGTGGTCCAAGTACAGGGCTCCTAATATTAAGTAATTTACATAAAACATTCTACTCAATGTAAAATTCTACAAAATGTTTAGTTACGTTTACTGTAAGTAAAATAGGGAAAACTTCTGTCTAGAAATAAAGTTTTGGGAGTAATCCTTCCTTGATTATACTTTTCATTTTAGGCAGTCCCCCAAAGATGGCATGTTCCTCAAAGCCAAAGTCATTTTATTCTATTCTATATATGTAAACTACTCACCCCTTTCCTGTACATGCTATTAACTACTGTCTATGCACTGGGGGTAATATCAATATGAGAGGAGGTTATAAAGGGGCTAGCCTATTCATCTCTCCCTAAGGACTCACTGTGCTAAGACACCTGGACCTTGAAAAATGAGGAAACAGCCCACTTCCTCCTCTTGCTTCTTTTGTACAAAACTTCTTCCAACCCTGGATTTCCTCCACTTCAGTATGAATTATGAAATACCACTTACAGGTTCACTTATATGAATATACCTTTTATAAATTATTCTGTCCCACAAATTTGCATCATAAAGTCAGTTACAGGATAAAGAAAATTGCCATTGCCAGGGGACTTGAGGGACTGGGTGGGTACTAAATTCAAAGGAATAAAAAGAATTTATTTCAATGTATTTAAACTTCAGTAGAAGTGTTCTTCCAATTATGTACTGCAATGCACTAGTGAGATGTGAAATCAATCAGGTGTGTTCCACCATTTGAAAGCAAATGGTCATAGAGGACCCATCAAAAGAGCAGTATAAAAAGTGTAAGGTGAACCTAGAAGAAAGCTACTAAGAAACAAGGGCAAGGGGCTGGGACAGAGATGACTCAGCTAGTGGAGTGCTTGTTACAGAAGAATAAAGACCTTAGTTCCGATCCCTAGAACCCTTGGAAAAGCTAGACATTGCAACACCCTCCCTTAGTCTCAGTAATGGGATATAGAGACAGGTGGATACTGGAGGTCCATTGGCCAATCAGTCTAGCCAATCTGTGACTTCAAGGTGTAGTGAGAGAAACTGTCTTGAAAAATTGGGTAGAAATTAATAGACAAAACACCTGGCAGAAACTTACGGCATCTACATGCACACCAATATCACACATATACATACATACAAAAAGATGAAAAGAAATCAAAATCTTGCATAGAGGGACTGATCTATAATAGCAAGCATAACACAGATGTATAACATATAAACATTTGAACTGGCACAAGGTCTTCCTAGCACCTTAAAGGAAAATAAGGCACAGAAACCGAACTGTAACACCAGTTAACACATCTACAAAGCAGTCCCTACAACTAAGGCTCACCTACATCCGAGAAAAGGGAGCAAAAAGACAGAGTCAGAGGTCAGGAAGTCAGCTGTGAGACTGTGTCTTCTAGATAAGGCATGGCAGGGAAGTCACATCTATAAAATCTCAAAACTGTGGTTTCTTAATGAAATGAAGAAAAAAACAGGAAGTAGGAAGGAAGAATAGTAACAAAATTTTCACTTTATTTTTAAAAACTCATTTCATATCTACTACATGCTAGGCACTGCACAAGGTATCCTATCTAGGCCTGCATAAAAATACATCTTCAAGACACTAGAGTACTCTCCTTACAACTCTAAATTCTCTTTCTTACTTCCAATTTTTAAATAATATTCTACCTATCAAATACTTTCAACTGGCTCACAAAATGAACTTCCATTCTATTATTTATAGCATCTATTTGAGACTTAGCAGACTGTTAAGACTTACTATAATCTTTTATACACAGGTGATAAATTTTCGTATTACACGAATTACAGGGGCTGGGAAGATATTCAGTGACTAGGGGTTCTTGCTAGGTAAGAGCCTTCCCTTTGCAAGCACAAGAATTTGAGTCCTTTTGTTCACACCACATAAAAAGCCCTGGTTGGCTGTAATCCCACCACTGGAAAAGCAAAGAGAAAGATCACCAGGACTTGCTGTCACGAGCAGAACTTTAGGTTCAGTGAGAGACCCTGTTTCAAATGAATAAGGTAGAGAGTGATATACATCAAGACACATAATTTCCTCTTCTAGCATTTCTATGTCTATGCACACCCGCACTCTCATGTATAACATAGAACACACACATGCACATGCACACAAACTCTACAGTGCTCTTTGGACCAGTTTATGATGTTAATGGAATTCCTAAGGATACAGTCAACACTGTCCACCGTATCTAAACAAAACACCATCTCTGAGAGTCCCTATCTACCACCTACATCTCAAAAACCTTTCTCACAAGTCTCTGAAATAAGAGCCTAGAATAGTTTTCTTCTTAAAACCCTCATAAAATAGAGGTTCTCAGGAAATTTAAGCCTTCACTTTAAAAAATGAGGAAACCGTGTTCTAGCCACTGGGATGACTAAGTTCCCCTAAGATAATAAATGGCCAGAAAGCTAGAAAAATCGCAGACAACTTATTAGTGTTGATTATGAACACTCTCAACAGTTCAATCAATAAATCAAGTTCCTCCCATGTGTCAAGCACTAGTTACATAACAGTGAACAGAGTAGGCCTAGTTCCTCATATTCTAATTAGAGAAAAAAAAACCTAAAGTAACACAAACTAGTAAGTCCTTTAATAGTAAGAAAGATCATGATCCAAGAGCAGGTTGTGTTCGATTCTGTTGCTTGGTTTTTTTTTATTTTCTAGTTTTTTCTTTCTTTCTTGTGTAAATATGGTGGCAGTGGTGAGAGGCTGTATGTGTAAGGGTCCTGCAGGATGTAACATCTGAACACAATTCTGAGAGATTAAAGTCTAAAGAAAGGAGGCGTGAGACTGTGAGGGGAAAACACTTAGTAGGAGGAATTGCATGTGCCTACCCCAACACAAGAGCATGGCAAATCAGGCAACTTAGTAAAGACAAGCAGAGTCAGCTCACAGAGTTGGAACAGGCTAGATGCCACCAAAAGTCAGATCCTTCAGTGGTGTGACTTAATACTATTAACCAACAGCACAACCTTTTTCCTCGTGCTGAGTTTACCGATCACTTTAACACTATTTCTTCATTTGTTGTTCAACAAATGTGTACAGCAGTAACTATTCCAAATCTAGTTACAGCACTACACTTTAGAATGCCCACAGGACAGTACTGAGGTACTTACAATCATTCTGTTTGCTGGTAGTGACAAACCTACTGGTCCTTTGGTGGTACACACGCTAAATAGCTTTTAAAAGCTATACTTCACAAAACTTTCATAATACTACTTTAGAAAAATCATGAAATATTTAAAACTTTTTAAAAGCATTGGAAAAAAACACCCACTCAAAAAACTACGGTACCGCTAAGCGTACATGCTGACACAAACCTTTTAAAAACAGGTTTGTTGCTCCATTAAACTGTAAACTCTTTGAGGATTGGGGCTGTGTCTTACTTGACACATACAAAAACTCAATATAATAAACTTTTGCCCCTTATAATATTTGATATTTATTCATGATCAAACAATAAATGTAAATTTCACTCTACATGGTAAAGATTCCATGAAGGAATTCAATGGGCAAATCAGCTACTGAAGTACACTGTACTGTGCTAACTGCTGGGAACATTTACTGTCCATGAACACAAATTCCATACTTTAACAAAACTCATTTATTCTCTTAAGCATGACTCCCATCATCGTTTTTGAGAGAGGTAACAGCCCATATAGAACTGATCCAAGATTTGGATGTTTTATTTAAAGTATCTCCACTCTTGATAAACCTGATAGGAAAAGACCATGACATATGAACACATGCCCCCAAATTAACCAGTTACATTTCCCTTCAGGGTTAAAAAAAAAAAGGCATTATTGGCAGAAAATAAGTAAGACGCTATGCTGTGTGTGGTTTGAGTAGGTTCGAGATCCGGTTCTGAAAAAAAAAAAGAAACAGAAACTGCATGTGGAAGGATTGTAATTGTTTATGGCTCTTCCACACACCTTTTCCACACACTACAACCCTTCCAAATAATTAGCACGGGCCTCACTGGACCTATTTATTTCTTGGCTTTCAAGCTTGAACACATCGATTCCGCCTCCACCACGCCTCCCAGAAACCACATGAAGTGTGACAGTCTCAGCCTCGTGTCCCGCTTGCCTCCTGAACAGAAGATGACAGGCAGAACGGGGCCCACCAAGGAACCCGCCTCAGTCTCCACTCGGTTTGGCGCGTTCAGGGCGAGCTGCCCTGCGGAGGACACAGCGGAGCACGAATCTCTCCCGGGAAACTGGGGACTTCTGAACCATTTCCCAGGGCCCTGGGTCTTCCTGCATCCTCCCCGCCCGAAATTACCTTCCCAAGTCACATCATAACGCTCTGTAACCTTCGCCATCTTCCTAGAACCCAGCGGCGGCCGGGAGAGAGGGCGGGGAGAGACAGACGTCACCAGCGAACGGGCGGTAGCAAATGACGAAACCATGTTTTATTGGTCGACAGATGAGAGTGGGCGGGATCTACCGCGCATTTGTACGTCACTCAGGGGGAGAGGGCGGAGCCAAAGCAGCAAGAGTGGCAGGGCTAGGGGGGCGGGGCCGGAGAGAAGTGGGAGGAGGGGCCAGAGGGCGGTACCAGCAGGGAGGTGCGTGAGCTGCCGAGAACGGACGAGGTCCTACACTGTGAGGAGAAGCTGGTTTGGCCTGAGGTAACTTTGTTTTTTCTTTTTCTTTTTTGCCGAGATTTTAACAAATGTGACGTCTTTAGTGCTCGCTCTTCCCTGTTTTCTCATTTTCCTTTACATAGATGTATTCATTCTATTCTTCAGAGACCCCTAAAACAACGGTCTAGTCAAATATTTGCCCCACTCCCAACTTTCCTCCATACATAATGCGACTGGCTTTCTATGGGCTTTTAATATTCAACTAAACAGAAAAACAACAAAGTTTTATGAACGATTTGAAGGCTAATGTGGCATTCTCCATTTGCATTTTCTGTCCTCGGGGCCAAGGAATTCTGTGTTCATAAGAAGGCCCTGCTGCAGACCTGCATCCATAGTATTTAATTTCTTTATCCTTTCAGCCACAATTCTAGATTGGAATTTCCATAAGCGCACCCACTGTGTATGTACTTATAAAGAATAAATAAATAGAATAAGTATCCTTGGGCGCCCAAACATCGCTTCTGTTCACTCCTCCAGGGAGAATTTCCCACCAAAAATTTGCTTGCAGGAAACAGACTGCGTCTCCTCTAGCAAAGGTGAAATGGTTGTACTGCGAGCAAGAAATATGAGGGTCCCCAGCCATGTATTTAGTATTTCAAGCAATGACGATATTAATTACACTGTAGAAAGGATATATAAGATGTGGGGGGGTGGAAATATGTTGCAAATCACCCATAATTAGGAGTTAGTGAGGAACTGGCAATAGAGTTGATGCTGAAAAAGTTGTAGCTCACAGCCCAGCTTGTTGGGGCTTGTGTTTTTGTTCCCCCAGCCTTATTGAGATATGTTTGACAAAACTATTTATGTACAGTGTACAGATTAATAACAAGATGATTGCCACAAGTTAATTAAATCATTCATCACCTCTAATAGTTACCATGTTGGGAGGTGGAGAATACTTTACATCTATTACAAAAATACCAAATATATAATCTGATGCTATTGCTGACTAAAATCTCCATGCTACTGTTCCCACAGGTATTCCTCCTGTAAACAATAATTGACATCTGTGATCAACATCTCCCCATTATCAGACCTTGGTGATTTTTAAGGTGGAGGGAGCAACTCATTGCTGTCTGCCACCAACAAGCCATGAAAGGATAGAAAAGGCTTGGAAACTTATAAACTTGGATTACATTCTGA
This sequence comes from Peromyscus eremicus, assembly GCF_949786415.1. Classification (NCBI taxonomy): domain Eukaryota; kingdom Metazoa; phylum Chordata; class Mammalia; order Rodentia; family Cricetidae; genus Peromyscus; species Peromyscus eremicus. The sequence goes on from NC_081436.1 coordinate 56,243,279, forward strand.
ATGAGCTTCTCCCCCAGACTAAGTAGACTTAAAAAAATTTTCATTCAAAAAATTTTTAAATCCATCAGTCAAATTCATACTGATGCTCTGAAAAGACAGTGTAGTATAGAACACTGTCCCCTGCTTCTTCCTCTCTCTTTTGCTGTCCTTCCAATGCTTTTACTCCTCTCTCTCTCTCTCTCTCTTCCTTTTTTCCTCCCTTTCTCTTTTCTCATACCCATTCCTGTTACTCTTACATCTCTCAAAGCTCAAAGGCAGACCTATTTTATAATATCTGGGTATTTACCTCCTCATTTTAGTCTGCCATTAACCAAGGTTCCCACACCCTTCCACTTTTCCACTGATTCAGTTATTCCCACTCTTGTATAAGCCCATCTCCTCTACTTCCCATTTAACATCTCACTTATCACTAGTCTCATCAGGATTGCTCACCTTCCTCTCTTTTCCACCCACACTAACATCAGTACACACAGTATCATTGGCTACTCCCTGAATTAATTGCTATTTAATAAGCATTTGTTTTATAGCCCTTTTCTATTCTATTGTCACCAGGAAATACTCAACCCTCAGGTGCAGTCTAGAGATAAAGCTGGAAACAGGAAACACCAGTCTCACAGTCAAAATCAGCACCACAGCTAAACTTCAATATCTTTTTATTTTTGTAAACATGTCTACTGAAAGAAGAGAGGAAACCTAAATTAAAATAACAGGTCATAACCAAAAATCTAATCCCAGATAGTCATATCCCAGAATATAAACCTAAGCAACATGAAAACTTAAGACAACTTGATGTCTCCAAAAATTACCAACCTCATTCAAATGACCCCCAGTTAAAATGACTTACATAAAAGTTCAGATGCAGAATGGAAAAGACTTTTAAATATGGGGAAAAAGCTAACAAAGGACTCAAATATTATCCAAGAGAACACAGACAGCAAAATGAAATGAGGAAATCAATCAATATTGTCAAAATAGAATTTAATAAAGAAATAAAAAAATACTGGAAATAAACAAAACCAAAATGATGGAAGTGAAAAATAAAATAGGTCAAATAAAAAGTTCAGTGGAAATCCTCACCGATTGAATGAATGTTATTGACTATATCATGCTTGAAGACATGAAGACGGAAGAGAAGTATTGGATGATTCAGTCAAAATTGATGATAATTTTTTGAATGTATAAACAGAATATGGCAAGAACTATGGCAAACTCTACATACTCTAAATATACAAGAATAAGTATTTCATTCAAATGGTATAAAAATATTTTAATGAAATTGTAGAAGGTATGTTCTCAAATATAGGGAAAGGAAGCCTACCCAGATACAAGAGGCATACATAATAAATAAGCAGGACCAAAAAAAAAAACCTTATTACATATCATTAAAAAAATCTAAATATACAGAACAAATGAGGTATATTGAAAAATGCAAAAGAGAAGAACCTAGTCACATACAAAGGCAGGCCAGTCAGAATAACTGCTGACTTTCAACTTCAAACTCAAGAAGGACTGATACCTCTGAAACTTTGAAAGATATCATTGCAAACCCACTCTAATTTACCCAGCAAATTTCTGCCATAAGTTATGGTGAAATGAAAACTTTGTACGATAAAAGCAAGCTAAAGGAATTATTGACCACTGAAGTAGCCAAACATAGAATATTGGAAGGAATACTTCAATCTGAAAAGAAAGACAAGCACAATAAAGAGATTATAAGAAGAAACGTTAATGCTGCAACATTCATTAAACAGAAGCAGGAAGAATTCTCCAACATGAAAAGATTAACAAAATGACAGGGAACGGTACACGCCTTTCAATCGAATCTCTAAAATTCAGGGTTTCAATTCAAGCATCAAAAATACAGACTAGCAGACTATTTAGAAGACGGAATCTTTCTTTTTGCTGCCTTCAAGAAACAAAACATTGGCCAGGCAGTAGTGGTGCACGCCTTTAATCCCAGCATCTGGGAGGCAGAGGCAGGTGGATCTCTGTGAGTTTGAAGCCAGCATGGTCTACAAAGTGAGTTCCAGGACAGTCAAGGCTGTTACACAGAGAAACCCTGTCTTGAAAAAAAAAATAGGAAAAAGAAACAAAAAGCAATTAGAAACAGGAAACAGATAGGCGTTCCTATTCCAATGTCTTCAAAATAGACTTCAAACCAATCCCTGTTAAAAGAGATAAAGAAGATGTCTTAGACAGTGTTCTATTCCTGTGAAAGGACACCATGACCATGTCAACTCTTATAAAAGAAAGCATTTAACTGAGGCACACTTACTGTTTCAGAGGTTTAGTCCATTATCATCGTGGTAGAGAGCCTGGTGGCACACAGGCAGATATGACCCAGGAAAGAGCTGGGAGTTCTACATCCAGATCCACAGGCAGCAAAAGAGAGAGGCACTGGCCATGGCTTGGACTGTTGAAATCTCAAAGCCCAACCCCAGTGACACACTTCTTCCAACAGACCATAACTAGCCAACAAGGCCACACCTCAAACCCTTCGCAAGTAGTGCCACTCCAAGATGACTAAAAATTCAAATGCATGAGCCAATGGGTACCATTCTTATTCAAACCACTACACAGGCTTACTTCATATAGTTAAAAGCTCCAAACCATCAAGAGGAAATTACAATTCTGATATATAAGCACCAAATATAAGCTTAACCAATTTTGTAAAGAAAATAGTATTAGATTTAATATCATAGAATTTCTACAGCACAGTAATAGTAAATGATTTCATCAACCTACTCTTACCATTAGACAGATAACTGTATAAAAATGAATGGAATTAAATAGCGTCATGGATCAAATGGACCTAATAGATACTTACAGAACATTCCACTCAAACACCAAAGAATACACATTCTCAACAGCCCAGGGAAACTTCTCTGATATAGATCACATATTATGACACAAAATAAGTCTCAACAAGTACAGGAAAATTGGACCAAAAATTTTGTATTCTATCTGAATATGATAGAATAAAGCTAGACATCAACAGAAAGAGAAACTACAAAATATACAAATTCATGGAATTAGAACAATAAACTACTGAATGATGAATGGAGCAATGCAAAAATCAAGAAGGAAATTAAAATATCCTAGTATTAAATGAAAACAAAAAAGTATACCCAAATCTATATGATAAAGTGAAGGAAGTTCTGAGAGGAAAATTTATAGTTCTAGGTATCTATACAATGAAAAGTCAGAAAAGTTGGAAATAAACAACCCAATGATGAACCTTAAAGCACTAGAAAATCAAGAGCAATCCAATCATCAAAGTTGTAGACTAAAAGAAATAACGAAGATCAAGGTTCAATTTGATGAAAGATAAATCATAAAAGCAATAAAATGAATCAATGAAACAGTTGGTTATCTGAAAAGATAAATGAAATTCACAAATCTTTATCTAAAAGATAAAAGAGAGGATCCAAATTAATAAAAGTACAAATAAAAACTAAAAGAATTAAGAAAAATTACAGCAGATACTAAGAAAATTCTGAGAATCGTGTGGACATACTTTAAAAATATATTTTTCACTAAATTGGAAACTCTAAATAATATGGATTAATTCTGAGATGCATATAACCTACCAAAATTAAACCAATATGAAGTAGATAAGTAAATCTAAGCAACAAATGAAATAAAACAATAATCAAAAGTCTTCCAACTTAAAAAGCCTGGGGCCAGATGGATTCAGGATACAATTATACGAGACCATCAAAGAAATAATACTAACACTCCTAGAATCATTCTTTAAAATAGAAAAGAAAGGAACACTTCCAGGCTCTTTATATGAAACCAGTATTACCCTGATAGCAAAACCCTAAAGATCCAAAGGAACATAGAATGATAGGCTAATCGCACTGGTAAACATAAACAAAAACTCTCAACAAAGTTCTTGCAAACTATATTCAAGTACATATCCAAACATCATTCAAGTTGGTGATGAAGTTGGGTTCATTCCAGCAAGGATGGAAGGTTCAACATACATAAATCAATAAACATAATTCGCCACATAAATGGACTCAAAATCATGATCATTTCAATTGATTCCGAAATGATCCTATGACAACCCCAACATGATATACCCTTTATAGACTAGACTAGGGATAGAGGGAACATATCTCAATGTAATAAACGTTGTCTGTGACAAGCCAATATTGCTATTATGGGTTTTTTTTTTTAGATATAATGGGAAGAATAAGAACACTTAGGAAGGAGCTGGAGAGATGAATCAGGGGTTAAGAGCACTGAGCACTTGTCCAGGGTACCTGGGCATAGTTCTCAGTACTCAAGGCATCTCACAACTATATGTGACTCTAGTTCCCAGAGGATCCAGTGTCCTCTTTGGCATTGCACATGTGTAATACACAGACATACGTGCATGCATAAAACTCATATACATACAATAATAATAAACTATAAAAAGAAAAAACAAAACACACACAAAAAAGAAAACTCAGGAAAAGAAGACATGAAGTTAGGAGGGCACATATTAGAGAGTACGAGGAGATTTGGAGAGGGAAATGGGCAGGATAGGAAGGTAGATATGATGTTTCTTTTATTTATTCTTTGAAAAGTTTATACAATGTATTTTGATCATATTCACCCCTCCCCCAATTCCTCCCAGATCCACCTCTCCTCTACCCAGGAAACTTTGTGTCTTCTATTTTTCATGTTTCATTGTAGACATGTATGAAATTCTTAATGAAGACAACTATTTTTAAAAAGAACACTTAGATCTTATTCCGAGCCCCACCATTTGATAGCTGGTTGATTTTAAGCATGTATATCTCTGTTGAGCATCAAAGATGCTCATATGTGAAAAGCATACCTAAACTAATATTACCTAAACTAAAAGAAAATACTTTTAGGCTTAAGGATCACAGCATTGGTTGTATCTGCAATCAGCTAAGAGCCGATGTTCTGCAACGATATGTGAGTGTGTTTATAGGAAATACTAATTTAGGGGAAAAGACCCTCCTCCAGAGCGAGTAGCACCTTCCCAGAGCAGCAGAGACACAAAGTGGTCTGACTACCTTCTCTTCTTACTTATGAATGCTTCTAGCCTGTTACTGTTGCTGCTGTCCTTCACTACCATCAGCTTTCCCATGTGGACTAAAGACCAGCACCTCTCCAGAACTCCTTCAGGTCTTTAGTACTAAGACTACTGCTACAAGTACTGTTACATTCTGATGCCTCTTAAATTCATAAATTTTCCAGTACCCAGTTGTGCTCACTTGATTTATTCATTTAAAATATTGGCTAACATGTAACTCACTGGTATATATTCAAACCAGAACTTATGGTACCTAATGCTTCCTCTCTCACACACCTTGGTATTCCTCATCATAATTAATTAAACTAATCACTTACTTGCAAAAGCTAAATAATAGGCAGTAAGAGGAAGTATGCTTAATTCCTTTCTTGAATATTTCCCCCATATCTATTTTGTGAGCAAATTCTGCATTTCTCATCCCAAATATTCCCCCAGATTTACTTTTTAAATGCTTTGACCTTAATCTAAGGCATTACTGTCTCTTACCTGAGTAACTGACATCCAACCAACTTAGTTTCATTCTGGCTGTGTATAATCTGGGTTATATACAACACCAGATACCAGCTGGTCTTTTCTTAAATCCCTTAACATAGTTTCCTGTTGTAATAAAAATATGCTCCAAAGGTTTCATATGGGCATATGGGGCTTAGCCTAATGTAATGTGCATGTATATATATCTCTTACTTCCTATTTTATCTCTTTTCACTAGACTCTAGCCATTTATTCATACCTGTTTAATTCCTTAAAGATGCTGTGCCCCTATGTGCCTTGGATCCGGCATTTGCAATGGTCCTTTCCAGAGCTTAAACTGTCTTCTGTGATTCAGGTCTCATTTTTTAAGGCATCTACCTATAGAGGTCTTTCTTGACTACTCCATGAAAAATGGTTATTGGTTAATGCCAATCATGATAAAACACATCACTATTTAACATTTTTTCTCTTCTATTTACATATTATCTGTATTTTCTACTGCAATGGGGTCATGGCTCATACTTAAAAATATTCTAATCAACATTGTATTTCCTTATTGGGGGCCCTATATAAAATAATATGCCCAATTTCTTACTACTGAAAGTAACGAAGTTGGATTATTTATATTGAAGTTATAAAGATGCTTTGCTAGATGACATATACAAGTTGAAATATGTGAGATATACACTGTTGGGGGGGCATGAGAGTAGGACTATATGGCAAGGATGGAAAGGTTCAAAAGGAAGGGCAGAGGGGGAACAACAGAGGATAGTGGGTGGAAAGACATGTTACAGGTCTTCTTTAATACTTAGAATAGAGATTTTATATATATATATATATATATATATATATATATATATATCACATACCATCATGTATACGACATGAAAACAGGAAAGTACACTATTATGCTTAGAAAGGAACCAGTAGTAGAGACAAGGGATAGTAGTTGGGAAATTAATATGAAAAAATATGCTATGTGTATGAAAATATAATGCAACCTGTTATTATGCAAAATAATAATAAATCATGAAAATACATATTCAAGGGAAATTTTATTACAAGTAATATTCCTTGAAGTAAGGAATAGACTGTTTATAGTCTATAATATTTAATATATCTATTAAAATTTGCTCTACTTAGGCACACTCAGGAAAAATCACATCAGTAACAACAATTCTATATTTCATTACATTCTATAAATGCAACTTAACTATAAAGAAAAAAAATTGTTCTACAGTAAGATTGTTACCCTTAAAGTAGTACAAACATGACTTACCTTCAATATTCTCAAAATTTTGCATCCTACTTTCTCATTGCTTGAAAATGAGTTTTTGTTTAGTTATGTTAAGAGTATTGACTTCACTTGACTATACACTGGCCCATAATGATGTTAAATGTGAATAAAATATCTAAGCATCTAAATATTGAATTGTAATACTACCCACATTATGAGTCAATGTGTCGGCATGATGTAAGGCTCTTGCTTATTTGCTTGTATCAATACAATGAAAAATAACCAATGATTACAATCTACATTATTCATTTTAGAGGAAGCTATATTGATTTTAGTTGTCTACAGATTATTTCAAGTATTAGAATGATAATGAATCAGATTGAACCAAGATCAAACAATAATAACATTGAATGAGTTCATATTCTTTGAAATGGGACAAACTTTTTTTATTATTTATCAAACTGAATCCAAAGAATTTTAGAGTGCCCTTGTTTTATGGTTTATTTTATCAATTTGCTATCTCCAAACATTGTGGAATACTAAAACAACTTCTTAAACTTAATAGTCTTTATGGCATTTACTCAGTGTTCATTATTTAATAGTACAGAGCACAATACTGTGTTGATTGATTTTGTAATACTCAGCATTCTCCTCAAATTATTTATTTAGAATCTATTCATTGATATGTTCTTTATTAGTCATAGTGAGTTAAAGTGCCTCGTGTTGTGTAGTACAATTTATTTGCCAGGACAATTATCTGTCAAAGTAAATTGGTCTCACTAAAATGGCCATATACAGATTTTCCATAGATTTTATAGTCATGATATAAGTTTTGATTAGTGGATCATAACCATACTCCATATTTATTTTAAATCATGATCCATTTTGTATTTAAGAGAACAATTACTAATTGATCTTCATTTCGTGTCAATAGCTTTGACACATAACATTTGTAAGGAAATTTCCCTTAGAGCTTTATTTACCAAAAGTCAAATGAACATGGAATTGTTGGAGGAATATATTGAACATTATTTTTATTACATTTAAAAGTTTATTGTACTTTAATATGATGCTTTAAAACACAAGAGCCCAATTCCCTTTTCTGGCCGAACTGTAACATTTGGGGCACTTTTAGCTTTTTCATGTTTTCTGTCATTTACAATGTGTATAGATTTAAATGCACAAGCCATAGATTTCATATCCAATTACTTCAGAAAGCAAAGAAGAGTCTCTGGGAATTGTTTCCAGTGAGGTCATTTCAGTCTTTTCACAGTAGAGTTCATACTGGTGATTAGCCCTATGTGCCACAGTTGTAAGTGAGGAGGAAAGTACATCCAGAAAGAATACACCCAGAAACCTCTCCCACATGGGTCATAAATTAGAGCCGCTTCTTCTTTATGAGATTTATAACCATACTTGAGTCTTCTTTTTCTAACAATTTTTGTTTAATTTCCCCATAGTGCATATTTTGTTCAGAGACATTCACACATCTGTGTAAATGTAACAGTCCTTGTGTAAAAATATATATTCATAAGTATCTATTTTGAATACTAAATATCTAAGAGTCCCTCAGTACTAGACTCTACTTTAGCACAATAAAACCATAGCTTCATAACTTGATAAATGCCCATAAAAGTACTCATTTCAGTAAGCACCAAATATTAGTTTATACATATGCTAATAATTATGTGTTCTTCTGTTACAGATGTAATTTTCATTTGAGGGTAGTCCCTTTCATTAGTGGGTTGATAGGAGCATTATACCTGCAAGTGACTAAATCATTCACTAAGAGCTAGAATTGTGAGCTGTCCACCCTGGCCACTAGCCACGAACCACTTACTTTGTTGGTCATCATTTTCTTTCACTGATCATACTTTTCCCTAGAATTAGCTTAAAGACCAAATAGCCACATTGAGCAGAAAGTCTCATGTTTCAGTTCATAAATCATATGCCATTCTGTACATAAGAGAGCAGTACTTAGTTAACTCCATAGATTTATTTAGGTAAGAGGCCAATGTCTTGGCAGATGTTTCCAGAAAGTATGCCCACCTTCTAAGTTCAATTCATCAACCCCATGATACTTCATCACCTACTCTCCTGAGAAAACAACATATTCTCAATTTGTAGACATTTTAATGCAACATAATTTTTATTTAATATTCTTTATCATAAAATTATGAAGTAAGGAACAACATAAATGTGTTTTAAATGCTACCACTTGATTCATATTGATACCACCTCACTATAAATTAGTTTGACATTATATGATAGCAGTTTTCTTTTGTTATTTGTATTTCTGGAATATGTTACTGTTTTAAGTCTTAACATAATAGACTAGAACAATTGTCCTACAAAGAATACATAATATGGGAAGGACTTCAATTTATATAAATTTATAGTAATGGCAATATTTTAAGATTTGAACTGTAAGTTCAATGTCATCATGAAAAAGCACCGAACAAACTCAAATAGGGAATCATCCTTAAAAAAATTAGTAGCTAGTAGTTAACGTGGGTGTCAATGGAGTTGCATTTGTTCCTCAAATCTTTTAGGTGGAGTTGGCCTTAAGCATGTTGACAGATTTTAATGCTGTATATTTGGTGAAATCAAGATTGTAGGCTTGCATTTATGACTTAGTTTATATTAACTCATTACCAGCTCTGCATATCATGCCAAATATGTACAGCTTGTCTAGATTTTGAGTAGTAGCAATGGTTTATCAACATACTAGTCTTCTGCAGAGCTTGTGCGTTTAATCCCAGTTCACACATTCTAGCTATATAAATTTAGTGAATAGAGCAATGTGTTTGCTGAGCCCTAGTTTCTTGAAATGTAGAATAGTCATGGTGACGCTTGTTAATTATGACAAGAATTATAAGTAGCAAGCATAAAATTCCTCATTCTATATGGCAATATTCTGTTTTGTTTTACATTTTTAGATGTTTTCTGAGACACATTGTAATTATATAGTCCAGGCTAGCCTCAAAGTCTCAGTCCTCCCACCCTGGCTTCTCAAATGCTGAGGTCACAATTATGGACAACCATGCTGAGCTCAATGACAGGATTTTAAATGTTGGATGCTGGTTGTTGAGGACTTTCTGTGACGTCATCTTTCTGGATTGCTGCATTCACCAACCCTACAGTGTAGATGAAGGACAAGGTAGAAGAGGCTAAATAAATTCCCTCTCCCTACACATACTTATTCTGTTCTCTTGTAAGAATTACTTACTTACGTTTTTCACTAGATTTTAAATTCTTCTTGACATTGGTATGTTGTGTTCAACACTTATGCTTAGAGACTCAGTGAGTATTTGTGGAAAATCAGAAGCTGCCTCCAAACATTGTTTACCAATTTGGGGGCTTTTTGGACTACTGGAGTTATAAAGAATAGGGTGTAGAAGGAAAAAAATGAAAAAAATTGGCATCTTTTTGTTTTTTTTTAAGTAATAGTCACTATTTACCTTCACATCATTGTATCTGAAAATTGCTATTTTTAACACCAGGGGATTACAAGGATTCACTAGACAATTCCTGAAAGAGGAGTAAACTTAACTTTACCAGAAAACAGTGCCAACTTCCATCTGGAATGGCATTGCAGCACACTCTTGGTAATGCTGACAAAATTTCTAAATGATATTTGATATGGAAATTGGGACAATATGAAGTGGCAATTCACCTATTTTCCCAGGTGGAAATTACTAGAATGACTTTTCCTGGATAACACTTCCAAATAATGGACTTGATTCTTATTCTTATTTTCTGTATCTTTAAAGAAAAAAGTCACTATGTGTCTTGGCACATGATGGTTCCCAGCTGGGACTTATTTAAGATTTTTTTCTTTCTTTTCTAAGTAAATCTCTGAAAGAGTGAACATATTAGAAAGCAAGAGCTACTGTAACTTTATTTATTTTAGAAACATGTTTGGAGAAGGATTGCTCCAGGCTGATCTAAGAAGAAAAATAAAATTAGAAATCAAGTATCTCATGACACAAATTTGTAGCAAATTTGATTTGAATATAGCTCTTGTCTCATAAATTCAACAAAATTCAGTTTCTCAAATTTTACACTGAAGCCGAAAAAGTGCCTTACACATTATTCAAAACATGAAAATTACTTCAGTAACAAAATAGTGAATCTATAAAAAGTATTTTTATTGGAATAAGAGCAGTCGATACTGTTATCTCTAGAAATGGGGGTGTTATTAGCAAATGGAAAAGACAATAAAATTCAGCAACAATGTTTCTATTTTAAATTTCACTAATTTTAAGAAGCTGTGGGATAAATTACAGCAGCCTTTGGGAAAGCAGAGCCATAAAATTAGGAGATGGAAAAGATTAAATCAATGATGTGAGCTAAGCTAGACACTTGATGATACAGGAAACTCCCTTGTAAATCCTGCCTGCATGTGGTGCCTGTTGTAATAATTCAAATTTCTGACTGGTTCTATCATTACAGTTCTATACTCTCTCCTTATTTTTATGCTAAAGTTTTAATTTCCATTCTATTCTTGTGGGGGGGAAAAGATGCCTTACTATTCTCTTTTTAATCAAATTTTACAATACTAGTGTTAAAAAGAAATGTTATTTTCCATTATAAAACAATTTTGTAGGTAAATTTGCCAGTTAAATTCATACACCCAAATAAAATAGTAAATCAAGGAATGTGTTTGTACAGGAATAAAAATTGGAAATGCTGTAAATTATAAAAATTAATACTATAATTTCTCAAAATTAATTATGGTTTTATTACATAGTGGGGTTAGTTTTACTTTATCAGAATTCTTTGAAAATATATTGGACTCCATTGAAATGAAAACATATACAATCAAACTTTTGAAAAGTGTTTTAACGTATTGACTGTAGTAATTAAGAAACTCCATAATTCATATTTAAGGAATAATTTAATAGTCTGAAATGGTATTTTTAAATATAGCTCAACTCAATATGAGTAAAAGGCATATGAAATCAAATTTGTACTGTGTAGTTTTACAATGTAAATTAGTCTTGCAAGTTTTAATTTAGTTCATAAATAGACTAATAATTCCTCATAAGTTTTCACATTCTAAAAATATTAGAAAATGGAAGGATGTAGATATCATTTCTGAGAAGTGTTAATGATAATAGCTAAATATTTTTGAACTATCAAGAACTAAATTTGGTTTATCACTTATGAAAATAGTTATAATTGGCAGCATATTATCAATGAATAAATACTGAAGTGTCAACACAGAGAAGACTGTCAACAATAAGATGCATGCTAAGCATATTTAAATGAAAAACAGCAGTTCAACTAGAGTGCACTGGTCTGATTTTATTTTAAGAGTAGTTTTCCACCTTTTCAGATTATAGTCATTTAAAATTAAGCTATATGAAACTAACTTAAGTAGAGAATTTATTGAAACTAGAAAAAGACTTTTACATTTGAGAGAAAAGGTGTATTTATTTAAACAAAATAAAAATATTTGCTAAAAAACTTGGATAGCTCATTTTCTGAAGTATATTCTTGATTTACCAGTGGACAAATATATAAAGAGAGCTGTTTTGAAGAAATGCCATTAAAAATAGATCCCCACATGAAATTATATTCATGCAAATAAGAAACTGAACATGGCAGATATGTGGGTACACAGTATTTACCACGGTCACTGTCTGCCAGAAACTCTTCAGTTGGTTTGGTTTCTCGGTTGCAGCTGTCATGTCCCAGCCCTGCTCTTCTTCAGAATCTTGAAACTTTGACTCAACTCCTGGCATCACTGGTATTTAAGCACATAAGCTCGTATGAGTCTATCTTATTGAGTAGAAGCTAATCTTCCTAACTTTAGAAGATCCTTGAGAAAATTAAATGTGAAAATGTCTGAAAATGTAGCACAATACTTACACATGAATAAGTCTTCAGTGGTTAAAGTAATCACTGTAATGAAGTCATCACTTCTCCAACTATTTCTATTTTCTTTTCCATTCATCATTCTGTTCTGGTACAGGGTGATCTACCAAACTCTGTAATATTTGCTTAGTGACAGTAAAAAAGATGACTGATGTAGATTTAAAACTATTATCTCAGAAGGAGCAAAGGTATTTTCATTTGCTACCTTTCATCTATACTTTATCAATCTATATACTTTAATTTGTCAAATATATAGACAATTGTCTTGAATATTTAACCAGAGACCAAAGAAGCCCAAATGTTTCCATAAACTTATAAAACATCAAGGAAACCCATGAAAAATTCGAGTGTAGGGAGGCTCTAGTCACACCTAGCTCTCCCATCTCTTCCTGTATGTAACCAAAACTATTACCTTTTTAACACATAAAAATACCAGTGATAAATCTTACTAACATACAAGAGTTTTTTTCCTCTGTCTTTCGTGTTTAGATTTTCCCCTTAATGTTCTTAATGATAAAAGTCATGATATAAGTGTCAAAGAATACAACTTTAATTCTTTTAATTACTTACAACTTCAAAAGGAAATAAAGGCAATTACCAATAAGTGGGCACAGAAGGTTTCTTCAAGACAGCAGACATGCTAGTTCAGGTATTTTGCATTCTAGGATCTGCTCTTCCATCACGCATCTCCCTAGTCTTGCCTCTTTTTTTTTTTTTTTTGGTTTTTTTTTGGTTTTTTTTGGTTTTTTCGAGACAGGGTTTCTCTGTGTAGCTTTGCGCCTTTCCTGGGACTCACTTGGTAGCCCAGGCTGGCCTCGAACTCACAGAGATCCGCCTGGCTCTGCCTCCCGAGTGCTGGGATTAAAGGCGTGCGCCACCACCGCCCGGCCCTAGTCTTGCCTCTTGTTGCTTACAAGTGGGAATGTAAGAAATGGCTTCACACACGTGGAAATATAAATGTGATTTTAATGTAATAATAAACAAAGCAGTAGTGGTATGAATGTGAACTTCTAGAAGATGAACTAGGATATTGGGTCTTTTATCTTACCAGTGGCAACCAATATAAAATCCACAAGGAACAACTCACTTCATCAGGGACTCATTTTGCCCTAAAATATTGGTCAGTTATGGTAATTTCTGTAGAAGAAAACACAAGACTAGGCAGTTTCTTGTAACACCCTTGATTTAAAATCCCAATGCATACACATGAAGAAAGTAATTCAAGAATGAGACGAGAGATGTGCATTCTGTTGTATATGTTTTAAACTTTGCCACCTCATTTAGAATTCTGTCAATCATTCCATATTTATTTATTCTTCACTTTGTTGAGGAATTGAGCTAGAGATGAAAAGAAACTACTTTTGTCTGTGTCAAAGGAGCTTAATCAGTAAACTCATTAGTCAATGTGTCCTATTTTTCCCATGAAATCTTTTCTTCTCACAGACTCTACTACTAGAATATCAGATCATATCAGGCATTCTCCTTACCCCCACCACCACACACACACATACACACGAACACACACAGATGCACACACATATATGTATGCACATACATGAACACAGGCACATGCATGCATACACACATATGCACACAGTCAGTCACACACATGTGCACTCACATACACAGAAACACAAACATACATACATATCCACATACATATGCACACACACACACACACACAGTTGATTAGATCAGGTCTAGACATTTCTCTCAAAAATGGGCCACTCAGATCCTATTTTCCAACCATAAATTTAAGACACAGAAGTTCTACAACTTGGGGATATCTTAGGAGATCACATAAAAATGGGCTTGGAGTGGCTGTGTTGGACTTTTGTAAATGACACACAGAAAAACCTGCTCCTTAGAGAAACAGTAACGATTCAGGAACAGAGTTGAACAACTGTTCCTGCAGAGAGACTGCAAAGGGAAGTAACTATCTTGAATCTTGATAGTACTCTATTTTCTTGGTCCAGCCTCACGCAACCTTTCCTTAAGATTTTCTCTTGTGCGGGACCGGTTGGAGTCTGTTTCTGTTTCTTACAACCATTAGCTAAGGTACAATATGAGATGATTCTTCTATCGTTTAAAAATAGTTCTATTTTTATTTTTGAGATTATAATATAATTACCTCATTTTCCTTTCCCTTTCCTCCCTCCCAAACCTGTCATCTGCCCCTCCTTGCACTTTTTCAAGTTCACAGCCTTTTTTTATTAATTGTTGTTACATGCATATATGTATACTGCACGCATATATGTTGTTGCACACATACATATTTCTAAATGTAATCTGCTCCATCTGTATAATGTTACTTGTATGTATGTTTTCAGGGATGAGCATTTGATATTGGATAACCAGTTATGTATTCTTTCCTGGGGAAGAATGTTTCTCCCTCTCTTAGTAGCCCTTGGTTGCCTGTGGTTCTTTGTGTAGGGTTGAGACCATGTGTTCCTCCCCCGCATCAACTTTGGCATGTCTGTTGTTGGTGTCCTTGTTCAGCTCATGGAAACTATATGGGTGTAATTTCTGCTGTTCCTGAGAGACAGCTGTTATTTCTTCTCTTGTTTTTTTTTTTTTCGTTTTTGTTAATTTGTTTGTTTATATTTGTGTAAAAGCATGTGGGCTGTCACCAGCTTACCACAACACACACACACACACACACACACACACACACACACACACACACACACAGAAGTCAGGGAACTACTTTAGGAGTTGGCTCCCTCGTTCCACCTTGTTGAACCAGGGTCTATCTTCTTGTCCTTCCCTTCATAGCAGTGCTTGGGTTACACTTGTATTACTTCACTGAATACAGCCTTTCATGTGATTTCTGGGAATGGAATGAGGTCCTCAGACATGGACAGCAAGAGTTTTTATGGGCTAAGCCATTTCGCAGCCCCTTAGTCTCATTTTGAAAGTAAAGCTTGCAGATAGAGTTACTACCACTAACGTAGTAAAATATAGTATATGACTATTTTTTAATAATGCTGCCATTTGAAGTGTAAATTTAAAAATGCCAAATGAAGAATGAACTTAAATGATTCAGAACATTAACATGATGTGAAAACAAGGAAATTCTTATCACCACACTAAAAAGAAAATGTTATAAATTGGGTCCTATTTTCCATTTTAAAACTCTCACATAATATTTAACATTTATGTAGAATACTAATTGTTTACATAGTGAACACATGACGAGTGTCTTAGTTACTCGTCTTTGCTTTGTTAAGACATCATGAACAAGGCAGCTTATAAAAGAACGTTTACATAAGGCTTACAGTTTCTGAGAGCTAAAAACCATCATGGCAGGAAGTATGGGAAGCAGGCAGGAATGTGTGGCACTGGAACAGCAGCCTCCCCCAAACAAGGCCACATTTCCTAATCCTTCCCAAACAATTCTACCAACTGGGAACCAAAAATGCAAACACACGAGACTATGGGGACATTCTCATTCAAACCACCACCTTACATTTCCTTTTATATTAAAGTATCTGACAGGCTGTGGTCTGAGTAGTCCAGCAATGGATGTGTCCTTGTGGAAAAGCCATGGATCAGTTAGTTTTCAATTCATGAGGCTGAATATCTCACTAGTCCCAATCTGGTGCTGACCTTCTAGGGAAGCCCTAGAGAGCTGCTAGTATTCAGTCAATATTGGATTCCAGACGAAGTTAATTCTAACACCAGTAAAGCAATGCCTTGGGGAAAGGAAAAATGAACTTGCTGGCAAGAGTAAGTATACGCCGGCAAAAAGCAAAAGTTGTTTCCATGTTCTATGTCATTTTGTATGGCTGCCAGCAGAAGGTGCAGCCCAGATGTAGGGCGGGTCTTCTCACCTCAAATGATACAGTCAAGAAAATCTTTCAGAACTTTACCTAGCTGCTTGGGTTTGTGAATTCCGGATATAGTCAAGTTGACAACCAAGATTAGGATCAAATCTAACTTGGTCCCTATCTCTCACCACATGCAATAAGTGGATAAAAAAAAAATGGATCAAAGACAATTCATCAGGTGAAAAGATAGCCTAGAGCATGGGATAAAACCTTTGCCAGCTCTACCTTTGACAGAGGAATAATATATAGACTATATTAATAACTTCAAAAGTAAATTCCAAATATCCAAACAGTCCAATAAGTAATTGGACAAATGAAATGAACAAACAACTTTCAAAAAATGAGGTTCAGATATCTTGTAAGTATATGAAAGGAAGTTCAACATCTTTAGCCATCAGTGAAATGCAAATCAAAAGTACATTGGGAATTCCATCCCAATCCAGTCAAAATACCTATAGTAATCTAAGTTAACATGTTACAGAAAGAAATACACATCCATGTTTATTGCAGAACTATTCATAATAGCTAAGTAATAGAGCCAAACTTGATGCCCATCAACAAATGGATAACTAAAGAAAATGTGGTACATATACATAACAGGGTTTTATTAAATTCTAAAGAAAAATGAAATTAATTTTCAAGGAAATGGATGAATCTATAGATCTTATTAAATGGAATAAGCCACATTCATGTATTTTCTCATATGTGATCATATTTATAATTGATATATTATAACATGAATGAAAGAATCCTCCATGCATAACTATTTGGGAAAAAGAAATTAGTGAAAAGGACAGAGAGAAGAGAGAGTAGGATGGCAATCACAATGAAAGCATATATTATATACTTGGGTGAAAGTATCTTTATGAAACCCATCACTGTGTGCAGGAATATATTAGGAACAAAGTAGGCTGGAGTCTGAGTTTCTATTTCACGAGATGGGAAGAAAACTTCTTGTTAAAAATGCTTCTTTTTCATCCTCCTCCAAAAGCCCCCATAAGCCAAATGAATAAATGAATGGAAAAATACCAAAGTACAATAAAAGTGAAAGGAAATAAAGACGCTGAAAATCTGTAATGAAATTCTTTGAAAGAGAGAAAGAAGACAAGCTTGGTGCTTAGCAATTGATACTGTAACCAGAGTGCTTGCATAGGAGGACGCTCATGAGAAGTGTGCCTGCCCCCTTGCTTTCTTATACATAACTTGTTTTTATTTAATTTCTATTAAGAGGCCTCAAACAGCTTTAGACTTTTAAGGCCCAAGGACTTGGGGGTGTTGTTGTAAAGCGCAGCAGTGAAAACAAAGAGTGGCTGAAAAAGAGTATGTTCCCAAGATTTGTTTTTGACCAAATTCCCGAGCTAAGCAATTCCTTTCCTAAAATCAACTGAGAATGTTCCAGAATTCTTCACTGTCCTGCTTTACTTTGGGTTTTCTTCCTTCTGAGTGATAAGCATAAAAACACAAAAGGAAACCCTCATCTGCTACTATTTGCGTGGGAAGGAGCATAGATCTACCCTATGTTGAGGACATGGACGTATGAGTGAAATTATCCATGGGAACAAAAGTCTGGAGGAAAATGCACAAGGGAGGAAGAGAGATATGGGGAAGGAACTATACTCAGCACACTACATATATATATATATGAGAATGTCCTTGTGTAACACAGTACCGTGTATAATGAGTATGAACAATGAATTTTTAAAAAGACCCTTTGACTAATGTAACTTCAGAAGCCACCAAAATCACAAGTATAGCAATTACTAAAACAACACTTAAGCAGAACTCTCTTGAAACTCCTAAACGCTGTCTTGGGTATGTCCTGTCTGTTCCTAAGTGTCTCACTCTCCCATAACAGTCATACTTAAATTCTGTTTGCACATTCCTTATTTTTAATTTTTATTACTTTACATGAGTGTATGTATGCGTTTGTATGAATGTGTGCAGCTGGGCATGTGCAGAAGTCACTACTGTCCTTTTGCTGTGTGCATCCCAGGAACTGAAGTCAGATCATCAGGACTGGCAGCAGGCCCATTTACTCACTGACCTATCTCCTCAGCCTATTAATCTTTTCTTTAAAAAAAACACTCGACACTGGCTTCAAAAAACAAAAACACAGTTGCTACTCCCTCTTGAACTTTGTAAATCTTCCCCTATCTTCCAAATATATCATTAACACAGCTACAAACAACTGGTCCCTTTTGAACATAGTGGTTCATTTTTAGTCCTCATGTTACTTCAGCTATATTCATTCAAACGGTGACTTCTAGGGCACCTTATTTCCTAGTTTGCTTCCTGTACTGCAGTCCACTTCTCAAAGTACTTTATCTGTCCCTCCAACAGTTCTTTGACCTGTAAATATTAAAAGACTCTAAACCTAGTAAGTACTATGAAATTCCACCGGGGATGATATGATGGGTGTGGTCTTGAAAACAGAGCTACTGTGAATACCCACATGAGATCCCTACAAGATTAGGCCCAAGGGAGGACTCGAGATGCAACACAGGTAAGGATCAGGAGGTCATATCCCTCTATTAACAGTTGCTGGGGAGGGGCAGGGGAAGGAGGAGCATTTTCTTCAGTGGTGTAGCAGTCCATAAATTTGTAGGTAACCTCTCATCTATGCTAATGTAAGTAAACCTGGTGAAACTCATTGGTTCAGCAAGTTAAGCTTGGTTAGAAATATGTCTTTGATCTGTTGTTGGCACTATATTTCAGATGAATAGGCATTAGTTCACATCTTCCCAGGAAAAATTAAAGCAAACATCATCTAACATCGCTGTACTCACTCTTAATAATCTCATGCACTTCCAGAACTTTAAATGGCACCCCTCTTCTGATGGCTTCTCAGCATGAAGTACTCTTTTCTGACTTCAGTCACATATCTATCAGCTTACTTAATACCCCCAACTGAATATCTAATATGTCTTTCATACTTACCATGATTAAAACTAAGTTCCTGATGTTCTAATCTTCCATCCATTCTAAGCCAGCTTCCCAATAGTCTCTCTTCCTTAGTAACTGCAACTCCATCCTTTTAGAGTTTCAAGCCAGGACCTTATCATCTTTCTCTCACTCCCTAAATCCCATCTGTCAGCATATTATGTTGACTCTATCTTCAAAATATATACAGAATTTTACCACTTCTTATCACATATCGCTCACACCTGGATTATTACAACTTTCTTGCTGGTTTTTGCAAAACTCCTTGTTCTCTTATGATTAATATAAAATCCAGTATGTTTTTAAAAATGAGTTGTGATCCATGTTTTGCTGTTTTTAAGACAGGAGGATCTCCTATGTAGCCTAGCTGGCCACAAACTCATCATGTGGCCCAGGCTAGCCCCAAATTTTTAGCAATCCTCCTACCTCTACCTTTCAATGCTGAGGTTGAAGGTTTGTGCTACCAAACTCTTTTAACATTTCTCAATTAAATTTCATCCCACAGCTTCCATCATACTCTGAATATGTGCCAATACAACAACCTAATTATCTAGTGCCTTACTGTTCTCATTGCCTATTAATCTCTCTCCTTTCTACATGTTCCAGGCCCAGTGACCTCTTCATTCTGGCCTGTTCGTCATGATATATACTAGAATGGTTCTACCTCATCTTTGAACATTCTCCTACCTTCACAATATCCATCCCATCCCTGAATCCACTAACATACTTTTTTATTTATTAATATGGTGCTAGTGGGCCTGGAGTGATAGCATATCAGTTAAGAGCATTGATTTTTCTTCCAGAGGGCTTGGATTTTATTCCTAGCACCAACATGACAGCTTACAAACAGCTAGCTATTACTCCATTTCCAGGGGATCTGACACCCTCTTTCCCTGGTACACATGGGCAAGGCTGTATAGAGTAGGGAGGTGCATTTAACCACTCTTGACAGGCTGAGTTTAGCTAAGGGAGAGGCTGAAGCCCATTCCCTTGCCTTTAAGAGGCTCAAGAGTCTAACTTTATGGGACAGCATTTTAGCCTACTATCTACCAGCTGAGACACTCAGCCAGATGGCTGAGTTAATTTTCTTATCTATAAAATTGAATTATTTTGACCTCATAAAGTCTTGAAAATAAGAGTAACTAATACTCATGCAGCAGTTAGAAAAGGAGGGTCTACTAGGAAGAGGTCAGTACTAATTGTTTCACTTTCTAATGATCTTTCAGTCCATGTTTAAAGTTGTAGGTTAGGCTTCGTTGCCTTTTGAAAGACATAAAGGTTATTCTGCTTCTAGTCTGGTTTTTCCTCAAGTCTTTGTGTCTCTATACTTTAGATTAACATTGCTTACTCACAAAATACTCATTCCCACCCCCAAATTGGTAAGCTCTGCAAGAATGGGTGATACCCCATTCAAGTACTTCTTATTCCCCTTTAAAAAGCAAAGGTTTCTGTACCAGCTGTGTTTATATAAATTGTGAAATTATAAAATTTTACCTTCTCAATATAGTTTATTTTCTCTAAGGAACTTTATCAGGCATTCTGTTAACTTAATTTGTGAAGGACCTCAAGAGGAGTTTATATGATATTCTCAAATGTTATGCTTTTATAAACTGAAAATTCCTCTAAGTGATTTATTATTAGAAGAGGCATTACACTCTCCTTATGTTCTGAGTCTAATGTGAATGTCCCCATCTTGTACTTATGGCATCATTTTTATAACAACATGAATTCATAGCCTAATTATTCTCAATTGGATGTTGTTATGCCCCTTTCTTTCTGAGAGACTGCTTTACTTAAAAGTATATCATATTCTATTGTAGGACTTTGAGAAATCATGCTAACTAAGAGCACATGGGATGGTTACTGAGCACTGCAGGCTTACTACACAGGCTATTATAATTATTACCTAAGAGACTATCAGAAACAGAGCAAAACAATTAAATAAACCTTAAGTCAAAGAAAGACAAATTTTAAATTTGTCTCAAAGAAAATGTATTCTTATACCTCATGCAATTGTTACTAATCATTTATTCTAGAGAAACTTTTAAAAATATGTCACATCAATAGCTATAGCCTCTGGAATCCATCATAATTCCTGTCAAGCAAATTGTTACACACATACACACACACACACACAAAAAAAAAAAAAAACAACAAGATACCAATATACTCAGGGGTAAGTTTCCAGTGACAAATAAAACTAATTGAGTTGGTTTCTTCAAATAATAACTCTATTTTGCCAAGTGTTGAATTTTACTTTGATCCTAAAAAAAAAAATTACTGAATAGGTGATCTAGATAGCGATGTAAAATATTATGAATCTATCTCCTTTTTTAAATGAAACGTTTCTCTTACTCACCTAAGTACTACTGTTGGAAATGCATTTCCTTTCCATGGGACTCTGTTGCAACCGCAAGTGTTTAAGGATGATTTCTCACTTTATCTTGGAAATATTTTCTTTCTTCTTACCTTCTCTCCTACTAGATACATGCAGCTTTTTATGTCAAAGTGCCCATCAGTCTCTCCTTATCCACATGATTAACTACATATGAAAAAAGCTATAGTGACTTTTAGCTTAAATCCACAAAATGGGCTAGTGTAATGTAAACAGTCACTATTTTTTCTAATCAACCCTTTCCTTCTCTATCTCAACGACCTCACTCTGACTCTATAACTCTACATTTTAATAGCTTGTATCTCCTAGTCTCAACAGCCTTTACCATTCTATTAGGAATCTGATGAGAAATTAATTTGAGATAATGCATGAAAGCAGTACTATTTGTGGTCATGTGATAGGATAGATATAAAGCACATATTCTGAAGACGTTGTGAGCTCAGAGAAGGCAGAGTATATTTGCTACCAGACATGGGAACTAGGACCAACCACCATGATTGTCATAGATTGTCCCACTGTTTCTGGCTCAGTTTTTAGTGTATGGTACCCATTTTAAGTTTTGTTTCTATCAAAGAAATCAAATTTAAACTACTAAAAACCTTCTTAGACAATACAGTGTTTTTAACATGCCAAGGAATAAATAGACGTTCGTGACGTTAATATTTATTGATTTAAATTGGGTAAATAGCAATTACAGGACTTCTGATTAGATATGACTTCTCTTGAGCATGTTCTGACACATGAAACCAATCTAAGGGCCAAGTGACTTCATTCTTCCGAGAAGGGCAGTTTATCAGAATGGAATGTATTATTGTGGATTTGAAATAGATAGTGTGGCACCTTTATCACAATTAAGATGTTTTGTAGGAAACAATATATCTACTAAATTACAAAATGTAATGTATTGTTAATTAAATGTTGACATGTAGAGATTTGCAGATATAAATATATCCAATGTCGGCTTACATTTGAATTTTATATTTCCATTATCCTGTATTGTTATATGATTAAATATATTAATATTTTATATAATATATACATATGAAATTTAAATTTACTTTAATTTTTTTAGATTTAATTCAAATACCTTTTTTTTCCTTAATGTAACTAATTCAATCGATATTCTATTGGTTAAGCCTAAAACTTCTAAGGAGACAAATGGACCAAAAATAAAGTACATGAAGTTCTTATGAATTTCAAAATCAAATACATGAACATCTGTATTAGTAAGGAGGCTTTAACAGGAAAATTCTCACATTATTAAAAACACATATTATATTTTGAGCTGGGAGTCAACTTAGTCTTTTGCATTTCTTTGTTTTTAAATATATTTTAAATTGAAATAGAATTGTACCATTTTCCCCTTACCTTTCCTCACTCTGGCCCTTCCTTGATACCCTCCCACAAACCCCTCCCATGACCCCTTAAACTCTTAACTTTATGCCCTTTTTGTTGTTGTTGTTGTTGTTTGATTTGGTGTTCAAGACAGTGGTTCTCTGTGTATTCCTGGCTGCCTTGGAATTCACTCTGTAGATCAGGTTGGCCTCGAACTCAGAAATCTACTTGCCTCTGCCTCCCTAGTGCTGGCATTAAAGTAGGAAGATTCTTCCCTTTTCTTTGCATTCTTGTTACAATGACCCTAGTTTAGTACTCAATGGGTCTTTTAAGTACCTAATTGAAGAGAAAAATAGAGCTTACCTAGGTAGCACAGAAAAAAAAAACATAATTTGAAATATATAAAATAAATGAGGTAGAGCCTATTGTGAATATGAAGCAAAGTGGAAGAAGAAAATAAGAGAAATAATAATTTGTGTGAGAGATTTCAGTAAACAGAAGAGGTCTTAAGACAGTTTTCATAGGAAGTCATGAGACCATAATCTTGTCACCTTAATACAGGCATTGAAGGTAAGCAAGTCCTTGGGAATAAGTGTAGGAAAAGAGGAATACAAATGTGTAATGGCTTGAATAAAGCAAATGCTATTACTTACTCCAAGCAACTGAAAGACCAGAAATGCTGTGAACTGTAAGATAGGAAGTAAAGAGTTAGAAAATGGTAAGGCAGAGCCTTTAGAACATGGTAAGGAAACTGAGTTTTATTCTGAGAGAAATGGAAATCAATGAAGATATTCAACCATAAAAGATGGATGATCACATTCACATTCGTGAAATGTAACCCTATGAAAACTATATCCTATTATGGACAAATATTCAAGTGGGGATGGAAAGGAGATTAGGTGAATGGTGCATTCTAGAGTAGCTATTTAGAGCCCAGTAAGTGAGTACAATACTTAGTTTAGGAAAAGAGAAGAATAGTGACATTGAAGAAAATCTTAGACTCTGTCTGGCCACCAGACAACACTTGGCTGTTGTGAAGCACAACATGCAGATGCCTATGACTTTGCCTTTTCATGGTCATCTAATCTACTGTCATTAAGTATGATTCTGCCACACAAGATTTTAATTGAAACTTGTGTTTATAGCTTATAAAAATTGAATAAATACAGATTGGATTAACAGTGCTAGTGATCATCTTTTGGCTAATACTAATCAGTGTATAATAGAGGAAGGGAAGTCTATACACAGGGCCTTCTTAAATATTGAAATCTTGAAATTGATTACTCTGGCACTACAAAAAAACTATCCTATCAGGATAAATTATCAAGAGTTGCATTTCTTCTTGCTATTATGTAATACTTCTATCTCAAGAATAGTTGTGAGCTACCCACAGTACAACCACAGACTGTCTAGAAGGATGCTGTGTCTAGTTATCCAATTAGCCTAGTCTACCCAAATTTTAGTTGAGTTTTCCCCTTAGACTAAGATTTCTTTTTTTTAATGTTTTCAAAAGTTTATTGTTTTGAAGTTATATTTAATATGGGATAAACTGTGTCATGGAAAGAACAAAGACACAAAGCAGTTTCATTTCGTGCATAAATACCAACACAGAAAAAGCAGTCTGTTACCCTGCCTCACTTCGGGCATTTTTATATCAAATTCAATTGGATAAAGAGTTCCAAATCTTCTTCAGGAAATATTTTGTTGTTTTCTTAAACAGCAGTTTTCACTTAATACAGAACAACTCTGTGGCAAATGCTCAGATTTTATACTGACATGTGTAATTTTCCAGAAGAAATGTCAAGTCCTATTGCTTCCCCTTTATTACGGATTGATTAGATGCAATGTCAGAGTTCTATTAAGAACATCTGAAATGGAGAATGTCTAGGAAAGTGGGCACATCCATGGTAACACTAATATTTTGTTTCTAGAGAGGGGATTTTTTTTTTTTTTTTTTTTTTTTTTTTTTTTTTTTTTTTTTGCTAAAACAGCACATTTCTCTGAGCTTGAATGAATAAGATCGAATTTCAAACTAACTGGTGAAGTACAAACACTTGTGTTCAGATTCTGTTATTTTTACACATGTATACACTGCCCTCGAGGGAGTTCTTTGTTCCTGGTGATATGCATAGCTTTGGGATCCCCTGAACCACCGAGCTGTAATGGAGCAATGGATGTATGTATCCAATTCCAACACCTCCTGATCATCCCACTTCCCCAATGGGTCTCATTTGTCAAAGTTAGACTGTGAAATATTTGGAGCAAGTGTCTTGTTTTCTTCAGTGCTGAATTAATAATCACACTGTTTTCACTATTTCTGATTATATTTGAATTTTATGCTATAAGACTCTTAGAATACTTGCCAAGACTGGATTCTAACTTTAAAGCACCCAATGATATTTACCTTAAAGTAAATAAACTTGAATAAAATATCACAGTTCTCTATAAATTAAGGTTAAACCTATTTCTAGTCACTGTAGCCACAGAGTAGTTTAGTGAATCTCATAACTAAGAATTATCTTTTATATCTTTCCTTTATTCATCATAGTCATAGAAAGAGAAGCCCATTATTCTCTATGTGTTAACAGGACATATCTGTTTATATCCTGCACTGTGTTTTTACTCCCTATGAAAATATAAATATTTATATTTTGTTTCAAAGAACTGTTTTGCCGGCACTTAAATGGCTGAACAGTGTTGAGAGTTCTAGGCTACCTCAACTACATAGTGAGAACTTATCTCAAAAGAGTAAAAACAGAAAAGCTCAAAGTTTTTGCTATGTATCCATTAACATTATATGTAATATTAACAACTTTAAAACTATTTTTGAAATATAGTAATACTTTATTGAGAAGAGATGAATTTTTTTTCATCAAGAATTTTTAAAACATTGTAGCAATTAGGCCCTTAAGTATCAGAAGTGCACTTGTTTGAGTTGTGCTAAATGGCTTAGCCTCCGTCTTGAATTTTAGTAACAGCCTAGTCTGCTGGTCTCTTCATCCCCTGGGGACCCTAGTCCCCTAATCTACCTCCCCTACATCTCCAACCCTCATGAACATCAATTTTATTAGTAATTATATCAACACATATGCATGACACAATGCAACCATATCCCATCTTGCTAACCATTCTCATGAAACTTCAGCCTGAATCACACCCAAGTTCTCAAGTAGAAATGTTCAGAAAAATTTTGATTCCTGTCACCTTCCGTAAGGGACCATCCTACAGTTAGCCCTAACTACAGCTAAACCTATATTCAACTTCCTTTGTTCCTTATGTGTTTGCTACTGAAATAATAACACAACCTTAGAAAAGCATTTTTTGCGGTTTAACTAGTGTTAAAATGGAAATATATATATATATATATTCTTATTTTGAGCCTTATTTTGTTGCTCATATTTTATTTTTTATTACTTTCCCCACTTTCTAATGGATCCTCCTTCACAAATTTACCAAATTTGTGCTTCTGAAACCTTATTTTCATTATATAATATACATGAAATTTCTAATTTCTTAATGCCAAAGATTCCCATGCTAACACACCGAGTCCATTACAATTTGATCAGAGCAATGTACTTCAATAAGGAAGGTATATGCTCCACTTTCTCCCACACAGAGCCGTCTTCTAAGCCTTTTGTCATTTAGTTGCCGTTACCACGCATGATCCCTTTTAAGCTCTCTCCCATATATCCAATTTTGCTCATCATTTAATGTCCTGTTTTGATCTTATTTCAGCAGCCTTGCCCCATGGTCAGCATGCTTTACCTCTCCATATGGAAATTACTGTCTCTACTACTTCTTATTTTTAGCTTATCTATTTATTTGATTAGTTATTTATTTATTTATTTAGTTAGTTAGTTAGTTAGTTAGTTAACATCTCAACTACAGCTTCCCCTCCCTCCTCTCCTCCCAGCTCCTACCACCCACTTCACCTCTGCCTCCCCGCACCATCCACTCCTCCTCCATTTCTATTCAGGAAAGGGGAGCCCTCTTATAGATATCAGCAAAACATGGCATATCAAGTTGCAGTAAGACTAAGCACTTTGCCTTGTATTAAGGCTGGTCAAGGAGACCCAGTATGAGGAATAGGGTCTCAAGAGCCAGTCAAAGAGTCAGAGATAGCCCCTGCTCCTACTGTTAGGAGTCCCATAAGAAGAACAAGATACACAACTGTCATATATATGCATAGGGCCTAGGACAGTCCCTTGAAGGCTCCCTGGTTGTCAGTTCAGTCTGTGAGCACCTATGAGCCCGAGGTCATTGATACTATGAGTTTACTTATGATGTCCCTGACCCCTCTAGCTCCTATAATCCTTTCTCCTCTTCAGCAGGATGCCCCAAACTTGAACTAATGTTTGACTATGGGTCTTTGTGTCTGTTTCCATCAGTTGCTGGATGAATCTTTTCTGATTGTTGGACTAGGCACCAGTCTATGAGTATAGCAGAATATCCTTAGGCATCATTATATTGACAATTATTTTCTCCAGTCATGTTTGGTTCTATTCTAGGTTTCTGGACCATCCAGCCTCTGGGTCTGGAGTGGGCTCATCCTTATGGCATGTGTCTCAGGCTGGACCAGCCATTGATTGGCCACTCCCACAATATCTGTGCCACCATTACCTCCAGCACATCCCATAAGCAGGACAGACTATAGGTTGAAGGTTATGTGGCTGGGTTGGTGTTTCAAACTCTCCACTGATAGTCTTATCTGGTCACAGGAGATGACCAGTTCAGGCTACGTATGTGCACCACAAGGACACTTGCTCAACTATGTTCATAGCAGCTTTAATCTTAATACCCAGACCTGAAAACAACCTAGTTGTTCCTCAACTGTAGAATGGATAAAGAAAATGTGGTACATTTATACAATGGAGTATTATCCAGCTGTTAAAAACAATGACCTCATGAAATCTAAAGGCAAATGGATGGAACTAGAAAAACAATTATCCTGAGTGAGGTAACCTAGACCCAGAAAGACAACCATGGTATGTACTAACTTACAGGTAGGTATTAGCTGTAAAGAATAGCCATGGTGCAATCCACACACATAGAGAGGCTAGAAAATAAGGAGGGCCCAAGGGGGAAACTTGGATCTCCATGGGAAGGGGAAATAGAAGAGAATTCATGGGTGGACTGGGGGCATGCAGGGATAGGAACCTGAGGGATCAAGTGTTGAGGGGAGATTGCTGAAAGGGCTGACTAAAAAAGGGGGGCATTTCAGGGTCAGGTAGAGACCTAGTGCAAGTGAAACTCCCAGGAAACTACAAGGATGTCCCCAGCTAAGACTCCTAGCAATCACAGATATGCACTACATCTTAAAATGCACTTCCTCTCTAAACAGAAGTTTAACCACAGTTTGGCAAGATTTTTAATAGCTATCCTTTGCATTCTGACCAAAATTCAATTTCAAAACTGTTGACATCAGAGCCAGGTATAATAAGATCTCTCCCTACTTCTTATTAAACTATAATTAATTGTTTTCTCTTTAAGAAGTGCGTGGAAATTCACTTATTTTTTTCTAAGAGAAAGAGATCAGTCAAAAGTAATAAAATTCTTTTTTTAGGTCTAAGTCAATATTGAATAGTAGTGAAATTTTATCTGCATGATTCCTCAGACTTCAGGTATATATATATATGTATGTATATGAAGAAGCAGCAAGATTGCTTAGCAGTAAAATCAGAGAATTTATTTCACAAAGTTGAACTCTGACTTCCAAAGGAATATAATGGCACAAGTACACACACACACACACACACACACACACACACACACACACACACACGTATGCTCATGCATCATATAATTACACCCACACATAATAAGAATAAGTAAACCTAAGTAGTTTCAAACATTTGGCTTATTGTGGTTATTATTATTATCCCCCAGATGAAGCAGGGATAAGATTCTCTATGATAAATTTCTGTAAACATGGTTTACAGAACTTCTTCCAAAGGTACGAATGTGGTATGGCTTTGACTGTTCTTTCATAACCCACATGAATAATAGTTTTAAATCTAATTACAAGCCAGGCATGGTGTAGCAGACCTGTAAGCCCAGCTATTCTAAGTGCTGAGAAAGGAGTATCATGAGCTCAAGAATCATTTGAATGGCAGTGTGAGTTCAAGACCAGACTGAGCAACTTAGGGAAACATAATATCAATATAAAACAAAAGAGAAAAGCTGGAGAGATAGCTCACTCCTGAAATGTTTGCCTTGCATGTACAAGGCCCTAGGTGTAATCCCAAGTATTCCCCCACAAATCCAGTTAGAGTATTTATTGTATTGGTCTCTGAGAAGCAGGCTTTGACCATCTTCTAATTCGTAAAAGTACAAATCAACATGCACATAACCCTTTTGATAGAAAATACAAGAATTTTATAGACCAACACATGCTTAGCTTTATAACTTTTATAAACTATTTCAATGTAATAGATGGGACTTATATTACCATTACTACTAAAACAATGTCAGTTTTTCAATCCTATCACTTCTTAAGTGAAGGAGGAGCTACAATGAAGCAAATATTAAAGCAGAGTTTACCAGGCCTTTGCTTCATCTCCTGTCCCTGACCACTCATTTAATTTCCCCAGACTGCCTTCCCATCTATTGCTCAAGAGAGCCAAGCTGTTTCCCACCACCATTATTTATGTGTCAACCCAGAACATAGTTTCTCTCTTTTCCTAACTTCAGGTATGTCATCTCAAATGTTGACAACTGCCCAACCTAAAAGAAGTTTCCATTTTCATCTGTCTTAACAATCTGAATGCTTCCTTTACCAACTTTTCATAACTTTTAATGATTCTATTTATTCATTTCTTTACTTTTGAAAACTCCATTCCTATTGGATGTAACGCATCTTGAAAACTGATAGTGTTGTTTTGTTAACTGTAGATATACATTGGCTTGTACAGTGGCTTGAACACAGACTACAATTAATAAATATTAGTTAAATAAATATCTTCTAATTCTTAAGTGTTAGGCAATAACTCTCTTTATGCACTTACATCGTGATTTCTTAGTTACACTATTTTGTCTTTAAGAAAATAGATATTGTGTTATATTTTTGGGAACTTCACTAGAGGGGAGTTTTGAAAGAAAAAATAATGAATAAAAATTAGTTACTGCTCCTTTGAAAGAATCTGTACAGATGAAAGGAGCCTAAAATTTAATGTGCATGTAGCTCTACCATAAGCTCTCCATTAACTACACCTCAGTCCTGATTGCAATAGTTTCTTCTTGTCTCATGCCCAGCAATTGCAAGACAGAACATTAAGGCACTATTCATCTCACAGTTTATTCTGTGTGACCTTTAAGGCAACCTCACCCTTTCTCCATACTCCCATAACTATTGTTTATTTAATGCAACAAAATGCCAACTGGGCATCAGTATGAGAACACAGTATCATCAAAACAGCTGTGACTATGCCAATACTAGCCCAATGATGGCACTCACTATATGGGCATGGCTGTGGGTCTGAACTGGTCTGAAAATATTTGACTCATGATCCCATATTTGCTTCTCTTTTTTTCCCCCTTTCATTTTACATTAGGAACTATCATCTATTTTATTCACAACTAGCTGTTTTACTGTATTTCTATCATGTGAAATTTAAAATTTTAGAATAAGGGTAAAGCAAATGCCTAGCGGCCCCCTCAGTGCCTACTGAACTCTTATGTCCCAGCTACTCTATTTCAATACTTGGGAGGCAGTTCCAGTTTTACTGATGAGGCAATGAAGTTAAGAGAAGAAATGGAAATATACTAAATCTGTCACTAAGAATTAGAGTTTCTCAAATAAAGTTTCCTCTCAGCAGCAGCAGTTGAGCCCTCTGCCCTGCTGCCCATATTTTAGTCCAGTGACTTAGAGGCTTTCACAGTGAGGAGCTCAGTGCGTCTGGAGACGATCTGCCATCTGTGAGGAAATGTTTAGGTTAAAAGATCTGCACCAGAGATTGGGAATGTTGAAACACGAGCAAAGAAAATAAATGTCTTGAGGGACTTTAACTTACAGAGAGCATATTTACCCCACATGGATATCTTGTGTGGCTGGGGAAACCCAGATATTTCACCTCTGAGGCAATAGTTGAAGCCGAGAGTAATGGAAGTGATGACAATACGGGGTACGATTTGGGTACTCCAAGAACTGCGCGTTCTTTTCAATTTTTTCAGCTGAGTCTCTAGGTGAGGAAGTATAAATTGGGCTCTGTGGGCTCTGCTCATGTGGGAGACATTGGGTCAATACCTACTGTATGCCAGATACTGTATAAAAGATTGCTGACTTAAAAAAAAAAAACACACAGTGTGATAAGAAAGTATTATACTCCAAGTATGGTATTTTGTGCTTTATATCATATAAGAGTCACACTAAGGAATAAGTAACTTTTGATTGGGTGGGAAGGATGACAGAGAAGATGAGCATCTGAGTTCAAATTGATAGCCACTATGGGTTGCTGACTCTAGTTTTCCTGAAATCAGTCTTTAAGTCAAAGATTTTGGTGTAATCTCAGAATACACTATGAGGAATGGAGATAATGAAAGGTGCAGGGATGAGGGGTGGGTAGATGGTCACTACGGTAACTGGCATCATTGTATTGGTAAGACTCAGAGCTGTCTCAGTCAGGAGGAAACTGATACTTATCCACTTCCCGTTTCATTACTTGAGAATTTCTTCTGAAGGGCACACTCACACAGGCAAAGAACACTCATAAGCAGAGTAAAACAGGAGGCCATGCATATGTAAGAAAGTCATTTAGATGCTCACTTTTAATTGCTAACACTGTCTATTCAATACTTATTCTTCATTTCATTCCATGCCCTCTAAATAGAGCTCCTTTTGTTGAGGTATTTGGCAGTAGAACACCCAATAGGCTACTTTCTTCAGAACCCAGAAAGAATGTAGGTTAGCGTGAACCAGTAAGGATTATTCCACTTCTATTATCGTTGTTCCCTTAAAAGCAGGAAATACTGAGCCAGACATAGTAGGAGGTTTGCTGGGAGCCTTTTGGGAAATATCCCGTCAATTTAAACTGTGACAGAAACAGCGACTTACATCTTCTGTGACACTTCCTAGGGAATTATGAAAATGTAAAGCTTAGAGCTTCAGTACTCCCCTTGAAACTGACAGAAAGGTCTGCAGATGCAAGCCAGTGTGTTAATGATGACAGAGGAGAAAGAAGGAAAACCCAGGCTTAGATCATTTCATAAAGCTGCTGAATTTGTAACCTTGGAAATATCCAGACTTCTTGAACATAAAAACAAGGATGAGCCCACTACCCATTTTAAAGGCATGTGGCAGAGGAAGGAATTAAGGCTGGCTTGTTGCCCTGTTTGGATATGGATTATTGATGATGGTCTACCCATTGTTTATCTACTCATTTCCAAAAGTTACCATTCACATCTCTAAATAAAACATTAACATTCCAAGAAGTTAAACATTCATTGTCTTCTGGGATCCATTACCAACCCCATTTCTAGAGTTGGAACAGACAGAATGACCCCCAGGACCACAGTGACCTTAATTATGACTTTTGGACGGGGCCTTTCAGACCTAGCTGTTGAGTCACTTTTCATTTCAGGCCCCATCCAAATCCTGGCTTCTTCCTTGCCTGTGGTAGCTAGCATAGTAGAGGCCTTGGGTTAATTAGCACTACAAGCAAGTATGCATTCTCAATAGGATCTGGAAGGCTCCTTAGGAGGAGTAAATGACCCAGTGTTTTTAAGGACTAGGTTTCTAGAGTATGAAGATAGGGTATGCAAGTGGTATATTGCAAGGGTCAAGATAGCAAATGTACCTTTTTCTGAGTCACATTATTTTGTAGAAAAGAAATAAAATTGAATAATTATGGAAGAAAGATTCCATGGGTCGTAGGAAGTTCTTGGGTGAAGACACAGGGTGGGGGGAAGAGGGTAAAATGACATGGACTGAGGAGTCCTAAGATCCAGGTACCAGTGACAGAAAGCTAGGCAGGAAAAAAAGGTAAAGAAAAGGGCCACTGACCACCAGTGGCTTCCCAGGCACCGTTAGGGTTATACAAGTATATTAGCTTCCTCCGGTACAAATGACAGGCTCTGTTCCCAAGAACATCTTTTCTGCCATGGTAGAAAGGCCTCTTTGAGGCACATAACAACAAACATATTAACAATCATTGACACAAATAGCGTGGTTGATGGTCAGTAACTCCCATGCCCCCATACAAAGAGCTTGGTCACTGACCAGTTATACCCTTTTGATGTAATCAGGAGTTGCTTCTTTTTCCCAATAAGAGCAGGAACCGGCAATATGGAAAAAGTCTTGTTTTATAACCGCAAGAAGACCAAACCAAAGTCAAAGGGTAAAAATTAATATGCTGTACCTAAAGATATGATAAGAATATGGGAGCAGTAACTGTTTCCTTAATGATATATGTACATGTGTCCCCCAAAGACCCTTCTTCCATGCAGTTACTTTCAGACTCACTACTAAGCCTGCCTTCTCCCTTCCCTGCATTTTACATCTCTCCTCTCCCTTTGCCTAATACTGTTTGTCCTGATACACATGCATTCTCATTTTTTCTAAAATGCCTCCATACAGCTACCCAACTCACACTATGTAAGGACTCACAGACTTTCACTGTGAAACCTCATAGATTGCTTGACTTCTGTATCAAAAAGCCTAACTTCCTCTACTCCTCCTTCTCTATCTCCTGTCTCCTAGAGGCTGCTAAAGTCTCTAGCTACCTTACCTCTTTCTTTGTTTGTTTTTTGTTTCTAGAACCGAAGACATCACTCTTGAATTCCATTCTGACTCTGTTTTTAAATTCTTATATTGAGCACTCCACAAATCTGCAAAAGGGACTCTGTCTCCTCCAGTGATACCAGAACTCCACCCTTCACAATTATTCATATCTAAGGAAGGCCCTGGACCTGTTGAGCAGGAATGGCACCACAAAGATGGACATAGTCTAATGCTGGGATGCTGTATACTCACAAAGAACCTAATTCAAGCTGACATCCTCCGGCCAACTCACTTGGAAAGTTGCAAAGTGTATGGGGATGTATGGGGAAGGGATGCACTAACTTATCTCCTGAAAAATTTGCAGGAATTGTACTTATTTGTACACAGGTGTCAAGAGAAGTCTGGCCATATTCTTAGTCCTGGTCAATTTTCCAATACTTGATAATAAGTCTCTTCCTTCTTCAGTAAAGAGAGATGGAATGCAGGGTTCACATACTGGGAAGTTTTCATCTGGAAAACAGAAGAATAGTTTTCATCTATTCACTAAAACAATAACATCTGTGTGTTGTCAGGTACCAGTGTAAGTGATAAGGATGTTATCAGGAATGAGATGGAGAAGTGCTAGGAAGTTTACATTTCAGGAAAGAAACAGAATAAAATAAACAGCCTTCTTTCAGAGTGTGATCATCATTGCTCAAATAAAACACTAGAAACAACAACAGCAAGGGGTCAATCTGAGATGGAGGGACTATTTAGAAAGAAGGATCAGGAAGTTATCAACAGATGGAAAAGTTCTAGCTCAATAATACCTAAGAGAGAATGAAGAATGAAATGTGAGATTCTTAATTTAAAATAGTTCAGAATTTATTATAAAATTCAATAGAATATCCTTGTAGAATTTTAAACAAAGATTGTTGTGATGGTATTTCTGTTTCTGAATGACAGTTAATATAGAGACAAAAGTAGGAGAAAATTAGTAGAGTGAACAAACAAGTTAGAATCAAGATCATGGTTGTCAATATACATGCAGAAAGATGACTGAGAATTCAAAAGAGTAAAGACATCTTGAATTTATGTATAATAATTTGCTTCTTTAAAAGAAAAGTGTGCAAAATAAAGAACATATTATCATTCAAACAAGAGGGCTTTGTTCTGCATAATTTTCTTTATTAGAACAATTATTCTTTATTGATAGAAATATATATTTAAAAACATGTTCTACTTATAATAATGATTGCTAGTGGAAGGGTACAGTAGAGCCAGTTGGAAAATGCATAAGCAAGAGCCTTTTGATAGGTCTTTGGCATTCAGGACTCAAGCAACTATAGGAGGGCAGCCACTACCCAACCCTCATCTGTTGCCAGGTAGGAACTCAGACTTTATGCTGCCAGGGAATTTAATAGTCTGGTTTTTTCCAAATGTGAAATGTCCTGATATTAAAGAGTTGGCAATGAATTCAAATTAACTAAACAAAGTAAAATGAAACACTATGAGAATATAAATAGGGTGGGGAGGAAACAAAGAAAAGAGGAGGAGGAAAAGACATCAAATGCTTGTTCACTATATTCACCCTCCAATTTACTATTCTGCCGCCTCTGCTGTGGGATCCTCATTACAATCTCTTTTTGTGATAAATCTAGGCAATATTGTAGTGCTTGTGTTGTGGAAAGCATTATTCAAATCCAGAAGGTGAAAATATTCCAGAGCTCTTTAAAAAAAAAGAAAAAAAAAGAAGAAAGTGCTATTAACCAGAGCCCTGGGGTCCTCTTGGAGAAGAGAGTTGGCTGTGCCAAGGGTGATTCTTAACCCATTGTATACTTTTCAGTCTGCAAACTCTACACTGTGGGAACCTCAGGAAAGAAGCCAGACTTTTCCATTGACTCCAAGGCTGTGTCAGCAAATGCCAGACCCAGCAGGCCCTTTGTATTATAGGCTAATGGTCCAAACAGCTGTAAATAGTTTATGCCAAGATCCCTACAAGTGTGACAAACACACAGCATTCTAAGTGCCTCAGGAGGCCAGTTAAAGCTAGAAGAGGCCGCAGATGACCGTCTCTGAATACTGTGGCCACACCTCCCAGGGCTGACGTCCATGGTGTTTTTTTTCTATTCTCTCCTCATCAGAAATGATTCTGGGGTTGGAAGTTACTTATACATGGGTTTTCTTTAATTTTTAGCAAAGGATTTTAGGAATTGTGTATTTCATAAAAAGAAATGATGGCCTAGATGTTGAATTGATGCATCTTATGTATGCCATCTCGTGTGATTTGCTTGTACAGCTTTCCTATACATTTATCCAACCCAGTGAAGAAATTAATGAACATATTCGCTTGTCAGAAACCGCATTACAAAAAACCTGAAAGAGCTTTGTGTTGTATTAGAAATTATTTGTGGAATCCTTCAAGGGAATATTGCTTTCCTTAATTTACAAACTTCCTTGCTAGAAAATTAGTCTTTCTTAAAGGAATTCCATTTCTATATGTTCACCTCATAAGTCTTGTTTTCATTATTTAAAATTTTGAAGTATTCTTGATTCTTTGTATCGGATTTATTTGGTAACATGTTGTAATAAATTACTAGTGACATGGGGTAGGGAAAGCCAAAGACATACAAGATGAACAATGGCCGTATAGTGTTCTTATGACTATGTGTATGACTGCCAGCTGCTATGATACCTTAGAAACAACTGGTGTAAATGGCTATTCACATCTAACTGGAGACTTGTAGTGTGCTTTATATAAGGCAGCAGTGGGGAAACAAAAAATAAGGGTACTGATGCTGAAATATTGCCTAACGGAAAGCAAAGTACGTGCAAAGCCAAGTGAATTTTACCCCTTAAGGAGACATTCTCATATTTGGCTATTATTCATAATATAATAAGATTCCTTAAAACATATGATCAAAATCCTTAAAACATAATGGCCAAACTCTTCAAATCAAATAATTGCATTACTACTAAAATGGTGTGACTTCTTGTTGGTTCTTATTGCCTACATTTCCATTTATTTGACATGTATCACTGAATACTTGTCTTCAAAAGTAGAGCTCAATAAAGGACAAAGCTGTATAAGTGAAAAAATGATGATTTCTCAGTTGTATATAAAGCTCACACTAGCCTGGTGGTGGTGGCACATGCATTTAATCCCAGAGGCAGGCAGATCTCTGCGTTTGAGGCCAACCTGGTCCACAGCGTGAGATCCAGGACAACCAGGGCTACAAAGAGAACCCCTGTCTAGCAAACGACAACGACAACAAAAATAAGTGAAGCAATATCTAAAATCTCAATTGTTTTGAGTAACATTGTAATTGATAACAATAACAATAATAAAGCACTAAAATTTTAGCCAGGCAGTGGTGGTGCACAACTTTAATCCCAGCACTCAGGAGGCAGAGGCAGGCAGATCTCTGAGTTTAAGGTCAACCTTGTCTACAGAATGAGTTCCAGGACAGCCAGAGATGAACAGAGAAACTCTGTGTCAAAAAATCTAGGAAAAACAAAAACCTTCACACTAGTTAGGGATTATTGTCAGTGTATTTTTTAATATATTAATCAATCAAGTAAATTTATTTTTATGTTGAGAACCTGTAGATTAAATTCAGAATATGATTAGGAATGAAAACATTTGGATAATTTAGAGAAAATTAACAAAACACAAGCAAGTACAAGAGTTATAAACATTAAATTTCTTTATATAATTGTATAGGCAAGTTCCTTATTTTATTGTTTAGTATCCAAAACCTAATGATAAGCTTTGGCTAACTTTTGCTCCATGTTGAAATAACAAGAGATATCCAGCCAGTAATAAATCAACTTCATGTTGTCGATTAATCTTGATCAGAGAAGCCTTAAACAAAACTGGGCCTACTCTGATGTTTGCCTTGCCAACTACACTCTACTCCTCTGTCTTGCAAACAAGGCTATAGGACTGTTTGATTGATAATCTCCCAACCCCAGCCCCAGGAGACAGACTCTCAGTAGTGTCTGTAGATCTTATGAATCTCATTCCCTTACAACCCACAGGTGAGCACATAATCCTAATAAGAAAAGTAATACATAAGGAGACTCTCCTTGGGTAAAGTATCTGCCAGCTTCTTCATGTGTTGCATTTGTAATAAAAAGAAAACCAGAAACCAAAAAGAACAAACATTGACTGAGTCAATGCATGCCAAACCCTGATTTTTAGAACTAATGAAGAACAAATACATTCTGGAGAGAGGGACATCTATAAAAGAAACCATTATACTTTTTTATAAATGGATTATTCTGAGACATTTTTCTTTGATGCTTTCATCAATAATCATTGTATTGGCCTCTATTAGTTTAAGGTGACCTTTCAAGTTTGATACGGTAAAATGGTTAGGTACTCATTTATTTCATTTACCAATTGTGTTGCTAGCCTTTCTATTCTTCAGCACCCTTATTGATAAAAGAAGATAATCATAGTGTATGATTCATAGGACTATTACATACATAAAAGAAAATCTGAATGTAAAATATACTGCTGTGATCATTTGCTTTTGGTTCTTTTGGTTCCTTTGCTTTTAATGAAAACTTTGACAGAACACTGATCTGTATTCAATAGCACTAAGTGAGAGTAAAGCATAGGTAGAGAATATTTTCCATGTCTAATACATATATATGTATATATAATTTATCCATTGAATGAGTTACTTAAACACAAAATGATGTTACCCTAAAT
Source organism: Peromyscus eremicus (assembly GCF_949786415.1). Lineage (NCBI taxonomy): Eukaryota > Metazoa > Chordata > Mammalia > Rodentia > Cricetidae > Peromyscus > Peromyscus eremicus. Next base: position 56,281,842 of record NC_081436.1, read on the forward strand.
ACAAATTAAAATGAAACCTAACAAAAAGAACACTAAGTAAACTTTCCCATCACCATTTTCAATCAATAGATTTCATTTTGATTATAACTAGGAACAGAAAATAAAGCTAAGTTGGCCTTTCCAATACCAACTCTATAAAAACAGTAATTATCACCAATGTGATCAGGGAAGATTGCATGCTTGAGAAATATAAATCAGCACAAAAACTGATTTTCTCTGTGCTTTGAATGGATCATTATGAGAAAATCAAATTTTATATGGTAGAGAGATCCACATTTGGCACCCACTCATGCATAGACTTTTAGATACATAACAAACTAATAATTTAAAGATGAACATCTCATTTAGAAACTGTAGTTGTTCTCTTTAGTGGTTCAGTTCCTAAGTCCAAATTTTATTCCATTCTTTTAAATGGCATTAAATTTCTGCCTCATTTGTATTTAGACTTCATACTTTCATCAGCACTTTGATAATAAAATGATATATTTGTTCACTAACTTTTATTAATTTTGGCTTAAAGATTCTTTATAGAACTGGCTAATGAAATGCAGATCTCTTTCTATTATATATTTAGGTATAATAGAAAAAAGGAACAGTACGTACAATATGATTGCGAATGTAGATGGATATTTCATCATAAAAGTATTACTAAAAGAATTTCTCTGGGGGAATAACCTCTTTAAGCATGAACAGTAATTTTTAGCAATTTTTACACCATCTAGATTACTAAATGATACTTACATTTTGAAATAGTTGCATTATTTTACATATAGTATGTTAAGCTGATTTTCCTATTCAGAAGAATGCATAAATTTGAAGTAAGCCTAAATTGTCTTCTCTCTTCTTGTAATGATTTAGATCTTAAGTGCCCACCACAGAGTCCATGTGCTGAACACTTCCTAAGGAAAATGATGAGGTCTAGCAAGAGATATTTAAGATCATTAAGAATGCTCTAAGAAAGAGATTATGGAACTCTGGTTACTTACTCTTAACTCCTTTTTGTTTCCTGGCCAGGAAAATATTTAAATTTTAATTATCAGCTGGGGAGGGGGATCAGAGGACAACTTTTTAAGAGTATTTCCTTCCTTCCACCTTTACATAGTGCCTGCAGGGATCAAGCTTTAGTGACCACTCTTCTGTGTCAGTCACCTTTGTCTGTGAAGCCATCCATCTCACTGATCCTCCTGTTCACACACATAGGCAGCTTTGCTCCATCACATGCTCTGCCATCGCACCACCACTGAATAGTAAAAGGGATGATTCTGTCTAATCACAAACTGGAGCTTCTGAAACTATACACCTGCTCTTTTTATAAATTTGCTGCTGCTTAGTATAAGGACAGAAAGCAGACTTCTGAAGGTCCTTCTCCCAGAAGATTTGGATATGTTTGTGGTCTAGTGAAGGCTTTTACTCACTTCAGTCATTTTGGAAAGTGTTATGGTATGTGCAGGTCTACTTTCCTCATAAATAATAAAATGGGACTCATGGCCTCAGAGCTTTTGTAACAATTACATGAGCTACTGCTGTGAAACACATACACCAAACACTGGTTATTTTAAACTTTTAAATCTAATCCCCTTATCCCATCAAAATTTATTTGTGATATGTCATTATTCAAAGACATCATTCACTTGCAGTTAGCTATCATATGCCATAACTTTTATGTTTCAAGTTATTTTAGCTGAAGAAAAGAAGAGCTGCTGATGTGCGTTCTGAAGACTTCAAAATTGTCAGCCTAGTGTGATGAGCAAATAAAATTGGTTAGCTCCACATTCTAAATACACTGGAAAAGTAGGCACCTCCAGTTTCCTAGGTATTCCTTAGGTGCTAGGGAGAATGGGAAACTCTCCAGAATCCAGTCATCTCCCTGCTCCCAATCCCTGTTCACTATCTTGCCTCTGTGACCTTTTTTTCTTTGCACACGTAATCTTCTGTTCATTCCTCAAAGCTCTACTAACAAATGACCATTGGGTTATTAACCAACTTTTTATGAAAGAAAACATTTAAAGAGAGAGAATATGCCCAACACAGAACAGGAAAAATAGAAAACTAATCATTAGAAGGTTGTTTTGAACTGAGCTGCCTCTCCATCTTTGAATATGCATCATTATTTTTCTCCTACATTTCTCCTTGTCCTAGAGTTCCAATCCCCAAATTTGTACCTCTATTCCAAGCCAATTTAAAGTTCTTATTAATATGCTATGCATAGCATTTTGTTTCACAGTTTTTTCTTTCATATATATATGTACCAAACTTTAAAAATGCAGTCTATCGAGGCTGAAGAGCTTTCACCTTTTCTTATTGTATCTTCTTTTGTCCTGTTTGGCTATTGTTTCTTGGAGACCTGCTCTTTTCAGAAAAGGAAGCAGAGGGAAGTAGATCTAGGAGAGAGGAGGTGTGGGAAAAAATTTAATATATCTATTAAGATGTTTGCCTAAATAGCAAGAAAGGAGGTAGGTGGAAGCATTTCCCTTAAAGTTCATCTTTTTAGATGCCTTGAAATGTTGTAAAATTGCTTCCTGTTGTTATCTCATGCCCCCTTTACCACCTCCTCTGTCTCTAAACATGCATCATCTCCAATCAACCTTACATCTATTTGGTTTTCTCTGATTTTGTGTTAATATTATGAACCTATTTTTCTAGTATTCCATATAACCTAAACCTAAATAATATTCTGCCCTAAAACAAATGTACCAAAACACTAAATTCAGAAAGTCTGTATTTAGTGGTGAAAAGTAATTGGATAAATGTTTCTATGTGTGTTCATCTCTCTCCCTTTCATTGATTTCATAGCTTTAGTGTAACTTGCCTTGTGACATTATGTATTTGCTGATGATATACTTTATTTTATCAGTCATTCACTCAATCTGTTTATATACACATTTGTAATAATCTTTGTTCTATCATAATTGCAGCAGCTTTGGAGGAAACTGATTCCTAATATTTTATATCTACCAAAATTTTTTGACTTTGTCAAATTTGCCACATTAGTTTATAATAGTGCCAGTGTTATTGACTCTTATTTCATTGCAGATTCTCAAATTATTAGGGGGAATTTTATTTGTTATTTTAAAAATATTTGAAGAAATTCATCAAGATTTTGTGGCATAAGGACAAAGAACTTAGATGTTATGTTCTGATCATGTTACACTATCCAAATTCCTAAAGAGGTATTGGGTAATTTAAAAAAATTTCTCATTCTTTGAAACTTCAGTGAAGATAATACATCATCAGAATACTAAATACATTGAGGAAGATCATTTAAAGGGATTCTAAAAGTTATTTGACTTTATTTTATAAAATAGAAATTTAATATGTACTGTTATAATTTATAATTATTATATATTGACTTTATTGTGCTAAATTTCTTCAGCTTATATCCCAAATAATCTAAGTCATAACATAATGATACTAACTATTAATAATTAAGGTGGATTTGTTTGTTTGCTCGTTTTGAGACAGCATCTCACTGTGTAGTTCTGGCTGGCCCAAAACTAGCTATGTAGACCTAGCTGGTCTTGAACTCACAGAAATGAACCTGTCTCTGTCTCCCGTGTGCTAAGATTAAAAACATATGCCACCATGCCTCACTTGGTCTCATTTTTTTTAACAGAAGTAAATTCTATAGAGATTACAGAAGTATTATGGAAAGCAATGTTGGGGGAAATATTTTTGTTATTTATTTCTACATCTCTAAATATACTGCCTTTAAAAACTTAAACATTATCTACTGATATCTTCCTGTTGTACTTAAGCAAATCAGTCTCCTTTGTCTTACTGTCTCTTCAGATATACACTTGCTTCTCATCTCTAACCTCTCTGCTATAGATATGACACAGTGTCAGTTATACGTTGTTCGCTGTTTACATCAGTATCACTGTAGATGCTCTTCAAAGCCAGGTCCTTCGTTGTGGACCACCTTGACTGTCAACTTGACTGAATTTCCAGCTAGGAGACAGACTTCACAGGACATCTAGGAGGACACTGAGGTGGGAAGATACAGCCTGAGTGTAGATGGTACTGGACTCAATAGAAGGAAGAACAAGCACCGTATTCATTTCTCACTCTCTGAATTTGGACCCAGTGTGATCATGCTCCTTCTCCCTGAGCTAGAACTGATCTCACTGCCCTACATCCCCTACTGGGATGGACCATACCTTCAAACTGTGAGCCGAAGTAGATCCTTTTGTAAGCTTCTTTTGTCAGCTCTGTTGTGATAACAATGAGAAGAGTAATTAAGACTGAAAACTGAGACTGAGAGTAAAGTTGTTGCTGTGAAATAGCTGACTGGTCCTTAGACATTTGGAACTAGCTTGTGAGAAAATGATTTTGAAGAGCTTGGCACTGAAGTCTAGAAAAGTCTTACAATGTACAGAGAATTTGATGAGTACTTCTTAGGGGAGTTTGGAAGAGCAGACGGTTAATTTAATACAGGCCTCGAAGACTTGCTTTGAGAGGTTTCAGAGCAGAACGAGGACGCCTATCGAGAACTGTGCTGGAGGATATTAATGTTACATTCTCATAAGGACTTGCTTCATTCCGGCCATGTCCTGGAGCACTTTAGTTGGATTGCATTTAAAAGTAATGGCATTCATTCTTTGGAGGAAATTCAAGATATCACAGCATTCAAGCTACAGCATGATTCTAGTTCTCTGACCTTCTCCAGGTCTATTAGTGAAAGAGAACAGCAAATGGAGAGGAGAGAAATGGAAATTGTGAAGTTTGGAGAAGACAGGCAGGAGTGTGAACAAGCTTAGAGCTGCAGACAAGGCATTCTTGGAGACGGCAGCTATAATTGTTAAAAATTTCGGTGTCATTAAAGAAAACCTATTCTTTACTGGGATGATAGGAAAAGCGTCTTGAGAATAAGAGTCTACCTATCAAAGGCTCCAACTTGTGAAAGTACAAATTCATTTGAAAGGAATCTATACTGAAAAAAAAATGCCACTGAGGGGTTTTTCTGATTTTTAAAAATTCCAATTGCTTAGAAAATTAAAAAAAAAGAAGAAAACAAACAAAAACTCAGCCATTTAAGTGCCCAGAGAGCACTACAATTGGGTTGAAAGGGGCCAGACTACATCTTGAGCTTGCTGAAGAACTTGGCAGCATGCTCTACACAGTATTCACATTACAGGCATACGAAATAGAAGAGTACAAGAGCGATGGAGATCTGAACCAAGGTTCCAGAAAGCTGCTGAGACCAGGCAATGTGAGGCAAGGCCAGATTACTTCAAAGGAACCCAAGAGGCCATTGCCTTAAGCCAGGGAAGCCTGCAGTGGAGATCCCAGCATGTTGGAGATGGCAGGACAGTGAGATGTGTGCTGGGGAAACTTCAAGCGTGAAGTGGAGCTGACTCTAGAAGTAGGTTAAGTGTGCTCCAGACAGCAAAACTCCAGAGTCGGGGCTCCTCAAGTGTATGGTAGATGAGAGGCTACCATCAGAAGTCTCAGATGACCAACACAGAGCTGTAGAGTTTGGTGTTTGCCTTATTAGGGTTTTGTTCTTGCCTTGGTCCAGTCTCAAGTTGGAATGCTCCCATTCCTTCATTTAGGATTGGCAATATTTATCCTGTGTCATATGTAGAAATTACATACCATTTTTTTTCCTTTTCTAATTTCTTTTTTTTTAATTTTTATTTTGCAATACAATTCAGTTCTACATATCAGCCACAGATTCCCTTGTTCTCCCCCCTCCCGCTCCCCTCACCTTCCCCCCAGCCCGCCCCCCATTCCCATCTCCTCCAGGGCAAAGCCTTCCCCACAGACTGAGATCAACCTGGTAGACTCAGTCCAGGTAGGTCCAGTCCCCTCTTCACAGGCCGAGCCAAGGGACCCTGCATAGGCCCCAGGTTTCAAACAGCCGACTCATGCAATGAGCACAGGACCCGGTCCCAATGCCTGGATGCCTCCCAAACAGATCAGGCCAACCAACTGTCTCACCCACTCAGAGGGCCTGATCCAGTTGGTGACCCCTCAGCCATTGGTTCATATTTCATGTGTTTCCGTTCATTTGGCTATTTGTCTTTGTGCTTTATCCAACCTTGGTCTCAACAATTCTCGCTCATATAAACCCTCCTCATTCTCGCTAATTGGACACCCAGAGATCCACCCGGGGCCTAGTCATGGATCTCTGCATCCAGATCCCTCAGTAGTTGGATGAGGTTTCTAGCACGACAATTAGGGTGTTTGGCCATCCCATCACCAGAGTAGGTCAGTTCGGACTGTCTCTTGACCATTGCCAGCAGTCTGTTGTGGGGGTATCTTTGTGGATTTCTGTGGGCCTCTCTAGCACTTTGCTTTTTCCTATTCTCATGTGGTCTTCATTTACCATGGTCTCCTATTCCTTGTTCTCCCTCTCTGTTGTTGATCCAGCTGGGATCTCCCGCTCACACAAGCTCTCTTTCCCTCGACCCTCGCCCTTCACTACCCCCACTCATGTCCAGGCTGTTCATGTAGATCTCATTTCATTTCTCTGTCATTGGGCAATCCCCGTGTCTTTCTTAGGGTCCTGTTTTCCAGGTAGCCTGCCTGGTGATGTGAGTAGCAGTCCAGTCATCCTTGTTCCACATCTAGTATCCTGCTATGAGTGAGTACATACCATGTTTGTCTTTCTGAGTCTGGGATACCTCACTCAGGATGATTTTTTCTAGATCCATCCATTTGTCTGCAAACCTCATGATGTCATTGTTTTTCTCTGCTGAGTAGTATTCCATTGTGTATATGTACCACATTTTGTTTATACATTTTTATTTTCTGTTTTGTTTTTTTTTCCCCCCTGGAGCTGAGGACTGAACCCAGTGCACTGAGCTTGCTAGGCAAGTGCTCTACCACTGAGCTAAATCCCCAACTGTAGCTAGAGTTTTCCTGCCTGGCCCACAGTCAAGACAAATCTCTCTCACCTGCCAGTCCCACAGCTGCTCAGACCCAACCAAGCAAACACAGAGACTTATATTGCTTACAAACTGTATGGCTGTGGCAGGCTTCTTGCTATCTGTTCTTATAGTTTAAATTAATCCATTTCTATAAATCTATACCTTGCCACGTGGCTTGTGGCTTACCGGCATCTTCACATGCTGTTTGTCATCGTGGCGGCTGGCAGTGTCTCTCTGACCCAGCCTTCCACTTCCCAGCTTTATTCTCCTCCTTGTCCCACCTATACTTCCTGCCTGGCCACTGGCCAATCAGTGATTTATTTATTGACCAATCAGCAACACACTTGACATACAGACCATCCTACAGCACCCAACCCCACCATTTTTATTTTCTAGGGGCTCACTGTTAAGAGTTTATCTGAGTCACAAACAAGATTCTGAACTTAAATTATCAATATTTTGGAACTAAAGATATGTTGGAAGCTTTTAAAGATGGATAAAATGTGTTTATTTTATTTTTGCATTATGAGATGAACATGGTACTTTAGGGAACAGAAGTGAAATGTTAGTGATATATTTGGGCTTCAGCTTGACTAAGGGATGGATTTAAGATTGCTAATATTTACTGTTGATTTGATTAGATATATCAGCCAGGAGAAAAATCTCCGCACATGGTATAAGGGTGCTTTCAGAGACATCTGACTGAGGTGGGAAGACCTACCCTGTGACTTACATGGCAAGAGTGAAAATGCTCTAGCGAGACAGCTGTGCTACTCCAAGTATCAAACTATTAAAATGATGGACCCCAAGAAACTGGAATTTACAGAGGAAACTCATGCAGAAGGATGGCTTGTCTCTTAGAAGGAAATTTCATAGTTCTGACATCTTGTCAGAGCATTTTTGCCAGAGTCTGCAGCCCAGACCGTGATTGTGGGTGGGACTGCACCTTGACCAGCACGGCTTAGTTAGGCTCATGCCTTCCAGATATGACAGAACTGCTGTACCCCTGAACTCACAGAAGCTGTGGTTGCCTGCACAAGACCTGTGCAAGACCAAGTCAGCCGACATTTCAGCATGGGGAGTTGTTCCCCAGCTTCCATTCCTAACTAAGGAGCTATGAACAGCTGGTGGCTTCCAGGGAAGGGAGAGTTAGTTCTCTTTAAGAGTAAGGGCCCAGGTAAGTTGGCCATGCTCCAAGATGGTGTCATACCCATGAGTACATGGGTAACACCAAAAAAATCCCATGGGTTGTATTAAAAAAAAAAAGACATGAAGTTAGGGGATAAGGAAGTGAGGAAGATCTGGGAGAACTTAGGGGGATTTGAGTGAGGCAAATATGTTAAACTTAAATTCTATGAGTTTTTCAGAGAATTAATAAGAATAATATATTTTAAACAGAGCACATGAATTTGGGAAAGAACAGTGATGGGAGATGGGGAAAATTGAAAGTGTCCTGGGAAAGTATATAATGTCTGTGCCTCCGTTATAGAATAACTCCATTTAAATTCATTTTATACATGCATATGAATATACATTAGGAAACTTCTGAGGTACTGTGCTTTCATGTGGCATTTCAACGGTTTGTAGTGTTAGTTCATCACGTATTCCCACCTCCCCTCCATGTCCCACCCTATTTAACTCCTCTTGCTTATATTTTTAATTTCTAGGAACTCTGGATTACTTTCAGTTTACAAGATCTTCTCCTCTTTTGAGGCTATGAATACTTGTCAATCCTTATTCCCACTGCATAGCCTCTGCTTCATCCAACACTTTGCACTGTTTTCCTTTTCTTTTTCTCTTTTCCTCTATACTCATAGAGAAAGTCTTTTCTCTCTCACAAGTTCAGTAAGCTTGAATATCTGCTCATATTAAAAGGCAGAGATCACGCCATTAGTCCCAGCACTCAAGAGGCAGAGCCAGGCAGATCTCTGTGAGTTCAAGGCCAGCCTGGTCTACAGAGCGAGATCTAGGACAGGCACCAAAAACTACACAGAGAAACCCTGTCTCATGAAAACAAAACAAAACAACAACAAAAAAAAAAAAAAACAAGGCAAAGACCAACACTTGACAAGAAGATTTGAACATGAGGTATAATTAATTGTCTTCACAATAGAATAACATCATGATATTTTATTGCTGTGCTTCTGATTCCAGGAATTTACACACATTTTTGAGGACAACCATTTTTCTAGAACTGCTTCTAGAGCCCTACTGTATTTTCCTTGTGAAGCAATAAACCTCAGAGTTTTACTTAGAGTGGACTGGTGCAGTCCTCCAGCTGCATAGAGAAGGGGCAGAGCCTCCCATTGCTTTTCATATAACCTTCTGCCAATAATCTCCACATTCAAGCTACTACTTCCAAACAGTTTGGGATTCTGCGAAGCAAATGAGGCTACTATATACTTTATTATTTCTGCTGCTGGCTTGAGATTTAGCATTTTCAGCTTTGCTAAATCATTACCACTTAATGAGCTGCTTAACAGCTTCAAGAATCTTGTGCTAATTTTCTTCCTTCTCTGTTTTCTCTTATATGGGGTCTATCATTTAATACAAATGTATTTTCTAGGCTGGGTGGTGGTGGCGCACGCCTTTAATCCCAGCAATCAGGAGGCAGAGCCAGGCAGATCTTTGTGAGTTTGAGGCCAGCCCGGTCTACAGACCGAGATCCAGGAAAGGCACAAAGCTACACAGAGAAACCCTGTCTCGAAAAACCAAAAAATAAAAAATAAAAATAAATAAAATGTATTTTCTAATCCTTTTCAGTGGAGCTGGGGACAATAATCAAGTGGATATGTGTGTTCACTCATCTTCTTTTTAGCTGAAAGTAGTAATGTCGTTCTTTGAGTTTGTCAGTGTGTCTGGATCCAGTACAGATGGAGTTCCCTAACCCCCTACTTCTTAGAGTTGCTTCATTTAAAAAAATGGAAATTTTAACAGATTTTTTTAATTCCCCCATATAATTTCTGTTTATTCAAATCATCTTATTCCCTAAACAATTTCATTCTTTGATCTTAGAAGATTAACCTTGGCACTTAAACGTTGTGTACCTAAGACACGAGGCACCTTTATGAGTGGAAAGACAGAGCAGGTTACTCATCAGTAACTTAGCTCCCTACTCCACATGGACCATTTGTTTTTTTGTGTTTTCTTTTGTTGTTGTTGATTTTACATAAACAAAGCAAAGGCTAAATAGTCGGGGAAGAAAAATCAATTAAAAGCAGAGAAATGAACAGATTCCTGGTAGCAGTTCAATGTTTCCTTTATCCATGAATTACCTTTATATCCTCCTCTGCTACAAATATCAATAATAAATTACCATTTTTCCCAAATCAGTTAAAGTGAATTTCTGTCTCAGTACTGAAAGCACTCTGATTAATTTCATAAACTACTAGCAGTTTTCTGGTACTTAAAATAAGAGGATGATTGTCATCAGCTGTTTAGAATGAATATTTTAATTGCCTAAGATATAAGGACATTTATATCTACCTTGGTGTTTCTCTTCAGTTAAAGCAGACTATTATGGTTTGGATATGAAGCACTCACTCCAAAGGCTCATGTGTTAATGTCTTGGTCCCCAAGTGAGGAGTCCAGTCATGGAGAGGTGACTGGAAACTGAAAGTTCTAATCTAATAAGTGGCCTGGTGGCTTCATAGGTTCAGGATATCATAGCATGATGAGGACCAGGGAAAAACTAGACGTTGGATCCTCATTGAATGAAGTAGAGGTTAGTAAGATGTGTCCTTAGGGAGTATGTCTTATCCTCGTCTCCTATCTACCCATGTCTGTGGTTGATATATTGTGCACCCTAACAAAGCTTTCTTGGGGATCAGAGAACAGAACAGCCACTAGATTAGACATAAAGGCCAGACAGTGGTGGCACACTTGGCTTTAATCCAATCACTCAGGAGGCAGAGATCCATCTGGATCTCTGTGAGTTCAAGGCCACACTGGGAACAGAGCCAGGTGTGGTGGCACACACCTTTAATTCCAGCACTTGAGATCTCATGTCTTTGCTTGGGAAAGGACACATGCCTTTAATCCCAGGAAGTGATGGCAGGAAGCAGAAAGGTATATAAGGCATGAGGACCAGGAACCTAGAGGCTTTTAAGCAATTCAGCTGAGATCCCTTCCAGTGAGGACTCAGAGGAAAACAGGATCAGCTGAGAAGTTGTAGCGGTGAGGCTGGCTGTGGCTTATTCTGTCTCTCTGATCTTTCAGCTTTAACCCCAATATCTGGCTCTAGATTTTTTATTAATAAGACCGTTTAGCAATTTGTCTTACACATGTCTCTCTCTGAGTCCTGGCTAATGTGAATTAAGTAGACTCTAACCACACACTTCTACCAAGTAATCTGCCTCAGTCAAGGCTCCAGAAAAGGGATCTAGCTAGGCTTAGATTGAAACTTCTGAAAATATGAGCCAAATAAACCAAGAAACCTTCCTTTTGAAGATTATTTTGTCAGAGCCACAAAAAAAACTGTTTAATATAGTCCATAAATAAACCAAATAATTACTGGGCACATCTGTGGGATATACTTCCATTTAAAGACTGATTCTATTTTAATTTTCTTATATTCAAATTCCCATGAACTAAATGTAAAGAAAACAGTCTATTGAGATTAAAATTTTCTAGAACTTATTTTTTAAGATCACAATGTCTGTTTTCTTATCTTTCTAGCAGATATCAAAATAATTTGTCAGGAAATTATTAAATTCAGAATTACATCTCAACAAGCAGTCTTAATCATCATAGTAAGTTGGAAAGCTAGGTCTCTGTGGTGTGAGTGTGTGTGTGTGTGTGTGTGTGTGTGTGTGTGTGTGTGTGTGTGTGGTGTTGCCTTCCAAAAATATCATTTTATTGGAAATTTTATGCAATTTTGAGATTTATAAATTTCCATACCTTTAACACAATGTCAACTTGATATTTAAAATGAACCTGGTCACATAATGGCAATGTGTATCTCCTTAGGGATCAATGGACAGAGCACCAAAGTTATTAAAAATAATTGTCTTGCAATCTCTATGTTTTCAGATTTCTAGAACCAACTAAGATCTCAACTACTAATATCTGAATGTCTGCAGTACGTGTAACATATATAATGCCCTGTGTGGTGCTGTCTCAGCACACACTCTTCACCTCTAGCTTTTCAGCACTCAAAATATAGACTAGAACTTTGTACTGTTTAATGTATTTCTCCTTCCTCTTCCTAGGTTCCTGGTCCTTATGAAAATCTTTCTCTTTATAATTGGATGCAAGATTACTTAAGCATCAATCTTGACCACTCACTGCAAATTTTGACATTTTTAACAATTCCTTATATAGAATAGAAATCTTAAGGAGGAAGACCAAATTTTCAGTGAAAACAAAATAAAATAGTAGGTATAAATAAATTACCAACTCAACTCATCCCTAATAATGGGAAAATATAGTATTGCTGTAAGTGTAGATGAGAGCCTCCTGTGTTCACCTGGAAAAGTCGTACAATTGGCTAGCTATAAAACTTATTTTTTAAGCAGTCACCACCTTGGCTTCATTTAACCTCTAATATATCACATTTTTCATCTCATCTCTGTTTGTTCATGCTCTAGGCCCAAGTGTTCAATAGGTCAGAAAAGAGCCGTGATCCACAATAAGCATAGCACAATGACTACTTTTATGGCACATACATAAACATTTTCATTTAGTCAGGTACCCCGAGGTACTCTCATTCCCACCCTCTGTTATATTAAGTTATTGATCCTTTAAATAGATGATTTCTGTGTATTGCTCCTGTCCACTCCTGTGGCTGCCCTACAACATGTCTGCTAGCAGACTAAATTGGTCCGTTTTTAGGTGGCATGAAGCTCAGTCTTCAGTTTCACAAGTTGATCTTTAAGATTATTTGGAAGTCTATTCATGCATTCAACTTCAAGATCCCAAGAGTCATCACCAAATGGTAGTTAATAGATATATTTTGTCACTGATACATTAACTTCCAGCAATGGAATAGAGCTGAATACACAGAAGTCTGTTCAGTTATGTTTCTGTTGTATAAGCACCATTTAACACAGGTTTAAAAAAAACAGTTGTTGCTTTAGAAGGTACTTGGTTTTTGTTGTTGTTTTAACTTTACACTGGTTAAAAAAACTGACCTTTCTATCTCTGAAAGTATATAAATTAATAAAAACATACCCAGTGCTATCATTTGCCATTAAAGCAGTTTGAAGAATGTGCGTATGCAGAAAAATTTGTCCTTTCCACATGGTTTAAGTTACTGACAAAATAAAGCTAAACAACTGTTTAAAAACATGATGTGAGTGAGTGCCTTTAGGTTGGTTATTTATAGCTGTCCACAGCTATCAGTTTTTATTTTAAAATTATTGAGGTAATTATGAGCAGAAGGTGAATGCTCAGCTTGAAAACATGACCCCCAAATGATTTATATAGTGAAAACTATACACAAAAGTGGCTGCCCTGGATAAAAAAGCACTCAGCATTTTGTTTTATTCTTAATATGATATGGTCCCTAGAAAACTTTCCCATTCACTTCCTTACACTTTGATGTTTTTCCTATTTTTGAAAAACATAATTAATCAGGAAAATGAAATAAAAAATAAAGTACTGTAAAACGTGGAGGCAGTATTTTCAAGTGGAATAGTTACCTATCTAGTGGACTCCGAAGAGGCAAATCAACAATGACAACTCAACTATTAGCTAAAAAGATAAATAATAATAATAAATAGATCCCTGTACATATTTAAAAGCAGTGTAAGTTTATACAAAGAAAAATGTAATTCTCAATACAAGCTAAGACTCAGAGCCATACTTTTTTAAAAAGCAAAAACATTAAACTCTGCCGAAAATACTGATATTTAGAAAAACACGTTCTCCTTTCTAAAAAGATTAAATGTTATTTCATTTACCTCTAATCTATGAATTTAACTGTGATTCCAAGTAGGAAATATAAAGAAATCAAAATTTTAATTGGTGTATGATTGTATCTATTGTATTATCAAGAAAAGTGTGAATTAAAAATAAAAAGTATATAGCATTGCTTAATATGAAATACATTACAAAGTTACAGTAGTTAAAATAGCACATACTGAAACAAAAATAAGATCACTGGCGCATGTCAGAAAGTATTGAGTATGTTTGAGAATTCAGTATAAGCTGTTGAGGAAACACTGATTAGTCAATAAATTGTGTTTTGACGACTGGCTAGCCATTTGGAAACTAATTAAGCTAGATTCCTACCTAACTCATTATCCTAAAATAGATTCCATATGGATAAAATATTAAACTTAAACCATAAAAGTAGTCTAAAAGGAACTTGGATAACTGTCTTTAATAAACTTACAATAGAAAAGGCTTTGAAAGGTGACACATAGCTAGAATTCCAAAGAGGAAAGCCTGATCATTCTAGCCACATAGAAATGAAAGTTTATTCTTTAAAGCTAATAAAGGTACAAAGTTAAAACGGACAAGACTAATATGGTAGACAGAAGCCTAATTTCGTTAATGAAAAGTACAAAAACTCTTAAAATACATTTTCTTTTAATTCCTGGGAACTCAGCACCATATGGACAAAGTACTCAGAGTTCCTGGCCTCAGAAGAGAATACTCATTATATAAACCTGTGAGAAGACAGCCATAGTTTTACAACTACAAAATTAAAGAGAACAATAACATTGTCTGTAAACATATAAGCAAAGATTAATATTTTGTATAATGAATTGCACACAGGAGAAGATGAAAAGAACCTTGATGATTTTTCTAGGAGAATAAAGTAGTGTGCTTTTTCAGAATGCAATTTACATTTATGTATAGTGATACAATGCAAATTACATTCAAATGTCATTTAAGTATAACAATATAAATTTCCACTGAAGTAGCAATTGCACTACAGCGATTTAAGCAACAGATAAATTCAGAAGTGCCCAAAGATGCATATACAAGCAGACATTAAATATACCCAGTTGGCAGAGCTGTAGCAAGTGAGCAATTAACACACTTCTATGCCCACTGAAACAGTTGCAATATGGTGCTTCTTGGGTGTCTCTTTCTATATCTCAGCCACCTAGCTCTCTATGTTGGGCTTCTCTGTGATACAGAAAAATAAAGGATTCATAACTTCCCTACTACTTGGGACCGTTAGGACCTCCCTTCACCATTAAAGTAAAGATCCATTTACATTGACCAGTACCCTGTGTCATAAGAATCTTATAATATTTTGATACCACCTATGTGACAGAATGCCTGTTGTTTCTTTGACAGTGAAAATAAATTAAACAATTTGTGCAATTATGACAACATCAATTGAAAAAATAATGAGACATCATGAGATGTGGCATAGTGGCCAGAGTACTTGCCTAGCATGAATAAAGCCCTGTGTTTGATTCCCAGCACCACATAAACTGGATATAGTTGTGGGTGCCAGTAATCCTGCCACTCTATCAATAGAGGCAAGACAGATGAAATTTCACAGTTCTCATCAGCAATGTAGCTCAATGCTCTCCTAAGCTACATAAAACCCTGTCTTCCAAAAGATATATAATTAAAAAAACAAGGTAAATCTGTGTGCAACCATATGGAGAAGTGTTTGCAATGAACTGATAAAAGTTAAGTTGGAGAATTTTACGTGCGTTGTGTTTGTGTTTACCTGTGTCTATATATTTAAAATAGATTTATATGATAAAATTTTGAATATATCTAGAAAATCTCATAACAAAAAACTGAGCAGTGAGGAATCTGTGCAAATAAATAATAGAAGACATTTGGTTTTCACTCAGACATGTCTATATTATATTATTTTTCCTTTCCTATTAAAATGATCATGTGCTGCTTATAAAATAAAAATCTACAAACATAAAAATATTCCTTACAACAATAATATTTTAAGTCCCCTTAACTACTAACCTTAAACTTTTATGAATTTTTTTCAGATAGAAAAAACTGAAATGCTGCTTCCAAATGCATTTTTGTATGTATGAGATAAAATACACAGTAGCACAAAAGAAGCCAATAAGAACACAGATATAAAAATATTAACATGCAAATCCATGATGTGGTAGTAGTTGTTTCTTGACACATTTCATAAAAATATAAAAAACAGATGTAGAAACTAATACAATTCCAGGGAAGTAGTAAATGTAAATGGCAGTGTACAGTGTCTACCCAGTTGTAGTTAGTTATGAAAATACACATAACTTTAACCCATGACATGCTCCAAGTTTACTAGTGCAAATGTGCTTTGTTGTTCATAGTCATTTTGTGGGAAATCCTATGTTTGACTGGATGATAAGAAAAGTAAGGAAGTATAGAATCTTTCTCATCAGAGTGTACAGCTCTTCTAAATTCAATCCATTAAGAAGTATGGACTTGTACATGCAGAGAGACACACACAGTAAAGTGCTCACATGTTTTCCAGATTACTGCCTTTTAAAACAGGGCTTTAATTCGGTAGTTCATATAAAGTTACCTCAACCTTTCAAAGTACAAGGCATCTACAATATTACATTTTTCTTCAATCTCTCTACTTTCTTGTTCCTGTCATTCTCTTATGTGGACACCACTTTTCCTTTTTACCTTTTTTTTTTCTTTTTATACACTAGCATTTCTGTTCCTGCTGCCTTGCTCTCCCATCTCTCCACATTGTTTAATTGTTCTTAGTTTGGCTTTATAACCATCTTGATCCTGACTTGATGGTTGTGATTAACTGCCTTAGTATCAAGATGTCAGCCCTTATCCAGTACAAGACATTCCAGTAATAGAGATGGGTTTGCATTGATCCACTCACACTACGACAGGGTCCCCATTGTGAGTAATGACTCAAAGGATCAAGGTGACTGGAACTATTGGAAGCACCAGTGGTTATACAATAGATCAAACTTAACGATTCTATATAAGAACTTTGGATTGACCTTGTACTTAATGTTTTCTAACTTTAGACTTAAATGCTGTTGAAACTTGCTCTCTGTTCTGAAATACACTTACATTAGTTTTTCTCTGCTAATATTGGGACTGTGTTTGGATGGAGACATGTGAGTGTGCATGCATTTATGTTTGTGATTTCAAAATTAGCTATGGTCCAAATATATATATATATATATATATATATATATATATATATATATGTGTGTGTGTGTGTGTGTGTATGTATATATATACATATATATGTGTGTGTGTGTGTGTGTGATTACAAAATAAGAATAATAGTGAGATGCAGTACATCTGAGTCATATTAGTGCTGAAATACTATACTAGGTCTGAATAATGGTAAAATTTTATAATTATAATACAAAACTTTGTGTTGCCAAGATCCTCAGTGATCTTATGCATTCAACCTTCATTGTGTAGATTTTCCTTGGCTGCTGTATGATATGTCAGTATAATTTAATGTCTTTTAGTAGGGCTAATTTCTATTTCAATACCAAGAATATATTTAGGATAAAATGAATGCTGAGAAAATTCCTAGTTACAAGTTTCTTTTATGATGACTTTGTTTTCAAAAATTGATAAATTTGTTTAGACTTTTTGGATAGTCATGTATATATTTATATATGTGGATATATGAATATATATATATCCCAAACATAAATATTAGGTACATAAAGAGATATGTTGAAATGCCTTCAAAAGGTAGGAATAAAGTCATCTTCTAGGACTGAAAAATGCAAGAATCAAAGGTAATCATAAAACTGTAAAAGTAATTTACTCTAGGAATATGGTTTGTAAATATGTGACTAAAGAAATTTTGGGAACACTCCAATAAAGAATAATGACAATTCACCAATTTAATCTAGCTAATAAAATGAGTGACAGCATGGAAAGTGACAGTTTAGCATTGAATGAATAACATATCAAAGTAAGATATTATTGTATTTTCTACCACAATCATGGATGGAATGTAGATGCCTCAGTCAGCAGAAGTGTGTCACCTCAATAATCTCTCTCTCCACTGATTCATATTTGCAAAAAAGCAGCCTAGTGATTAATTGTATTTCCTATGGAGATTTTTTTGCTGAGGACAGTGTATGATGGCCAGATGATAACAGACACTTGACCATTGTTTTGTCTTCCTTCCTTCCTTCCTTCCTTCCTTCCTTCCTCCCTCCCTCCCTCCCTCCCTCCCTTCCTTCCTTCCTTTTTTTTGAAAGTATCATTTTATACAATATATTCTGATCATGGTTTCCCCTTCCCCAAATTCTCTCAGATCCTCCTCACCTCCTTCAGTACCCACCACCTCCCCTTTTTTCTCTCTTCAGAAACCAGGCAAAAAACCAAAACAAAACCAAAACCAGAACCAGAACTTTTAAAAAGAAAAAACACAACACACACACACACACACACACACACACACACACACACACACACACAAAGAAATCATAAAAACAAAGTGAGTTTCTTGTTTGTGAGTGAATCTTTTATGTGCATAGTTGGCCAGAGATTTGATGATTATTTTCTAATATTACTTGCTATTTGCTAGGAATTACTCTGCAATATTTTCTGGGAGAGAACACATTAGATTTTGTTTATATTTTACAAAGGTTTCTCTGTTATATGCATGCTTGCCTGAAAGCTCAGTTGGGTACAGAAGTTTCCACTGAATGTAATTCTCCTTTAGTGTTTGGGGAGCATGTTTGTGTGTTTTCCCTAAGAAAGGTGATGCCATTGTGATTCCTGACCCATTGGGTAACACCTGCTTTTTTTGATACTTTTCTGACTGGAAGCTTTTGGATCTCTTCTAGATACTGTGTGATCATTCTGCTATTCTTCATGGATATTTTATTTTTTATTTCATTTTATTGATTAGGAAATGAAGAGAGAAATTAAACAGACTGCAGTGTAAGATGAATCTTAAAAGGTCTTATTAATAAAAACCCAGAGCCAGATATTGGGGTGAAAGCTGAGAGATCAGGGAATAGGACAAGCCACAGCCAACCTCACCTCACCAACTCCTCAGCTTCCAAAGAGACCTACTTCCTGTATACCCAAGCCTATACTCCTTTCTGTTCTGTCATCTCATTTCCTGTCTCTGCCCAGCTACATCACTTCCTCTTTCTTCCCAGCTCTGTCACTTCCTGTCTGTCTGTACAGACCTCCAGACCTTTATGGTGAACTAGTGTTGGAATTTAAGGTGTGTACCACCACACCTGGCTCCGTTCCCAGTGTGGCCTTGAACTCACAAAGATTCAGATGGATCTCTGCATCCCGAATGCTAGGATTAAAAGTGTGTGTTACCATTGCCTGACTTCTATGTTTACTATAGTGGCTGGCTTTTTCCTCTGCTCCTCAGATAAGCTTTATTAGTGTGCACAATATATTGGGGGACACAATATATCACTACACTGCAGTCACACAGTTAACTACTGGAAGCAAAATTCAAACAAAATCTAATTCAAGATTGTGTGTGCTTTATATTATATCATATGACAGTTAATGTTTTAGGGGACTTTTATTGAATATTTAATCTGGTTACTATGATTATGCTAGTGATTCATTTAGGATTTTATCCCCCCACCAACTCCTAGGGCAGTTTCTTCTATGAAGAATTACACTTGTGCATAAGAAAGGCATCAAATTTTCACTCTTATAGAAAATACTTCCACCTGATAATAGTTACTTGTTAATTCTTTACAAGCCAATGACAATGTGAACTAAGATAAATAAAACATTCTTAAAATACTATTTCAGATACCAATCATTCTATGTATTCTAACAGAATTCTCTTTTAAACAAAATGTCTGAATCACCATAGATGATTACTTTATGTTTGTATGTTCCATGTTCAATAATGTCTTAAAATTGGTTCCTAAAGCATTGCTAAATATAACTTATTTCTTATAAGGAGTGCTAAACCTCTCTTCTATTTCTTCCAGCTATTTATGTTAAACATGATATTAAATCACTAAAGATATTCCAAAGAAAATCAGTAGTTCAGAATGGCTGCTACCTGAACATGTAAAGAGGATTGTATTTTAACAAGATGTAACACTATCCTTTTACAAATAGCAAATTAGTAAAATTAAACTTGATTTCAATTGTGCTTAAATAATATTCTGACTGCTTTTACTAAAGACCAAAGTTATCACCTAATTATATACCCTAATTTTTATGTACATGATGTATATTCCCATGAAAACAAATATTAAATGAAATAGTTTCCTGTATGGTTTTTTGCTGTGGAATAATGCTTTTGTATACTGGTTTAATAAAATGCTGATTGGCCAGTAGCCAGGCAGGAAGTATAGTTGGGATAAACAGACAAGGAGAATTCTAAGAAGAGGAAGGCTGAGTGAGGAGATGCCAGTCTGCTATCTAGGTAGCAGCATGTAATGGCACACAGGTAAAGCCACAGAACACATGGCAACATATAGATTAACAGAAATGGGCTGAACTTAAGTGTAAGAGCTAGTCAATGGTAGGCCTGAACTAATGGCTGAGCAGTTTTAATTAATATAAGCCTCTGTGTGTTTACTTGGGTCTGAGTGCTGTGGACCAAGTGGGACACAGAAAAACTTTCTGTAGCATGAATCTTAAAAGGTCTTATTAATTAAAATCAAACCTGAGCCAGGTATTGGGGTGAGCACTGGAAGATCAGAGAGAGAGAACAAGCCACAGCTAACCTCACCTGGCCAACTTCTCAGCTGATCTTGTTTCCTCAGACTGGAAGCCTCTGTGTCCTCATATCTGAATGGCTCTCAGCTGAACTGTGCTGCTCAAAACCTAAAAGCTTAACCAGACAAATGCTTCTAGTTTCTGGTCCTCACGCCTTATATACCTTTCCTTTCTACCATCACTCCCTGGGATTAAAGTCTGCTTTCTGAGATTAAAGACGTGAGTCACCATGCTTGGCTGTATCCTTGAACAGATGGATTTCTGCCTCTAGAATGCTAGGATTAAAGGCGTGTGCTACCACTGCCTATCCTAAGTATCTAGTGGCTTTTCTGTTCTCTGACCCCAGGTAAGTTTATTAGGGTACACAATATTTTGGGGAACACAATACCACCACAACTTTCAGATACAGTTTTTAGATTAAAAGATTCAGAAGTGCAGACATACTTAAGGGAAAGAGTCAAAGTACATATCTAAACCCAGCAAGTCATTAATCATATTTCTTTTATTACTATGTTCTAGAATATTCACTTAATCTTATATTTAGTTCATTATAGTCAACAGATAGACTTATAAATCCATTATTAAAGAACTGGGGTTTTTATGCTATCCATTGTAGATTACTATGTGCCTTTCCAACCTTCCTCCTCAAGAATATGGCATACAGTACCCATGCACACATGCTCACAGGCATGTGCACACACATACATACATACAGACTCAACACACACACACAGACACACACAACCATAAAGTTAATCATTAACTCAGCTCTGATCTCTCAGTATTTCTAAAAATGTATTACTGAAAAAAATTTTAAGTCCATGTCTCAAAGTGTGTTTCATGGGATGATTATTAATGTCAGAGAAAAATAAGTAAGGGAAGGACCTAGCCCGTTAACATCTGTGTGGTTTTAATTGCAATGTTTTAACGACTTTAATATGTTATAATATGTCATTACATTCTTTAGAGTAAAAGTAAGCTACAACAAAAAATATCCCAAGACTAATTATATGGGGAGCTTGTTTTAACAGAAACCTATTTTTCTAGATATGAGTTGGAAATTAGGAGACATTGTTTTGTAGTCTTATAGCCCATCATTCTAGCTGTAACAAACTTAAACAAACATGTGAATTTGAATAGGTGATTTCCATAAAAGCCTAGGTTTATGGAGAAGGAGTTTATGTAGAAAAAGGGTATAAAATTAAACTAGATTTTCTATACAGAAACCAGGGAAAAAAATCTAAGAAACTTTTTGTAATAAATTACTCCATCTCTTTAGTTTTCTCTGTGAGCCATTTCTTAAAAATACATTATTACAGTATTACTGTCGTCTCACTGTAGGCCTATCCCAGTAGGAAGTAGAGGTTTCCTCTAGAGATGATTTAAAACCAGTGTAGTAAACTAACATTGTTTTTCAGTTATTCCATAAGCTTGGTGTCAATTAAGATATGGCTATGACAATTATCCTAATCTCATCATTGCATACGTATTAAAATGTGACACTGTACTCCTAAATAGGTACAATTATTAGGTATCACCCAAAGTTTTTTAAAATGTTTTTTAAAACTTGTATTTTAACATCAGTTGCTCATCTATTATTAGTGTTTAAAACAAACAAACAAACAAAACATTCAAAATGCAAGACAGAGCATCATTATTGATCCAAACAATATTAAAAGTCTAATAAAGCAATAATGTTATGAAAAAGTCTATACTCACTAATTTGGCAACCCACATTTTTAATTACCAAAATTAAACAAGGACAAATAATATGAATAAGGCTTCCTTTATCAATTAAAGAAATTGAATTAATAATCAATAACCTTCCAAATAGAAAACACCAAGCCCAGACAAATTCACTGATGAATTCCCCTAAACAATAAAAAAGAAACTATAACAACTGTCTAAACACTCTTTCAACACTTAGAAGCAGGGAGAATGTTTCATATATTTCTTCTTCCATATATAATCATAAAACCCTAACTATAAAGCCAGGCAAAGGCATTTTGAGAAAGAAAACCACAGACTAATCTCTTTCATCAATACATGAAAAAAATCATCAAAAATATCAGCAAATATATATATAAATGTGTATAAAACAAATTATATACCATGAAAAAGTAATGGTTGCTCCAAGGCCAAAAAGGAGACAAAATATGATCCCAATAGGTAGAATAAAAACACTTGACAAACTCCATTATGCCTTTATGATAAAACTCAACAAACTAAGGATGTAGGGGTCCTCAATTTAATAAGAAGCATTTCTAGAGTTATTCTGCAGCTTACATGACACTTAGTGGCAAGACTTGATGTTTTTCCCTCTTAGATCAAAGACAAAGGACTCCTGTCTTCCCATCTCTATTTTACACTATTCTTGAAGTGATGGGTAATGAAATAAAGAAAGTAAGGAAAGGCCTTACTATTGAGGAAGGAATACAGCTGTCTTTTCACAAATGGAATGACAACTCATGTAGAATATCCCAAGAACTGACAAAAAAAAAATCTTTCAAATGAGTTAGCAATTACAGGACAGCTGCAGGATGTCAGGGTAAAATATAAAAGCCAATATCTTTTTTTTTTTTTTAGAATCTTTATTTTTCCCATGCTTTATTTGTTTGTTTATTTATTTATTTACATCCCAACTGCAGTTTTTTCTCCCTCCTCTCCTCCCAGTCCTTCCCCTGCTAATTCCCCTCTGCACCCCCATCCACTCCTCCATTTCTATTCAGAAAAAGACAGGACTCCCATGGATAGAGACAAAACATGGCATCAAGTTTCAGTAAGACTAAGCACCTTATTATATATCATTATATATACAAATACTCTTGTATTAAGGCTAAGACAGGCAACCCAGTATAAGGAATAGGGTCCCAAATGCCAACAAAAAAGTCAGAGACAGCCCCTGCTCCCACTGTTAGGAGTCCCATGAGAAGACCAAGATACACAACTGTCACGTATATGCAGAGGGACTAGGTCAGTCCCATGTAGGTTCCCTGGTTGTCATTTCAGTCTCTGTGAGCTCCTATTAGGCCAGGTTATTTGATTCTATGGGTTTTCTTGGAGTGTTTCTAATGCCTCTAGCTCCTATGATCCTTTCTCCTTCTCTTCAGCAGGATTCCCCAAGCTTGGCCTAATGTTTCACTGTGGGTCTCTGCCATCTGTTTTAAGCAGCCACTGGATGAAGCCTCTCTGATGACTATTGGGCTAGACAATTCTGCTTTGAATATAGCAAAATATCATTAGGCATTATTACATTGAATTTTTTTCTCCAGTCATGTTTGGTTCTATCCTAGGTCTCTGGGCCATCTAACCTCTGAGTCCTAGGGTTCAGCAGTGTCATGGGTAGGTTCAGCCTCATGGCATGAGTCTCAAGGTGGACCAGTAATTGGATGGACATTCCCACAATCTCTTCACTACCGTTACCCCGGTACATCCCAGCAGGACAGACTAGGTCAGACATTATGTGGCTGGGTTGCTGTTCGAATCCCTCCACTGGTAGGCTTGCCTGGTCACAGAAGATGGCCAGTTCAGGCTAAGTATCCCCTATTGCTAGAAATCTTAGCTGGGGTCATCTTAGATTACTGGGAGCTTCCCTTGCACCAGGTTTCTACCTGACCCTGAAATGATTGTAACACAAATCTTAATAGGTCTTATAATAAAAAACCCAGAGCCAGATATTGGGGTGAAAGCTGAAAGATCAGAGAAACAGAATAAGCCAGCTACATTCTTATCTCTATAAAATCCTCAGCCTCAAGGGAGTGAGTTCCTGTTTCTTCACACCTCATATACCTTTTTCTGCCCTGCCATCTTACTTCCTGGGATTAAAGGCATGTGTGCTTCCCAAGCAAATGCATGAGATCTCAAGTGTTGGGATTAAATATGTGTGCCACCATTCCCAGCTATGTTCCCAGTGTGGCTTTGAACTCACAAAGATCTGGGACACTGTCTCCTGAGTGATAGGTTTAAGGGTGTGTGCCATCACTGTCTAGCCTCTATTTCTAATCTAGTGGTGCTGGAGCTGAGAGTCCTTACATCTTGACAGTCAGCAACAGGAAGTTGACTGACTGACTGTCACACTGAATGATGCTTGAGAAAAAGACCTCAAAGCCCATTCCCACAGTGGCACACTTCCAGCAGAAGGTGTGGCCCAGATTAAAGGTGTGCCCTCCAGCCTTGAGATCTGGATTAAAGGCATGTGTCATCCAGCTTCCTCAACAAGACTGCACTTCCTCTGACAAAGCCACACCTCCTAATAATGCCACTCCCTATGAGTTTATGGGGGCCAAATAAATAGAAACTACCACAATAGTTAAAGTGATATTCCATAACAGAGTGGGAAAAAAATCTGTTCATTTTTATCATAAGCTTATTTCCATGGTATTCACAAGGACTCTGACAAGCCACAATTGCAACTTGGAAAACTTGGATATTACACTTCCAGAACAAGAACTTTGGGGGACACTCAGCAGTACTGCAGTAGAATATAGAATATAGTAGAATATAGTAGATAGTAGAATATCTGGGTGGCTTTGGATTTTAATTCTCATGTACAACACCAATGACTTAAATTGGGACTTTCTTTAAAATGTTGCTATTGGAAGTGATGCTATTAGGAGATGAAAAGAAAAGCTATGGGCTGGAGTAAAATCTTTATTATTATTATTATTATTAACATAGTTTTTTGATTCTTTGGGAATTTGACATCATGCACCCAATCCCCCTCATTTTCCAGTCCCTCCATATCCACCACTCACCCTCCTAGTGAAAATCTTTAAAATATTAATTAAAAACAAACAAAAAAGGCCACTTTGCTCTTGTATCCTTCCCGAGTCTCCAACACCTCTTCATTCATCTTAGTAGTACTGGGATCTATGATATGTCACACAGTATACCCTTTTAGCCACTCAGCTTTACTTACAAATGTTCATTGCAATGTGCTGCTGATCTGGTTCAAGACCTCTGGCTTCTGGTACACCATCAATACTGGACCCTCACGGAAACTCCTCTCTAATATCCTGCTGTTGCCCCAAGTCATAGAGATCCTGCAGCTATGGTGCAGCAAGACCAGTCCCTTCACACACTCTAACAGGTCATAGATGGGGTAGATGTTAGGGTGGGCCAACCCAAAGTCCTGGATATGGGTCTGGGTAGTAGCTGATTTGGTCAGTCTGGGCCACTGGGCCTGCTGCCCTCAGATGAAGGGCAGAACCAGCTCTTCTATGCCCGTGCCATGGGGCAAGCTCTCCTACGCCCATGGTGAAGGGTGGGGCCATCTATCGAGTGTGGGGCCTTCTCACTCATAAGAGGCAGGGACAGCTCTTGTGCTCCCGTGGCCAGTGAGGCCAGCTCTCCCAGGACCAGTGAAGGGTGGTGCCCCCTCAGCATGGCCCTCAGATGTCAATACTCATGGTTTCTATGTCCCCCTGTAGTAACATAGACCACAAGGATCAACACAGACTCTAGCTACAGCAGGACAATGGATCCAGATATGGCTTTCAGCAGCAGCTTGGGCCCAGATGTCTGTCACCTTGGCCCCAGTGACAGTGCAGGCCATCCAGATCAGTATGGCCCCAGCAGCAGCATGGCCCTAGGACACTAACATCATCTCAGGTGGCTGACCAGACCCCAGATATTCACATGGACCTTGAGGGTAACAGGAGCCATGAACATCAACTCAGACCCTCTCTGCTGTAGGGCCACAGACCCAGACATGGCCCTTGGCAGCAGCCCAGGCCCAGATGCCACCATCATCCCTGGTGGCAGCGCAGGCCACTGGAGTGAAATCTTTGTAAACATATCTGATAAAAGAATGGCTTGTGCCGGGCAGTGGTGGCGCACGCCTTTAATCCCAGCACTCGGCAGAGCCAGGCGGATCTCTGTGAGTTCGAGGCCATCCTGGGCTACCAAGTGAGTTCCAGGAAAGGCGCAAAGCTACACAGAGAAACCCTGTCTTGAAAAACAAAAACAAAACAAAACAAAAAAAAGAATGGCTTGTAAACCATACAAAGAATCTTGAAGAAACTTAATAAGAAATAAAATAACATAATTAAAATTTTAGCAAAAGAAATGAATAGACCGCTCACCAAAGAAGACATACAGAAGGCAAATATGCTTAGCAACTTATGCCACTAAAATTGTAAATTATAAAAACAGAATCATATTGTTTCATCATATTACTATATGAAAGACTAAAATCCAAAACCCATATAATATCAAATGCTGCCACTGGCGTAGAGTGAGAGAAATTCTCTTTCATTGCTGGTGAGCATACAAAATGGTATAGCAACTTTGGAAGACAGTTTGGCAGTGATGTAAATAGATAGACTTCATACAACCCAGTGGTAACTCCCTGGTATACCAAAATGAGTTGGAAGCATGTCCACACAAAACTCTACACATAAATGCTTGTAAAACCTTAATTTGTGATTATCAAAGCTTTGATGCTACCAAGATGCTATTTGGTAAGAAAATAAACTGTATATCTGCTCAATGGGACATTATTCATCAATAAATAAAATTCTGCCATTAGGCCACAAGAATGACGTGGTGGAAACTTAAGTGCATAGTACTGATTAATTGGAAGGAAACCAATCAGAGAAGGTTATTCAAGGTACAATTACAATTATAAAATGCTCTCAAAACATACAAAACTTAAGTTAAAAAAAAATGAAATTCTCTGCCAGGCATGCCTTTAATCCCAGTACTCAGGAGGCAGGGGCAGAAAGATCCCTGAGTTTGAGGCCAACCTGGTCTACAGAGCAAGTTCTAGGACAGCCAGGGCTACACAGAGAAACCCTGTCTCAAAAAAAAAAAAAAAAAAAAAAAGAAAAGAAAGAAAGAAAGAAATTCTCAAAGAACTAAGAGAAAGTCAGAAAAAAAAAATAACACCTTGATTATCAGGTGACCAGAGTAAGACAGGAAAAATGGCAGGAAATGAGGGGGCAATGAAAGTATTGTGAATGATTGGTAGCGATAGATCTTCTAGAACTATACAGCATAAGGAATGAACCCCAGTGTAGTTGAATTTTTTTCTTTGCAACTAGTTCCCAAATAAAGACATGGAGACTTATTATTAGTTAGGAGTGCTCAGCCTTATCTTAGGCTTGTCCCGCTGCCTCTTTTAACTTAATTTAACCTGTTTCTCTTCATCTACATTTTGCCTCAGGGCTTTTTACCTTTCTTTCATTCTGTATGTCCTACTTTCCTGCTTCCTCCATGTCTGGATATCTAGCCCCTGGGATCTCTTTGGCATCCCTTTTTCTTTCTCCTCTGAGCCTAAATTTCCCTTCCTACTTAGTCTTCCTGTCTGGAAGTCCCACCTATACCTCCTCCCTCAATATTGGCTGATTAGCTTTTTATCAGACCAATCAGGTGCCTTAGGCAGGCAAGGTAAAACAGCAACATATCTTTACATAATTAAACAAATGCAGCACATCTTTGCATAGTTAAACAAATATTCCACAATATCACAGAGATAGAGGTGCAGTTATATTAGTATTGACTCATCAATTATAACTAAGATAATATTATGGGAAAGTGTTAAAACCAGAAAAGGCTTTGTGTAGCATAGAGTTGGATGGATGGAATGTGGGCAGTCTATATACTTCATGTTCATGTTTTCAAGACATTACAAGCTATTCTGAATAACAAGTTTGGAAGACAAATTAACATTTAGAATTATATTTTGGCCAGGAGCAGTAGTTTTAGCTTTTTTTTTTTGCCAAAAGTAATGCTCTCATCCTGAATTAAGGTATATAGTTCTGCAAAAAATAATGATAGCTCATGTCAGAAGATTGTCATAATATAATATTTATATTCTGTGCCATTCATTTACTATATGGATTTTTCATCCTGAGTGGATCCAGAATGCAACTGTGATATGGACTCATTTACTAAGTGCAGACTTTTAAAATACCTTTTCTTCCCACAGTTTCTTTTAAATCACTTCCAATCTAAATACAATTGGAAACTATTTCAAGCTTTTATTTAGATTAATGAGTCCTGTGTCCCTCTTTCCATGGTCTTCAACTGTTGATTTAATTTATGGGAATGTACCCACTAGTTCTGGGATGTCTGCCTAGGAGATTAGGTAGTGGTTGACTTTTTACTATACATACTCTATCAATTAATGATTGGCCAGAAAATTTGACATTATTTTGCTCTGCACAAAAGCCAAATGGAAGAAAAAAATCTCCGAATAGCCCCAAATTGCTATGTCAAGTATCCAAGAATAATTTCAAGAAACAGTCAAATTTGTCTAGTTTGGAGTAACCTTGTGGTTCCAGCTGACTCTAAACCTGTCTTTAGTCTAGTAAATCTCAACACATAGGGAAGGGGTAGGCATTTGCTGCTGTTAGGTAACTTCTTAGCAATCTAAAATGCTACTCAACTTCATAACTCTCCACAGTACTTTTAGCAACACCAACTTCCTCTTTCCAACCATTGTCAACCTAAGTTATAATATATCTATATTATTCAGGGGATCTACCATGAGAATGGAATTTTTAAATGAAAATACTTTCAAAATAACATAGAATTTATTTGAAACTGTGTATATATAGATAAAAACAGAAACACAGTTAACTAGATGCATAAGAACTCAGATCTTAAAAGATAGTTGCTTTAGGGGTAGGCAGATCACTCAGCTAATAAGGTGCCTGCCGTGCACTTTATTATTTCAGCTCAGATGATGAAGCCACATATAGTGGACAATGCTTGTCACCCCAGCCATGGAGGGCAGACACAGAGACAGTCAGCTCATTACTGAAGGTAGGACAACCAGCCTAGTTCAGTCAGTGAGACCCAGGTTCAATGAAAGACTTTCAAAAAATAAAGAATGATTGAGAAAGACATTGGATGCCAACCTGAGTCCCCCACATGCATGTTCACCTGAACACACACGCATGCACACACACACATAGCATACACCACACACAACAAAAAAAGTAGTTCTTCTGATGTTAAAATAATATTGACAATGTTTTTTAGTGACGCAGACTTCACTTCTGATTTTCTTTGTGCTGAGTTTTAAGTAAACTGTTAAGAAATGGCAACTTATAATATCAGACTTTTAAACAAGAACCCAGTATTAATAAATGCTAATATTAAGAAAGTACCATCCTTACCCTCATCTGAAGATGGTAAAGGATTCCCTATCAAGTAGCACTTATGAAAGAGCTACAGAGAAAATGAAAAGGAGGGAGGGGAAGAGTAGGAAAGGAGGGTGGATCCCTTCCCATCCTCACAAGACTGGGTTGCAAAATAAGGATTTCAAATATCTCTTTTTAAATAACTGCATGAAACTACGACCTAGTTCACTTATTTGGGATCTGTTTTTTGAATATTCAACTTTAGACATATTCAAAGCATTGGTTAGCCATGAACGTATGCTAACTTTGGAACATGTTCATGTTTCCTAAAAGAACCCCCTTGGGTTTTAGGAGTCAATCGTCTTCATCTATTTTCTTCTCTCCCATTCTGAACAGTCACTAGTTAATTTTCTGTTTGTGTTTGCCTATTTTGAATATGTGCATGTTTTTGTGGACAATATTTGTTATAATTTTTCCTGGCTATATGCTCAGAATGGAACTGCATTGTGCAGTTACCTGCTAACATCTGGATCTAGAACGTGTCTTGATGTCTCACATGTTAGAAGCTTTTCCCCTAGAGTGGCATTATTAGAAATGGTGGAAACTTTAAGACATAGAGCCTAATAGGAAATGCTTGGTCACTGAGGCCACATCTTTGAAGAGGGGAGTGATACCACCTCTTTCCCTTTAATTTTTTTTTAAAGAAAACGTGTGTGTGTGTGTGTGTGTGTGTGTGTGTGTGTGTGTCCGCGCGCGCGCGCGCGCACGTGCTCAAGCGCATGTGCACATATGTGCACCCCAACACATATATGCAAAACAACTTGAGGGAGTGAGTTTTCCCCTTCCACCATCTTGGCCCCTGGATCAAATTCATGTCATTAGGCGTGGATTACAAGGACCATACCTACTGAGCCATGTTGCTGCTCCCCATCTCCCTTTTGAAATCTGCCCATGAGGCAGATGATTTTACCACCTGCTGTCACCGTCAGGTACTGCATTACCACAGGCCCACACCAACGGGGCCAACTGATCGTTAACTGAATCCTTGAGAGCTTCAAAACAAGCCTTTCCGCTTTTCAAGTTTATTGTCTCGGGTATTTTGTTACAATGTCAAAAAGCTAACATATAATTCTGTGTTTATTTTTATAAGGAACTGCCAAACTATTTCTTAAGGACCTGCACCAATTTGTATCTTCACCAGCAAAGTATGAAGATTCCAGTTTTCCCACATTAAATCTTTTTTTTTTTTTACAAATTTACATCCTAAAAATAAAATAAATCCACATTCTAAAAAAAACAAGCAGATGATAGGGGAGAGAGGTGAGAAGGAAGGAAGAAAGAAACAGACAGAGAGAGAGAGGGAGGGATGGGGAGAGAGGGAGGGAGGGAGAGAGGGAGGAGGGAGGGAGGGAGGGAGGGAGGGAGGGAGGGAGGAAGTCATTCTGCTTACAAGTTCATTCTACTGATGGATTAGACCATTTGTAGTGAAACATAAATATTAGTTAAGTGATGTTGGACATTTTTCCTACAATTTTAACATTGTTCTCCATGGAATAATGATCCTAAATATTGTTATGATATATGAAGTGGAAAAAATGTAAGAAACAAAACAGGTTTATGCACACACATATTTTCACAAGCAAATGATCTGCAAGAAAATGCACCTAGGTAGTGACTTTTTATTTCTAACAATCATGATCACATGTCAGCTTTTGTTGTACTAAATTTTGCTTATTTATAACTATGTTCTTAAAACCAATGACTGTGTGTACTTTTTCTCGAATTTTAAAGAGTATTATGCTCTTGAACCTCGGCACTGCAACACCAATCCTCAATCTAACCAAACACAAGCCCCAAAGATGTTTTTAAAGCTACCAGTGTCTGGGCCCTACCGTCCTGAGAATGTCCTATTTAATTGCTTTGGGGTGATTCTAATGTGAAGCTAGAGCACAGAACTCATGCCGCTATACCTTCCTTTTTTGCAATCACTTACTGAGTTTTGTGAAGAGGGAAAAAGTCTTCCTACAGAATGACAGTCTCACGACGTGAGCTTAGTAGAGGTAATTTTATTTATGGTTTTCAAGGTATTATCTTTACTGGGCTACATCTGGAGACGTTTCCTTAGTATCAAGAGGCTACTTCAAGAAACATGTGACGAGGTGTCACAAACTTTCTCCTGGCAAGTGTCATGGGAAGCTCAGCAACTTAAGGTGGAAACGAAACCATCTGGCACTTAAGAAGCTCTGTACCAGAGTAAGGTGTAGTTTAAGCCCCTCTTTAAAATAAAGCTGTCTTAGGCTTAATGGATAAAATATTTAGACAATGATTTGTCATGTAGCTCTCAACTGCATGGTAATGTGGAATTCACAGGAACAATATAGGGCTGGAGGGGGAAGCAAGTAAACACAGAAGTCCTTAGTAAAAATGAGAGTCAGCACACCTTATCTATTGCCATTGCCTTCAGTGTGTGGAGAAAAATAAGACCGATTGAAGCATATGATTCTGGATATTACAGCAAAGAAACAAATGTCTTCAACAAGACCAAAGCAAACAACTTCTTCATAGTCCAGTCATGAAGCAATGTACCTTCTTTCAATGATACTTTCAAATTTAAGATATTGGACCCCAGGCAAGAAGGTCTATTCCTAAAGGATCTGAAGATTTTTACCTTAAAGCTGTGGAAGCATGTGTGTTCCTACATAAATCTTAGAGTTTCTTTTACTCTCCATTTATTGGGGAGAGAAATGAGATAGGGAGAATGATACGCTTTCTCTGTGACCAAGGGAAAACTATTAACGAATTTACATAGATCATCACCCAAATGCCAGATATTTTTACAGAGATTTTCATTTGTTTGTCTACAAACCAACTTTAATAAACTGCAATTGTATACAATGCAACATGGTAAGTACAAGGGAAAGCCAAAGGTGAAGGACATTATTCAAGCTTTTGAATCTTATCTTCTAAGCAAATAAATATGCAAGTACTCAAATGATTGCTAAGCAATGTGAAATAGGAAAATTATATGAAAGTATTGTACGTTTTTTAATTCGTAAAAGAAACTAGAGAAATTATGGTCTGTCTACCACAAAATGATAATACACTTGACTTGCATAAAAGATGCAAGGATATGATTCCACACTTTTCAGGGAAAATAATTTTCCACTTAACATATAAGACATACTTATATAAGACCACGAGGAACAGGAAAAACATTTTTCAAAGTAGAAATTTAATATTTTTCACCATTATATAATAAAGTTGAGTTTTCCCCATTATTTCAAAAGTGCTGTGCTTTGGGGCTGGAGGGTAGCTCACTCGGTAAAGTGTTTGCTGTGCAAATAGGAGGGCCTGGGTTCAGATCCTCAGCTCATCTATAACCTCAGGATGAGGGAGGCAGAGACAGGCTGATTCCTAGGGCTCACTGGCCAGCCAGCATAACGGAATCAGTAAGGTCCAGTTATAGTGACAGCCTTTGCCTCACAAAATAAAGTTAAGGACAATTGAACACAATTGTCATCAATGTCTGACCTCCACACACGTAAGCACCTATTCACACCACCCACATGAACATGTCCATATATGTACACCAAACACACACACACACACACACACACACACACACACACACACACACACGCTGCCGTTTAAAAAAGAAAAGATCTAAATATCTTTTATATATCCCATCATATAGTTACATTTTATTCTATTTTTTTAGAATTACACATATTACTTAGCATTTAAACCTAGGTGTGTCTGTATGTGTTTCATTTGTTCCCCACATGTTTCCTTCTATTTACAGTCCCCTCCTTGCTGAAGTATATATTATCCCAATATTTCTGTATGAATTTGTAAATCAAACTGTCTCACTTTGTACATCTGAATTTTTATTTTAATTTAGTCTTTGTTCTTGATTGTTTATTTAATAAAGCATATTAAAATGGGGACTTATTTTCCCTCAAAAGTATGGGATTGTATTCTGGCATCTTTTGTGCATGTTCAGGCTACTAGCATTCCTTGGTAGGTAGACTATAATTTCTTATGAATATTAAAAATATATTTTTGCTCTTCTAAATTTTACTTCAACTTGTGTGGTATGTATTTTTTTAATTAATCTATTAAGAACTGTCTATTTCTTGAAAACAGAGATTCTTGGTTTCCTTCTGTGATATTTTGAATAAGAATAGCCCCTATAGACACCTATATTTGAACTATTAGTTATCAGGGAGTGGTGACAGGAATTAGGAGGTGTGGCCTTGTTGAAGGAAGGTGGAGGTCTTTGAGGTTTCAAAAGAATAAGCCAGACTCCACAACTCTATTTCTTCCTGCTGCTTGTGGATCTGGATGTAGAACTCTCAGATGCTTCTCCAGCACAATGTCTGCCTGTGTGCCATCATGATGATAAAGGACTAAACTTCTGAAATTGTAACAAACCACAATTAAATGTCTTTTTTTATACCTTGGTCATGGTGTCTCCTCACAGCAATAGAACACTGACTAAAACACCTTCCTTTTCCAGAGTTTTGCTTCTCTCCATCTATCATTCTGGAGAGAATGTTAATGCTAATAGGCATCTCTTGGGTTCTCATTCCATCCTCCACATCTTTCTACAATACTGTTTGTGGGTTAATAGTGAACTAATAATTAACTAGTTGGGAAATCACATGCATAAGTATATTATGTTGCTGGAGAATTTCTCTCCAGCTCCCACCGCCAAGTCCCGCCAGTCCCAGAGCCCACTTATAAAATAAACACACAGACTCTTACATTATTTAAACTGCTTGGCCATTAGCTCAGGCCTATCATTGTCTAGCTCTTGCTCTTATATTTAGCCCATTTCTATTAATCTTTACTTTGCCACGTGGCTCATGGCTTACTGGTACTTTACATATTCCTTGTCCTGGCGGCGGCTCCAGGCAGTCCCCTCTGTCTTCATGTTTTCTCTTTTTTCCTCTCTGTTAGTCCCGCCTATACTTCCTGCCTGGCCACTGGCCACTCAGTGTTTATTTATACAGAGCGATATCCACAGCAATATTAGATAATGTGTTATCAGCCTTTGTGAAGTTACTAATTTTCTCTGTTACCCAGGATGTTTTAGAGTTTTTTTTCAATTGCTTATCATTTCAAATAATGTTTCATTCTTCTTCAAAGATGACTCTTCTCTTTTAGATGTTGTCCTCATGAGTTTTTAAAATTTACTTACACCTCTGAATGTTTAAAATGAACTTGTTTTCACATTACCATCCTTTTTTATTGATTTAGTACTGAATTTCCTGTTTGCTCAGAGTCCATGCTCAAATGAAGGTCTATTTGCTTTAAGTCTTAGGTGTAGACTAACTTTGGAAGAATCATTTCTGAAGGATGTGCCTGAGTTCCAGGTTATGACATTGTTATCATAGGTGAATTAATGTTTATCTCCAACTTCTATGAGTCTTTCAACCCTATTTTTCAGTAGCTCCTTGACTCTATTTTCTTCACCAAGTAAGACATATGAATTCCATCCCATATTCCACATACTATTGACCTATAATAAGTAGCCCCCTGCCTTTTGAATCACCAATGCAGTGTGAGAACTTGTCTCTGCAGGCTCTCGAATTTTTTGTTGTTGTTGTTGCTGTTGTGGTTTGGGTTTTTGTTTTGTTGTTGTTGTGGTGGTGGTGGTGGTTTCTTTTGTTTGTTTATTTGTTTTAGCTGTGGCTAGCCAGAACTTACTACGTTGACCAAGCTGGTCTCAGATTCAAGAGATCCACCTGTCTGCCTTGGGAGTGATGGGATTAAAGGTGTGTACCACCACAGGCAGCCCCAGGCTCTCATCTTTAAGTTGATATTGTACCGTTGCATTTCTCCATAACCAAATGTATGACTCAACCCCTGCCTTATTTGCCAACACTTTATTATTAGCGTGAACCCCCACCACAGCACCCAGATAATATCCAGACCAGGTCATTTGACATTAGTTCCCGTTCTAGCTGCAATGACTCTTTTCATTCCCAGTAATATATGGCTTCTGTTTTCTCAAACTTAGATAGGGGTATGCATGTTTTGTGGTTATTGTATCTATTCAGAAATAATCAATGTTTGGAGTAATGAGTAGGAGAGGCTAATCTACCATGTTTTAATTAGAAACCTTGGTTTCACTATGGAATTACATGGCTCTGCTGACTTCATCTGTTTTCTCAATTTGTTCCTTTTTATTTTTCAGTTAAATAGATCACCTTGGTTGTTTTTGAAAAATGTACTCTTGGGTCTTATTGGTCTGTGTTTACACTTGCTCATTGTCTGTAGATACCAAATTCCTAAAGGAATATCACACTGTACACATATAGACACACACTAGTAACACTGGAAAGTGAAAATGCACGAGGCAGCATTTTTGGAGTCTCTGAATATCCCACTTACCAGGAAAATCATCTGTTTCTAAGTTGGCAGCTTTCTTTTTGGAAACATAATTTCATGGATTCAAACTTGATGCAGCTTTCTTGTTGGCTTGGCAGTAGTGGTCCTTGGTGCCTTTATATTATAAAAGGGCACTTTTGGAATAAATAAAAAATTGTCCTACCTACCAAACTTGTTTTCTATGACCAACTCTCTAGAAATGGACATTCTTTCAGTACCAGACATTACCTGGTCAAATGTTACTTACAAGCTCAAACGTGATGAGAAACTTTTCTTTCCTCTTTTTCCTCTTTTCCTTTTTCTTTCCTTTCTGTCTGTCTGTCTTTCTTTATTTCCTTCTTTCCTTTCCATTTGTGTGTGTGTCTGGGTGGGTATGTGTGTGTGAAGGGTAGAATTATGAACTATAAAACTGAGGTGACAGGAAGGTGCTAGGAGAAATGTTCAAAACATTGATGTGATTTATGAACATGTGGCAAACAGATGTGGTGGAGTAATGGGGACCCTCATCTCCTTTTATAAATTCGAGTCACATTTGTGTCTTTCTTACAACAACACCACCCTCAGGTTCATAATATGCTTTATTAAAATTCTCTGCAGGGCATATGGATGATTAATAATTGTTGATGACAGAAATTTGGTTTGGGTAAGCTGTGTAGTGAAAGATAAATACAACAGGGCTATTTTAACCTCTGTATATTATGCTTATTAGAGTGAGGCTTCTCTGTAAGATGGCCTGTGTTGAGATTGTGTGTGATTAATGGAAATGTCACCAATGACCCTGGTTCTGGAAAACCTCTTAAAATCTCTTTTGTTGTAATCATCACTTGAGTTTCATTTGTCACTAGGGAAAATCATTTTTAGTAAAAAAAAAAAAAATACAATCAAGAGTAGTTAAAACAAAATTCATATTGACTAGCTATCTAGGAATAAAATACAAACAAAGCCATATATAGCTACTAGATGTAAAAAGTTGATTGCTAACAATGCTAAATGTGCTATAATTTAAAAAAAAAAAAAACCACAGACAGGAAAACATTGGAATATTTGGTTTTGATTCTCTTTAGATCAGCCATTCTTTCTTCCTTTTTCAGGAGAAAAAGTATTCTATAATTCGTAGACTAGAGTATAGCTTGGAAAAATTAATAAAACCACTTAAGAAAATGTTGCTTCTAACAGTACAAATGTGTTTATAGTAAAGAACTGGGTTTTCTCTCATCTTTTCCAAGTCCTCAGTATCACTAGTTTAGATGCAACTACTGTTATAAATGAATGTTCAAAGAGCTCATTGTTGTTCAAATGGGAATATTGAAGTTTACTGTAAATAAGTTAGCATTCTGTATTTCTCACGGTGAATTAGTAGTCATTTGTAACACTAATAGTTACAATATAATCATAAAATTCTCACTTCACTCAAGTAATCTATTTTGGACATTTTAACAAAGTTAAAAGAAAAAAAACAATCAAAATATTGCTGAAAGCATCATGTTTACTGATTTGGTATATCGCGCTGTGGCTGAGACTTTGTCAGGCAGCCCTGAAGGAACACGTATGAGACTCTTCAATTTCTAAACACCTCTATTCCTCCCAAGTCACAGTTTAGCTAGCAGTTGTCTGCAAGACACAAAGAATGATTGCTGGCTGGGGGCCTCCTACAAAGTGCGACAGAGATCAGCATGGGGCCATTCCATGCTTAATGTGTAAGGTTAAATGAGAAAAAGAGCCAGGGCCTCATGTTTCAACCAAACAGGGAAATTATAAAAACAGTAACAAAACTAGTTTTTAAAAAACTCACAGTGACAGCATCATAATGCTGTTGAAAAACAACACAGAAGTAGAATTAAGCACCTTTAGAATGTGGAGGTGACTATTTCGGGGTTGTTCTTATATCTCTGACAACTTTCCTTCCCCTCTGTTCAGGTCATCAGCTTACCTCTCTAGCAGTAATGACTAGGAACTCAACCTTATAATGTATTCTTAAAAAATGTTAAGAATGTTTCCCTTCAAGAAAAAAAAAGAAAAAGAAACACCCAGCGTCTCTCCTTTTCTTTCTTTCTTTGGAGTATTTTGTCCTCAGTCTGAAGATGGGTTAAAGCTTTTTGACTTGAGTAACTGGAAATTATCTTGATTTCTTTTTTTTTTTTTTCCTAAATGGAAGCGCCGTGGTGGTTGAACAATTGAAGAAAGATTTACAATTCCTGGAGTACTTTGTGGGTTTCATTTTAAAAACCAGTTCTTAATACTCATGATGCTTGGAATTTGGAGCTTAAATAATAGGTAGTGATTTATAAAACATAGAATTTGTCCAGTTATAAGTAAATGCCCAGCCTGACATATTCCAGAAATGTAAATTGCCATATTCAATTGCCCTTACAACCAATGAAGAGGCAGGATTTTATTTTGCAAATTAGAGAGTAATTTGGTATTCTGAAGTAAAACACTAAGGAAAGCAGGCTTTCCTGCCCAGGTGTAACGGTTCTCAGGTGGCCCTTATTGTCCAGCAGTTCCCTGCTGGTATTTTGCCAGGTCTTACCTACTATGAACGAGAGAGCCAGATCATCTTGTATATTTCTCTAGAACAAAAGATAGTGCTACCTTAATTTAGAATTTCAAAAATAATATCTTGCAACACATCATCAATACGGCACTCTTGATTTACCAGTTTATCTGATGCCGACTCTTAGCTAACACAAACAAAATAATGCCTGAAGCTTTTTATCTCTCTTACAACTAGTGAGTGTGAAAGATATAAGTAAGCTAAAGTAGCATTTTTAATGAAGGGAATGGAGCAACTAGATAGCTAAATATTGAAAGTAGGTTTCTATCTCATCTGATGCTACAGTCTTGTCATCTATTATATTACTAAAAATGTCACTTTTTTTCAGTTAGTGTATAAATAAGTTCTTGGTACTACCAGGTACAAAAAGAAGTAAATATTTATCTTAGTTAGGGTTTCTATTGCTGTGAAAAGGCACCACGACAAAGGCTACTCTTATAAAGGAAAACATTTAATTGGGAGTGGCTTGCCGCT
Organism: Peromyscus eremicus; assembly: GCF_949786415.1. Taxonomy (NCBI): domain Eukaryota; kingdom Metazoa; phylum Chordata; class Mammalia; order Rodentia; family Cricetidae; genus Peromyscus; species Peromyscus eremicus. Next base: position 56,320,823 of record NC_081436.1, read on the forward strand.
TCACAGGTTTAGTTCATTATCATGGCAGGACATGAAACTATACAGACATGGTGCTTGAGAAAGAGCTGAGAGCTCTACATCTTGATCTGCAGGCAGCAGAAGGAGTCTGGGCCACTGGGTATGACTTGAACATATATCAGACCTCAAAGCCCACTTCCACAGTGACACACTTCCTCCAATAAGGCCACACCTACTCCAACAAGATCACACCTCCTAATAGCACCACTCCCTATACCCAAGCATTCAAATACATAAGTCTATGGGGGCCATACCCATTCACACCTCCGTATGCTACCCCTTGGCCCCCATAGGCTTGTAGCCATAGCATAATGCAAAATGCATTAAGTCCAACTTTAAAAGTTCCCATACTCTATTGCTGTCTCAACAATGTTTAAAAATCCAAAGTTCTGCTGGGTGGTGGTGGCGCATGCCTTTAATTTCAGCACTAGGGAGGCAGAACCAGGCGGATCTCTATGAGTTTGAGGCCAGCCTGATCTACAGAGAGAGATCCAGGACAGGCACCAAAACTACACAGAGAAATCCTGTCACAAAAAAACAACAACAACAAAAATCCAAAGTTCAAAATCTCTTCTGAGATTCATACAATCTCTTAACAATAATCCCCTATAAAACCAAAATCAAAAACCATGTACTTCTAATATATAATGGCACAGGATAGGCATTACTGTTCCAAAATGGAGGAAAAGAAGGATAGTGAGGAAACACTAAACCAAAGCAAGACCGAAAATCAGCTGAGAAAACTTCAAACTCTGCATCTCCATGTCTTATGTCAAAGCATTCTTCAGCTCTCCAACTCCTTTCAGCTTTGCTGACTGCAACACACTTCTTTCTCTTAGGCTGGTTCCACTTCCTGTTAGTGAGAGGGCCAGGCAACTATCATAACAGGCCCCTAATAACTCAGTTAAGAACTAGGTCTCAGTTCACAAAGGGCAGTTCATCACCAATTAATGGACAAGGCATATACTCCTGGGCCAATTCCTCTCCCCCACAATAGGTAATAACCAAATAAGGGCAAAGCCTAGGACTTGTCCAGACTTCCAGACTTGCCTGAGAATGGAAAAGCTGTAGGCCTAATCAACCCCTAACTAGCCCTGGTCAATTAGAACATACTAGTATAATTGCCTAAGCCAATCATATCAAATGTCCTATCTTCCCTAGGAACTCCTCTTAGCTGTGTTAAAAAGAGCCCACACATCCCTCTCAAGGTCCTCAACATTTGTACAGGTGAGCAACCCCACATGCGTGTGGTATATATAATAAATGCTCTTGCTAATTGCATCATGATTGGTGGTATTTAAGGACTTCTTGTAGACCCTAACATAAACAGCTCTTCTCAACAGGTATTCCATAGCTCTGACATCTCTAGAATTTTGGGGTCTCCAAGGCAATCCAGGGTTCACCTTTACAGCTTCACACAATGGCCTCTCCAGACCTTCATTCAGGGATACCCTTGACACATACCTGGCCCTAGCAGCTTCCCTCAGTCATGGAGGGAGATTCCATAACCCCTTTCTTTAGTCCTTGACTCTAAAGCCAAATGTGGCCAAAGCTGCCAAATCCTGCTGCTTGCTGGGGCTGGAACATGGCCCCCTTGCTCAATTATATCTTCACCAGCTTTCTGTTTTCATTGGTTTCCTTCACTGCCTAAGCTTGGCTGTCCTAGAACTTGCTCTGTAGACCAGGCATCAAACTCAGAAATCTGTCTCTGGAGGGCTAGGATTAAAAGTGTGCACCACCATAGCTGACCCTAAACTTTTCTTTAATTCCTTTCCACAAGTTGGAAGCTTAGCTAGGTGGGGTCTTGTCCTGAGGTCACCACACCCTTTATCCCAACTCTTAATGTGTTAATCTCCTTAAACACAGGTTAAGCACAGAATCCACCAGCTCTGATTGGACCAAGAGGTGAGTGACTGTTCTTCTACCCAGAGAGTACTGCCTCTAGGACCTAGGAACTGAGGCACAACCCATGCACAACCCCCCACCCCCACCCATGGCTGCCTTAGTTGCAGGCCAGCAGAGAAGAGTTCTGCAGGCAGGCCTTCCCACCAACAACCTCCATCTGACCCTGCAATCTACAAGACCTACTCTCTCCCCAAAACTCATCCATTTTCCACCTCCCACCTGCAACCTCAGCAGCTCCCTGAGACAAAGAATCCACCAATTCTGATTGGGCCAAGAGCTCAGATTGGACCAAGAGCAGCTCCCTCAGACACAGACACCTCTTGCACCTATTGGAGGAAGAGATGGGTAGACTCTAGTACAAAAATACATACAACAACATAAAGAGTAATATGGCACCACCAGAATTTAATTGTTCTACAACAACAAGACCTAGACATCACAATGTAGAAGAAGCAGAACAAAGTGACTTTAAAAATAATCTTATGAAGATGATAGAGGCGCCTTTAAAGAGGAAATGAAAAATTCCCTTAAAGAAATTGAGGGAAAGAAAAACAAAAACAATTGGAAGAAATCAATAAATCCTTTAAAGAAAGCCAAGAAAACCAAGAAAAAGCAATTAAACAGGTGAAAGAAACAGTTCAAGACCTGAAAATTGAAATAGAAGCAAAGAAGACACAAACCTAGGGAATGCTGGAAATAGAAAAATCTGAGTAAACAATCAGGAACTACAGATGCAAGCATATCCAACAGAATACTGAGATGGAAAAAAGAAACCCTAGTGTGGAGGATACAATAGAGGAAATAGATTTGTCAGTCAAAGAAAACACTAAAATCAAAAAAGTCATAATACAAAACATCTAGGAAATCTAGGACACCATGAAAAGACCAAACCTAAGAATAACAGGGGTAGAAGAAGAAGAACACCAACTTAAAGAAGGAAATGTCTATGAAGATAACAAGAAGCTCACAAAACACCAAATAGACTAGAGCTCCAAAGAAAGTCCCCTCGCCACATAATAATCAAACCATTAAACATACAGAATAAAGAAAAATATTAAGAGCAGCAAAAGAAAAAGGCTAAGTGACTTATAAAAGCAGACCCATCAGACTAACGCCCAACTTCTCAAAGGAAACTCTGAAAGCCAGAAGGTCCTGGACAGATGTTATGCAGACACTAAGAGATGACAGATGCCAGCCCAGACTACTATACTCAGCAAAACTTTCAATCACCATAGACGGAGTACACAAGATATTTCAAGACAAAACCAGATTTTAAAAAAACCTATCCACAAATCCAGCCCTACAGAAAGCACTAGAAGGAAAACTCCAACCAAAGGAAGTTAGATGCACCCACAAAAACACAGACAATGGATAACCCCACAGCAGTAAATCCTAAAGAAGGGAAATACACACACACTACCACCAAAAAGTAACAGGAATTATGAGTGACTGGTCAATAATATCCCTTAATATCAATGGACTCAATTTGCCTATAAAAATACACAGGCTAACAGAATGGATGTGAAAACATGATCCATCCTTCTGCTGTATACAAGAGACACGCCTCAATTTCAAAGACAGATATTACCTCAAAGTAAAAGGTTGGGAAAAGACTTTCCAATTAAAAGGACTTAAGAAGCAAGCTGTTGAAGCTATCCTAATATCTAACAAAATAGACTTCAAACTAAAATCAATCAAAAGAGATTAGGAAGGACACTACATATTCGTCACAAGAAAAATCCACCAAGATGAAGTCTCAATTCTGAATATTTATGCCCCAAATACAAGGGCTCCCACATATGTAAAAGAAACAATCCTAAAGCTTAAATTGCACATCAAACCACACACACTAATTGTGGGAGACCTCAACATCCCACTCTCACCAAGGGATAAATATGCCAGACAAAAACTTAACAGAGAAATGAGGTATTTAACAGATATTATGACTCAAATGGACTTAATAGACATCTACAGAACATTCCACCCTAACACAAAAGGATATATCTCCTTCTCAGCACCTCATGGAACCTTCTCTAAAACTGGCCACGTACTCGGTCACAAAAAAAAAATCTCAACAGATACAAAAAAAAAAAATGGAATAACCTCCTGTATTTTATTGGACCACCATGGCTTATAGATTTTTAACAACAACAAAAATTACAGAAAGCCTACAATCTCATGAAAACTTAATAATGCTCAGTTGAATCACCAATGGGTCAAGTAAGAAATAAAGAAGAAAATTAAAGACTTCCTAGAATTTAATGAAAATGAATGTACAACATACCCAAACTTATGGGACACAATGAAAGTGGTGCTAAAAGGAAAATTCATAGCACTGAATGCTATGTTAGAGAAATTAGAAGAGAAATCTCATACTAGCAACTTAACAGCACACTTAAAAGCTCTAGAACAAAAAGAAGCAAACTCATCCAGGAGGAATAGATGCCATGAAATAATCAAATTGAGAGCTGAAATCAATAAAATAGAAACAAAGAGAACAATACAAAGAATCAATGAAACAAAGAGTTGGTTCTTTGAGAAAATTAACAAGATAGACAAATCCTTATCTAAACTAACCAAAAGGCAGAGAGAAAACATCCAAATTAACAAAATCAGAAGTGAAAAGAGAGACATAACAACAGACAACAAGGAAATCCAGAGAACCATCAGATCATACTTCAAAAACCTGTACTCCACAAAAATTGCAAAATCTAAAAGAAATGGACAATTTTCTGGATAGGTACCACATATCAAAAATAAATCAAGACCAGACAAATAATTAAAATTTCTAACAAAATAGAAACAGCCATTAAAATCTCCCAACCCCCCCCCCAAAAAAAATCCCAGGACCAGATGGTTTCAGTGCAGAATTCTACCAGAATTTCAAAGAAGAGCTAATACCAATACTCTTCAAATTGTTCCGCACAGTAGAAACAAAAGGAACATTGTCAAATTTTTTTCTATGAGGCTATAGTTACCCTGACACCCAAACCACACAAAGACACAACAAAGAAAGAGAATTACAGACCAATCTCCCTCATGAACATTGATGCAAAAATACTCAGTAAAATACTGGCAAACTGAATCCAAGAATACATAAAAAAAATTATCTACCATGATCAAGAAGGCTTCATCCCAGGGATGCAAGGATAGTTCAACATATGAAAATCTGTCAATATAATACACCATATAAACAAACTGAAAGAAAAAAAAACATGATCATCTCATTAGATGCTGAAAAGCCTTTGACAAAATCCAACACCCCTTCATGATAAAGGTCTTAGAGAGATCAGTGATACAAGGAACATATCTAAACATAATAAAGGCAATTTACAGTAAGCCAACACCCAACATCATATTAAATGGAGAGAAACTCAAAGCAACTTCACTAAAACCAGGAACCAGACAAGGCTGTCCACTCTCCTCATATCTATTCAATATAGTAATCAAAGTTCCAGCTAGAGCAGTAAGACAGCAAAGGGAGATCAAGGGGTACAAATTGGGAAGAAAGAAGTCAAACTTTTGCTATTTTCAGATGATATGATAGTCTACATAAGGGACCCCAAAAATTCTACCATGGAACTCCTACAGCTGATAAACACCTTTAGTGAAGTGTCTGGATACAAGATTAACTAAAAAAAAAAAATCAGTTGTCCTCCTATATATAAACGATAAATGGGTTGAGAAAGAAATCAAGGAAACAACACCCTTCACAGTAGCCCCAAATAATATAGCACATCTTGGTGTAACTCTAAGCAAGCAAGTGAAAAACCTGTATGACAAGAACTTTGAGTCTTTGAAGAAAGAAATTGGAGAAGATATCAGAAGGTGGAAAGATCTCCCATGCTCATGGTCAATGGGATTAGCATAGTAAAAATGGCCATCTTACCAAAAGCAATCTACAGATTCAACGCCATTCCCACCCATCAAAATCCTAACACAATTCTCCATGGATCTGGAAAGAACAATACTCAACTTCATATGGAAGAACAAAAAACCCAGGATAGCTAAAACAATCCAATACAATAAGGCAACTTCTGTAGATATCACCATCTCTGACTTCAAACTCTACTATAGAGCTATAGTAATAAAAATAGCCTGGTATTGGCATAAAAACCAACATGTGGACCAATGAAATCAAATTAAAGACCCTGACATTAATCCACGTACATATGAACACCTAATTTTTGACAAAGAAGCCAAAACTGTGCAATGGAAAAAAGAAAGCATCTTCAACAAATGGTGTTGGCATAACTGAATGTTAACATGTAGAATATTGCAAATAGATCCATATCTATCACCATGCACAAAACTCAAGTTCAAGTGGATCAAAGACCTAAACATAAATCAACATAAATCCAGTTACACTGAACCTGATAGAAGAGAAAGTAAGAAGAAGCCTTGAATGCATTGGCACAGGTGACCACTTCCTAAATATAATACCAGTAGCACAGACACTGAGAGCAACAATTAATAAATGGGACCTCCTGTAACTCAGAAGCTTCTGTAAAGCAAAGGACACAGTAGATAAGACAAAATGACAGCCTACAGAATGGGAAAAGATCTTCACCAACCCCACATCTGACAGAGGGCTGATCTCCAAAATATATAAAGACCTCAAGAAACTAGACATCAAATTACCAAGCAATCCAATTTAAAAATGGGCTACAGAACTAAACAGAGAATTCTCTACAGAAGAATCTCAAATGGCCAAAAGACATTTAAGGAATTGCTCAACATCCTTACTTATCAGGAAAATGGATAAAAAAAAAAAGGTGATACATATACACAATGGAGTACTACTCAGCAGTAAAAAACAAGGACATTATGAAATTTGCAGGCAAATAGCTAGAACTAGAAAATATCATCCTGAGTGAGGTAACCCAGACTCAGAAGGACAAACACAGTATGTACTCATTCACAAGTAGATACTAGATGTAAAACAAAGGATAACCAGACTACAACCCACAGCTCCAGAGAAGCTAGATAACAAGGAGGACCCTAAGAGGGACTCATGGATTGCCCTGGGAAGGGGAAATAGATGAGATCTCCTGAGTAGACTGGGGGTTGGTGGGGGGGGTAATAGAGAGTGGGGGATGGGGCATGAAAACATAAGGGAATAGGATGGTCGAGCTGGAATAGGGATGGAGTGGAGAGCAATGAAAGAGATATCCTGATAGAGAGAGGCATCATGGGGATTGGGAGAAACCTGATGCTAGGGAAGTTACCAGGAATCCACAAGGATGACCCCATCTTAGACTACTAGCAATAGTGGAGAGGGTGCCTGAGTTGGCTTACCCCAGTGATCAGATTGGTGAATATCCTGTCATCATAGAGCCTTTCTCCAATAACTTATGGAAGCAGATTCATAGATTCACAGCCAAGCACCAGGCTGAGCTCTAGGAGTCCAGTCAAAGATAGGGAAGAGGGATTCTATGAGAAAGTGGCATCAAGATCATAATGGGAAAACCTACAGAGACAACCAAACCAAGCGAGTGGGAACTCATGAACTTTAGACCAATAGCTATGAAGCCTCCATGGGACTGGCCCTCTGCATAATCGAGACAGTTGTGTAGCTTGGTCTACTTAAGAGCTCCCTGACAGTGGGATCAGGATCCATCCCTAGTGCATGAGCTGGCTTTTTGGAGCCCATTACTTATGGTGGGACACCTTGCACAGTCTTGGTGCAGGGGGAGGAGCTTGGACCTGCCTCAACTGAATGTACCAGGCTTTGATGACTCCCCATGGGAGGCCTTACCTTTTTGGAGGAGGGAAGGAGGGGTGGGTTGCAGGGGGAGGCTGGAGGTGAGCAGGAGGAGAAAAGAGAAGGGGAATCTGTGGTTGGTATGTAAAGTGAATAAAAAATTTCTTAATAAAGAAAAATAAACAAATAAATAAATAAACCAAGAAAAACAAACAAACAAAAAAAACCACAGGTTTAGTCAGATTTTGGGGGGAGGGGGCACCAGCTCACAAATAATGACATGGAGATTTCTTATTGATTACAAAAGCTCATCCAATAGCTTAGGCTTGTTCCTAACTGGCTCTTATAACTAATTAACCCACTTATATTAATCTATGTTTTGTCATGTGGTGTTACCTCTCTTGCATCTTGCACTTCGAGTTTCCTCTCTGTGTCTCCTGGTATCTCCCGTGTGCCTCGATTCCTCCCTCTCTTCCTTTCTCTCCCAGAAAATCCCACCTGTACCTCCTGCCTACCTCTTTAATTAAACCAATCACAGTGTACAAATATCTCACACACAGGACTCTAGCTCTGTTCCACTTTCTGGTGCCCCTTTTCTCCTCAATTTGTATATTTTGTATTTTTACTTGCCCAGCTTGCTCCTTTTCGTTACAACTCTCCATTAGAGTTACTACCAAAAGAACACAAGACAAAGTCTATACTATGCTGTTATCAGATTTCCTCTGCCAAGGGAATTAATCCAAAACTCTTCACTTCAGACTCATGCAGATTTTTTTTTAATAAGGGCAAAAAGCAGCCACATTCTTAGCCAACGTATCACAAGAACAATTTCTAGGCAGCATACTAAATTTCTTCCCTGAAACCTCTTCATCCAGGCCCCCACAGTTCAAATCAGCATCAGCACCACTGTTTTCCATGTTCCTACTAGGATGTCCCATTAAGCCCCACCTAAAGCATTCAACTACTTTTCTAATCCAAACTCCCAAAGTTTGCATTCCTCCAAACAAAAGCATAGTCAGGCCTAACACAATAATGCCTCAATCCCTGGTACCAACTTTGGTCTTAGTAAGGGTTTCTATTGCTGTGAAATACACCAGGATCATGGCAACTCTTATGAAGGAAAACTTTTAATTAGGGATGGTTTACAGTTTCAGAGGTTTAGTCCATTGTCATCAAGGCGGGACATGGCAGTGTGCAGGCAGATATAGAAGAAGCTGAGAGTTCAACATCTTGATCCTCAGGCAGCAGAAAGAGTCTGTGCCGCTGGGTGTGGCTTGAGCATATATCGGACCTCAAAGCCTGCCTCCACAGTAACACACTTCCTCCAATAAGATCACATCTACTTCAACAAGGCCACACCTCCTGTTCTAATAGTGCCACTCGCTATGGCCAAGCATTTAAATACATAAGTCTATGGGGGCCATATCTATTCAAACCACCACAATATTTATAAGAAAATAAATAACAATGTGAAGGAGCTACAATATCTGTGGCTTTTAGTTGCTTACATTAAGAGGAAGAAGAATAGCTACCTAACAAAATAATATTCAATACGACTATAGACAAAGAGGGAAAAAGAGCTTGCCACCCTAGAGGAACTAGAAGTCACATAAAGTGTGCTAGATACTGGCATTCACAAGTGTGGAAAGGGAGGAGTTTGAGAAAAAGCACAAAGCTGTATATGCAAGTATTTAGAATGAGAAAGTATAGCCTGGCCCACACTGAAAACTCTCTCTACATTATATTAAGAATCCTTGTTTTCACTTCAGCCAATGAAAAATTTTCTAGGATGTGCAAACAGAAAAATCAACATGATTAGATTTGTGTTGACACAAAAGCCAGTGGAGAACAAGACTCCATTGAGGAAAAGCAAACAGGCCACTAAGAAGATAAAACAGCATGTCACTGGGCATGCAGAGTAGAGGAGAGGAAATCAAGTGCCTCCATGCCTAGGCACCTTTGTGCCAGGCCCCATGCTCATCGTTTCCTCCCAACAAGCTTGCACATTTTGCAAAGTTCACATTTATCCCCTTTAAAAATTATAATGCATTAAAAGACATGTAAAGACTCTAAAATCTGATGTAATAAGCATCCCTGAGTCTGCTCTTAGTTCAGGAAATGAGTCATTGGCACTGCTATGCTGTGGGGTGTCTTTCTGTATGCTGTGAATATGTGTTGCTCTTATTGGTTGATAAATAAAGCTGCATTGGCCTATGACAGGGCAGGATAGAACCAGGAAGGAAAATTGAAGAGAGATAGTGAAGAGGACAAAAAAGAGAAAGGACACCAGCCACCACCAATAGAAGCAAGATGTGAAAGTACTGGTAAACCATGACCATGTGGCGACATACAGAATAGAAATGGGTTAAGCTATAAGAACTAGCTAGCGCCGGGCGGTGGTGGCGCACACCTTTAATCCCAGCCCTCGGGAGGCAGAGCCAGGCGGATCTCTGTGAGTTCGAGGACAGCCTGGGCTACCAAGTGAGTCCCAAGAAAGGTGCAAAGCTACACAGAGAAACCCTGTCTCGAAAAACCAAAAAAAAAAAAAAAAAAAAGAACAAGCTAGCAAGAAACCTGCTGTAGGCCATACAATTAGTAACTAATATTAAGTCTCTGAATGATTATTTTATAAGCGACTGAGGGACTGGAGAAACCTTTCAGCTACACTAATGGAGGAGACCTTGGCATGTGTGTGGAGGTCAGAGTACAGCTTTCAGGAGTCCATTCTCTTCTTCCACCCTCTGTGCCCTGGAGATGTAACTCAGGTCATCAGGCTTGACAGTAGATGCTCTTACACACTGAGCCACCTCACCCACCCAGTTTCACTACTTAAACATACCAAGACTTATTTATCCATTTCATAAATTGATGTATTAATTCTTGTACTTGATGTTTTGATAAAAAAATTGTCTATGTCATTTTCTACTAATGAAGTTTTTTTTAAGTACAGATATAAGAACAAAATTCCTGACACTACATTTTTTTTCAAGTTCATAGATACTGATAGATTGTTCTCCAAAGGGATTATAACAACAAACTAAATTTTAAAGTAAATTGAAAAATTAAAATTAACAAGATAAAACCTCTTAAACCTTATCAATATTCAATATTTTCAGATTTTAAATTGTTGCCAGATGCCTTTTAAGCCATCTTTAGTTTTTTCTTTGGAGACAGGTCTACCCTGGAAGACTTCAAATAGAAGGGTGAAATTTCATGGCATGGCAAGATCATTCCAGCCACTATGTTAAAAATAATGTGTGTGAGAACATGTGTGTCTCTGTGTGTTTCTTGTGCTTTTCCTTTGGCTTTCTTTCTTCTGTTTGTTATGTCCTTGTTTTATCTTATTTTACTTTATTTTTTATATGCCCTAGACACTTGTTTGTTGACTAAGGAAAGACAGAAAGAGTGTGGATCCAGACAGGAGGGGAAAGGGAGAGGAACTTGGAGAAGTTGGGGAAGGAGAAACTATAATTAGGATGTATTGTATTGAAAAAAATCTATGTTCAATGAAAGAAAAATAGAAAGAGACTAGATACTAAGAACACAAGAGACAGAAGCAATGTTGATAGTTAAGTGGTTTCTCTAAAATCTACTCAGCTCCCAGGAAAATTTAGCCTCTCGGTTGCACAACAGAAGGAGAAAAATCTTGCAAGTCTAACCAGAGATAATCCTTGTCATTATTTTGTGACTATTGAAAATAATACTTCTAATCTGAGTCCCCTTTTCTCTTTGGCTGCCAGGTAGCTTAGAACCACATGAGAGCCTCTAGCTTTTGTTTGTTGTTTGTTTGTTTCTGTTTGGTTTGGCTTCCAGCATCTGTGATTGGCTAGTTCATGGCTGCTCCTTCCATTATCTAAAGCAGCAACCTAGATGCTAGCTATATACAAAAGGGGGTCGTGGATGACTAGGTGATGCAGGCCCATGCATCTGACTCTAAAAGAAAAAGCAAAGTTAAAATACATAAATACAAACACACACACAACCATCTCCACTGCAGCAAATGTACAGAACTTTTCAAATGTGTTATGGGTAATGACCTCACATCTTGCTTAATTTCATTTATTCCACCACCCCAGTCTCCTAAACCTAATTGGATCTCCAATTTCATCATAATTTCATTTCGGCACAATACACTGGATATATTTTTAAATAAAGAAGTAATTATGTTATTTTCAAATAGTTTCCAGAGACCTACAAATGTTCTATCATACTAATATGGAAGAGAAGGCCTACTCTGAAATGTTTTGTTTTGTAAATAGATTTCATTAATATTTTAGAAAAGCTTTTTCCTTTTTAGATAACCCTAAGTGACATTCCCATTTCAAGCCCCATTTCTCCCAGAGATAATTCAGTAACCAGTCTTTCAAACCATCTTTGCCCCTTGGAATCACCTCCAAATAATATATATAAGCATACAGCATCTCTCTTCCCACAGTCACCAGCATATATTGTTGTTGAATGTAGAAAAAAAACACAGACTGCTACATGAATAAAGACTTTGGGGACATCGAGGTTTCTGCCTTTTTCTTTGCCTCTTTGCCTCCCAGTGAGAAAAATAAAGCTTAGGCAGAAGGAAACGTGAGTGAGATAGATCAAAAATAACCATTCATCTGCCTCATACCTCATTCACAAATCTTACATATGTGTGATGTAGTGCATGTGTGTGCCTGTTTATAGCCACATGGATGCTAGAGCTGTTAGTGTCTTTCTCTTTAGCTCGGCACTCGGCACCTTATGTTTTACGCATATCTCTCACAGAACCTGGAGCTCATTGATTGGGTAGACTGACTGGCCAGCAGCTCCATGGGTCTGCCTGTTTATGTCCCACCAGAGCTGGAATTACGGACACACACAGCCATGTCAGCTTCTTTACATGGTTGTTGAGGATCAGAATTCAGGTCCTCATATTTTCATGGAGTCATTTTACACACTGAATCGTCTCCTCAGCCCCTTGTGCTTTGTGTTTTTTATTGATTTCTTTACTCAACAGAATTCAGAGTGACATGGGAGGATGACTGGGCTCTAAAAATCTCTATCATCCTCTTTCTAAGGTTTGGCGTAGCAGAGACAACACAGTTGAACATGCTTCGAGTAACACATCAAAATAATTTAAAGAGCCTATCCTCCCTCAATTACAAGGAAATAAAACTTCACCATACTTCAAACCACAGTTGACACATCATGTTGGTCAGTGCCTAGAGCTAGAAGTTACTTAAGTTGCTTCCACCCTTCTTTTTATTTAAAAAAAAAAAAAAAAATCGGTCATTTGAAGAGTACAATAAAAGCAATAATTTTGCTTAGGGATTATTTGCCTCTCTTGTCATGCTGAAGTGACCTACTGAATTTGATTTAATAACAATGACTCCAACTCCATAAGACTGTTGGGTCTGCCAATTGTTTTCTAAGGTTTGTAGCATGAACAGAATAGGGCTTAAACCTCGGGAAGCACCAGAAATCCCCAGAGAAGCACAGACCATGACAGAACAAGGAGCCTGGAGCCACATTTCGATGCTAATCTTGTGAGGACACTGTTTTCCCTTGAACTACCAGAATGCCAGTCTAGGGAAATTTTAAGTGTCAGTTTTAAAGCTATACAATGGAGATAATTAAGTGTGGTGTCAACATTTCACATTTTAAATGGCATTTTCACAAGAGGGACTTAATGACCACCGAATAGAAGCCGTCAAGATTTTGCCCTGCTTAGATTCCCCACGCTTTCTCCCACCAGTTTACTGAGTCAGTTGGCACTTTGAGAGCCCCAGAACCATTCCCTTTGCAAGTCCTGGTTTTTCTCAGAGTACCGTTCACATGACTTTGAAGACAGACACTTGTTAGACGTACTGAACTGTGGGAGGGAGCCGCAGTTGTAACACAAAGGGCGTAGAACACAGAACAGTCTTGAGAAAAGAGGGAAAAAGGAAGTTGAAAAATATAGATGGTTTACCTGCCTTAATCCTGCTCTTTCAATAAAATGCACGTTGAAAACAAGGAGAGTAGGAAGAGGGAAGGGGAGAAGGAGTCTGAAAAGAATCAGAAAGGATAGTCTAATTATGTTTCTCTGCACATAGAAGGTAACTGTACTGCCATCTTTAGGAGTTCCAAGCAGCTATTGGAAAGGAGGCAGGTTAGTGCTTGCCCTGGCCTACCCCGTACACTTCTCCCTTCTCCTTCTCATTGAGCCAAAGCTAGTAGCATTAGGAGAATTGATTTTTTAGTAGCAAGAGGCACTCTTTAACTGGCCCTGAAATATGTAAATTTTCTTTTCCTAGTTTTGTCCAGAAAGTTCATTTTTTTCCATGTTATAAAACTTATAATTTTGATTATTCTCTGATATGATGATTGGTAACCTAGAGATATTGAAGTGATATAAATTTGATAAAACTTGGATGTTATGAGGCTGCAGAACATCCTATGTCTGAGGAGAATGTTTTCAACAAGTCAAAACTTTAATAAAATTTACCATTTCATCAAAGTCTCTCTCAGAAGCAAGTAATTGCCAAATGTTTGCCATACTTTACAATTTAAAAAATAAATTTAATTTTAGGGAGGAAATTGTTAAAGGAATTGTGTTTGTCTTACAAATTGGCCAGGCACGGTGACACACATCTTGATCCCTTCATTGCAGAGGCATAGACAGCCAGATCTCTGTGAGTTCCAGGCAAACCTGGTATACACAGTGAGTTCCAATACAGCAGAGGTTATATAAGAGAGTCTCTCAGTTTCTCTCTCTCTCTCTCTCTCTCTCTCTCTCTCTCTCTCTCTCTCTCTCTCTCTCCAAATATATATATGAAAAGAACACAAATAGAGTACTTACAGTGCTGGGTGATGATCTAAGAATTTAATATACATTAATTCGGTCCGGAGTCCAGTTCCTTAGCCTCTTGGCCATTCTGTCACCCTTAATTCAATAATTTTAATAATTCCATTAAAAAGATAGTATTACTATCCTTATTTTAGCTGTGAGGAAACCATGGCATTCCCAAGACCCCACAATCTGCAAATGGGTTAAATATGACTTATATGTAAGGAGTCTGGTTCTAGAATCTGGACTTTTCTATATGCAATGATACTCCAGTCAAATTATATTGGATGGATGGATGGATGGATGAATGGACAGTTGTGAGTGAAATGAAGTATTAAAATGGTCAAATCTTGTATGTTTATTGGATAATGTTTCTTACTGTATCTTATATTGCTTGTGTATGTGTGGGTTTTTAATAATACTTAGATATTTAAAAATATAAACCACAAACTATCCCCCATACATATAGAGAGACTTATGTTGTTTTCTTTTTCTTTCTTTCATTTTTCTTTAATAAGAAATTTTCTACTCACTCTACATACCACCCACAGATCCCCCCTCCTCCCTCCTCCCATCCTCCAGCCCTCCCTCCCAAGCCACCCCACATCCCCACAGCCCCCAAATCAAGGTCTCCCATGGGGAGTCAGCAGAGCCCGGCACACTGAACCTAGGCAGGTCCAAGCCCCATCCCACTGCACCAAGGCTGGGCAAGGCATCACACCACAGGCACTGATTCCCAGAAGCTGCCCATACATCAGGGACGGATCTCGATTCCCGTTTGGGTGCCCCCCAAACAGTTCGAGCCAAACAACCATCTTCCATATCTAGAGGGCCTAGTCCAGTCCTATGGGGGTTCTATAGCCACTAGTCTACAGTTCATGGACTTCTACTAGTGTGGCTGGTCATCTCTGCATGTCTTCCCATCATGATCTCGATGTTCCCTGGCTGCAGAATCCCTCCTCTGTCTCATTGATTGAATTTCCAGAGCTTAGTCTGGTGCCTGGCCGTGGATCTCTGCATCTGACTCCATCAGTCACTGGACAAAGGCTCTATGATGACTGTTAGGGTATTTGCTAGACCGGTCACCAGAGTAGACCAGTCCAGGCACCCTGTAGACCACTGCCAGCACTCCAAGGTGGGGTCATCCTTGTGGGTTCCTGAGAACCTCCCCAGCACCCTGCCTCTTCCTATTCCCATGATGTCCTCATCTATCATGATATCTCCTTCCCTTCCGTCCCTGTTCCAGCTCGACCCTCCCATTTCCTTACGTTCTCATGCCCCACTCCTCGCCCTCCGCCACCACCACCCGTATTGTTTTCTAATACTGGAAATTTATACACTGCACGTTTTGGAGGTAGTTTGAGTTTGATACCATTAACATCTTTCAGGCATTCTTTTCCTGAACTGGAAATAAAATAATCACTCATATTATAGTTTAGAGGAAAATACGTGCTGATAATTTAAATGATAAAAGAAATTCCAGAAAGCACACAGAGACTATGGATGAGAAATAAACTTTCGTTTACTTCAGTAAATAATTGACTATTTCAGGAAATGAAATTAATAGCTTTTCCCTGTTTGTGTTCTTATATCTGGCCTAAGAGACAGAGAGGGGATGATATGTAAACCGTTTAAAGTTTGGAGAGAAGGGATGCATCTGGTTGTGGAGAATCTGCACCTTGATACAAGGTTTCATTTTTGTTCATGGCTGTTCTCTCCGGACTTGTAGATCCATTTATACCAGGAAAAAAATAGTACATGGTACCACACTTAGTTTTTTGACCTCTACTAGACAGCATCACTGTTATAATGGCTATGTGTGTGATCAATAAAAGTAATATGCCTGATACTTTGAAAAATAAAAAAGCCAATTAGCCTTGTTCTTATTTTGTTCTTTAATTGTTTTTTGTGTTTTCTTTTTTATTAAGAGATTTTCTATTCATTTTACATACCAACCATGGATTCCCCTGTCCTCCTTCCTCCCACCTCCCAGCCTCCCCCCACCAACCCACCCCCCATTCCTACCTCCTCTAAGGCAAGGTCTCCCCTGAGGAGTCAGCAGAGCCTGGTACATTCAGATGAGGCAGGTCCAATTCCCTCCTCCCTGCACCAAGGCTGAGCAAAGTGTCTCAGCATAGGCACTAGGTCCCAGAAACCTGGCTCATACACTAAGTACAGGTCCTGGTCTCACTGCCTGGGGCCCCCCTAAACAGTTCAAGATAAACAACTGTCTCACTTATCCAGAGGGCCTAGTCCAGTTCCATGGGGGCTCCTCAGCTGTTGGATCACAGTTTATGTGTTTGTCTCTGCACTTTTTCCAACCATGGTCTCGATTTCTCTTGCTTATATGATCCCTCCTCTCTCTTATTGATTGGGCTCCTGGAGCTCCACCTGGGGTTTGGCCATGGATCTCTGCATCTGCTTCCATCAGTTTTATTCTTTTATTATTTAATTTAATTGTTTTTGAAAATTTCATGCATGTATACAATGTATTGTGGTTATTCTATCCTTTAATCCCTCCCTCCAGCTTCCTCTATCTGTCCTCCATCATACCTCCCATCCCCCCCCAACTTCATGTCTTTTTATAAAATAACACAATAAGTGCAAACAATGATGCCCACATACGCATGTATGTGGGGTCACGGGGATATAGGCAACCTATCAAAGGCTGCCCCTGAAGAAAAGTGACCCTCACTTAGCAGCTCTCAAGTGCCATTAGCTCTTCAGCTAGGGTTGGGATCTAGAGAGGGTATCTCTCATCCATGCTGGAATTTTTACCACTCTTGATCTTGTGGAGGTCTTATATGGACAACCACAATTACTGTGAGTTTCTGTTCCCCAGCCATGTCATGCCCAGCAGTCAGCTTTTTACAGCATTCTTTGCTATCCTCCAGATCATCTGTTCTTTCTGCCTACCTTCTTCTGCAACGTGTCCTGAGCCTTACAGTGGTCAGTTATGAGTCTTTGCTTTAACCAATACCCATGGCAATAAGAAACCTGTCTGATCAAGGCTGAGAGTAGCACATATTATTGAATAGAGTCATAAATATTTAGAAGGGAGTTTGACAACATGACCATTTAGCAAAACATCAACAGGTTCTCTCCTAGGGCTATGGCTTCCCTAACCATGGCTTTTAACCATGTTTACTGTACCAATCATGACTCCTGTCCTGTGGAGAGGGCCTCAAATCTAATCAAGAGCATGGTTGACTACAACCATAAGCAGTCTTGCCATCATTATACCACTTGGCACATTTTACCTGGTAGATCATGATTGCAGCATTCAGACCCAACACTATGTAAGATCACCAATGACTTTTCTCCATACATTGTGCTTTCCAGCATCGTGAAAGCTGGCCAGCCAGGAAAACGTTTCCTAGTCAGTTCAAGACTAATTTCTCTATGCCCTGCCATAAAAGTGCATTGTCTTCAGCAACGTGATCTTATCATCTAGTTATGATACACAATCAATAGCAATGGTGATAGTCTTGTTTTGTGTGCCTCTGAGGTCTTCCTATGCAATAACTAGTACAGAGATAGTTTGTGCCTGACACTGAGATTTTCATTTAATAAATCCACATCTTCTGGGAATAGCATTGTTTGTCCATGTGGAATATTTCTGTTCAAACTCTTAAAAAAAAACTTATTATGTGTTAAGCCACTGGAGTTTTATAAGGCTTCTTCCTACACCCTTAGTTTTAGTTACATATTTCTCTTCCCCATGCCCATGTAAACCTTTAGCTCCCAGTAGTCTCCCCATTCTCCATATTGCATATGTTCTATTGTCCTCTTTTTTTAAACACACACACACACACACACACACACACACACACACACACACATATATAAACAATGGGTCCAAAGTAAGCACATAAATCATTTAAAAATTTCCATCCCCACAAAGACAAATGCTGCATGTTCTTTCTCATATGTGGTTTCTAGCTTCAAATACTGTATTGTGTGTTTAGCCTCAAGTACATTTGCAATTCAGGAAACTCTAGTAATGGGCCAGTGGTTTGGTGGATGCATTTAGGGAGGGTAGTAGCAGATTCTAGGTGAGATGAAGGTAGAGGTGAAATAATAGAGGAAAAAAGTTCAAACAGAGAGTAGAGTGACAGGGTTGAAGAAGCAAGAGGGCTAGGGAAAGCTTAAACTCTGTGTGTGTGTGTGTGTGTGTGTGTGTGTGTGTGTGTGTGTGTGTGTGTTTACTTTCAGCCAAGTAAAAAATATGAAAAAAAGAGGATAATAGAACATATGCGTAGTTCACATTAACAATTTGTTTTATTTTATCTGTATGGATGTTTGACCTGCATGTATGTCTGTGTACCACTTCCATGCCTTATGCCTGTGGCAACCAGAAGAGGTAGGCCATTGGATTCCTTGAGACTGTATTACAGAATGTTGCGAACAATCATATAGGTGCTGGGAGTTGAACTGTATCCTCTGGAAGAGCAGCAAGTGCTCTTAAGAGATGGCTCTCCTAAGCTATGGATCCAGCCCCCATCCCTCCCTCCTTTCTTGTCCTGTGCAACTGTTCTTTTTGCAGCTTCTTAGCTGAACCCTCTTCAGTTAGTTGGTAGATATTCAGTAAGGCCTTTCCCTGATTTCTGTGAGCTAACCCAGCAAATTATCTAACGAGAAGTAGAGGAAGCGCATGGAAACATGATTTATAACCTATCACAGGGAAATAGAGGCCCAGACTTCATAATGACATCTAAAGTAAGCAGGCTTATGGGACTGCGCTCTTAACTTGTGAGACCTGATACCAACATCAGACAATGTAAAAGCTGCACTAAATTACAAGGTATCTATTGTGCCCACTGGAGAACTGTTTGCTATGTGTATCAAACCATGCATTCTCATGGCTTAGTTCAAGTTCTCCACACCTAATACACTCCATTGCCTTCTTAGTTCATCCAAAAAAATTGCCTATTCTTTCTCAAGGAATGTTTTCCATGGAATTAAGTTTTTGTAAAACCATTTTTAAATTCATAACAGCATATGCATAATGCCTAACTCAACAGCTCCCTATCCACTTCTAACCCAGTATGTTTGTATATCTTACATTCTTCACTATAAAGTAGGTGACTTTTTTAAAAACTATATCTGGCTAAAGGAATTTTGTTTGTTTTAAATTTCAAATAGGAACCAGAATACAGCAATCACATAAACATTAAAATCAGAGAGCAAGGATATAGCTCCATAGTAGAGTGTTTATCTGACATATAAAGTCCTAGGTTTGATCTCCAAATTATAACAAATAAAATATTTATACATGATAAATTAATGACCTCACTTCAGTCTCACAAATTTGCATTACAAAGGATTTATGCTATAAGTTATTTTATTAAAAATCTAATGCTATAATAAACCAACATTTGGAATCAATTGAAATGCGTGAGTGCCATTTAAAGTGACTTTTGAACTCCTCTGATTTGTGGCACAGATAAGAATAAACGATGGGCTAATTAATTTGTGAACAGTTTTTAAAGTCTCCACATCTTGACAAGTTAACGAATATGGTAACTAGATGGCCATTTCAGCCTACCTTAAGTGCATCTAGCACTTTAAACTCTGTTCAAATTTGAGGACCTGTCATTGACACTTCAGGAGTGTTTTCATCTTCTTAGACTTCCTTGTGAGTGGATTTTGATTGTTCCACATCCTATAAACATTAACCCTTGCTTATGTCTCCTAATCTTGACTGTTTGCCACAATGTGGCCTTGTCTTCCTTTCTGATCAAGAGATCGAATCATGATTGCTAGAACAACTTGTAGGCACATGTAATTTTTTTTGTATTTCTTTTCTTTTCCATAAACTGTAGAGAATTAAAATATATCACACGCTTTGTGTATGTGCTTCATGGTAGGTACATTATTTCCTTGAAACTTTATATTTGTGAACAAAAACTTGTTTTTTTTTAACTTGTTTGATTAAAGCACACCAGGAATTATGCAAGAGAAAATCAACAGGACAAAGGGTCTATGTAACTCACTCAGAGTTATACATAAAGACATGGAGCCAAATTTATACACACCTGCAAACTCTTTTCCCACAGTGTTTCTCAGTCTTCTTGCAGCAGAATCTCCTCAAACCATTGTTTTAAAATACACATGTGGTTCCCTCCATAGTCTCAAGGAGACTGAGGGATGGGTTCCAGAAGCACTGCTTTGGTGCATCTATAAAGCTCATAGAAATGATGGACTTTTCAAACATATTTGAGAAACTCTGCTGTAAAAGAGTTGAACTGCAACATTCTTTTCTACTTGAAGTCTAGGTAAGGAAAGTGTCCAGCACCTGAAAACAAGCATTTTTAGTGACAAATGTTTTCTCTGGGATAATTACAGTTTTATGATAAGTTAATACTAATAAATCTTCTCTACAAAGCCCAAGCTTTAGTTGAGGCTGGCAGTAAATCATCATCCTAGGCATCAAAACTTCAAAAGGGAATCAAGTAAGGACAGTGTTGCAAATACCATTTCTCTGGCACCCGATTCTAAGTTGTGCATTGGCACAATTATTTTTTTATCTTGAGTTGTTTTCAAATTAAGAATAGAAACGTACAGTTATTCTAACAATTGAAATTGGAAATGAGAAAATAAACCAGAGACTGATGTTCCCAAAATAAACCCATGTACACATTTACACATTTAATGGGCATCTCTCTCTCTCTCTCTCTCTCTCTCTCTCTCTCTCTCTCTCTCTCTCTCTCTCTTTCCTTCCCTCCCTCTCCATAACTTCTTCTAAAAAATTAAGCTAAAAATGTACCACATTAACCCTCAAGGAGAAATAAAACAACAACATTAGTTTGCAAAGAAGACATTAACCTGCTAGTTAGCACTATTTTTTATTTTTATTTTTTTATTTTTTATTTTTTTGGTTTTTCGAGACAGGGTTTCTCTGTGTAGCTTTGTGCCTTTCCTGGGACTCACTTGGTAGCCCAGGCTGGCCTCGAACTCACAGAGATCCGCCTGGCTCTGCCTCCCAAGTGCTGGGTATTTTTTTATTTTTAAATTAGTTTCTTTCAAAAAGAAAAAATTGAACTTTCCTCTTATTTTACTATTTCAACTCGAACGTAGGAAAAGCTTAAGAAACTCATTGAGCAGGGGAGATGGCGCAGTAGGTAAAGTGCTTGCAATGCAAGTGTAAGAAGGACCAGAGCTCAGACCCTCCGAATCCACATTAAGTCATCGGTGTGTGTAACCCCAGTGCTCCTAAGGTGAACTGGAAGGCAGAGACAGGAAAATAGTCAAAAGCTCACAGGCCAGGTGATGCAGCACATTCAGAAGCAAATAACAAAAAAAAGACCCTGTCTCAGATAAGTAGAACGTAAAGCCTACCATCCGAAGCTGACCTATGTCCTCTGTATGTGCACTGTGGCACGAATGGTACATGCATACACAGAGAGAAAGAGAGAGAGAGAGAGAGAGAGAGAGAGAGAGAGAGAGAGAGAGAGAAGAGGAGAGGAATGGACAAAGGGTGGGAGGGAGGAAGAAAGGAAAGAAAGAGAGAGAGAACGAAAGAACAAAGGAAAGGAAGGAAGGAAGGAAGGAAGGAAGGAAGGAAGGAAGGAAGGAAGGAAGGAAGGAAGGAAGGAAGGAAGGAAGAAAAGAAAGAATCATACTGTCCTCAAAATCCCAATGTACTGTCAGTTCACCATTAAAAAAAATACTTTTCCAGATGCATTCAATTTGAAAGAAAAGAGAGACAAGAGAATGCAAGTGTGTGTGTGTGTGTGTGTGTGTGTGTGTGTGTGTGTGTGAAGATCAACGATGCATAGTAGTGACTAGAACAGTTAATATCAACCATAAACAGTAGGGAGGAAATGACACTTTGATCATAGAAAAGAAAAAAACATGATTGTCTCGGGTCCTATTAATTTGAGGTAAAAGAGAGAGTTTGGTTTCAAGGTTGATTTCGCTTGTCAAACAAAAGCATAATCATATAGAATTTTGTGTGAGTCAGGCACACGAGCATTTCTTGATTAATGTTAATTAAAGCCTAAAAAGGAATAATCTCATTTACAGACTTTCCCAATCCTCTACTTACTAACGAATAAGAATAAGGTTACAATATAATCGCTTCTTTCACTTTTAAAACAAAAATGATCTTTGAGAATGTGTAACCGGCTAATTTTACTGGAGCACACGCTGACAGGCTGGGAACTATGCGAGAAGGGAGCAGGTGTTCTATTTTGCCTCACCTGACTGGACACAGCCAGTTCAGACTTGAAAGGGCGGGAGACAATCTGGAAGAATAGAATATAAAGATTTATTTATGAAGAGGGGACAGCAAGGATGAACTCTCGAAGAATCTGCCTGGTTATAACAATTCCATTTCCAACACGCACAGCAGAGTATGTGCATAAGTCAAAGACAGAGACACAAATGCAGTCTGTCTTCACAGCTGTGCTCACTATTGTGGGTGCCTAAAATATTGGTACCATGGTACCTGTATATTCACTCTTTGGGATAGCTTCTTGCATTACTTTTGGTGATAGAATACCTGTCACAGTCATGGGACAAATATTTTTTCAAAGAAAACCCTATAATTTAGACACAATATGAAGACTTTTCATAACAAAGATTCTATTTAGAGAGTTAGCTTGCAGCTACATTATCACCAGAACAGGACAGTAGAAGTCCCCAAATAACGACTAACCTGCCTTTTTCACCTCTGACGTTTCAAAGGCGTTCCAGTGATGATCCTTTTAATATAACTTTATCTGCATAAAACACTATAATAAAGGGACATCGTGGAATGAGATACAGAGATGGTGGTCTCTGGCCTTTATGGGAGGGATTGAAATACAGAACAGAGAGGTACAACATCAAAGAACTAGTCACTGACATTTTTGTGCCACAAGATTCTATTGGTTTAAATATTAAGGCAATTCTCCGTAGTTAAAAGGGAGGTTTATTTTGTGGGGTAACTCACAAGTGAAGGGATAGGTTACAGGGTCTAGGAAAGGTGTAGTACAGTCCAGCGGTGTTCTCTGGAGAACTCTGCTCGGTCTACCTCCAGTGTCCAGGATCCAGGAACCAAGAGAGCTGGCACATCCGGATCTCAGGTCTTAAGGGTTCCTGTCTTGGCCCCGCCTCATAGGCATGAGAGTTACTGAAAGCCTCAATGGGGTTAGTACTTCCAGGACAAAGCTGGAACAGCTACCCACTACAAGACTCCTCTCAGGTCTGGTTTGCTTAGAAGAAATGGAGATATGGTCATTTCTGTTAAAAAAAAAATCCAGTGATTATTCTTTTCTTAAAGGTAAATTGGTAATTAATTAATAATTAATCTCCTTTCCTTTATTAAGCTGTTGTTGTTCATCCCTAAGAACTAAGGTACCTACAAAGATATTTTAATATTTAGACAAAGTACCTATAAGCAATCAGACTCATCCTGTTGGAATGTCCGCATTTTCAGCTTGAGGAAAACATACTACTCCTACTAGGGAGATGCTCAGAGCTTGAGAGCACTTGCTATACAAGCAAGTATAGCACATGCTATACATAAAATCAGGAATGCCTGTGTGCACACCTGTAATCCCACTGCTGTCTGCTGTCAGGGAGGTGGGGGTGGGGTGGGGGCAGGGGATGCTAGAAGCAAGCTCAGCTCAAGATTGGGTGAGAATCCCTGCCTCAAGGGAATAAGTGATAGAATAGGAAACTGGCATCCTCCTCTGGTCTTCCCATGCAAGTGCCCAGGTACACCCATCTGTACACACATGTCTGCATATTGCCTCCCACATACCACACACATGTACCCACATACTCAAAATACTACTCACATACTTGATTTCCAGTAAGAAGTTGTCTAAAATATATAATTGAAGTATATTTCAGCTTATTCAGCAATATTTTTAGCAGTTATTATTTATTTTTAGATTTTATTTTATGTGTATGAGTGTCTTGCTTGCTTGTATGTATACATAATGTGTGCATCCCTGGTGTCTGCAGAGATCCTATCCCCTAGATCTGGAGTCATAGATGGTTGTAAGCCAACATGGGTGCTGGGAACTGAACCAGGGTCCTCTGAAAAAGCAACAAATACTCAGCTTTTAGACCCACATCATTAGCTCCATGGCATTTATTTTAATGATAAACATTCTGATGACAATTTAGTATGGCTCCCTTATATCAAATAACTTGTTGAATTGTAACCAGTCATATTAAATATGTTCAATGTTGTTTCATGATTGATATTTGAATATTTTTGCTTTTGTTTTACATGAAACTTAACAAAATAGTCTCGTAAAAGTTTCATGGTAGATAAAAATTAGAAATGCTTGTGAATTTATATATGGAAATCAATACCTAAACCCAGCACACAGGAGGCTGAGAAAAGAGAACAGGGAGAATGCAAAGCCAGCATGCTCAACACTGTGTTTAGCACCACCATGGACTAATGCTATACTATTCTAAATAAAGTATATAAATGCATAAAGGATATTTTAATGATTTTAATATGGTCTTTGGAGTATAATTGATCTCACTAGCTTTACTAAGCACTGTGTGTTTTTAGGCCTTTAAAAATTTTGATTTTATTTTGTACATATGTGCAAATGCCTGTATATACATATGTGTACTATGTATGTGGTACTCACAGTGGACAGAAGAAAACATTTGATCCCTTTGAACTGGAGTTGCAGGTAGTTATGAGCTGTCATGTGGGTGTTAGAAACTGAACCTGGGTCCTCTGCAAAACCAAGTGCTCTTAACCACTGAGCCATCTCTGCAGCCCCTCCCAGATCTTTTTTAAGCTTTTCTTTTCCTTGTCTGGAAAGCAAGGCAAATAAAACTACCATCTCACAGTGCTTTGTACACATTCTCTAAGAACTTACATAGTGCTTAATATGTGGTGATAATACAACTAGGAGTTACTATATTTATATTTATGTGACACATTTTCGTTTTCCAAAGTAACAGTTTCAAATCTTCTGATATAATTTCCAAACTCTAGAAAGCCAAGTTTTTAATCAAACACAAGATCTCCTCATTAGGGAAGGTTAGACTTTAAAAATACTGTTGTCTGGGATCCAAAAGTTGTATTAGAATTACTTTAGGAGGAAATAACCTAGACTCATTTTTGTTTGTCTATTGTTTAAGATGCAGGCTGGTCTTGTAGTCCAGGCTAGCCTTGAACTCACTATGTAGGACAAGCTGACCTCAAACTCAAGGTCTTCCTGCTCCTGGCTCTGGAATGGTGAGATTACGGATGTATATCTTCACACCCAACATTAAACTGTTTATTATGTAAACACGGACTACAACTATGTTCCACATTGCATTCAAATTCTCCATGCATTTACCTCAGCATGCTAGGCTTCTTTATTTAATTTGCTGGTAGATGCTCAAGCTAATGACACCAGAATGATCCTTGAGTCCTTTTTATCCTTTATACTCATCCCATTCTTCCACAAATCTCCATGGCTCACCCTTCAAAATACTGGACTACTTATCTCCTCCTCCTCCCTTATACCATGCTGGACTGCTTTGAAATAAATAAAAATCAAATCTCATGTGAATTTTTATCTTTATTAACATGAATAAATATTAAAATACCTATTACTTACTTTCCTAGTTTCAATTTTTACATGTTGAGCATAATCTTTGAAAACCACTATATAAGTGTTTTTAAAAACCTAAAAATAAAGAATGTTAGTTATTTAGGAGCAACGTAGCTAAAGCATTCAGCAAAACTATTACTTACATAGTCCGTACGAAAATGTGAGGATGCAGACTTCTAAGCCATCACTTAGTGATCTGTTCTTCTTACCCAGGCAGTCTGTGTTTCATTAAAACTACCATTCCTCTGTGGTTAACCATAGATAGGACGACTCCCTGCTTTGTTAGCATCATTTCTATTTCTTTATGTTTCACTGCTTTCTGTCCTTCCTTTTGGGGATCTTCTTGAGCCATGAACATGAAGCCTCTCAGAGAACGAAGACATGTGTTACTTGGCCTTTCAGACTGAACCTCACTAAGCCATGTTTTCATGAGTACCAGATTCATTAGGTTTTCAAAGAGGAACAGCAAGTATTTCATGATGCAGGAAGTTTGGATTTAATTTTCACTTGGAGACACATGGATGCCGTTGCCCAAGAAAACTCTGTGGTTCTGGAGATATCCAAGTGTTCTGTCTCCAATGGCCACCAACAGTAACAGCTGCATGTGAGGTGCAGCACTGGGCCATCAGGAGCCATCAAGCAAAGTGTTAGCAGAGACCAGCTGCCCTTCTGAGATCAGCCAGTGGGACTGCGGTCTCTCCTCACCTACTTCTGGGAGCAGAAACTTTTATGCAGAGTTTGCTTCTGCGGGGGAAAAAAAATTATCCAAGTGTTATGGCAAAATAACAACAGCCCTAAGAAAAATAATTGGCTATGCCATTTACTGAACACTTTCTGGAGACTTAGAACTATTTTGACCATAACTTATTAACTATTTACTTTCATCTCAACATTATAAATGTAGAAAATTGTGGCCTTCCCCACACAAATGCAGGAATGGTTATAAACAATACCCTAAATCTTTCAAAAATCCCTTTTCAGACAAACAGAACAAAAGGCAGAAGTAACTCAAATGCCTATAGCAGAAAGGTGTGTGTGTGTGTGTGTGTGTGTGTGTGTGTGTGTGTGTGTGTGTGTGTTATTAATATCTTGTTTCTTTCTAAAGGAAAAAAAAAGGTGAGAAGCCTTAGAGTTGCAGTGAGTTTTAAAGAGCAAAGTCTTCAATGATAGTTCATATCAAACCATTAAAACACTCTCAAAGAGGCTGGAGAGATGGCTCAGTGGTTAAGGTTACTTGCTGCTGTTCCAGAGGGCCTGAGTTTGGTGCTCAGCACCCATGTCAGGCTACTCACAGCTGCCTGCAACTCTAGCTCCACGGGATACAACACTCTTTTCTGACCCCCACAGGCACAAGCATATACATGCATATACATACACACAGACTGGCACACATACTCCTAAATAAATAATAGAATAAATCCTAATAACAAAACACTCTGTAGGGATGACCCCAGAAGTAACAATAATCTTTAATTTAGCATTGTTAAATTATTAATATTTCTTAACCTTTATTAAGTATTTTTCATGCCTTAGAGACTTAGATGTACTTTTTTTTTTAGAGTTTCTTATATTTTGTTAACATCTGGTATTTCCTATTTCTAACATACATATTTTGTTTTTTTAACCAGAAAATATTATGAACATTTTTTACTCTAATACTATTAACAATGTCTTATTATCCCCACACACACCCGCCACCACTAGAATTGGAACAGTATACACAATATACACAATAGAATTGGAACAATATACACACAATATACACACATCAGGATGTCTGATATTCTTTTCAAAGAAATTAAAGGTTTAAGCTTGAGTAGCATCCTCTCTCCATGTCAGGTGATGGAAACAAAACACATCTGCCACTCAACGTCCCTTCATCTTTCCTTATCACTCTGACAGTGTATGCTTTCCCATCTTTGGAGCCCTGTCCACAAGTAAGAAGTTCAGCATGAGTAGAAAGTTCATCTTGTGAATGAGCCTTGCATTGCCCTCCTTTCCAAGACCAAACCGAACTACACTGTAAGCTTGAAATTAAAAATAAATAAATAAGTAAATGAAATGAGGGCAGGATATTCTGTGTTGAATATTTGCTGGTTTTCTTTCCTTTTATCGCTTTCTTTCTTTTTCTTTCTTTTCTTTTTTTTTTTTGTTATTGTTGTCTCAGATGATCTTTGGACAGCCACCCAACTCATTACCGCTCTGGCTTCTGTGTTTCCAGGAACTCTGACCTCACTTCCATTCTGTAAGCGGCACACATGTGGCATGGGTTAGCCTAGTGAAGCCTGAGTTGTAACCAGTTCAGAAGTAGTTCAGGGGTAGTGGCATGACCTAATTTACTGGGAGGAGAATAAATCCTAAGACATTAAATCAAAGGTGAAGCGAATAGGAGAAGTGCCATGCTGACGAGGAATGATGAAGGTATAGCCTTGACGACTGCTGGCCGCAGCTTGGAAGCCAAGCAGAAGATTCTGAAGTTGGACCTCAATGTTTTTAGAGCTTGTTTGTTACCCAGGACAGTTGCAATGAAAACCCAGTTACTCCACCACGAAGGTAACAGGAACAACTCTAGATATTTATGATCTGTCTTCCTGACTTATTCTCATATTGTATTGTGCGTTCATCGTGCGAGAAGAAACAACTTTCTTTTTTGCTCAGGTTATTAAGCCTGAAAGTCTCAAGCATTATGCCCATGGCTATCCTCCTGCCACAATGGGCAGCTTGTCTGCAGAATGACACTGAGCAGAGACAAACTGTAATGAGAAACAGGTAGAGTTGGAGGGGGCAGGAGAACAAGCAGGGAAAACTGGGGGCATCCGTAGTGTAGGCAACAGGAGGGAGTGAGCATGTAAAGGGGGAAAGAAACGTTGGGAGAATTATTAGCATATAGATAAAAAAGCAAGTTTTGCCAAGACGTATTTTAAGTTACACTGACCTTTTGGTGATCATTTTTCAAATACAAACTATAGACTCAGAAATTATATGCTTATTTATTCAGCATTTAATCAGTGCCAGACACTGCTAGATGCTCTCATTAAAAGTCTATATGTCAGTGTAGACTCTGGGAAATTATTAAAGTTTTTTAAGTAATATGTAAAAATATAATATAGTGTGTAGGAACTGTTATATATGAAGAGATAAGAGATAAGTGCTATGAGAATGCATGACAAAGTGAAATTCATGTTTCCACAGAATAAGAGCATTGAAGGGATTGGAAAAGAGTTCCCCTTAATGGCAGTTAGAAGGGTCAGGGTTCTAGTCACTGCCCACCAGTTCCCAGCATGATCAAAAGAAAATTTTAAAGACACGGCTAGAAAATAAAGGATAAGTAAAGGTTGTTGCTAATCAAGGTGTGAACGAGAGCATGTGAAATCTTACAGTGACATCAGAGACTAAATTCATATAAAATGAATTAATATATTAGCCTTTATCATTAACATCCTGTATGCCTTCTCGGGAAAATAAAAACATGCATTAAAATGCCAACTCTTAATGTAACCCGGTGATCTCTCTCGAGTCTTCATTCTTAATTAAATGTTAAAATTTTACCAGATGCACTTTGGGTGGAGGTGTAACCAGACTATATTTACTTAGTGGGATCTGTTTGCAGTCTTGCCCCCACTGCTTCACTAGCTTTAAGAGCTTGAGAAAATTTACCTGTGCATTGTCTGCATTTCCCCCTCTGTAAAAGGAAAGAAGCATACTTAATGTTATGTCAACTTGACACAAGCTGGAGTCATCAGAGAGGAGGAAAATATTTCCATAAGATCCAACTAAAAGGCATTTTCTTAATTAATGATCAATGTTGGAAAACCCATCCCATAGTAGGTGGTACCACCCCAGGCTGGAGGTCCTGGGTTCTATAAGAAAGCAGATAAGTAAGCCAGTAAGCAGCACACCTCTGCACCAGGTTCCTGCACTGAGTTCCTGCCAGCACTGTTCTTGATGATGAATTGTTATATGGAATTGTGAGTGAAATAAACCCTTTCCTCTCCAACTTGCTTTTAGTCGTGGTGTTTCATCACAGCAATAGAAATCCTAACTAAGAAACTTACCTTCTTTGGTTATGTGATATATACACATCAATTAATGCAATACTCAATTCCTGGTCAATCAAGTAGCTATTAATATCTATCAAGTAGCTACTAATAGGAAGGTAGCTACATCTATGGCCAGTCCTATGGTCACTTTACCAGAGGGAATAGCATTGAAATAGTACTTGAGGGAAATCAACAGTGAATACTTTAAAATTCCTCACCCTGGCAGGCCTGCTTTGCAAAGGCATTTTTTAGCAGATCCTGTTCTGAGAGCAATTTATAGCTGATATTTAAAAGATTCATCATTTTAAAATACATTCTCAACAGTACAAACATAGCCAGAAGTGTTGTTATTGTTTCATGCTTGTCATTACATGTTAACACTCCCAGCTGTCCATTTCACAGGGACAAAGGGGCCTGTCCATACCGTAAATGTGCTGCCAGACAGTATGACGGGCCAAGAAACAGAGTAGAGACGTTCTTCAGACTCCTTCACTCTGCTCATGTCAAACTCAAATCCAGGCCTCTAACAATCGACAGAGGAAAATTCCATTGTCATTCTTGCTCTCTCTCTAGTGTCTGCTTAATAAAGTTAATTGATGAAAATAATTGATCTGCTACATAAGCTAAAAACAAACAAACGAACAAGAACTTGAGTCAATTTCTCTCTCTAGTCCCAGTTTCCTCACTTTCGACAGGAAAATAACAACGCCAAGAGCATTTAATTCCACCTTTATTTTCCTTTTCTGTTTTTGAGACAGAGTATCTCTATGCTGACTAAACTGGTCTCAAACTTGTGTGGAGCCTCCTGCCTCTGCCTCTGTGTCAAGCCATAACCCTGGTTTTGATTCTGTTTTGAATACTAAAGATTTCTCCCACAAAGTATGCTGACTGAAATTGCCAGGCAAAAGGCAATTAGTCAAAGGACATCTACCTCTGTATAAAAGTGTGAACACCCCTACAATTGTATGTTGTGGAATATTATTTTAAGATGTGTTACATTCGTTTATGCCGTGGAAAATTTGTTTTTTTTTCTTTTTTTGTTTTTTTTTTAATTTTTATTTTGCAATACAATTCAGTTCTACATATCAGCCACAGATTCCCTTGTTCTCCCCCCTCCCGCCCCCCTCACCTTCCCCCCAGCCCGCCCCCCATTCCAATCTCCTCCAGGGCAAAGCCTTCCCCACAGACTGAGATCAACCTGGTGGACTCAGTCCAGGTAGGTCCAGTCCCCTCCTCCCATGCTGAGCCAAGGGACCCTGCATAGGCCCCAGGTTTCAAACAGCCAACTCATGCAATGAGCACAGGACCCGGTCCCACTGCCTGGATGCCTCCCAAACAGATCAGGCCAATCAACTGTCTCACCCACTCAGAGGGCCTGATCCAGTTGGTGACCCCTCAGCCATTGGTTCATATTTCATGTGTTTCCGTTTGTTTGGCTATTTGTCTCTGTGCTTTATCCGACCTTGGTCTCAACAATTCTCTCTCATATAAACCCTCCTCATTCTCGCTAATTGGACTCCCAGAGATCCACCTGGGGCCTAGTCATGGATCTCTGCCTCCAGATCCATCAGTAGTTGGATGAGGTTTCTAGCACGACAATTAGGGTGTTTGGCCATCCCATCACCAGAGTAGGTCAGTTCGGATTGTCTCTCGACCATTGCCAGCAGTCTGTTGTGGGGGTATCTTTGTGGATTTCTGTGGGCCTCTCTAGCACTTTGTTTCTTCCTATTCTCATGTGGTCTTCATTTACCATGGTCTCCTATTCCTTGTTCTCCCTCTCTGTTGTTGATCCAGCTGGGATCTCCCACTCACCCAAGCTCTCTTTCCCTCGACCCTCGCCCTTCACTACCCCCACTCCTGTCCAGGCTGTTCATGTAGATCTCATTCCATTTCTCTGTCGTTGGGCGATCCCTGTGTCTTTCTTGGGGTCCTGTTTTCCAGGTAGCCTGCCTGGTGATGTGAGTAGCAGTCCAGTCATCCTTGTTCCACATCTAGTATCCTGTTATGAGTGAGTACATACCATGTTTGTCTTTCTGAGTCTGGGATACCTCACTCAGGATGATTTTTTCTAGATCCATCCATTTGTCTGCAAACCTCATGATGTCATTGTTTTTCTCTGCTGAGTAGTATTCCATTGTGTATATGTACCACATTTTGTTTATCCATTCTTCAGTTGAAGGGCATCTAGGTTGTTTCCATGTTCTGGCTATTACAAACAACGCTGATATGAACATAGCTGAACAAGTGCTCTTGTGGTGTGGTTGAGCATTCCTTGGGTATATGCCCAAGAGTGGTATAGCTGGATCTTGGGGGAGATGGATTCCCAATTTTCTAAGAAATTGCCATATTGATTTCCAAAGTGGTTGTACAAGCTTGCATTCCCACCAGCAGTGGAGGAGAGTTCCCCTAGCTCCACATCCTCTCCAGCATAAGGTGTCTTCAGTGTTTTTGATCTTAGCCATTCTGACAGGCGTAAGGTGGTATCTCAGAGTTGTTTTGATTTGCATTTCCTTGATGATTAGGGATGTTGAGCAATTCCTTAAATGTCTTTCAGCCATTTGAGTTTCCTCTGTTGAGAATTCTCTGTTTAGTTCTATAGCCCATTTCTTAATTGGACTGTTGGGCATTTTGATGTCTAATTTCTTGAGTTCCTTATATATTCTGGATATCAGTCCTCTGTCAGATGTGGGATTGGTGAAGATCTTTTCCCATTCTGTAGGCTGTCGCTTTGCTTTGTTGACCGTATCCTTTGCCCTACAAAAGCTTCTCAGTTTCAAGAGGTCCCATTGATTGATTGTTTCTCTCAGTGTCTGTGCTACTGGTGTTCTATTTAGAAAGTGGTCTCCTATGCCAATGTGTTCAAGACTACTTCCTACTTTCTCTTCTAGCAGGTTCAGAGTAGCTGGATTTATGTTGAGGTCCTTGATCCACTTCGACTTAAGTTTTGTGCACGGTGATAGATATGGATCTATTTGCAGCCTTCTACATGTTGATATCCAGTTTTGCCAGCACCATTTGTTGAAGATGCTTTCTTTTTTCCATTGTGCACTTTTGGCTTCTTTGTCAAAAATTATTTGTTCATAGGTGTGCGGATTAATATCAGGGTCTTCAATTCGATTCCATTGGTCCCCATGTCGGTTTTTATGCCAGTACCAAGCTGTTTTTATTACTGTAGCTCTATAGTACAGCTTGAAGTCAGGGATCGTGATGCCTCCAGAGGTTGTTTTATTGTACAGGATTCTTTTGGCTATCCTGGGTTTTTTGTTTTTCCATATGAAGTTGAATATTATTCTTTCCAGGTCTGTGAAGAATTGTGTTGGTATTTTGATGGGGATTGCATTGAATCTGTAGATTGCTTTTGGTAAGATTGCCATTTTTACTATGTTAGTTCTGCCTATCCATGAGCATGGGAGATCTTTCCATTTTCTGACATCTTCTTCAATTTCTTTTTTCAGGGACTTAAAGTTCTTGTCATATAGGTCCTTCACTTGCTTGGTTAGTATTACCCCAAGGTATTTTATGTCATTTGTGGCTATAGTAAAGGGTGATGTATCTCTGATTTCCTTCTCCGCTTTTTTGTCCATTGTATATAGGAGGGCTACTGATTTTTTGGAGTTGATCTTGTATCCTGCTATGTTGCTGAAGGTGTTTATAAGCTGTATCAGTTCCTTGGTGGAATCTTTGGGGTTGCTCAAGTATACTATCATGTCATCTGCAAATAGGGAAAGCTTGACTTCTTCCTTTCCAATTTGTATCCCCTTAATCTCCTTATGTTGTCTTATTGCTCTGGCTAGAACTTCAAGTACTATATTGAATAAGTATGGGGAGAGCGGACAGCCTTGCCTCGTTCCTGATTTTAGTGGAATTGCTTTGAGTTTCTCTCCATTTAATTTGATGTTGGCTGTTGGCTTGCTGTAAATTGCCTTTATTATGTTTAGGTATGTTCCCTGTATTCCTGATCGCTCCAAGACCTTTATCATGAAGGGGTGTTGGATTTTGTCAAATGCCTTTTCAGCATCTAGTGAGATGATCATGTGGTTTTTTTCTTTGAGTTTGTTTATATGGTGTATCACATTGACAGACTTTCGTATGTTGAACCATCCTTGCATCCCTGGAATGAATCCTACTTGATCATGGTGGATAATTGTTTTGATGTGGTCTTGGAGTCTGTTTGCCAGTATTTTATTGAGTATTTTTGCATCAATGTTCATGAGGGAGATCGGTCTGTAGTTCTCTTTCTTTGTTGTATCCTTGTTTGGTTTGGGAATCAGGGTAATTGTAGCCTCATAGAAGGAGTTTGGTAATGTTCCTTCTGTTTCTATTGTATGGAACAATTTAGAGAGTATTGGTATTAACTCTTCTTTGAAGATCTGGTAGAATTCTGCACTGAAACCATATGGTCCTGGGCTTTTTTTGGTTGGGAGACTTTTAATGACTGTTTCTATTTCGTTAGGGGTTATTGGACTATTTAAATAGTTTATCTGGTCTTGATTTAATTTAGGTATGTGGTACCTATCCAGAAAATTATCCATTTCTTTTAGGTTTTCCAGTTTTGTGGAATAGAGGTTTTTGAAGTATGACCTGATGATTCTCTGGATTTCCTCAATGTCTGTTGTTATGTCCCCCTTTTCATTTCTGATTTTGTTGATTTGGATGCTCTCTCTCTGTCTTTTGGTTAGTTTGGATAAGGGCTTGTCTATCTTGTTGATTTTCTCAAAGAACCAACTCTTTGTTTCATTAATTTTTTGTATTGTTCTCTTTGTTTCTATTTTATTGATTTCAGCTCTCACTTTGATAATTTCCTGGCATCTATTTTTCCTGGGAGACTTTGCTTCTTCCTGTTCTAGAACTTTCAGGTGTGCTGTTAAGTCACTAGTGTGAGATTTCTCCAGCTTATTTATGTGGGCATTTAGTGCTATGAATTTCCCTCTTAGTACTGCTTTCATAGTGTCCCATAGGTTTGGATATGTGGTGTCTTCATTTTCGTTGATCTCTAGGAAGTCTTTAATTTCTTTCTTTATTTCTTCCTTAACCCATTGGTGATTCAGGTGGGTATTGTTCAGTTTCCATGAGATTGTAGGTTTTCTGTAGTTTTTGTTGTTGTTGAAATCCAACTTTAGACCATGGTGGTCTGATAGAACACAGGAGGTTATTCTAATTGTTTTGTATCTGTTTAGATTTGCTTTGTGACCAAGTATGTGGTCGATTTTAGAGAAGGTTCCATGGGGTGCTGAGAAGAAGGTATATTCTTTTTTGTTAGGATGGAATGTTCTGTAGATGTCGATTAAGTCCATTTGAGTCATGACATCAATTAAGTCCTTTATTTCTCTGTTAAGTTTCGATTTGGGGGATCTGTCCAGTGGTGAAAGTGGGGTGTTGAGGTCTCCCACTATTAATGTGTGGGGTTTTATATGTGATTTAAGCTTTAATAATGTTTCTTTTACATATGTGGGTGCCCTTGTGTTTGGGGCATAAATGTTCAGAATTGAGACTTCATCTTGGTGGATCTTTCCTGTGATGAGTATGTAATGCCCTTCTTGATCTCTTTTGATTGATTTTAGTTTGAAGTCTATTTTGCTGGATATCAGGATGGCTACACCCGCTTGTTTCTTAAGACCGTTTGATTGGAAAGTCTTTTCCCAGCCTTTTATTTTTAGGTAGTGTCTATCTTTGAATTTGAGATGTGTTTCTTGTATGCAGCAGAAAGATGGGTCCTGCTTTCGTATCCATTCTGTAAGCCTATGTCTTTTTATAGGTGAATTAAGTCCATTGATATTGAGGGATATTAATGTCCAGTGATTGTTCATTCCTGTTATTTTTTGGTGGTGATGTGTGTGTACTTTTCTTCGTTGGGGTCTACTGCTGTGGCTTTATCTATTGCCTGTGTTTTCGAGGTTGTATCTGACTTCCTTAGGTTGGAATTTTCCTTCTAGTGCTTTCTGTAGGGCTGGGTTTGTGGATAAATATTGTTTAAATCTGGCTTTGTCATGGAATGTCTTGTTCACTCCATCTATGACGATTGAAAGTTTTGCTGGGTATATTAGTCTAGGCTGACATCCATGGACTCTTAATGTCTGCATTACATCTGTCCAGGACCTTCTGGCTTTCAAAGTCTCCATTGAGAAATCGGGTGTTATTCTGATAGGTTTGCCTTTATATGTCACTTGGCCTTTTTCCTTTGCTGCTCTTAATATTCTTTCTTTATTCTGTACGTTTAATTGTTTAATTATTATGTGGCGAGGGGACTTTTTTTGGGGGTCTAGTCTGTTTGGTGTTCTATAGGCTTCCTGTATCTTCATAGGCATTTCCTTCTTTAAGTTGGGAAAGTTTTCTTCTATGATCTTGTTGAATATATTTTCTGTGCCCTTGAGTTGGTATTCTTCTCCTTCTTCTACCCCTATTATTCGTAGGTTTGGTCTTTTCATGGTGTCCCAAATTTCTTGGACATTTTGGTTCATGACTTTGTTGACTTTAGTGTTTTCTTTGACTGATGAATCTATTTCTTCTATTGTATCTTCAACGCTAGAGATCCTCTCTTCCATCTCTTGCATTCTGTTGATTATACTTGCATCTGAAGTTCCCAATCGTTTTCTCAGATTTTCTATTTCCAGCATTCCCTCTGTTTGTGTCTTCTTCATTTTTTCTATTTCCCTTTTCAGGTCTTGGACTGTTTCCTTCATTTGTTTCATTGATTTTTCTTGATTTTCTTTCAGTATTTTATTGTTCTCTTCCAGGACTTTTTTGATTTCTTCTAATTTGTTTGCCCTTTCCTCTAGTTGTTTACAGCGTTCTTCACATTTTTTTGTCTTTTCCTCTACACGAGCCTCTAGCTTCTTCATGATGACATTCATAAGGCTATTTTCTTCTGCTTCTTCCAATTTCTGATGTTCAGGTCTAGGTGTTGGAGGAGGGCTAGGGCCTGGTGATGGTGTATTACTATTCATTTTGTTGTATGTGTTTCTGCCTTGACGTCTGCCCATCTCCTTGTGGTTCGTTCCTGGCCTTATCCGCACACTTGGTTCAGAGCTGACAGATTCAGGAAGTATCTCTCTCTTGTCCAGATGGGAGCTCTCTTGTCCAAATTGGAAGTCCGGGGCAGGATGGAAGCTCTTGTTCAGAAGGGAAGTCCGGGGGAGGATGGGTGCTCTCCTCTCTCTCTCTCTCTCTCTCTCTCTCTCTCTCTCTCTCTCTCTCCTCCAGATGGGAAATCCACGGCAAGATGGGAGCTGGGGGCCAGCCTCTAAGTCTCAAGAAGAGGCTTGGGGCTTAGGCGGATGGGCATGGGGGCAGGGCGTGGAGACTGCAGGGTCTGCCAGGGGTCTTGGAGAAGGAGATCCTTCCCGGTGGGGCTAGAAGGGCACCTGCCCGGGGACCAGAACCTGGGCCCAAGTTGGGCAGGTCTTCCCCGGAGTGGCTGGTGCCCAGGGATGGGGTCGGGGGCAAGCTAGGGCACTCACCTGTGCTTCAGAAGGGAAGTCCGGGGGAAGATGGGAGCTGGGGGCCGGCCTCTAAGTCTCAGGAAGAGGCTTGGGGCTCAGGCAGATGGGCGTGGGGGCAGGGCGTGGAGACTGCAGGGTCTGCCAGGGGTCTTGGAGAAGGGGATCCTTCCCGGTTGGGGTAGAAGGCCACCTGCCCGGGGACCAGAACCTGGGCCCAAGTTGGGCAGGTCTTCCCTGGAGTGGCTGGTGCCGAGAATTTGTTTAATGATGCAAAGATGTGTTGTAATTTTTTACGTAGCATTTGTCTAGCTCTGTAAAGCTGTGTTACTTTGCCTGTCTGAAACACATGATTGATCTAATAAAGAGCTGAACGACCAATAGAGAGGCAGGAGAAAGGATAGGCAGGGCTGGCAGGCAGACAGAATAAATAGAAGGAGAAATCTGGGAAGAGATATTGGGGAGCAAAAGGAGAAGGAGAGAAGGACTCCAGGGGCCAGCCATCTAGTTACACAGCAAGCCACAGAGTAAGAAGTAAAGAAAAGTATATGGAAATGTAAAAGTCCAGAGGCAAAAGATAGACAGGATAACTTAAGAAAAGCTGGCAAGAAACAAGCCAAGGTAAGGCTGGGCATTAATAAGTAAGAATACATCTCCGTGTATTTATTTGTGATCTGGGTGGCAGGCCCCCAAAAGAGAAAAGAGTAAATCAACCAACTGCACCTGGGCTTTTCTACCTCCCATTCTCTGCTTTTTTTTTTTCATTCCATTTTCACTGGACAGCAGTCTACTGCCGTGACTATGTTTATAGGACTTGTGACCTCTGGGTTTTAAGCCCAGCATTTATCTTCTGAATACCAGCTAGTCGAACCTAGTTTTGTGCATTTGGCAGGGCTGAACTCTGAGCTGCAAACACACTGAAACATTTTGTTCTCCTGTGCTCCCTTGTGCTCACAGCAAGCTGCTGGAAAGAATCCCCCCCACCTACCCAGCTCTGCTGTTCATCAGGGTCTCAAGTCAGTCACTACTTGCTCCAGGCTGGTCCTAATGACTAAATTCTGAGCTGAGTATCCTTAATCAAACTTGATCTTACATTGCAATTCTCACTCTCAATTCCCCACCAGCCTGAATTTTCACATATCAGTTGGAGATACTACTTTGCTTACAACGTCATTAGAAGGAAGGGAAACTAGCTGTGTTTTAATAACTATTTGCCAAAGAGAATTATTTTCTTTGTAGTTTTGTTCATAACTCTTCTTTTTCAATCTTGTCTGATGGTCACTATATGCTCCCTTTACCTGTTAAATTTGGGTATGGCCATGTGGCTTTGATTGGCCAGTAGGATGTAAGTAGGTATAACCTTTACCAGGTCAAGGCAGGAGCTTTAGATAGTCTTTCTCTTCTTCCTGCCTCCTGTCATCAGAAAGGCACTTTCCAAATCATGCCATCTTCTCAGATTTGATTCATACAGTGAAGACAAGATACAAGCCAAAAGATCCCATCAGAAACATGAACAACAAACAGCTGTTACATGTCCCTAAGATTTGGTGATTGCTTGTTGCCACAATAAAAATTGGCTAATGAGATTAGTAGCAAGAAAGGAGACTCTACCATTACTACTACAACTATTAAAATATATGGTAATTGCACAATGTCTGTTTCATGAGCTCAATGTTACAAGAGGCTGAGAAAATGACACACACAGATAGATA
Source organism: Peromyscus eremicus (assembly GCF_949786415.1). NCBI lineage: Eukaryota > Metazoa > Chordata > Mammalia > Rodentia > Cricetidae > Peromyscus > Peromyscus eremicus. Next base: position 56,360,007 of record NC_081436.1, read on the forward strand.
TAGATAGATAGATAGATAGATAGATAGATAGATAGATAGATAGATAGATGGAAGATGAAAAATTTTGGTAAGGAAAACTTGACACCAAAAATAACATGGGAGGCTGAAAATATAACTAATAATTTTGAGACTTTGGCAAAGAATTTTCAAGACAATGTTGGTAAACTCAAAATCACTACAAAAAAATAATGTGTTAAAAAAATTGGTCTGTTTTCAAGAAAGAATGAAAAGGGGAAAGAGAATTCAGAGACAAGACAATGTTAAAAGGATGAGACTGAAGCTCCAATGCAGTGAGAGATGCTTTCAATGTGAGATGATCCTTCCATGCAAATACCGAGACAAGGGCATGGTTAGTGGTCTTGTAGCTGTGCATTTTCTGACATGGATTAACTATATTTACTTTTCTGAATTCAAAACACAGATAAAATTTAACAACTTGAGCAAACTCTGAATATGAAAGTACTATAGAAATAATGAACAATTTTAAAAGCAACTTCAGAGGTTTTGGCATTTAAAAATCTAACCAAGTTATAAGGATGCTAAAACCATTGGTTTCCCATTGAGTCAGGACTCCATACATCAGAGCGGCATATATACACAAGTACCTACATACACAGAGGGGCATCCAGAACAAATCACAAAGCTGCTCTGACAGAAAAGATCAAGTCTGGTCAGGACTAAAATGATGTTTGTTATGTAACTTTTTTCTAAACGAAACTCAGCTTTCTTCCAAGGAAGAGTCACAGTTCTTGAAATGTTTTACCCAAAGCAGAAAAACTGTTGAGAAGAAATGAATAAATTTGACTTATTGTCAACAGAAAGGGACTAACAAAGGGCCTAGTTGTTAAACTCCACTGAGGAAGACTTTAAACTAATCATGACAAACATTTTAGATGTCTAGAGGAAAATGGTTATAAAATGCAAAGTAGGTAAATAGAGAATAAGGATTGAAAACCATAGAAATGAAACTGCCTTTATTCAAAGACATGATTTCACACAAATTAAAAAAAAAATACCTTCTTAGCTACAGCAAGTGAACACAGCAAGTTCTATGGACCACACAACTGAAAAATAACATTGAAAAGGAAATTTACTGATAGGCATAGTGGTCCATGCCTATACTCCAACTCTTGGGGCTGAGACAGGCAGACAGTGAGTTTGAAACTCAGTAGATATAAAGTTCTAAGCTTGTCTACAAAGTGAGATACTACGTTTGGCTGCCAGCTTCGGATGGACCCTGGCCCCTTTATTCACGTTAGCTGCATCTTTCTTACTTGATGCTAACTTTAGAGATATGAATGATGCGAGAGTAAAGGGGTCATAGATTCTCCCTAAGAGGTTTCAGAGAGTTTTTTGAGGTCAGACGGGGTGTGGAAGTCGAGTCCTTGTGTGAAAGTCCTGAGAGGCCTTCTGTGAAAATTGAAGCCTCAGGAAAAAAAAAAAAAAAAAAACATTAAGCCGATGGCAGTGGTGCACGCCTTTAATCCCAGCACTTGGCAGGCAGAGCCAGGTGGATGTCTGTGAGTTCGAGGTCAGCCTGGGCTACAGAGTGAGTTCCAGGAAAGTCACAAAGCTACACAGAGAAACTCTGTCTCGAAAAACCAAAAAAAAGAAAAGAAAAGAAAGAAAGAAAATTGAAGCCTCAGTTGAACTAGAGGACCCCTGGAAATGCCAGACCTGTAAGATGTCTGACAAGGAGAACTGTATCACAGGGCTGGAACCAGCCAAAAAGAGAGAGGGGGAGAGGGGGCGCTGGTGTTTATTGCAGTAGCAAAACTGAAGGGTAAAGTCATCTAAATCCTTTGAGTCCCAGACATCAGACACAGAGCTGCAGGATTTGCTGTTTGTCAAGCTTTGATCCAATATTTCTCCACTAGGTTCTCATTCTCCCATTTGGAATTGTCATGTATATTCTGTGCCAATAAATATTGGGAGTATTTAATTTGAATTTTGATTTTATGGGAATTACAATTAAGTAATTGTCTTGAGGCTCAGAAGAGATTTTAGATTTGTAAACAGCATTGAGACTGTGAATGATATGAAGACTTTTGAAGACGGACTAAATGCATTTTGCATTACAATATGGCCATGGGCGTATACCGGACAAGTAGTGGAATGTGGTAGTTGTGTTGGTTGCTTTCTAGGAATAAAAAATGCTTTATACTACCTTTTACACGTCAGAGCTTTAGCTGAGTGGGGTCCTTCCCTGAGGACCCCACTCTTCACTTTATTCCAGTGCAGAGAAGCCCTCTCTTAATTGTGCTAACCTCTTTAGCAATTATAGCCTCTCCTTTATCAGGCCTTGGCTGTAACATTAAACTTCCTAGTATTCTTCTCTCCTTCAAACTGTGTTTTTTCTATTTTTTCAGCCCAATTTGTGCTTCTTCAATGTAGACCTGCATAAGCATTATCCATAATAACCATTTTACAAACTCATTACGGTCTTGAAATTCCCTCTGCCAAATAAACTAGTCCATTACTTTAAATTTAACCTTAAACAAGTTCTTAGAACAAGGACAAAAGGCAAACAGATTGATTATTTGCTAAAATATCACACAGATGGCCTCTAGCCCAGTGGCTAATATTGTTCCCTTCTGAAATCTCTTAATGTGGGCCTCCACAGTCTACCTGGTCTAAGCACTACTGTCACTCAGGCTTCTACAATGATGGATTGTAAAGCTCTGGTTACCTCATTTTTCTTTTCTTGTCCAATATTCTAAAGTCTTCCAACATTCTTCCAAAAAACATGATCAGGTTTTTCACAGCAACAACCTGCTCTCTGGTACCAACTTCTGTATTAGTTACATTTCTGTTGCTATAATAAAACACTATATCCAAGGCAACTTGTAGAAGAGTTTATTTTGCCTTATGGTTCTTGAGGGTCAAGAGTCTGTCTTGGCAAGAGAGCAAGGTAGCAAGTGGTAGCCATGGTGACAGGAATAAGAAGCTGAAGGCTGATATCTTCAAACGTAAGCATGAAGCAGAGAGAAGGAACAGGAATTGAGCCAAGACTATAAACACTCAAAGCCCATCACAAGTGGCATTCTCTATCCAGCAAGGCACAACCCCAAAAGTGCCACCATCTGGGAAGTGTTCAAATGTTCAAGACTGTGAGGGACACGCCTCGTTCAAACCACCACAAGCTCTATTGAGGGAGACACCAGATGTCAACCTCTGCCCTCTCTATATATATAAACATATAAGCAGATACATAAGCAACGTACATGTGAACATACATACACATATGCACACACAACACATGAACATATACACAGAAAAAATTTTATCTTCTCATCAACATATACCATTAAGAAAATGAAAAGATAAACCACACAGTTGTTACATTTCAAACCCAGGACAAATGGCTGAGGCACCTATTTAACAAATCAAAGGGGACCTGGTTTTCAGGTTCTCCCAGCATCTCTCAGTCCCTACCTGTTACAAGGTATGTCTGCCATATCCTGCCCTCTACCCTGAACTCTCCAGCCCAGGGACTGGGCTGCCCTTCCCCAGAGGCTCTTCCCTACATACTCCAGATATTTTGGTTACCCACCCCTTTGTACCTTTGGCCTCCTAGCTGCTGCACCTGTTCCCATCTCTCTCCTCTCCCTTCCCCTCCTTCTCTCCCCATATAGCCCAGCTCAGTCTGGTCATGTCCACTCTGGCCCATTCCAGATGTCCCTGCCGGTAACTGTGCTCTCCCACGTGTCTATAATAAATTTTCTTTTCTACCATACCTAGAAGCTCTCCTCTCCTCCTCTACTTTCTCCTCCCCTCTCCTCCCTTCTCCTTTCCTCTCCTCCCCTCTCCTCCTTTCTCCTTTCCTCTCCTCTCTTCTCTTTTCCTTTCATTTTTTTCATTCAATAGTCACTTCTAAAATCTAGCACAATTATATTACACATATGTGCTCTAATTAAGATAATGGCTTGATATGGCCTCTTGATTTTGAACCCTGAAAAAACAAGAACAAACTAAAAGTAAACACCAACATTGTAAAAATAAGGAAATTGATATTTAAAAACTGGCAGAAGAAATGGAGGTTTGAATACTTGTTACCATCATCTAACATGAAAATGAAGACTTGTCAGTTGATAATTTCAGGTAATATTTAAAATTAGAAAGTTACCAATAGAAATGAAAGAATAATATGATAATTGGAACTGATAGAAAAGAAAGAAAAAAGTAACACAAGGGTCTCAGTTAGGGTTTCTATGGCTGTGAAGAGACACTATGACCATGACAACTCTTATAAAGGAAAACATTTAATTGGGGCTGGCTTAGAGTTTCAGGGATTTACTGCATCATCATCATGACAGGAAGCATGGAGTTATGCAGGCGGACATGGTACTGAGAATTCTTACAACTTGACTCATAGACAACAGAAAGTGATCAGAGACACAGGGTGTGGAATAAGCATGTCCAAGACCTCAGAGCTCACCTCCACAGTGACACTTTTCCTCCAACAAAGCCACACCTCCTAAAAATGCCACTCCCTTTGGGAGCCATTTTCTTTCAAACCACCACAACAAGTAAACTAAATTCTTCTTCATTTGAGCTAGAAGTCAACAGAAAATATCCAAAATTGACAAATTATAAAATTAGCAGTAAAAGCATGGATCGTTAATTAAATAAGTAAAACATAGCATTTGATCTCAGGGAAGTTTAACAATCTAGTTTAGGATTATCTTAAAAATTAGAGAACTGTGCTTTTTTGTTATGTCCACTTGTTAACATTTTATTTTTTATGTATGCATGTGCATTTCCATGTTTTGTACATATATGGGCAAATACATGGGTAATAGAAAGAAAGAGAGGCCAGAGGGAGGCAAGTCTATGTGAAGAGAGGTTATCATTGCATAGTATGATATCAGGAAATCTCTTTCATTATTTCACCTCTCTACATGACTCAAATATATTCAATGAGTAGATAACAATTTTTATGATGCAAATTAAGGTGTTTTATCTTTGACCAAAATAAAATGTATTTTTTAAAAGTGGGGCCGGTCATGGTGTGGCATACCTTTAATAGCAGTACTAGGGAAGCAGAAGTGGGTGGATCTCTGGGTGAGAACACCTAGTGATTTCAAGGGCGACCAGATAAACATGGTGAGTTTGAGACAAGCCAGGGCAACATAGTGAGACTCTGTCTCAAAACAAAACCAACAAAAATGTGGCTAGGGATGTAACTCAGCTAGGACTCTTTGCCTGGAACCTGGGGTTTCATCTCCAGCACAACATAAAACCATGAACTGTAGCTCATACCTGTAATCCTAGAACTTGTCAGGTGGAAGCAAGAAGATCAGGAGTTCAAGGTCATCCTTGGATACATAGCAAGTTCAAATTAGCCTGGGCTTGTTGAGACCTTTCCCACCTCCCCAGCCAACCCACCAAAAATTAGCTTTGCTGAATATTTTATTGTCTTACTGGAAAATAATGTTTAGTGATGTTGGGAAAACACTATTGAAAATATCAAAGTATTACTAACTTCTTGATTTGCATCAGTACATTACACTGAAACAAACCACTGTTACTTCAGAGGATGAAGTCTGGAGAATCATGAGCCAAAAATTGTCAGATAGGGCTAAAGAATAGTTGCCTACAAGTCAAGTCCAAAGTTTTCACAATCTTTCAAGTGATTTTGGGTTTTGCAATTACAGTGGGGGTAAAGAAATCCTAAAAATACTCCTATGGCAGTGTCTTTATAATTTATACTCACAGAAGCTCTTTGGGAATTCTTTTCTAAGTTAGGTCTACACCCATAATTATGTCATCATGTCCACAAAAGTGTCATTCTTTTGCTCGGTTCTTGTAACTTGTTTAAAAGCCTGGAAGGCCAATAGTCAATGATGTCCAATGCCATCTGCCACTTACATACCACTAAGTGTTCCCACTAGAGCAGAGATATTGGTTAAACTATGCTTTAAATTAGGTGCATGAAGAGTAAGTTATGTGATGGAGGAATGCATTTCTAGCAAATAGTATAATGTTCCAGAAAGCAGTCATCGGGTTATCTTGGCCAGTGTACATGCAGCACATCAGGAATTATTCTTAGGAAAACATTGAATGGAAGCTCTGAGTAGTGATTTGGCTATTATTTGGCTATTCCAAAGTCCAGAAAACAATAAAGCACATGCCAAACTATGGAGTATCATATGCCAAAGCTAACTCCTTGACATAAGATAGTGGAAACTCAGTTAAAAATTCTCATTGATTTTACAAGCTATAAATGAGTTATAGCATACGCCTTCACAAATAACATCAAAAGGTCCCTAGTTCCTTTCATTCTTTCTTCACATTGGTGGGTTAGATGTTTGCAATAGAGCGTATACTTCTGTATTATATGGGACAGTTACAACCATATACCTATGCTCTCTTCAGGGTTCCATTTTTTTATTGTATTTTTTTATTTTATAATTTAATTTAATTTTACATATCAGCCACAGATTCCCCTGTCTTCCCTCCTCCCACCCCCACCCTCTCCCCAGCCCACCCCCCATTCCCATCTCCTCCAGGGCAAGGACTCCCCTGGGGATTCAGCTCAACCTGGTAGATTCGGTCAAAGCAGGTCCAGTCCCCTCCTCCCAGGCTGAGCAAAGTGTCCCTGCCTAGGCCCCAGGTTCCAAACAGCCAGCTCATGCACTAAGGACAGGTCCCAGGTCCCGGTCCCACTGCCTAGATGCCTCCCAAACAGACCAAGCTGATCAACTGTCTCACTTATCCAGAAGGCCTGATCCAGTTGGGGGCTCCTCAGCTGTTGGTTCATAGTTCATGTGTTTCCACTAGTTTGGCTATTTGTCCCTGTGCTTTTTCCAATCATGGTCTCAATAATTCTCGCTCATACAATCCCTCCTCTTTCTTGCCGATTGGACTCCTGGGGCTCCACCTGGGGCCTGGCCGTGGATCTCTGCATCTGCTTCCATCAGTCATTGGATGAGATTTCTAGCACGACAGTTAGGGTGTTTGGCCATCCTATCACCAGAGTAGGTCATTTCGGGCTTTCTCTCGACCATTGCCAGTAGTCTATTGTGGAGGTATCTTTGTGGATTTCTGGGGACCTCTCTAGCATTTTGCTTCTTCCTATTCCTGTGGGGTCTTTATTTATCATGGTCTCTTTTTCCTTGTTCTCCCTCTCTGTTCTTGATCCAGCTGGGATCTCCAGCGCCCCCAAGCTCTCTTTCCCTCAATCCTTGCCCTTCATTACCCCACCCACATCCGGTTTGTTCATGTAGATCTCATCCATTTCTTTGTCATTGGGGGATCCCTGTATCTTTCTTAGGGTCCTGTTTTCTAGGTAGCCTCCCTGGAGTTGTGAGTAGCAGCCTAGTCATCCTTTGTTTTACATCTAGTATCCTCCTATGAGTGAGTACATACCATGTTTGTCTTTCTGAGTCTGGGTTACCTCACTCAGGATGATTTTTTCTAGATTCATCCATTTGCCTGCAAACCTCATGTCATTGTTTTTCTCTGCTGAGTAGTACTCCATTGTGTATATGTACCACATTTTATTTATCCATTCTTCAGTTGAAGGGCAATGCTGCTATGAACATAGCTGAGCATGTGCCCTTGTGGTATGATTGAGCATTCCTTGGGTATATGCCCAAGAGTGGTATAGCTGGGTCTTGGGGGAGATTGATTCCCAATTTTTTAAGAAAGTGCCATATTGATTTCCAAAGTGGCTGTACAAGCTTGCATTCCTACCAACAGTGGAGGAGAGTTCCCCTTGCTCCACATCCTCTCCAGCATAAGCTATCTTCAGTGTTTTTGATCTTAGCCATTCTGATGGGTATAGGGTGGTATCTCAGAGTCATTTTGATTTGCATTTCCCTGATGATTAGGGATGTTGAGCAATTCCTTAAATGTCTTTCAGCCATTTGTGCTTCCTTTATTGAGAATTCTCTGTTTATCTCTATAGCCCATTTCTTACCCCACATCTGACAGAGGACTGATATCCAGAATATATAAAGAACTCAAGAAATTAGACATCAAAATGCCCAACAGGGGTCCATTTTTTTAAAAAAATTGAATTTGCGGATCTCTAAGAACCTTGACTACAGCAAAGTCATTAAAAGTAGGATTTTGAAGCCAGACCAACTTGAGTTTGGATTCTTTAGAATATTTTTCTCAGCATTCTCAAGATTAATGTTAGCTTTCTTGTCTATAAATCAGAAGTAAAGTTCAACTCAGAGAACTGTATAATTAAATAAGATCACTTATATAAATCATTTAATGATTAGTTTTAAGAAGATTTAATATTTTAAAAAATGACCTTGTGTCCCTTCTAAAGACATTGTGATTTACTCAGTAAGGGTATAGTTTGAATTTTTTTGAAGATCCTTAAATAATGTTGGTATGCAGATACATTTAGGAATCACTAGTACAGTGAGTTCATGACTAAGCATAATTATACCTACAGACAGCTTAGTATTATAGTTTAATACTTTTATAAACATTATTTAACTCCATATTTGTAATATCCTAAGAGTTAGCCAACATATTTATTATTCCTAATTTGATAATCATAAGCAGAAGCCTGGAGACTATTAGTAACAAAATCAGAACCAGATAGCCAATATATGATAGACTCAAGATACAAACCCATTTTGTCTGAATCTAAATCCATAGTTTTCAGTTATAATGTTCTCTGGCTCCAAATGAAGTTTCTGTATATAAATTCTACAGATTCAGTTGACATATAGTATGCTGAGAATTTCAGTTTTGTACAAATCAGAATGAAAAAAATTTTCAAAGGCACCTGAGCTTACAATAGTACATATCTGATATGTTATAGGTATGTGTGATCACATCCCAGAATGGCTTAGAATACATGGTGAAAATGAAAGGGCGTTGTCTTAGTTACTTGTCTCCTTGCTTCCATACATGATGACAAAGGCAACTTAAGGGAGATAGGGTTGTTTCTGGCTCACAGTGTAAAGGTGCAGCCCATCATGGTGGGGAAGTCACAGTGGCTGGTCACATTCCATCAATAACCAGGAAGCAGAGAGTAATGAACGTGTGTGCTCAGGAGCTTCTTCCTTTTATGGAAATAGTACACAAGCACACAGAAAGGTACTGGCCCCTCCTTCACAGTGGATCTTTCTATGTCAATTAACCCAATCAAGATATCCTTCATAAGCATACCCAGAGACCAGTGCAATCTAAATTATCTCTCACAGGTGTGCCTGGAGCTTTGCTCCTTAATGATTTTGGATCCTGGCAAATGGACAGTCAATACTAAGCACCACAAACAGGACAGACTACTAAGGGTTGTCTTAAGTAAGTATGTTTTATTAAAATTATTTCTCATCTCTTATATGGAATCATGTAGGATATTGGTGCTCAATCCTGCAGAGCTTTTAATGGAATTTTATATGAAAATTCACTCATTTTTTTCTCTATATAAAGTAAGAACTCAAGGGAAAGGGTAGGTTTTGGAAATTATACTTAGCTGGGAAGTGGTGGTGCATGCCTTTAATCCCAGCACTCTGGAGGCAGAGCCAGGCGGATCTCTGTGAGTTCAAGGCCAGCCTGGTCTACAAAGCGAGATCAAGGACATGCACCAAAACTACACAGAGAAATCCTGTCTCGAAAAAGCCAAAAAATAAAAAAAGAGTACATGGAAATTATACTTAGCCCTTGTTTGAAACTTACCTATACTTTGAAGTATCTGCCAAGACCTGAACTAACATAGTTTTAGCCACAATAATTGATGCATACCCAATTATGATTAAAGCCCAAGATATGAATAGAAATATAAAGCCCCACTATATATCTACTGTGAGCACACCTCACATAAAACCACTTTGAATTGAAGTTTTACCTTTATCTTCTCAGAGTAAACCAAAATAACAGAGTAAGTTTTTACATTTTATTTTCTACCATTAGATATATAATAACTAAATGAAAAAGAAGAAAAAGAGAGAAAATACTATTTGATTTCAAAACTTATTATAATACTATGTTAATTATGACTGCATCCTTGCCATAAAGATAGCCAATTTCTTAATGAAATAGACAGCCTAAAATAGATCCATGTGTAACACAGGGAATTAATTTTTGACAAAGTTAAGGCAACTCAATGAAGAAAGAATTTTTTAAGTAAATGCTGCTTAACTTGAAATATCCTTGGATGAAAAAAAATCAAGAATACACTTGATTTGTACTCTTCCCTGCAAGTTCAACTTAAAACTGATCACAAATAGAGTATGAAAATCTAAAAGTATGGAACTATTAGTAAACAATATAGAGGGAAAGAGATGCTGACTTTATGTTAGACAAATATTAAAGGTATATTCCTTAAAAATTAAAATAAGTAGAACTTTCTCTGATAAAATGACACTGATAAGAAAATAAAATGACAATCCAAAGGAAGATAAAACTTTTGGAAATCATAAATATTATATAGGACAAATATAAAATATATAAAGAACTGTCAAACTGATAAGGTAATGACTCATTAAAAAGAGAAAGTGCTCGAACATATAATTTATCAAAAAGATATATTGATAATGAAAAGCATAAAAGCAATGCTTAACAACATCAGACCTTAAGTAAATACATGTTAGAACTGCAATGAGATACCACTACATTGTAGACTGGCTAAAATAATAGGTTGTACAAAGCATTGGCAAGAATATAGAACAACTTGAATTCTCACTTATTACTGATGGAAATTTAAGTTCCAAGTTACTCCAAAGTTTTATACAACTTCTTCAAAAGTTAAAAATATACCTACTATGTGATCCAGCCATTATACTTCTAGTATTTAAATTAAAAAAATGAAAGTTCCTGTATAAACAAAGATTTAAAGACAAATGTGCCTAGCAGGTTTATCTGTAAAAACCCTAACCTAGAAATAACCCAAATGTCTCATGAACACATTAGTGGATTAACAAATAGTGGTATATTAAAACTTCATAATAAAAGTAATGATCTTTTAATACATGCAGCAACAGAGTTAAACTTTTAAATTGTTAAGCTGAATAAAAGGAGCCAAACAATTCAAGCAGTAAATGTTGTATGATTTTACTTACATGTAACTCTAGAAAATGAAGATGAATATATAGTTATAACATGTAGCAGATCATTGGTTGCCTAGACAGGGACAGGAAAGAGAGAAAGAGAGGAGCTATGAATTAGTGCTGACATCAACTTATGTCAGAGAAGTTTTTCAGTGGGCAGCATTACCACAGAGACTCAAAACTGTCCAGAGCATCGTGAATAGTTGGCTGTTAAGTGCTCAGCTTTAAATGGGCATCTATATAACCCTTCCAAGGCTCAGAGAACATCATCAAAGGGGGTGTGGGAAGAGTCAGGTAAGAGCCAAAAGATGAGGGCGGTGTTTGGAACACTGTCTTTTGAGCAAGACGTGGTCATTGCACTCTTCAGCTCTCAGGAGCTCGGATTAGCGTCATGGAGAGGGAAGGGCACATGAGACCTCAGACTTTCCTGAGGAACTATAGCCAATTAACGATTCACCAAGAAGAGATACACATTTTCTTCAGTGGTGTAGTCACTAGCAAGCCGCCCATGCTCCTGTAAATAATCTCTCATTCACATAACTCTACACAATTAAACTAATTAAACTAACCAGGATACCAAAAAGAAGGGAGAGTAGTTGGGGAGAAAAATGGAATCAGCAGGAGTTGAAGGGACATAATGAACCCATTATCGTGTATAATTAATATGTTCTAATAATATAGGCTAATAGAGACTTTAAAAGTGAACAATGGAAATGGAGTGACTAAAGAGATAGCTCAGAGGTCAGTAGCACTGGCTGCTCTTCTAGAGGACTGGGGTTCTGTTCACCACACCCATATAACCCCTCACAACCATCTCTCATTAAGTCCCTGGGAATCAGACTCCCTCTCTGGCCTCTGCATGTACTCATGGTGCATATATGTGTGTGTGTGTGTGTGTGTGTGTGTGTGTGTGTGTGTGTGTGTGTGTGTTTGTGTGTGTGTATATATATATATATATATATATATGCAGGTAAAACCTCCATACACATAAAAATAAAAAACATAGAAGTAAAACTAAAAGAGAAAAATAAGCAATGAATGCAGTTATTATATAGCTTGTGGTGATGGTTTCAGAGAGTGGAGATACCAAAGTTACATACTTTTACATTTTTATAGTGGTAAAAAAGACACCATGAGATTCACAATCTTAACACTTTTTAATTGTGTAATAAATTATTGGAGATTATGATACACTTTGTTGTGGAGTTTGTTTTAAATCAACTCTAGCTCCATACCTGTCAAAAGTAACAGTTACAAAAATTATTATCTCCTTGCATAAACATTTCATTATCTACAAGAGGTGTTGGATTTTGTATTTTATATTCCTTTCTTTTGCTTATATGATCTGATGAATTTTAAAGGTCTGTGTGTGTGTCTGTGTGTGTGTGTGTCTGTGTCTGTGTGTGTATGCACACACACATATGCATGCACGCACACACATGTGTATGCTATGTGTGTGCAGGTGCCAGTCAACACTAGAAGAGTTTGGATGGCTTTGGATGCCATGAAGCCAGAGTTATGGAACATTGTAAGCTATTGGGTGTGTGCTGAGAACTGTACGTGAGTCTTCTAGACAAGTTGCAAATTCTGTTACCTTCTGAGTTCTCTCAGAAATATTCTGCAACAGCGAAATACGCATTCTCGTGACTAAAGATACACACTGTACACTGCAGTACCTTTTCCTGGTGCATTTTTTTTTTAAATCTTTCTTGGCCTTTCTTCTCCAAAAGTAAATGGCATAGTAGGTTCTTAAAAGACAAAGCAGCATTTCAGCGAGCTGGTCGTGGCATTTGTTCATGTTCATTACTTGGTTGTTAATAACTTTATGAAGTTATAGGTAGGCAAACATGGCTAACAGATCATCTCACGGAAAACCTCCACTTGTTCAATATATTAAAAGTGATGGGGCCGGGCGGTGGTGGCACACGCCTTTAATCCCAGCACTCGGGAGGCAGAAGCAGGCGGTCTGTGAGTTCAAGGCCAGCCTTGTCTCCAAAGCTAGTTCCAGGAAAGGTGCAAAGCTACACAGAGAAACCCTGTCTCGAAAAAAAAAAAAGTGCTAAAAGATGAACAGCTTAGAAGTTTTTGACCAGAAATATTCATGACATATCTAAATTGGAATAAATTTTTTACAAATACTTACAGAGAGGATTCCATAAAATGCTTTTTAAGCCAGGCGGTAGTGGCACATGCCTTTAATTCCAGCACTCAGGAGGCAGAGCCAGGTGAATCCCTGTGAGTTCGAGGCCAGCCTGATCTACAGACCGAGATCCAGGACAGGCATCAAAGCTACACAGAGAAACCCTGTCTCAAAAATAAATAAATAAACAAACAAATAAATAAATAAATAAATAAATAAATAAAATGCTTTTTAAATTTACCTTATGGCAATTCTGCCTTAAGACTAAGAACTAAAAAATTATGTAATTACTTTAATTTTGAGGAAAAATATTAATAATTAAAAATACTCTGGCTGTCATATTTGCCTTTCTTGTTGCTCTAATAAAATAACTTGGTGTTGGACCCCAAAATCTAGGGTCTCGAGTGGGCGCCCCAAGAACCCAGACTCCAGTCCAGTTGATGCAACAGCACGAGGTTTATTGAAGCTTCTGTACAGAAGGGCAAACTCTGCTCCTAAGAGCAAAAGCCGCATCTTACTGTAGTCACAAAGGTGCTTTTAAAGGAAAACCCCACAAAAGCCATAAGATTACAATTCCCATACAATTTCGTTTCACAAGGTCATGATCTGATCACAGAGTGGGTACAGTCACATCCGCATACACATTCTTCCTGAAACCTCAAGGGGGGTATCAGGGCGGGAGTGGAGTTTACACAAAGGTCACAGTGGTCCTTCCTGGAACACTTGCAACTATCCCAGTCACAGTTGAGCACATCTCTTAACAGAAATCTTTTTACATTGTTATATTGTTACAGGGGTGATTGAGTAGTGGCTGAGTCAGGTGGCCCTTGGAACTAGTTTTCTTTTTAGTTCCTTATTTCCTGGGGCTTGGGGGGTGTAAGCCTGAAGGATTAGGGTCTTTCATTGGCAAAAGATCTTAAGGGTGAAAGGCCTATTTGAGCTCAAAGTCAGAAGGTACAAAGGAGTGTGAGGAGCTAGTCATGCTACACCCAGTGAGGAAGCACAATCGTTAGTGCTCAGCTTGCTGCTTCATTTCTAATATAGTCCAGATCACAGCCCACAACACAGTGCCTCACCGTGTAGGCTGTTCCTCTCACCTCAGTTAATCTAAGATAGACAATCCCTCACAGGCTTGAGCAGAGGCTAATCTAATCTAGACCATTTCTCATGATGTGCCTGGAGGCGTATCTCCTGGGAGATTCAAGATCCTGTCACCCTGACAATATTAACCATCGCGCTGTGTAGCCAGTTATTATATTATGTGCTCAACATACGTTATAATGCAACACTCCTCGCTTTTCACAAGAGTAAGTATTTTTAAGAGCTGAAATGAGACCGTAGGATACTTAAAACAATCCTGAAAAGGAAGAAAGTGTAAGGAAGTCACTCAGTCACCATGTTAAGACAGTAGTGATCATAGCTGGTACATGCGCAAATGATGAAAGAAACTGATAGTCAGTGGAATAAAGAAAAGAACTCAGATATAGACTACACTATGCCAGGAGCAATATTGTGGTTCATACACTGTTTTTCCACAAGATGCTACCTACCATTGGATATGGACACACATTAAAGCATTTGCCTGAGATCATTTTGCACTCTATAATAAACAGTTATTTCAAAACAAAATAGTATAATGAATATTACACATGTAAAGTTTATTTTATTGTGTTTTGTTTCTATGCTAAACTGTGGTATTAGCTGTATTTTATGAGACATCACTGGAATTAAGCATGATAGTATATCCTTGTATTTTCTACCCAGGGGTCTGAGGTAGGAGGATTGCTTCAGGCCAGCCTTGATACCATGGTGCAAGTCCATCTCAAAAAATAAGATTATTTGAAAGTTAGTAATTAAGTCATTATACTGGCTTTAGAATACTACATATTATACACCTGGACTTCTAACTTCTATATTATTATGATGATAATGACTGGTAAAATGCAGTAAATTTTGAATTACATAAAAACTTTTCAAATAGAATCTCATAAACTTTTAAAACTTTAGAAGAATACAGGTCATTACAAATGTTTTGGGGGAAATGTGTTTTCAAAGTGAAGCAGTATAAACAAAATTTCAAAAAAAATTCTTTACTTCATGTGATTTGCCAAAACAATTTTGTAACTTAGTTGTTTCATTGCCTCTGGTCATTCTCACTGCACAACCCTACCTCATACAACCTCTGACCTGTTCCCAGAATCTTTCCAATGAGCAGTGTGCCCTCTCACGCTCTGGTGAAAAACCAATGGTTGCTTTTGATTTCCTAAAATATAAAGGCTAATCCTTACTGCATGTTGAAAGCCTCTAGAATCTATACCAAACCTGCCTCACCTGTCTTCTCTCCATTCCACCATTCCAAACTACACATCCCATGCTCCCTGTAAGCCATACTTCTCTGTCCTGTTAGAACATAGCAGAGTTTTTCTAAGGGTCTTTCTGTCTAGAAGAGCCATCATTGTCTCTGCCTGGTTGATTATCTCATTTCCTCCCTGAAGCTGTCCTCAACATCCTCAGCAGTTCATCAGTCGCTCTTTTTATTCTCATGGGATTTCATGTGGAATAGTAACTGCTATTTATTGAGTGCTTACTGGGTACCAGGCACTGTGCCTAACTAAGCATTTTACAGACACGACCTCATTTAATCTACCCAACAGTCCTGTGAGGTAATTGTGGCACTCTTCATGGGGCCTTCCCACTCATTGTTTTCACATCTATCTTTTCATTGCAAAAGACCAGTCTTGTTCATCTTAACACAATCATCTAATACTAAAATGTGATTTAATGGAGTTCAATCATGGTTTACTGAGTGAATGAATGATAGAGTGGGGTGAAATAAATAAGCCTAATGAGGTACTTTTAAAAAGCAACATGGTAGAAAAGATTGGTTTTTACCACACTTCTACAGCAGGAACACTGGGGATGTGTAACATGCTAACTCACATTTCTCTCTTCTTTGGTCTTCTGTCTAGCATCCCCATGGCTCTCAAGATGATTTCTCTTTGTTCTTGTTGTTCCCAGGAAAGATTAGATCCTTTCAGATTTTCTCCCCTTTGTTTTAAAACTATGTACTCTAGGAGAAGATTCATCTTTCTAAAATTCTGGTCTGTTCATATATTTATCCAGTTCAAAAACTCTAAAAAGTTTTTTTTTTCTAGAAAGAATATCTATTCCTGAGGCTGAATTTCAAAAGTCTCCAAAATCTTTTCCCAAATCAGTCTTCTGACTTCTCATTTACAGCCCAGTCAGTCTAACATCATCGCCTTTCTCAACTACATGTCTTTGTTCTTTTAATACCTCCATCTTTCTGTTGCCTTTTTCTTTTCACTTTCATAAAACGCATGCTGATTGCCAAGACTGCACCAGTCAAATGCGCCACTTTCTCTCTGCATACTTATTCTACTGACATAAAATGCATGAGAAACTGCCTAAATGTGAAACTTAACTCCCATATTCAGTAGCGTTAATTCTTGAGGTCTTTTCCTAACTTCCTACCTTTTAAGTGCTCCTGTTGTTATTTCTCCTTCTCCATGAAGGAACAAGTCACCTGCTACTGTGCTTCTGCCCTCTTGGCCTCTTCTGTGCACACACTTAGATGAGTAGTGAGCAGCTGACCATACCAAGGTTATAAACTGTCTCCAGAGACTGTATCCTTGTAGCATTAAAGCTTCTTAACCTGGATATGGCTCATCAATAGAGACATTTGGAATCAGGGAATGGTTGTCCGTAACCAGTCCTCATATACTTCTGAGGTTGTCCCTATGGAGGGAGCTCTTTGTTTATATTAAAAAGAAGAAGGGAAATAGTGGAGTATTGGTAATATTCAAGTCATCAATGGTCTTACCCAATGCTGGACCTGCATGCTATAATAATGGCCTGCCAGGTATTGTCACAATGGTGGCATGGATGTGCTGGGGTAACCAACACTGTCAGATTGGATCTGAGGTCTGTTCCACGGGAAGAAATTCATTCCTCGTACTGTAAAACAGGTCAAAGTTCCATGGCTGGTGAGGTCAGAGACTCTATTATTGTTATCATCCTAAATGGCATGATGTCAAATTGCCTTCTAAATATTTATGTTTTTACCCATAAACCTGGATAATTTCCAACCTTGGTGAGAGAAACTTCTTTTGCAGTGAGCAGCAGTCAATTCAGAGATTCATAACTGGTCAATATGCTGAGAATAAATGATTGTGAGTGCTCATCCTTAAATGGGACAAATGTATCAACCCTTCCTTCAAGGACCAGGAACATTTTGAAGAAGAAATGAAAAGAGTTTAGGAGTTGTGAGATGGAAAGGAGTGCTATGAAATGTTGTCTTCTGACATGGGGAGATTATTGCACTCATGAACACATAGTATCTGTGGTTTTCTGTGCAAGAGCTACACAAGATAAAGCCAACCGAATTTTCAAGATGTATAGGGAGGAGCTAACAGGTTCCAACTGAAGAGCTATTGTTTCTAATTGCTATGGGGATGTACAATCATTCTATTGGGTGTGGCCATTAGTAGTTTTTTCATGTTCCAGAGGGTGGTTCCACACCCATTACATATAAACAGATAAATTAGACTTAGTGAGGCTATTTTTTTTTAATTAAAAAGGTGACATAAACTTGAGAGTATTATTTATGTTGTGCAACTGAAGGGGTAATGGGGGTGAATATGATAATTTTTCATAACATACATGCATGAAATTCTCAAATAATAAACTTATACAACAAAAATAAATAACTTACATGTGATTGGTGTCATTTCTTTATTAAACGTTTGAGAGAATTAATCAACAACAGAGAAAGAAAAGACAAAAAGGAACTAGCTCTCCAGCTTGGTGCAGTTGTAGAAGTGGGGTATAAATGCACATCTCAATGTGAGCAGCATGCCAGCAAGGCAATGAGAGCAAGGTTGCACAAAGAGAGAACCAAGAGTAGACCTAAAATCTGCAGAGAGGTTGGCGGTGTGTGTATGTGTGTGTGTGTGTGTGTGTGTGTGTGTGTGTGTGTGTGTGTGTGAGAGAGAGAGAGAGAGAGACAGAGACAGAGACAGAGACAGAGAGAGACAGAGACAAACAGGCCGAGACAGAGAAAGCAAGAGAGACAGACAGAGACAGGAAGAGAGAGACAGAGAGAGAGACAGACAGAGAGAGACAGAGACAGAGACAGAGAGAACACATCTTGGTTTCCATTAGTTTGACTGATACCCTAATGCAGGTAGAATCACTATTCCCTAAATGTTTCCTCAAAAACCTCCAGTTCTCTTTCAATAAACCTCCTCAGATTAAGACAAAAATGTTTTTTAATCATCTAATACCTCAAAGCCAAGAGTAGAATAGAGACTTGAAATATTTGGCTCCTGATGGATATAGATTTAGTGGTCATTTATAGCACTGCCTGGTAAACTTTTCCTCACACTAACAGCCACTGAGATGCTTCTCAATCTCCCTCTGCATACAAGCTACTGCAAGCCAATTACATTCAAGTGGTGTTGGACAGGAGGGCTTAGGCTCTGTTATCTTATGACATTTCCCTGATAATTCTCAAATAGGATGAGTTTACCATAATTAGGAAGATGTTTAATGCACAAATATCAAAGGACAGAGCATGCTAAGTCACTTTTGTTCAGGAATTCACCCATGTCAAAATTTTGTATCAGGATACACCAGCTGGTTATGAGGACACTGGGAGCAGCGTAGGACAGTCTGTGGGTGGGGGAGGAGGCTACAACTCAGTTTAGAACATGTTTTGATAAAACGACAACGTATGATGGTCCTGGAATAACTGTATAAGAGAGTAGCTAATCTATGAGGAAGAAATAGATGGTTACAGTCAATTTCATTCCAAAAAAAGATGCAACTTTAATTAGAAGGACATTTTGTTAAAGAGTTTTCCAGAATTTCAGTACCAGAGGCCAGCTAGACAACTAGAACATCCTAGTGAGAGAAGCATAACAGACCAACGTAATCAAGCAAGTGCTTTTAACCCAATTTCTGATTGCTAATTTTTATTAATAGTTTAATTAATAATAATGGCATTATTAGGAGGCAGAATAAACCTCTAACAGTTATGAGATGTAACTTCCCCATTTATTTATCTGACGTCAAATATGATTGCACCCTGGTTCTGTCCATATCATACATTCTCTTCACGTATTCTGTTATGCACTGTGGCTAATACAGTGCGTGTCTCTTACCTTTCATTTATTGTAAGTTCTTTGAGATAGCAGATGTGCTATTTATCCTCTAATAACCATTCTTCAGTTCAAGCAATTTAGTTTTGCTTTTGTATCAATCAGATACAAAGAATGGTAAATCTTACAATAGTGGCTTAAAGAGTGCATTTTTCTCATAGAATAAAAGATTCAGTTATAGGCAGTCCATGGTTGGTGCAACTTTTCAAGAAAGCCAGTGAGGATCTCTGCCCTTTCCATTATTCTACTTCTACCATCTCTTGTATTTAAGTGATCAGCCCATTGTCATGAAATGGTTGCTGCACCTCTCTAGGCATTGAAAACTTTTGCAATCAAGAATGAAACAGGCCAGGCAGTGGTGGCACACGCCTTTAATCCCAGCACTTGGGAGGCAGAGCCAGGCGGATCTTTGTAAGTTCGAGGCCAGCCTGGTCTACAAAGCGAGATCCAGCAAAGGCGCAAAGCTACACAGAGAAACCCTGTCTCGAAAAACCAAAAACCAAAACAAACAAACAAAAAAGAATGAAACAGATTCTACAGACCCAAGAGACCATCCTGTCCCTATATATCATTATTAAGTGCTGCCCTGAAATCACTGCCTGTCCTGCACTTGAAAATCTGAAGCAGGAAGATTGCAAGTTCAAGGCATTGTGGGCTACATGACAAAGCCCTGTTTCAAGAGAAAGAAGGAAAGGAAGGGAGGAAAGGGTGGTCTCCAAAGGAAAACAGAACAAAAAGTAATGCTGTAGACCATCTGTCCCTAAGCCAGTAGCAGCTCATTGATGAGAAATGGACATATATTTGCCCCAAGACCAATACTTGGAAATAGCTCAGGAGAGAAGAACTGGAAAAGATATTTGTGTCTGCCCAGACACATTGTACCACAACTTTTGATACTAATTAGACTCGAAAGGAACATTAAAAATTATTTGGCACCCCCTACTGAGATCTGACAGATGAGAAAACCATGGTCCAGCAATGTCTGATATACTCAGCCAGATAATGGCAGAACAGAGTCTAGACTAAGATCCAGCTATTCGAATTTCTAAGATATTGCATATTTTATGTATCTGTGCACGCATCATTTGAAATATCTGTTTCAATAGCTACACCCCCTTTCCAAAGACAGAATTCAAAATTCTGGGAAAGGGGGTATTTCAACCGTCTCTAAAATAACTTTCAGAGCAGCCAATCAATGGGGAAACAGACCAAGAAGTAGGAAAGCTATGACAAGATAATCCGTTCAAAATTTCCATGGGATATGTCTTTCATCAGTTGTTCCCCTACTCTATGTACCACAAAAGATTGTAGGTTTTGTTATTTGGTTGTTTTTTTTTTTAATCCCAACTCAGGATGAATCCAACAGGCAGTTAAAGTCCTGATGTGCTCTAGTACATTCCCAATTCGCTCTTCTGGCTGGAGCTGGAACTCTGTGATGGGTGCTTGGCCAGCACAGACAAAGTCCTGAGTGTGAGTAAGAGAGGTCTGTGTCTCTCTGTGTGTTTCTCTCTCTTTCTGCCTCTATCTTCCTCTCTCTCTCTCTCTTTCGCTCTCTCTCTCTCTCTCTCTCTCATTTCCTCTTTTAGCTTAGGATGTACTATCATAAATTTTCCCAGGAAGTTTAAAAACAATTATTTTTTGGTTGCTGTCAAGTTAAATTAATCCTAACTACTAGCATAAATAAATAATATAAATGCATATAAATTAATGAATTATCTTTTCATACTTTTTCAGGTTCTCCAAATAACCAGTTTTACCTACCTGGACATGACAGTCACATTTGTGGAGGGCATACATTTTTATTTATCTATAAGAATATTATCTTTGCTTCTTCATAGCTCTGATTTTGAGTGTTCATCACATAACACTTAACCTTTAATTAAGAACTACAGAAGTTTTCATTCCTATATCCTGAGAATTCACAGTGTGATTTGTTAAGAAACCCAGTGTTAGCTGGGTTCAGTAGGAACTATTTATAATTGTACCATTGGAAATTCTGCTGAGACTTGTACAAATGTGCTTTTATCAAAGCAGTAGAAGTGAGAATCTAGTGGGGTTCACACAGCTCCCACCTAAAGTTCCTCAGATGAAGGCAAAAATCTCACAATATGTCCTATCCTATTTTATCTCCCAAGGGTTCAGCTCTCTTCAATACTGGTGATGAAAATAAAAAGATCCAATTCCTAGACAATAGCAAGAATTAAATGAGATAAATTAACATAGCTTCCCATTAGTGATAAATGGGAATAAACCGTAGCTACTATTACATTTAGTAATAACAAAACATAGGTAAATAAGCTTGAAATAAAAGAATCATTTGTACTGTTAGTGCATTTACATACATTTAGGCATGCGTTTTAGGAACTTACAGTTTCTCATAAATATGTCATTTCTTATGTTCAACATCTCTGTTTTTATAGTGTTCAGAAGTCTGTTGTGATGTAAAACTATATTAGACCAGATTTAGAATTTATTCATCAGTAATCTTGATGCCACCAAGACACTGTTCTAGAGAAGGGATTCTATAAAAATTATATTTCCTAAGCTATCACTTAAGTTTACAAGGTGGTAATAAACAGATATTTTAATCATAAATTTTATAACAACCTTATATAATGTTCCTAAGTCAGTTTTAATCTGGGGTGTATAGTTTATCGGTTATATTTTGGTTTCCATGGCAACAAATGCAATCATAGCATACACATTTTGCAGCTGGGTAGACAGGGAGTCTCCTCTGAGCTTTCAACTTACAAATAAGGCCGAGAGCATGAGTAAGAGGAGAGTATTCTTATCCAGAAGACAAAGCACGTTTCACTTTTAGGACAGCAGCCTCAGGTGATAGCCAAAACACAGCTTCCAAAGAAATGCTTTGTCCAGGTTTCTCATGGAAAAACTTAGGCTTCTTTGCTGAAGGCACAGACACTTCCACTTCTGCACGTAGAATCTGGAACTTGGGCTAAACGAAACACAGTGGAAAACAGCACACAAAATGCTGGTTCTCATCCATGACTTAACATCGCCTGTCTCCTGGAGTGGAAATTACCAAACACGATGGTTCGTACGTTCTGAAACTAAAATATAGACCAAGATAAGACATCAAGTTGTAGAAGTTGTTGTGAAAAAGAAGGACCAAAGAGAATTCTGTGACAAAATTCACCAAGCTCCGTGATTTCCTGAAAACAAGGATGTACAATCAGTTGAGCTACATCTTTTAGACATCATGAAATACTTAGACATATTTGGCTCAGTTGATGAAAAGATACTTCAATCTTTTGTTATGGAAAATTCAAATACATAAAAAGAGGATAACACAACAGGTCTTTCTGTACTCATCTAACAGATTCTTCAAATATTTTGACACATTTTTGATAAGTATTGGATCCCTGGTCATTGAGCATCCTCCACTAATGCAATAAGCCAATCAAGATGAATTAGTAAGTCCAGGTTTAATAAACAGAGCAACGCAACTCCTGGGTGACTCTCGGGAAGGAAGGAGCAAGAGCACGTGGCAGGTCTGGCAACTAGGACTTAAACAACCTGTAGGCATGGTCTTGAGCAGCCCCAGAGGAGGAGTTGACCCTTAAAGGGCTTTCTGATGGGCAGGGTCTGGAATGGGAGGGCAGCTCCAGGGGAGGGGCCACTGCTTGGCAGGCTTTCTTTGGGGCGGGGTCGAGAGAGAGGGGGGGAGAGGGGGAGAGGGGGAGAGGGGGAGAGGGGGAGAGGGGGAGAGGGGGAGAGGGGGAGAGGGGGAGAGGGGGAGAGGGAGAGAGAGAGAGAGAGAGAGAGAGAGGTGGAGCCAAGGTGGGGCTTCCATCTAAACAATTTTGTCTACATATCCCACACAACATTTGTCAAGTTACATTAAAGTAAATCATAATTTAACTACTAAATACATAACATACCTCCAGTTGATAGGTAGAATATTTTAAATATAACAATTATATTCTCGTATTAAGAAATTAGCAGCTGTTACTATTATAAATGATCTGGTTTCGTTAATTGTTATAAAAGAAATTGATATTAACAACTGTATATCATATAAATGTCTTATAAGTAATCATATCCATGTAAAATTTCAGATGTGTTATTTTCCTATGAAAACAAAATGCTTTTTAAAACTCATTTTTTATTAACTGTAGCTCCCCTCTTCCTCTTTGTGAAAGAGGCACACACTTGCAGTTTGTCCTTATTGTTTCATAGTAACATCAGGAACACCACTGAAAAGTAAATATTAGTTAGTAACATAATGTGGAGCCTGTAAGCTGGGCCAAAAATTCTCCTTTGACCCAAAACAGTACCAAAAGATTGCCATTCTACAGGTGTCTGTCATTACTTAACCCTGGGATGATCATGAAATCTTCCCATTCATGAAAAGCCATTATTCCAGATATTTTCCATGCAAACCATCCCTTAGAATGTGACTTGTGGTCCTCTGCAGGGTCCTCATCTTTCTTTGCTTTGCCACTTAACTTCTAGGAGGTCCTTCTGAAGGTATTTTCCCTTGTCAGTCTGTTCTCAGCTTCTTTACTTATTTATGTGGCTCTGTGAATGTCTTTATCTGTCTTTTTGTTTTTGTTTTTGTTTTTTGGTTTATTCTGTATCTGTGCTCTCCCTTGCAAACTGTTAAATTTATTGCATGTAACGGAGATTTCCTTATTATGAATTGTAAATACAATGAAGGAATTCACTTGGTTGGCCATGAGCCCATTCCTAGCACTTCCAGTTAGAGAAGCACTCACTGCCTGGTCTCTCCCCATGGACACAGTCTGCAGCATCTAGACTCCTGTCTAGATGAGAAAGAATAACAGGTGTTGAGAAAGGGTGGTGGGGTCAAAGGTCATATGATATGACCTTTACGTGTGATATGAAAATGGAAACAAGGCTACTGGAGAAAGAGAGGGAAAATGGGGAAGAGGGTGAGAGAAAAAAAAAAAATTTGTTTAAAAGTCCCGTAATACACTAATTCTTTGTAAGCCAATAAGAAATTTTAGAAATTAAAATAGATAATATGACTATGTAAAACAATAAAATTCCTAAGAGATAAAATAAGAGAAAAACTCAGGTGAGCTGGGATATGGTGAGGACTTTTTAGACAACACCAAAATCATGGTCCTTGAGAAAAATTGCTAAGTAGGTCCTCATTAAATTGAACTGTGAAAGAAAGAATTATAAGGCTGCTCAGTGAAAAGTAATGTCATGGAAATAAGACAAGCTACAGACTAGGAGGAAGTATTTGCAAATGACATATCTGATAAAGACTTGCTTTCCTACGTTTACCAAGAACTCTTCAAATCCAGCAATAAAGGTCACTAGGTAGCCCTTACTGGTGGGACTCACTACATAGTCAACCTTGAACTACAATGCTAATAATCTCCTGCTTCAGCCTCCCAAATGCTGAGATAATAACATGCTTGTGCAACACACTTGGTTTAAAGAAATATGGAATCAATCCAATTAAAAAAGAAATCAAAGCCCTTAACAGACAGCTTACCAATAATGGTATACTATTCACAAATAGGCATATAGAAATATCATCTGCATATTTTATTACAACTTTGAACAAGGAGCTATTGTTACACATCAATTTTTGCCTGGAATACTGATTCCTGATATCAAACCAATAAGAGTTCTCTTTTGTTGCTGTCAGGAGTACAAAATGGTGCTGCTAGTTTGGAAAGCAGCTGGTGGTTTCTTCAAAATATAATTCTTATTATAGAACCTGGCTGTAGTTATCTGTGATCTGTGATACTTATTCCAAAAGTCTGAAGAAAAAAGAATGTGTGCTCATGGATATCATTTGATCTTAGCCAAAGGATGAGAAGCAGGACACATGGATGTCTGTGGCAGCTTCATAAACACCTGCTCAAACTGGGAAGCAATAAAGATGCCCTTCTCCAAATGGGTGGATAAATAATTCATGATGGATTAAATGACTGAAGATTATTCAGCACTAAAGGAAATGAGCTTCCAAGGATGAACACACTTCAATGTTGTCAAGAGAGCAAACTTCAATGCACACTACTAAGCGAAGCCATTTATAGAAGGTTGTAATTCTAACTATGACATCCTAAAAAAGGTGAAACTGTAAAGAAAGTAGAAACATTAGTGGTTTCTAGAAGTTGGGGTAGGAGAGAAATAAACAACTGGAGAGTTCAAGAGACCTTTATAGTAATCGACAACACCCCATAAGATTCTATGTTGATGGATATGTCCTATCATAAATGTGCCCAAATCCATAAAATGTACAAAACTATGAGCATATACAAATGTAAACTGTAGTTTTGGTGATTACAATGTCAATGTAGGTTTATAAGTTGTGGCACTGTACCAACGTGGTGAGAGGATGTTGATAACTAGGAGGCTATCTAATAATGAAGAGAGAAAATGGGGCCATAATTATGGCAAATATCTTTACCTTTCTCTTAACTTTACTGTGAATCTAAAACTGCCCTTAAAATAATCTCAAAAATGAAAAATAAATAAAATAAAGTCTTCAAAAACAAGGTCAAAACAGACAAAATGCCATCACTGGAAAGAAGAAGTGGACACAGAGTCCCACTCCTCTCCAAGAAGCTATTTGCAATTGATACCTGCAATTATAAAAGAAAATTAATTTTCTCCAGGAAGTAACAGTGATATATCAACCACATTCCAGGGCAAGTCTCATGCCCAGGAGTAGTTGGCAGACATGAAATGGACTTCATATCTGTTTTGTTTTTGTTTTTGTTTTTGTTTTTGTTTTGTTTTTCATGTTTAATAATTTTTTATTTTATAATTTAATTTAATTTTACATATCAGCCACGGATTCCCCATTTGTTTCATTTTGTGTTGTTTTAGTATTTTTTTTGTCTTATTGGTTTTTTGTTTATTTGTTTTTATTTTCATTTTTCTGGTTTGGGTGGGTATAGAGAGAGCAGGAGTGAGAGAGCAGGAGAGAGAGAACATAAAGTTGGGTAGGTAAGGAATTGGAGAGGATCTGGGATGATTGTGGGGATAAGAAAACATGGTTAAACACAATGTATGAAAAACTTTTAAGGAAAAAAAACAGGAAAAACATTAGAAGCTTCTCTAAAATAAATCACAATTGCTTTTACCTTATTTTTTTTCTTCCTTTCATGTTATACCTCTCTTGGATCATTAGAAAAGTTGATTGGCTGTTCTATTAGGTGGATAGCTATACACTGAACGTTTATAGATGATTGGCAAATAATTCTAACCATTTAATAAACAGGAATTTCACTCATTCTCAGTATCCATGCTAACAGGATACAGGTTGTATTTTTGCTCTTATATAGATAAATGTCACTCAGAAGAAGAGTACAGACTCATTGCTGGCACTCAGCATTTTATTTGCAGAATTTGTAGTTATTCCAATGTAATTAAATACAGATTTTGTGGGCCTTGTTTAAGGCTTAAATCTGAAAGGTGTCTGTCTTAGAGACAACACAGCTTAAAAGCTTTTCATTTTGCCCTTGGGGAAACTGAGACCAAGAAAGCCAAGTTCTGCTTAGGAAGTTACAGATGGAGTTTAAACTAGGCAGTTTACTGACTGTATGCTCAGTGCTTGTCCTACATTTTCAATAAAGAAGGAATACACTGAGGATGAGAGTGCCACGGTGGATAGAATATCTGCTGCACAATCAGGAAGAACTGAGTTTGAATCCCCAGCATCCATGTGAAAAGGTGGGGGGAGGGGGGTTACAGAGATGGGTGAACATGATTATAATCCAAGCAGCAGAGGTTGGAAACAGATTCATCTCAAGGGCTTCCTGTCCAACCAGTCTCACTGAAATGGCTGAAAGCTCTAGGTTCAATGAGAGATCCTATCTCAGAAAACAAGATGCCAAAGCCACAGGACATTTTGGTCACAATTTATACACATACATACACACTCACACATGTGCACACTCACATGCACACACAAATGAGTATACTATAAAGAGCAGTGGTTCTCAACCTCCTACTGCTGTGACCCTTTAATACAGTTCCTCATGTTGTGGTGACCCCAACAATAAAATTACTTTCATTGCTACTTTATAACTGTAATTTTGCTACGGTTATGAACTGTAACATAAATATCTGTGTTTTCCAATGGTCTTAAACGACCCCTATGGAAGAGTCATTTGACCCCTAAGGGGGTTGTGACCCACAGGTTGAGAACCACTGATATTGAGTAAGACTGCTCACTCACATCAGTTTAGCACATACTGTGACTGTTTTCCCAGGGTGCCTAATCCTCCCATACTCCTTGATCTAATGGGTATAGAACATTAGAGCACATAGGACAGTGGCTGAAGAGTACAGTAGAAGATGAATTCATCTTCTTTCGTTGTTATCATGCTGGCTTGCGGTCCATAATAATGTGTTAATAAGTCAGGATACTACTGCAAGGGATTTTTTATTAGTTATTTGAGAATTTTGTACTATGTTTAGATCATACTCACCTCCCTCCCAACTCATCTCATTCACCCCCTTTTCCCTACCCATTCAACTTTGTGCTCTACATTTTTGTTTTCAAATATGAAGTCCAAATTGCACTGCCCATATCTACATAGATGTGTGGCCTTTCTCTGGAGCATAGTCAACCTACCAGTAGCAACACGTTAACGGAAACTTATTTTTCTTCTAGCAACTATCAATTGCTGATAAATAGCTCCTCCTCTATGAGTGGGAATAACTTGCCCACCTCTCCTCTAAAAATAGTAAGTATCTCTCTCAATGGAGCAGAAAATACTGGAATCATGTTGTGAAATAGCATTCTAGTTTGTGTACCTAAAAGGGAAAGAATAACTGTCTTCCACCTGCAATAGTCCCGTGTTTCTTGGCTGTCATTATTGACATATTTCCCCAAAAGCAAAGTATTAGAGTTGACAATTAGATGATGTATAAATCAGCACATGTGCCACATTCTTGCTGTGAATACAGTGCCTTGTTAAATGATGATGGGAAAGAGAATGACAAATGTATCCTAAATACTTGTATAAGGGATTTCTTCATGGTACCTTTTATTCTCCCAAAGAAATTTTGGAAATGTGTTTTAGTTTTTCAATCCTAAATGGATGATCTATATTTTAAGGCATTAAATAAACCTTTTTTGTACTCATCATTTCTCTCATGTATCTTGAGATTATTAACTTTTTCCCCAGCAGAACTTGATTGTGAGAACCTATTGTTGAAGACACCACACTTGGTCACAGGACATGGAGAAATAAAGTTGGTATTAAGCAGGACACTTCCTCCCTGCTGGCTAGCTTCACAGTACCAGAAAATGCTTTATAGTCTTGGGGGGGGGGGAGTAATCAATGATCTTTCTTGGCTATAAATCCTTTAAGCTGCAATAATGACTGGCTGGGCCAGATTATGTTCATTGGTGCAACAGAAACATGACTATTATGGGGTAATTGACTACTTTCTGATTGGATTTAAAGCCTACTCTGAATGCTTGGTGCTGCAAATCTGACCAAAAACTCGTGGCTGGGGATCTCATGGGCTTTATGAATGAACATACTATTATTTCACCAAAAGGACATGGTATCAAACTGTCCTATAAATATGTGTCTTGTTATGTATAGATTAGACCATTCTTAGAACTCATCAGAGAAGCTTCTTCATGTAGGAGAGAGTGCCCAG
This sequence comes from Peromyscus eremicus, assembly GCF_949786415.1. Lineage (NCBI taxonomy): Eukaryota > Metazoa > Chordata > Mammalia > Rodentia > Cricetidae > Peromyscus > Peromyscus eremicus. The sequence continues at coordinate 56,388,974 of NC_081436.1, forward strand.
TCGTGACTCACAACTGGTCAAAGCAGAGAGAACAAATGACTATGGAGTGCTCAGCTACAAATGGGACATCCATATCACATTCCTTCTCCTTGGGGCTCAGGGAACATTGCAGAAATGGGGGTAGAAAGATTCTAAAAGCCAAAGGTTGGAGAAGACTGAGGTGAAACAATGTCTTCTGAATGTGTCGTGACCACTGAACTCATGAATGCACAGCAACTGTCATTGCCTGTACAAGATCAATCTGGTCAAACTTCCAGCAGAGGTGGAAGAGGCTTACAAACCCACACCCTTAACTGAGGAGCTATGGACAGTTGAGGCAGCTAGTAGAGGGAGAGTCTATTTTCTTTAGGGGTGTGGTTCCTGGTAAGTCAATCACGCTTCTGTGGATGGCCCCACACCCATGTGTACATGAGCAGCAACTACTGGACTCAGTGCTTTATGAAAATAAGGATGAGTTGGAGGAGGCAGGATTTTGAGAGTGAAGCAAGGATGGGATATGAATAGGAGGGAGTTAAGGGGTAAAGATGATCAAAATACATGGTATATATATATATGAAATTCTCAACAAGTTAATAAAAATATGTATATAAAAGAACATTAGCTTTTTATATTTATTTGTAAGTAACTCCCTCTGTAATATAATTTCATTGAGAGAGTACATAATCACCTTTCATTACAACTTTGCAGTGGGTTGGAATTAGAACTGTTGAAAAGCCACTGCCCTTCCTTCAGTGTTTCCGATGAGGAAAATAAATAAATATTAGAAATGTCACTTTGGTGAGGTTATTAACAACCTTAAATTGTAGGGAGGTGCCTCTGAAGGGAGAAAGGGGATGATAAAACATGTCTCCTTGAAATGGGTTCATAGTGTAAGCAAACAACATGACCAAAAATATTCCACCCAACAGGAAGTGCTTAGAACAGTTTTTTAAATATTCCAGAGAAATAAGATTCTTGCAAAGAAAAGTTAAAAGGAAAAAATATCAACCCACTGTGACACATCAATTGAATTTTCATTGACAAGGAGCAATGTCACAACATAGCCAGTTTATACCAGTGTAATTAAAACATGCTAATTAGGATCTTTATGCTTCATAGCTGACTCATCCTATGAACTCTTTTTTTTTTTTTTTTGGTTTTTCGAGACAGGATTTCTCTGTGTAGCTTTGCGCCTCTCCTAGAACTCACTTGGTAGCCCAGGCTGGCCTCGAACTCACAGAGATCCTCCTGGCTCTGCCTCCTGAGTGCTGGGATTAAAGGCGTGCACCACCACCACCGCCCGGCTCTCATCCTATGAACTCTTAAAAATATCATTAAAGACACCCAGCATCCTGGGAAGTGTTTGTGACTTGCAACAGTTTTCCCCCACTGTAGCATCATACAATAAGCAAAAGCAAGATATAGAAATTGATATAATAGAAAGAACTGGGTATTTCAAAAGCAGTGCGAATATTTACATCCTAGTTATCAGTCAATGTTAATCTCTGAAGCCTCAGTTTTCCTTTGTCCATGAAGTGGAAGTTTTACTCTTTAAGCTTCCTTTACCATTTTCAAGATTATGTATATTTTAAGTTGGTGCCTGGTAGATTTTTACCTTTTTCACTTTATGATTAAGATAATCCTTAACTATAATTTGAATTTATTAAATAAAGACCAATAGTTTTACCATAGATGACACAGTTTTAAATAAGATGGGAGCTACTGTGAAAAGTCTAGGAAATAAAGATGTATCTAAATGGAAAGAAGCCTTATTTCCAGAAAGTTAGATGGACAGCTGGGTAAACAAGAGCCCAAACATATATTGAAGAAATGATGCTACAGCCCCCTGATGTCTGACACTTGTGTATCATGGGAACTTTGGCAAGTACGCAGTGCTTTAATACACTGTTGGGTTCAGCATCGATTTTGAAGATTTTGTTTTGTCTAATCTCAAATTTTCCCAATGAAGCCTGATAACGTTTTTTCTAGTCCTTAGTAATTAGATTTTCAACATATTGTTGCAACATTTATCTTACATAACGAAAATAAATTTATATATTTACATAGTTAAATGACTTGTGAGCACTTCTGTAGAATACCATTGCCTTTTGGTTGGATTTTAAGGAGAAAGGCATATGCTTTCATTGCTCTATCTGAAAATAAATTATTTTTTTTTTACAAAACTCAGAGGATGGATTATGAAAAAGCTAACTCAACTGTGTTTTTGTTTAACACATCCATTAGTGTTTAGAGAGTAGTATCTAGTCAAGTCACAACAATTTTCTCTCTTTTGTTCTGCTTTCCTGTTTTATGAAAAATATTCCAAAACTGTCACTTTTTTTTTTTTTTTTTTTTTTTTTGGCAGTGGCTAGATAAGTTTAAATCCTCAGGCCCTGTCCTGTGACCTGGGGGACTATTACTACTGAAGATGGCCACTTCTGCTTGAAAGGTCATGCTTTGGGGAAACAAATATTTAAACAGCAAACTAAAGCTTCAATATACATATTATATTTTATTAAATATCATTCCCATATGAGTTTTGTGAAGCTTTTAATATTTATTTTTGTTTATTCAGTGTGTGTCCTCTCTCTCTCTCTGTGCACGTGCGCACTTGTGCGTGTGTGCGTGTGTGAGTGTGTGTGTGTGTGTGTGTGTGTATGTGTGTAAGTCAGAGGACAACTTCTCAGTAATCAGTTGTCTCCCTCCACCTTGTTTTTGAGGTAGGCTCTCTCTTGTTATTTCTGCTGTTGCCCCGCCTCCACCTCCCATCTCCCCTAGGAGTACTGGACTGGGATGAGAGACATAAGTCACTACATCTGGCTTTTTTATGTTTTGGGAATCAAACTCAGGTTATCAGGACTGTAGAGTGGCAAATGCTTTTATGCACTGAGCCATCTTACCAGCCCAAGTTTTGCATTTTAGTTTCTGGACCCTCTTTAGGAGTTAGCTTCACATTAGTTATCAACACTTTACAGACAATGAAAACTCAGCTTAGAAAGCTTAAACACATGAAAAAGTTGCAAGCCAAGAAGGATGTTAGACACTTTTAGAACTCATGTTCATAAGACCTGTGTCACACTCCTGTAATGAACGTAGGTGTTTCTGCTTTTTTCCCTTAATGACAGCTCACCTCCTAGAAAACAAGAATGGCCATGCAAATCAGTAGGAAGCTGCCTCTTCCCTCTATCCTTTCTTCATTTACCCAGCCTTGGAAATTCTACATGCTCTATTGACTTCCATCTTCCCATTTATTCATCATCCAGGCCTTACCTTGACCGCTATCTGGCACACAAATTCCAAGCCACATTGCTGACTTCTGGCTAGGTGTCTTCTCCTTAAAGTTATATCATCACAAGATTACACATGACCAAATTGGGCTGCCTCTTCTTCTGAAATATTATTCATTTCCTTACTGCATCAAAGTTGCTGTGGATTCTTTTTCTCTCTCTTCCTCCACATCCTGTCAGTTATATATTCCTATTCATTGGTTAATTAATGCAGTCCTTAAATATTTATGGGGTATTCTCTATGCTTCCAAGGCTAGATCTGGCAGTTAGGAATATCCAAATATGTCTTGCCTCTTAGTCTCACTGTGACTGGATTTCAGACACTTATTTACTGTCTTTCATGTCTAATACTTTTCATTCCCACTTCCAATATATTTGTTTTATTGTCCTGTCGAGCAGAAGTCCCAGTCTGGTGGCCTGCCTCTTCTTCCTCTCTGCTCACACCAGGCCTGTCCCATTTCTGAGGCCCTACCTAACCTTCCTATTCACTACCAACAATGGGTCATTCCAAGTCTTACTCTGCAGTGTTGGTCTTTGTTCGTATGACTTCAGTGTATCCTGGTGCTAGAGGCACCATGTTCAAACCCATTAGTTTATATTTGAAGGAGTTATTATTGCTGGAGGAACCATGTTCAGACCTATTGGATTCTATAATCTATGTCTCCTTTTGCAGCCTTGTTTCTAGCATAGCCCTGCCTCTCAAGCATTCCTTCAAATTCCTTCACCGGGAGTCAATAGGTATCTTATTAGAGATAAGGATCTCTGGTCTGCCAGTGAATCAGCATGAAGCATGCATCTGAGAACCTGGAAAACAGCCCTGGACACCCAAGAGCTGACCTGGCACTCACAGCTAGGCTGTGGTATTCTCCTGTTAAGTACAAGCAATCCTACAAAATGCCAACATCAAACAAAGCCACTCAGAGTTTGTGATAGCCAATCTGCAATCAAGTATAAATGCACAAATCTAGGACCAGACCACTAGAAATGTCATATAGCTCCCATTCTGGGCAGTATGATTCTCCTTTGTCATTACAGTTTTAATATTACCAGGTTCTTCCACTTACTAAGTATTAAAGGACCCATTCATAGAATTACCCCTGGTTCCGGGCAATGTCTAATACAGAGGACAGCCCTGTTTCCTTAGACTCTTACCATGCCATATAATATAAATTCAAGTCCTTTATAACATCCTTTTAGTGAGATACTAAAAGTATCTCCAATAGTGTGTAGTTTCTTTCCTTCAAATTGAAAAAAAAAAATCAGACTTCAGCTACTTTGCATGGAGGGCATTTGAGAAATCACATAACTGCATTTTACTGAACCCCTTGTCTTAGGGTTTCTATTGCTATGACCTCAAAGCCCACTGCAAATGACACATCTCCTCCAACAAAGCCACACCTACTTCAGCAAGGTCACACTGCCTAATAGTGCCAGTTCCTATGAGCCTATGGAGCCATTTTCGTTCAAACTACCACACCCTCAAATCTGAACTCAAGATTGAGAACCACTCCTATAGCCATTCTGCATTTCTCAATAAGAAGCATCTTCCTGAACCTTGCTTGGGAAGTTGATTCTTTTCTTATATACCTTTCATGACAAGAACTACTACATGAAATAAAGTCAAAACATTTTGACCTGTTGTGATGAGCAAGATGGATTGTTTAACATCAGACTCTGTAGAGCAAAACATAAGAAAAAGAACCCCAGGACTAGGACTCTCTTCCAGAACCAATCCTAAAAAGAGTTCTCAGGGAAAGTGCCAGAGGCTAAGGGGGGGGGGGGGGGACTCTGGCTTCAATGGGTGGGAAAGTTATTAAAAAACTACTAAATGAGTGAAAAATAGTTATGAGTGCTTGTGGTCCTGGAAATATCAACAGAGATTCTTGAACATCTTTATATGTTGGCTATATTTCTTGCAATTACATAGTTTTAAGAACGCATGTATACAATTACCAGGTTTTAAGAAGTATAGAATGTTTTACTGATATTGTATTTTCCTCTACTCACTCAACAAATACTCTTACACCACTTTTTATGTGCTGGGTATAGGCAGTACAAAATTAAGAAAGATCTCTGTTTTTATTAAAAGCCAGAATTTATTAGTAGAAACAAATAATTACATATAAAGGGACTTCAAATTGTATTAAGAACCGAACAAGATGCCATCTGACTATACTGTAGGAATTTCTAGAAGAAGTAAATTTAAATAGATACCTATTAAATTCAAAATTAGTCCTTTTATATAATCGTCTAATATGCATTATAACAAGGTCTCTAAAAAATATTTTTATTTTTAATAATAAACCCACTTATTCAAATTTAATGCTTTATATCCCAAAGTTTTAGGAACTATTTTCTTCACTTTTCATACATGTGTGTATGTGTTTGTGCAGGTGACATATGTGTGCATGGATGTGGAGGCCAAATGATAACCTCAGCTATCATTTCTCATATGTTATCCACTTTGTTCTTGAGGTCAAGTCTTTTGTTGGCCTGTAGCTTACTTAGTAGGACAGCCTGGCTGACCAGACAGTCCCAGGGATCCTCCTGTTTCTGCCTTCTTGCTCTGGATTATAAACACACACCACCATACCTAACTTTTAAAAATGTGGTTTCTAGAGGATCAAACTCAGGTCCTTGTATTTGTAAGGCAGACTTTACTGATTGATCTGTAGCTCCAGCCCTTAGGAGCTCCCTTTAATGCACTCTGACAACTGCCGGCTGCTGTCATTAAGGATATTGCGTTTTCCTGTCTTCCCAGCACCCATGTGCTTTGTATTCTTTAATTCAAGTGAACTTTTCCATCCTAAAAATTCTTCTTTGAAAGGAAGTATCACTTAGTGTATAGGGTTAGATCTAAATCTGGATATCAGTTGTGGAATATCACAATACATTATAGGCATTGCCTCCAAGTGTTCCTAGGAATTGTCACAGCATAAATATGTTACTGTTTAATTACCTTTTCTGTAACAGGCAAATTTCATGAGTAGCAAATGACAGGATTGTGGAGTCCAGTCTACCTTGTCCAGTGACCCATGGCCTTTCAACACCTAACACCATTCTTTGCTCTATGTGGGGAAGACTCATACAAAAGAAATAACAACGAGGCTTTAAGTAACAAAGGTAATAAAATAGAGAGGCAGAATGTGATGGAAGTAAATAACCCAAAGGACCCTGGATCTCACAAGAGATAAGACAGTGGCAACTTGAAATGAATGCTATACAGCGTTCCAAGATTCTTGCAACTGAAGAGAAGGTATACAGAAGTAAATCCACATGTAATCACATTTGAGAAAAGAAGAACTTGTGGTTGGAAGGGGATTATTGAAGGAGACATGCTCCTTTTTGTAAGCAGCCTACAGTCTTGCTGAGGAGGCAAGACTAAGGAACAGGAAAAAACCTGACAGGAATTAGGTACTAGTTATAAAGGACTCAGAGCTTAAACTGTGATGGTAGAAGAGTGAATGAGATGGAAAATAACATCCACTTAGAATCTGTAGTTACGTTCTTTTATGTGCTTTCCAATGTCAATTTATCCACTAAAACACAAATTTGCACTGACTAAAAACTATGCCTGTTTAATGGGTTAAAGTGATAATTCTGACAGCGTACACGAAATGTTTTAAGACTTGCACAAATCTGTGAGGTAATTATAACATCTTTCCAGCTGTGTCCATTAAGGTCCAATTCACTTTGCATCCTCTACTAACCTTCAGGATTAAATATTTAGGTACCAACTTTGCTACAGTGTGCCAGTTCCTGACCGTTTGATCAACACATTAACAGACCTCCCTTGCCACAGTACTGTTCATGTTTCTCCTCCCAGAGAAATGAATTCATGGCCATATTTTCCAGACTAAACTAGCATGTTGTGAGGTTCATGCCTTTGTATTAGTTTTCTATTGCAGCACATTAAATCTCCCTGGAATCCCCAATAATTATTTTCTTACATAGTTTCTCAGGATCAATAGTCTGAGAAGATTGTAGCTGTGTTCTTTCAGTTCAGTCTCTCGGGAGACTGTAGGCAGACAATGAGCTGGTGTTATAGTCATCCAAAAAGTATAAATGGGACTGGAGGACCCACTTCTGAGTTTATTTACATGGGTATTGGCTAGAGAACTCAGTTTCTCACCACATGAGTCTCTGCATGTGACCTAGCCACTGGATTCCCCAAGAATGACACATTTTGCCACCCCTCATCTGCCATATGGTGGCATGGGTGTGGGAGAGATGCCCCCCATACCCACACCCATAAACATCTGAGGCAGGTGGAAGAGCTGGCCCTGAGGTCCTAAGAGTAGGAGAGCTGTCCCTGCCCCCAGCTAACTGCAACACTTGGGAGAGCAGGCCCTGCACCTCTCCTGGGCAGCACAACAACACTGTTGGTGGAGGAGGAGGTGAGCCAACCCCAAAGTTGTGAGTGTGGGAGAGCTGTCCCCATCGCCTGTATGTGGCAGTGTGGGTGGGGGAGAGATACCCATCCATACCCTGTGGTGGTATTGTGTTCCCCAAAGTATTGTGCACCCTAATAAATTTATCTGGGGTCAGAAAACAGACAGCTGCTAGATATAGAGGCTAGAAAATGGTGGCACTCACGCCTTTAATCTTAGCATTCCAGAGACAGAAATCCCTCGATCTCTGTGAGTTCAAGGCTACATTGGAAACAGTCAGGCATGGTGACACACGCCTTTAATCCCAAGAAGTGAGCCTTTAATCCCAGGGAGTGATGGCAAAAAAACAGAAAGATATATAAGGCGTGAAGACTAGAAACTAGGAGCATTTGGCCTGGTTAAGCATTTGGCTGGTTAAGCTTTCAGGCTTTTGAGCAGCAGTTCGGCTGAGAGCCATTGGGATGAGGACACAGAAGCTTCCAGTCTGAGGAAACAGGATCAGCTGAGGAACTGGTGAGACTCTCCAAGATTCCTGCTACATTACCCCTCACGCCTTACCTACTACAACAGCTGACCCTCCCCCTTACCAGCTGCAGAACTCAGGAAACCAGGCCCCGTTCCTCACCTAGGCAGCACAGTAGAGCTGATCCTGTTGACAGAGGCATGGGTGGTAAAATAGTCTTGAGGGTGTGAAAGTGGGATAGCTGGCCACACTCTCCTTATCTGCCATGTGGTGGTGAGGGCAAGGGAAAGATGCTCCCCTCCCCTTGACCCTACCACCTGTGGTGGGTGAGGGAGCTGATCTTCTCCCTTACCAGGTGTAACACTTGGGAAAGTGGACCCTGCACCTCACCTGGGCAGTACAGTACAGCTGACCTGTTGGTGGAGGTGTAGGTAAGCCTGCCCCGATCTTGTGAGCATGGAAGACCTGTTCCCATTACTCATCTGTCATGTGATAACATGAGTTGGGGAGAGATGCCGTCCCTGCCCATCAATGCCTGAGGTCATAAGAGCGGGAGAGCTGTCCCTGCCCCTCATCAGCTGCAGCACTTGGGAGAGTGGCCCTTACATCTCACCTGGGCAACATAGTAGACCTGGCCCCCAAAGATGTAGGTGTGGAAGAGCTGCCCCTGGGGATGTGAAAGCTGGGGAACTGGCCCCACCCCTTGCTCATCTCTGCAAGGGTGAACTAGCCAATGCAAGACTGGAGAGCTCACCCTGTTGGTGAAGACAGGGGAGAGTTGGCAGGCTGACCAACCCTGCAACTACCCAGGCCTAGAACCAGGGTTATATGTTGGCCCATCCCAATATCCACACTATCTGTTACCTGCTGGAGCACGGCAACTCAGACCCAGGGCTTAGGATCTCCACAACAGTAATGAACAGTAATGGGATGTCCAGGAAGAGTCCTAGTGAGGACCCAATGTTGATGGTGTAGCAGAGACTAGAGGCTTTGGACCAGACCAATGATTTTTTGCGATGAACGCCTGCTTGTAAATATATATGGATAAAGGGGTTTGCTGCGTGACTCACTGTGTCACACTACAGCTTCCATGACAAGATATCCCCCCTCCTTCTTTTTCTCTTAAATTTTATTTTGAGGGTTTTTTTGTTTTGTTTTGTTTTGTTTTGGGGGGGGGTTGGCGGGGGGGGAGGTTGCAGGGGCAGAGGGCAGATGCAAAGGGAGAGGAGATAAGTGGGATGGGGTGCATGATGTGAAAGACACAAAGAATAAATTTTAAAAGTTTAAAAAAAGAATGACACACTTTGGAGAAGGAAGGAAGTAGGGAGCGTAGGAGAAAAGACGGGGCAAGGGGTGGGTCAGGAGATAAGAAAGGAGAGGGAAGCGGGAACGCAGGAGGAGTAGAGGGACAAAGGAGAATACGTTATCCTTTGTATATTACACACCATGTGTTCAGCCTTATTCTACTCCATTAACTAAGTCTAGCCCATATGCAGTGGAAGTGGCTCATACAAGAACAGCAGCAGCAGTCTCGGTCCATTGGGGCTGTTCTAGAAGTTGCATCCAAAACACTGCTTTGCAAAATACTTCCTTGATTGTTAATTGGAGCAGTTACCTTCATTTTCACATGTAGTCAGTACTCCCTCGTGAAATTTACATTAATTCCAAACTGCCTGGGAAAGTATGTGAAGCTTGTACTTTAGCCTAAAAATAACAGATTTCTGTCCTTTGACAGATTTCAGACTTTTGAGAATGAAAATATATTCATCCATTTCCCACTTTGTCTTCCATGGAAAGTGGCAAGTTACAATTTCTTCTTTGTTTTGATTTCTAAGGCTGTCAGCATAACAGCACAAAAAACTCCTTAAACTTATAATGTCAAAGAGAAAATGGAAAACCTTCTCCTCCCTGCAGCCAACTGAAAATATTCGTGTCCAAATCCTTTGCCACATAGTCGGCAAGCCAAACCCAGTTTCACTGCAGAAATGAGCAATTGTCAAATATCAAGTAAATAAAGAACTGTATTAACATGGGCATTGGTTTATTTCATACACGACGGAAGTAATTTGGGGACTTGAATATTTGGGTTTAGAGAAAGCAAAAATTCCCCAAACAAAACCTAACCTACTACTGTGGCTTGACTTTAGGGTAACATTCATTTAAGGTAGGTATAAAGAGGATATTGAAAGCCCAGATCATGACCTCTGCTCTTCAGGAGTTTACAGTGAGCAAGTTATCAGTGGGCTCCTGGAGTCTCTGTCAATGCCAGCAAAAACAAACCCTGGCTTGATAATCCCCTTCATGCCTTTCAGAAGACAGCCATGATGTGGTTGTTTCATGAATGCATGCCTTCTTTGGCAGCACCCAAAGAATTGTAGGGGGAAGGAATGATGCCAAAGTTCTTGCTATGGCATTCTCAGACAGCCTTTCGTATTTAAACTCAGACAGGAGGACCAGACACGTGTGTGATAGACCCAAGACTGGACTGTGCTCCCTTCTGGATTCCATCACCAGCTGTGTTAACTTTAGTACCTTCTCTGAGCCTAGCTTCTTTTAAGGTGTCATGAAAGTAAGACATACCTGTACTGGCAGATACATTTTAATGGCTAAATGGATCAAAATACTACCCAGGTTAGCATCAAGAAATGTTGTCTTCTTGTTTTTGTGTCATGTCACAAGGGTCTGGAAAGAGTTCTGCCAGGAAGCTATTGTGTGTGTGTGTGTGTGTGTGTGTGTGTGTGTGTGTGTGTATACATATATGTGTGTGTGTGTGTGTACATTTATGTGTGTGTGTGTGTGTGTGTGTACATTTATATATGTGTGTGTGTGTGTGTACACACATTGCTTTATTTTCTTTATTCTCTACTGGAAAAATCTGTGTGTGGAAGCTTTTCTACCATTCACATGCAAGACATTATGTTGTTAAGTGTGTTCTGGACACTCTGAGAGAAGTGAGCTGAATATTTAAGTACTCCCCAAAGTCAATGCGTGATTTAGGAAACTATGTATATTAGAATGCTGTGCTGCAATTTGATACGTTAGGTCTCAGTGAAGCTGCGGGTCCTAATTCAGACAGTATTAAGTTTCTCTGCTTAAATTTTATTACGGTGTAGATCATCGATATCAAGTGAATCAAGCCAACCATGGAACCATTGCTAATAAGAAAAAAAAAACATTTTAACGTATCAAGAAACCACTCTATGAGGTTTCACACAAAACATATCACTTACTTCAGAGACATTGGCTGGAGTTTTTATTAATTTATGTTTACCAAATGCGTTTGTGATCACCTTTGTCTCCAGTCTCTGAAGGGTCCTCCCAATGGAGAGGTGGTTTAACTGAAGAGGGAGACACAGCTTCACCATGTTAGAATCAAAAGTTAATCATTTGGCTTCCAGCCCTTTAGAGAGTCACTTCTGCTCTCAAACTAGCCAAGCTATGGTACTGAACCTTTCTGCAAACACTTTTTTTCTTCTACTAATTAAAAACTATATTGCTTCCCAAACCTCTTTCTTCTTACCCACAGAGCCAAGAAGAATCAAGCCCTCTGCTCCTTCGGAGCTGTTTGGTATTCCACTAGAACCTTTTGCTGAAAAGCTTTTCATACTAGAACTTACTATGATTATTTTCTTGTTATACAATCTTGGCTTCCTTGTCGCCTCCATCCTTGATACATTGATTTTTATTAATTGAATTTGTTCTCTGACAGTTTTGTACAAGCATATAACACATTCTGGCTGCTCTTGTCCCCACCTTTCTCATATACCTGTCAAACCATCCTCCTCACTGCAAGTCCTTTTCCAATGTTCGTGTCTTTTTGTTCATGTATTTTAAAATACAGTTCTTATTTATGGGAGTGGGGAGAAGCATGCATGCCATGGAGTCTATAAGGAGAGCAGAAGGCAGTTTGTGGGAGACAGTTCTTTTCTTATACCATGTGGGTACCACTGATACAACTTAGTCAGGCTTAGCAGCAAGTGCTTTTATGCACGGGGACATCTTATTAGCCTGGATTTTTGTTTTGTTTTGTGAGCCACTGAGTTTAACCAGAGCCATCTGTATAATCAAGGTTTTGGAATTATCCAGTGAAGCCTAGTATACTCACCAGTGGGTCCACAACTAAAGATAATGACCATACCGCTGCAAGAATTCATCAATAGCCAATAGTTCAGTAGGGAAGGGTAAGGCCCCCTGTGAGCCTTGCCTTCATCCATGACTGCTAACAGGACCAATTTTGTTGAAGGCCAGTGTGAGCAGCAGCATCTCTGGTGATTTTCTTTGTAGGGCCCTGGTCCCCCATTCTGGGTAGCTGTTGCCTTGCTTGCCAACCTTGACCAGATGTCCTCCCTGTGCTGATTCCCTGCCAGTTTCCTCCGCTCACCTGAGGTTCTTTGTTTGTGTATCCTGCATTTGGTGTAAACAGCTTAGATGCAAGAATGTAGAACATTCGGTAGCAAACTTCTGCCCTCCAGGGTTCCTCCATTGTGCTATATTTAAGGTTTCCTCCCTCTTTCAATAAACAGCATTCGGCATTCTGCTGCGGCAAATGACTCGCTGTCTCTTGTCTCTGTTTTTTTAATCCACAGCCCCTTGCCCGGACACGGTGAACAAATGGTGGTAGCACGGGCGCTGTTGCAACATTTCTTATTACAGTAGCTATGTCATGCCCAGAAGATAACATTTCACACCACTTCTCCCTACCATCTCCCAGCCCTTACATTCTTTCTGTCCCTCTACCACTTGTTCCCTGAGGCTTAGAGGAGGTGGTATAGACGTCTTGTTTACAGCTAAGCATAAAACAATCATGTATTCCCAGCACCTTGAGCAACCATGCATCTCTTCATTCACCACTGTTCATTGCCAAGAAAAGCATCTCTGATGTTTGACAGATACTAATTATATTCTTAAAGGACATGCCCAAAAGCCTGTAGCCAGTCCTTAACACTACAAAGATTAGCTATAGCCTAGCTTTTCTTCACTCCAACACGGTAAGATTCATTGGAGTAGGGTCACTTTGACACATTGTAAGTATTCTTGTATCACCTTAGTGGTCTATTTGCAGGTAACCACATCTATTCATCATGTCATGTTTTCTGTTCCTAAACATCATAAGACTGTGGTTAGGCACCTCTATTCCGTAGTTCTGGCCCAGTTGTTGCTCTGACAACCAGCTGTGCAAAAGTGTAATGTGACAGGACTTGTTTCCATGACAATGAAGTTTTGTTTTCTGCATTAGGGAATTTTTGCTACGACACTTGCGGGAACCAGCTCAGCTATTTTTGAGTTACATATAAATCTGGAAGTGTATAGTTAACACAATGAGAGGCAAGAGAGTCCCCCCTCAGCCGTCTCTCAATAGGATAGCTCTAAGGTATATTCTGTATAGCTACTCAAACTGTTCTCACATAACACAAATCACATTGGTTTATAATTCACTGGATATAAATGACGTTTTTGTCTCAATGGAAAAGTGTAGAGTTTAAGGTAGTGGTTCTCAACCTTCCTAATGATGTGACCCTTTAATACAGTTCCTTACGTTGTGGTGACTCCCAAACATAAAGTTATTTTCAGTGCTAATTCATAACTGTAATGTTGGTACTGTTGTGAGTTGTAATGTAAATAACCGTGTTTTCCGACGGTCTTAACCCACCCCTGTGAAAGGATTATTTGACCGCAAGGGGTCATGACCCGCTGGTTGAGAACTACTGGTTTAGGAATATTTTGGCTATGCCCATTCTTACACTGGCAAATGTACATACAATTTTGAGTTTCTGAAGTATTTGGGCGGTTCCCAAATCAGCATGCATAGTTTCCAGAATATTGAAGCCATTCTAAAGTATTTGGACAATTTAAAAATAAACATCTTTAGAAAAAAAAAATACTGAAAAAAAAAAAACAAAGTAAATCAAATGTTAAATTGTATATACAAGTCTGTTCTGCTCAATGTCTTAGCTTAAAAATATGAAAAGCTAGACTTACCCTTTTAAGTTAAATATTTTCTCTCTTAGTTTATAGAAATATATTGTGGAAACTAGTCAAAAATTAAATCATCCCATTACAAATATAAAACATAAAAAGTCCTGTTTTCTGACATGGTCTTTAAATTTGCCTCAAGATGATTTCCAGCTTAATACTCTCCTTTAAATACTGGTAGAAAATCAGAGGTCAGCCAAACGTCTTGACAATGTTAAATTATGTTTTAAATGAAGTCCTGAAAACTCTCATTTTCATTTTCTAATCTTAATTCAGAGAAGATGGAAAACACAAGGTTTCAGTCCCCAAAGAAACATCAGCTCCTCAAGCAGCTGATTTGGGATAAATGGTCCTGCATGTGTGCCCCATGAGCTGAGTTAATGTCGATGTGAGTACTCACTTCACCTTTCCTGATTTGTTCTAATATTTCCAGTGTAATAGTTTAGTATGTTAAAGGAGTGTTGGAAGATGGCTCTTGAAATTGTAAAGGCAGAGGGCTGCCATTTGTCTGGAAGGAAAACGCCAACATCTGACAATAATTCCCTATCATCTTTTACTTGGATGGCTGATATAATTGGTTGTAGCCGTGACTTTTCTTCATACACAAATTGAACAGTTTCATAAGAAGTTGACTTGGTTCTTCTTTCTGCAAGAAAGTAAAAGTTATGCATGATGCCATTCTTTGTTTGTCTTAGACTCAATAATATGCCCGGTCTTGGCAACTGAACCCATTACCTAGTCATCAGAATTATTTGTAAACCAGAAAAGTTTTACTCTGAGTAATCAAATGTGTTTAATGGTCTACAACAATCCTATTAACATTTTCCTCTCTTTGAGCACTTCATTTGTGTGTGTGTGTGTGTGTGTGTGTGTGTGTGTGTGTGTGTGTGTGTGTTTATTTGCACATGTGTGTGAGAACACTTTCATGTCATGGTATATGGGTGGAAGTCAGAAGACAATACCTGGGAATTGGATTTTGCCTTCCTTCTGCTTTGGGATCCAAAGCAGACTGAGGTTTTCTGGTTTGTGTGGCAAATGCTTTTAACTACTGAGCCATCCTGCTGGTCTTTGACCTTATTCTTTCCCTCTATGTAGGCATTGTCTATGGACAAAAGTCTGCTCAAATAATAATCTGTGTCATACTTCTAAATTATTTGTGAGGAATACCAAGAACAGTTTAAGATTTACAGACTGGCCTCCATACTCCCTCCCTCTAAAAATAATTTTAATTTTATTCTCACATGTTTTAAGAAATGCTTAATTTTTGTGTTTATTATTTTTTTACAATCATCTATTCTAAAGGTCCAACCATCCCACACTCATCTTTTATCACTTCCTTCCAGACTTTCTCTGGCCCCATTAATTATCAGCAACATGTCTTTCCTTAGAATCCTGCATAGATTGCACCAATACATAGTGACAAATTTGCTTGCCTAAGAGAGACTGAAATTTCCTTAAGGATAAAATTGTTTCCATTGTATACCTTTGTATCTCTAATGCTAATATAGGATATCTTACATGGTCAGCAATCAACAAACATCATTAAAATAAATGAGTGGCACAGACATGGGTTCTATGTGGATATCACAGGTTAATGATTATGAGGCAAACAATGAAAAATAGCAGATTTGGAACTCACACTACAGTGGAATATGTTCTATATTTTATAAAAAGCTTTGTGCAATGATCTTGGGCAAATGGCTTTACCACTCCAAGCTCCTTTTCCCCGGCTATAAAATTGAGTGGTAATAACATCAGTCTTGTAATGCTGTTATAAGGAACAATCATAACATCAAGTCGTTTTATTCTACAAATATATTTAAAAAGTTGTTATTTTAAAAAGTCATTCTCTCATTACAGCTTACCAAACAGAAGAAAGATGCTAAAAATTTTCACCTATGATTCTCATTTAGTCATCCAAGCAATTCCATTAAATTGTTGGCAATTCCACAATGCTTAAGTAACAACAAACTTAATTATTTAACAAGCTAGAAATTATTTAAGTCATCTAAGAGTAATAACTATGTTAAATAGGATATATTATGCCTAGCTATAATAACTAACCAATTCTGAAACTTCAGAATAAGGTAAATTTGTTTCTCAAACATCCAAACTATGCTCTTGAGGCAATGGTTATCTTACAAACCTTCATTCCAACATTACTTGTGGATTCCAAGGATATCTATACCATGCTCCTCATCTATCTTCAATACATCATTCTAGTTTACTGTAGAAGAATGAGGGATCGGGGGTGTTGTGCTTTGGTTATTAAGTCCTACAATTATCTGATACATGACACTTCTAAAACCATAGCACATTAGCTAATGTGAGTCATATTCTTTAGGCCAACTTCAAGGAAACTACAAAATATGGAGAACTCATGAGGCTATTTGTGAACAGTAAATATTCTGCTATAACTAACAAATATGCAGTGTTCAAAATGGTCATATGTATGTCTCAGATGCTCCAGTTTAGGTTTCTCAGGTAGAATACAGCATACTAAATTACAAAATAATTTTAAATGATTAATAACTTTAATGTGAGTATATCACACACAGTGTTTGGATTATCTTAGAGTTAAAAACAATAAAGTGTTGTTTATCTGAAATTGAAACTGATTTGTCAAATTTGCCAACATAACTCAAAGGCTATATGTTCAGACATGACTAAAATATTATTCATAGTAGATTATTATTAACCTTGCCTAAAAGCATTTGAAATCATATTTAAAGTTTTCCAGCCCATGTAAGAGACCTGTATCAAATTTGAACTTTGCCAGTCATTTGCCAACTTATAATTCAACTCTAGTTTTTTCCCAAAGCCCTAAAATCTCCATCACCAATCATATCAGTAAAAAGCCTTCTGCAACTTACCAAGATTATCTAAATTTCTCCTTTCCTTATTTGTAAAATTAGGATGTTACATTTTAAAAACTCAAAGGTAGCTTCCTCCTCATAAAATACATTATACTGTGACTCTGTTATGTTATTTCTATAGTAATATGGCAGAATATTAATGAAAACATGCTGCAAATAATACCTCTGAGTATTCTTTTGCCCAGGAAGCTGTAAACTGATTCTGATAATGCTATTGCTTAAATCACTTTTAGAAAATGCAGCAATACGTTCTTTTTGTCTGTACTCCTCTTCTGGCAAATTACTATTTTCATCAAGGTAGATTAGGTTTTTGGAACCAAAGGAAAGTTATTCTGAGCCAAGTATTATGCATGGTCAAACTGAAAAGAAATGAATGGACATTTTGGACTAAAATTGAGTGGGTTTTTCAAATACCTGAAAATGATCTGTTTTCAAGAATTCTGAAAAACTACTTAAAAGAAGTTCACTTTGAGAGAGAAGTTTCAAAGGTGAATTCTCTAAGTTGGTAACAAAAAGTCACCCTCTATCAAGCTGCTAGTGACTCATGGCGATTCATGATAAAGTACTGAAAATTCAATTCCATATGATTTATTACACAAATGCTCTTGAAAATAACTTTTCTCCCAAGGCAGGGTTCCCTTTTAGTGAACTTTTCAACTATGTTTAAGAAAAGAAATATCTAATGCTTTGGTTTTCTGTCTCCAGCAGAAATACATGTATATGAGATGTATTATGTATATAAATATATGGCCATATCTTATTCATAAAATTATTTTAAAAGTCTAAATATTTATACTTTGCATTTTAAAGATTATATTACAGATAAAAATAGGGAAAAAATGTTTTAGTAGAAAAATTGATTACATCAAATATTGTTTAACATTAAAATGTAAAGATTTGAAAAACAATTTCCAATTAAAAATAAACAGAAATAAACAAATGTTTAAGCCAGTCAAGTTCAGATGTATTTCCAGGCCTAGACAGGCAATGCATAAAACAAGAAGTTGAAGAATGTAAGGGTTAGTTTTGTCTCATGGTTTGAGGGTACAGCCCATTATGGCCCCGAAGGCAGAGCAGCAAGAATGTGAAGCAGCTGACCACATTGCATCCACAGTCAGAAAGTGGACAGGCAGGAATGTTTATCTCTCTTTCCTTTTCCTCCTTTTAAGTTTTTATTTATTTTATGTATATGAATATTTTACTTTCATGTATGTTTGTGCACCACATGCATGCCTCGTGTGGAGGGAGGCCAGAAGACATTGGATCCCCTGGGACTGGAGTTACAGACAGTTGTGCGCCACCATGTGAGTATTAATTAGGAACTGAAACAGGGCCCTCTGAAGAGCAGTCAGTACTCTTAACCACTGAGCCATCTCTCTAGCCTTCCTTTCTAGTCAGTCTGGAATCTACATGTGGTGGTACTATGTCTTCTCTCCCTCAGTTAAACATCTCTGGAAATGCCTTGGTAAGTACTCACAGAGGTTTGTCTCCCAGGTAACTCTAAACCTAGTCAGATTATCATCCCAGATCCCCACAATCTTGTCTTCTTTCTCCCCTTATCTCCAACTTTTTCTTTTCTCCATTGTTTTTTTGTTTTGATTGCTCTTTCCTTTTTATTTTACAGAGTACACAGTATGTTTACATGGAAAATATGTATATGCATATAAGACATGTTTAAGAACATCAAAAATTCGATTCGTAAATATTTATCTAAAAATGTTTAAACTTTATATACCCTGACGTAGTAACTCTAATTTTAGTAATTCATCTAAAACAAAAACTGTAGTGGACAAAACTACAGCCTTTTTTCCTTAATAAAACCATGTTCACATGTTAACCTCTGGAAGTTGTGCTACATTATAAGGTACAAAGGTATTTTAGGATGTAAAGTTAAGGATCTTGAGATAGGACAATCTATTGGTCCTTAAATCCAGTGACAAGTGTCCTTATAATACTGACGCAGTGGGAGAGAATATAGTCAGAAGAGGAGGAAGAAATGTCAATGAGGTTGTAAATACTGCAGCAATGTGACCACAAGGCAGACTGTCAGCTCCACCAAGCTTGAAAATACAAAAGACTCTTTATTCCCTTGAGTTCTCAGATGAGTGTGACCCTCCCAGATTTTCAGATTTCAGTATCCAAAACTATAGGAAAACACATTTCTTTTATTTCTATCCATAACATTTGCAGTGTTTTCTTACAGAAGTCTCAGCAAAATAACATGATTTTTGTCATAAAATCAATAAATATAATGAGCCTAGTTTACTTACAAAAAACTCAAGCAACGTGTTTGAGAGAGAAAAATCATTACCAATTATAACACTATGAGGGAATATAAATCTTACAGAAAGATGAATATTCAAACTATATTAAATGAAAAGGCATTCTATAAAACATAATTCCATATTTTAAAATATATAGAGAGAAGGTTAGTATCCAGGAAATATACAACCCTACAACACCAACATAACCTGAATGTAAAATATAGCTGCCATGAAAATAGTACAACAGATCAAGAAACCACTAGAAAGTAACTGTAGTGGTACGCAACTATAATCCCATCACCAGGAAAGCTGTATGCACGGATTCTCAGAGATGGATCAAGACAAAAAAGCTACATGTGCTGTGGGAGACCCGCTCCCACTTTTACCCTAGGGTACTCTTGAGGAGGGAGAAGTAAGAAATATTTAGATAGAAATATAGAGGGGAGAGAGGTAGAAACACATGATAGCTTGGGAGGGCCTAGATCCTTATCCACCTGCCCCTTCTGTCTCTTCTAAAGGGCTTTTTTTTTTAAAAGAATACCAAGGTGTGGAGCAAAAGACCTCCCCCAACACAGCCAAGTTCAGACCCTTCCAAACACCTGGTAACCACACATGGTCAAGCAATCCTCTAATGCAGCTCTGCTGGGTAAAGCAAGCTCAGATGTCACTAGGAAACCTTTGTGGGCTTCCACAATGTGCTGAGCTGGAGATGCAGAGCTATCTAAGACCTCTGGAGGTTGGATGATTCTAACACCAATCTCTAATGTCTGACAGGGACCTGCAAGATTTGATGTTTCCAGTGATGCTGTGGTGCAAGCATCCCTCCTTATGTCCCTACTCCTTTATGGAATGGGAATGTTTACTGTGTGGTATTACATGGAGTTGTGAAACTTGGTTTTTTATTTTATATCAGTTCACTGAGAAGAGACTTCCTTGAGTCTCAGAAGAGATTCTCAACTTTTAAATGATGTGAATACTGTTTGAATAAAAAGATGAGGACATGACTACTCCTAAGTATAGTGGAGGAGAAGGCTTACTGTAGATATTAGGGAGAAAACAGCCAGAGGCATCTTGAAGGATCCAGACTGAACTAGGCCATGAGAGAGGTGAGGGGTGTAGTGGAAATCTGTTCTATGAAGCACTGCCCCTAGAGATGTAGAGCAAGTAACTGTCCTACCTACCCATGACCTTAAAGTACCTGCCCCTGGGACATGGCCTCAGGGCTACCCTTAAGACCTGAGCTGAAATTACAAAGCTTTCTTCACTCTCTCTCATGGGCTTGAATGCTAGGAGAGACTCAGGCAGAAGAATAGTATGGGACTGTACCTCAGCCATCCAGTCCCCTACAATAAATCTCCTGTTCTGTAGTGAGTCCTGTTTCCTAATAAATTCCTTTACCCTTTAAGCAGATTGCGTGGATTTCTCATAATGGGGGTGGGGGAGGGTAAGCAAGAGAGGAAGAGAGAAGAAATAGCAGCCAAGCGGCCAGGAACAAGCCAGGAGACCAAGAAAACCAAGAGCACCAAGAGGGCATGGATCAGTGGATGGGAAGCAGAAGCCCAGCCTGTAGCTTGAGTTTTCCTGCTTTGCCCACAGTCAGGACAAATCTCTCTCACCCGCCAGTCCCACAGCTGCTCAGACTCAACCAAGTAAACACAGAGACTTATATTGCTTACAAACTGTATGGCCGTGGCAGGCTTCTTGCTAACTGTTCTTATAGCTTAAATCAATCCATTTCTATAAATCTATACCTTGCCACGTGGCTCGTGGCGTACCGGCATCTTCACATGCTGCTTGTCATGGTGGCAGCTGGCAGTGACTCTCCCACTCAGCCTTCCACTTCCCAGAA
Source organism: Peromyscus eremicus (assembly GCF_949786415.1). Classification (NCBI taxonomy): domain Eukaryota; kingdom Metazoa; phylum Chordata; class Mammalia; order Rodentia; family Cricetidae; genus Peromyscus; species Peromyscus eremicus. The sequence continues at coordinate 56,410,056 of NC_081436.1, forward strand.
TTCTCCTCTCTCCTTGTCCTGCCTATACTTCCTGCCTGGCCACTGGTCAATCAGTGTTTTATTTATACAGAACGATATCCACAGCACCAGCCCATGGGACAGAGAGGTCTAGGGTAGAGAGCAGGGTGAGAAGTGCTTAGAGGAGCCACAGATACTGAGTGAGACTTGGACCGGGTTTCCTTGAGATCTACCATTCCAGCCTTTTAGTTGATAAGGAGCAACATAATCTCTTCTATAAATACTTCCTGCTGAAGTTGGGGTGTCATTGTTGGGGGCTGGAATGATGGCCAAAGAACAGGAATGGAGACCTACTGGCTGGGGGACATCTGTTTCTATCACTGCTCAGGTTCTGCAGGACCACCTGTGGCCAGGAAACTACAGGCTGCTTTGGGGCCATTTGGTACTTTGGAGGCAATTTTGGAGCAGTCTACAGTTGATTGGAAACCTAATACTGTTAATGACCTTGGGGACTTTGGAAATTGGAATGAATACATTTGACATGAGTTGGCCATTAGCCTGGCAGGAGGCAGGCAGAGATAGAAATGTTGTGATTTGAATGTGAACCCTCAACCCTAAAATTGTAGAATCTCTTTTGAGACTCAAAACAGTCTCTTTGCAGTGAGCTTCTTTAAAATCCCAAACCAAGTTTCATGACTCCAACATGTAATATACCACATAGTAAACACACCCATGCCATAAAGGAGTAGAGGCATAGGGAGGGATTGCACCAAAGCATGACTGGAAACTCAAAATCTTGGAGGTCCCTGTCAGGCATTAGGGACAGGTGATGGAATAACTATTTTACATTCAGGTTATTGTGTTGTTATTGGGTTGTATGTTTCCTGGATATTAACCTCAAAGATATAGAGGCCCATGTGTTTGAACACCTGGTCCCCAATGGTAGTGGCATGTGGGAAGGCTGTGGAAGCCTTAGGAGATAGAAGCGCATCACTGATGGTGGGACTTGAGTTTAACAGCCTGGCCCTGCCCCCACTTCTTGTTCATTCTCTGCTTACTGACTGCTGATGCGATGTGACCAGCCAGTCTCCAGCTCCTGCCACCATGCTTTCTCCTCCATGATGGACGGTATTACCTGGAACTGTGAGTCAAGACAAATCTCTCCTTCCCTAAACTGATTTGGTCAGGTATTTTAGCACATCAAGGAAAGTAAACAGTGAGATTGTGAGTTTGAGAGTAGCTTAGGCTGCATATGAGGCCTTGTCTAAAATGTCATTTAATTAAAGTAAATTAAAAATAGAACTACCATACAAGCTAACCCTCCTGCTTTGGGTTATACGCTTCCAAGAGTTGTCAGCTGGATCTTTAAGAGCTATTTGCACACACGTGTTTGCTGAAGCATTATTACAACAGTGAAAGGTGGAAGCATGCTTAACATGCATAAAGCCTTGGGTTCAACCTCCAGCATAGAAAAATATGTAGAAACAGTCCATTGGTCATTGACAGATGAATGGATCAACAAAACGTCGTATATACATACAACTGAATATTATTCAGTCTTTAAAAGAAATTCTGGCACATGTTATAATATGATGAATCTTGAGGACAGTACTCTAATTGAAACAAGCCAGCCACAGAAACCAAAGACAAATGACAAATGATTTTACTTAGATGAAATATCTAAAGTAGTCAAATCCACAGCATCATAAAGTAGAATGATGGTTGACTGTGGAGGAGGAGAGATGGGACATGTTATCTAATAGGTATAGAGTTTCGATTCTGTAAAGTGTGCAAAGCTCTGGAAATCTGCTACATAATAGTTTGAATATAGGATACTCTACTGAACTATACACTTTAAATGATTTTTTAAAACTTGTAAACTTTATATATATATATATATTATAAAACTTGTAAACTTTATATATATATATGCATATATATATATGAACCACAATAAAGCTGTTGAAAAATATTTTCTTATCTGTGAGTTTACCAAGTAATTAAGAAATTTCCAAGCCAGACTTCCTAACTGTGCTGTCTTCTAGTTTTGTGACCTTAGACATGTTATGTAAATCTATTCATCAGTCTTTTCCTCTGGAAAATAGAGTTTCTAGTGGTATTGTCTAGTTGAGCTAATATTCAAACAGCAAGGTTTAGTTATTGCTCTAAATAAATGAAATGTCTGCTCAGTCTCACTACTGATGAATCTTTTCACATGTATGGAGCGAAATTGACCTGTAAATAGCTGTTCCACCAAAGATTTTAATTGTTTTATTCAAAGTTTATTTTTATTATGCATATTTATAGTTTTGATGATAAAAGTAATAGGGACTTTTAAATGTATATGAAGCAAGTCAGACACAGAGTTTTGGTAATGCTAAAGTTTTGAGTAAATGTAGGCCATTCATTATATTTCAGAAGCCCTAATGTTATTAACCTTAGTGTTGAAAAAGAAAAATACTATTATGTGTATATAAGAAAAATAGTTTATAATAATAATTTGAAACTGTTTTATGAAAATTATGGCTTGTAAGCCCCTGAAATTTTTATAGCAATTTAATTCATTATTGGAAACATTTCATATATAGTGCAAATATATGTAGTTATGGAATAGGCTAGGTGACAATAATAACACACATTAGATGCAAGACTGCAGAAGTATTTCCTATAGCTGCATTATTGGCCCATTATGTCTGCAACACTGCAAAGAGCTGCAGTGGATTTGGTGTTGGTCCTGCTATTCCCCCCTGGAAAGAATCAGATCTGGCCTGCTCTATCTCTCATTACTGCGATGACGGCTGTATCCAGATGCCGAACACTCAAGGGGCACCCCAACGCGGTGTTAAAGACTCTGAAGGAACACTTCATCCCCCAAGAATGTAACATTCCAAAAGAAAACAGCCCTCCTTCTGACACTAGTAAAATTGTGAAGGTGTGTGATAAATCAGAGATCAAAATAAAAGGCCAGAAATTTTTAAAGGTGTATTGCCCCTCACAGGGAGTTTCTGCTTTTCTCCTTCCAATACATAAAGTCACACATAACTGTAATAACAATGCTTATGGATACATGAGCAGAAACAATGATAAAGTGTTTAAACATAAATCATGAAATTTCTATAATGCCCTTAAGAAAGGCATCCTGTTCCTTCCTTCTTTTCTCCCTCTCTCCTTCCTTCATCCTCACTCTCTCCCTCCCTCCCTGCCTCCTTCTTTCCTTCCTTCCTTTCCTTTTGCTGGTGCTCAGGAACAAACCTAGGGAGCTTACACCTAGTTTACCACTAAGCTATGTCCCCAGCTCCAACAAAGCTACCCTAACTGAGAGCCAAGAAATAAATAGCTAGAGATATATCTACCTAAGGATCACATTCTGAAATGGGCAGAAATACTTCCTCCTTTGTACAATGGTTTCTCCTACTTTCTTTTTCTACTGTTTTTCTTCTTCCTTTCCTCTTTACAGAATTTTTTTGTGTCTTCCTATTCACAAAATGTAGACTATAGCATTTGATGGTTCCATTTGCCTGAATCAACTTTCTAAAGAAATGAAAAAAAAAACTAAAGAAAAACAAAAACCAAATTTTATTTTATATGAAAGATTAAATAGCAGCCAAATAGATTTGCCTATCATCTATTTTTCCCACCAAATGGTCAGACTAATTTAACCAAAAGTATGCCAAAGGTGCTTTCTAAAATGCCCATGTCCAAGTTTGCTAAAAAAAAAAAGTGAAATAGTATAATTCATTATAATATATATGTATATATATGATGCCTATCAGTGTAAATTAAAATATACTAAATACATGTACTTATTTATGTAATTCCTAACATTTTTCTTTTTACTTAAAATAACACATGTGTATATGTATGTGTACTTGTATGTGTGAGCATATGCTACACGCAGATGCTCATGGAGGCCAGGAGAGAACATTAGATCCCCTGAAACTGAAATTACAGGTGGTGGAGAGGTGCCTGATGTAGAGGCAGGAATTGAACCTGGATCCTCTGCAAGAGTGCCAAGTGTTCTTAACTGCTGAGTCATCTCTCCAGCCCCTTCTCTTTGCTTTTCAATGAGGTAGAAATAACATAAAGTAAACACACGTGTGTCTTTCTTTGCTTGTTGTTTGACACTGACCTCCCTGCATAGCACAGACTGACCTTAAACTGGCTATCCTCCTGGCTCAGCCTCTTGAATGCTTGGTCAACAGAGGTTTGCCACCTCATCTAGACCTAAGTAAATATATTGATGATTATTTACAGATTTGTAACCACCAAACGGATTGCAATACAGTGAACCACCATGTGAGAGATTCCCTTGAGTGGTTGTTTAAAATGTGGACTCCTAGTCTGCATTCTGAGATTCAATAGTGAGTATGGGGTATAACTTAATATCCTTATTACTTAAGCACCTCTATGAAGAGAATCTCTGCCATAAAAATGCCTAATTTGACTCATGGCTCCAGAAGTCCATTAATCTCCAATTTAAAAATAATATTAGTAAATCTAGGTACTTTCCCACTGAGCACTGATATATATGATACTTAATATTTTTGCATAATTTTGTATTGTATGGTTATTTTTTATTTCTCTGAGCCAAAGTCTCACAAATAAAGTTTCCAACGATCCATGGAAAATACAAATTGAAATGACCATAGTAAGTTACATGTATGTCAAATGTATCTTAAAGTACTGACATTTATTTTGAGATTATATTTATTCCATAATTCCATAGAATTGGAATAATTCTATCAGGAAAAATTAATTTTAATTATAAAGTTAAAGACCTTCAATGCAATTCAAATTTTTAATGTTCTAACCTTTAAGTCTGGTCCTGAAATGGGAACTGACATCATTGGTGGAAGTATAGTGCCACAGGTATATTACTTAAACCAAAGGCCTATGTTTTTCTCATGGTGTAAAACAAATTTGAATGTGCATCTTCTTACTACTCCAAAAAGGAACATGAACTGCTTTTCTCACCTTCTACTTTTCTGTCCTGAAACCTTACAAAAAATGAAAAAAAAAAAAATCAAATCAAACCTACCAAACTACTTCTAATATTTATTCTTTCTAGTTTTTGTCTATATGTAAGTTTCAAAAGTCAGAAATGAAATACAATTACAATACCATGTGATATTTTTCTTTAATATTTTCTAATGGTGTTAAAACACTTTTCAAGATAATTTTGCTTATATGTTACAGATGTATTATACTTTATTATAACCTACTGTAAATTTAGGCATAGGGGTTATTTCCACTTCACAAGTGCAAATAACACTATGCGCTAGTTGAAAAATATAACTCATGGGAAGACAAATTTATTTTGGCTCACAGGTCAGTCCATAATGGACAGGGAAGTTATGGGAGAATTCATGTTGGGTCTACAAGGCAAAGACTCACTACATCTTGGAGGACCAAGATACAGAGACTGGGATTGGAAGTAGGGTGGGGTGCTAACCCTCAGGGCCTGCCCCTAGGAGCCCACAGCTGCCACCTAGACACAGCTTTCCAAAACAGTGCCGTCACCTGGGGACCATGTGTTCAAACACACCAGCCTATTGGGGTCAATTCACAAGCAAGCCATAAGATATCACAATGAATAATTTTGTGTACATTTTTTATAATATTTTTATTTTATAATTGACTTAATTTCACATATCAGCCATGGATTCCCCCATCCTCCCTCCTCCCAACCGCCAGCCCTCCCCCCCAACCCACCCACCCCCATTCCCACCTCCTCCAAGGCAAGGTCTCCTCTGGGGAGTCAGCCCAGCCTGGGAGATTCAGCTGAGGCAGGTCCAGTCCCCTCCTCCCTATACCAAGGCTGAGCAAAGTGTCCCAGCATAGGCCCCAGGCTCCAAAAAGCCAGCCCATACACCAAGGACAGGTCCTCACTCCACTGCCTGGGGGCCTCCCAAACAGTTCAAGCTAATCAATTGTCTGACTTAGCCAGGGGCCTGGTCCAGTTCCATGGGGGCTCCTCTGCCATTGGTTCACAGTTCATGTGTTTCCACTAGTTTGGCTATTTGTCTCTGTGCTTTTTCCAATCATGGTCTCAATATCTCTCGCTCATACAGTCCCTCCTCTCTCTTGCCGATTGGGCTCCCAGAGCTCCACCTGGGGCTTGGCCGTGGATCTCTGCATCTGCTTCCATCAGACACTGGATGAGAGTTCTATCATGACAGCCAGGGTGTTTGTGATAGTTTGGATCTTAAATGTCGCCCAGTGACCCATAGATTAAAGGTTTAATAATCATCCTGTGGCTCCATTGAGAGGTGGCAGAACCTTGAGGAGATTGGACCTTGCAAAGGGAAATTAAGCCAATAGGAGCATATCCTTGAGGAGGATTGTGAAGCCTGGCACATTTCCCTTTCCCTCTCTGTCTCCTTGTCTCCCTGCTTCCCTGCCTGTCTCTGTCTCTCTCCCTCACCACCCCACCCCCACCTTCCTGCAAGCAGCTCTGTTCTATCATGTGCTCCTTACCATCATGTCTACCCTTACCCCAGGACTCACGCTGTCTTCCCTCCTTTTAAGCTGTTTATTTCAAATAGTTTGTCATAGTGATAGAAAGTTGACTAATACAATATAATCTTGAATTCTAGTTTTTAATTAGTCAGGGTTCTCTAGAGAAACAGAACCAGTATAATTTATACGGTTTATCAGTTTGGTTCATATGATTGGAAATCACCTGGTCCAACACAGCCATCTCCATGGGATGGATCCAGAAAAGTAAGCATGCTGGTTCACCCACAAGGGTGAAGCAGAAAGATTGATACAAGTTTCAGGCCACCTTGGGCTCCAGTGAGAGGCTCTGCATCAAGAAAAAGAAAAAGAAATTAAAATAAAAGAAATATTAATAAAATAAGAAGAGGAAGACTGGAGAAATAGCTCAGTGGTTAAGAACATGGACTGCTCTTCCAGAGGACCCAGGTTCAATTCCTAGCACCCACACAGCAGCTTACAACTGTCTGTAACTCCAATTCCAGGGGACCTGATGCCCTCACACAAACATGCACACAGGGAAAACACCAACGCGCATAAAACAAAAAATAAATAAATAAATGAATGAATGAATAAATAAATAAATAAATCACATTTTAAAAAAATAAGCAAAAGAGAGAAACACTACTAGGGTAAGTGAACTGGGAGATGTCTCATTCTGGAAACTGTTTGCTATACAAGCATAAGGACCCAAGTTTGGATTTCCAGAACCTATACTTAATAAAGAAACAAAAATCAAAAACAAAAAAAAAAGCTGGGCCTAGTAGAACAAATCTGTAATCCCAGTGCTGGGCAAGAGGAACCCTGGGTCTTGTTGGCCAGCTAGTATTCTGGAATCAACAAGCTCTGTCTCAAAAAAAATTAATTCTATAAAAAAAATCTATTTTCAGTAAAAGAAAAATAAGGGAAAAAAGACAAAAACAGTGGAAGAACAATTGAGAAAGACATCAGACCTCTACACTGACGTATCTCTGAGCTAGACACACACACACACACACACACACACACACACACACACACACACACACAAGTGAGTTTGGCCTGGTAAGAGGGGATGAGGTTGAAGAGACAGGGGAACAGGGTGATGGGAAAGAGCTAGTTGAATCTTTTGAGGAGTTTAGCAGAATCAAGAGCAAAAGGAAGAACAAGCCCTTCCAGGTCCACTTAAGGATTTTCAGATTTCATGCCAAGAACAATAAAGGCCATTGACGGTTTAAGCTGAGGGAACTCAAGGTTTCATTGTCAAAGTGTTATTTTGTTAGTTGTTCTATAGATAATCGAGCAGATACAGGAATATGCCTAAAACACATTTTTCCATTGCTGCAGGTGAGAGACAAGTTGTATATTAGGTAGGCTTCAAAGGTGTGGTGGTATTGTGTTCCCCAAAATATTGTGCACCCTAATAAACTTATCTGGGGTCAGAGAAGAGAACAGCCACTAGATACAGAGGCTAGAAAATGGTGGCACACACACCTTTAATTCTAGCATTCCAGAGGCAGAGATCTGCCTGGATCTCTGTGTGTTCAAGGATACAGCCAAGCCTGGTGACTCACGCTTTTCATCCCAGGGAGTGATGGCAGAAAGCAGAAAGGTATATAAGGCGTGAAGACCAGGAACTAGAAGCATTTAGCTGGTTAAGCTTTTAGGTTTTGAGCAGCACAGTTCAGCTGAGATCCATTCTGAATGAGGACTCAAAGGCTTCCAGTCTGAGGAAACAGGATCAGCTAAGGAATGGGCAAGGTGAGGTGGCTGTAGCTTGTTCTGTCTCTCTGATCTTTCAGTGTTCACCCCAGTACCTGGCTCCAGGTTTGTTTTTGTCAATATGAACTTTTAAGGTTCGTGCTACACAAAGGTGCAGCCAGGGCCTAAGGAGAAGGCTCAGTGGGTGAAGTGTCTGCTACACAAACATGAGGACTGGGGTCCAAAGCTCTCGCACCCCGTCAAAAAGGCATTGGTAGTGGTGCTCACCTACAACCTCAGCACTGGAGCGGTGAAGGGATAAAGATCCCAGAAGCCTGGCTGGCTAGCCAGGCTCTACAAATGGTGGCCTCTGGGGTCAGTGAGAGATGCTACCTCAAAGTAAATAGAAGGCAGAAAATGACAGAGGAAGACACCCATCACTGACCTCTGGCCTCTACAAGTGCATCATGAGTGCACATATAGACACACAGGAATCAACACACACACACACACACACACACACACACACACACACACACACACACACCTCCCCTAACAAATATCAAGATAAAATTAAGTACAAAATGTTGTGGGAGTCATGGCCTTGGGCTATAGGGCCCAAAGGAGGGGTGTTCCCTGCCATTGTATGTGACCTGTTAAAAGGAGAGGGGGAGCGATCACATGGCCCTTCTCAATACTCCTGCCTGTGAGGTGGATTTGCTCCTAGTCAGATCAGGGGATGACTTCAGTTGTCTACTCTATTCTGTATTTGTGAGTGTACTTCCTCAATTTACCTTAATAAATTTCCCTAATACTTCTTAAAAAAAAAAAAGTTATGGGAGTCTTAGAGATGGGCACTTAATTCTGGGAATTTCAAGAGTCAACCAGAGAAAGGAAAAGAAGAATAGAATACCAGGCAGATAAAAAGTGCTAAGGTTGGGAAGCATGCTGGATACCTGTCTGACACACACAGGTACAATTAGTACACAGAGTTTGAAGGCAAAAAGGAAGGAGATCAGACCAGAGGAGAAAGGTCCCAGTCACCAGGTGTCTTATAAGCCCTGCCATGGGGGTTAGGGTTTGTTCCAAGGACTAACAAGTGATGGAGTAATGTTTGTACATTAGATGATCTATATTAGGAGGGAAGCAGATAGGTAAAGCAGAACACAGCTGACTAGGTTAGCAGAGAAGCAGGCGGCTAAGTAGGAGGTAGTAATAGAGATACAAAATACAAAAAAAAATGTGCACTTGACACATATTTAGGACAACTCTTTAATGAACATGTCTGGAATGTACTATATATGACTAGTCCCAAAACTTGTTTCATCTTCAAATGCAGTTGATGGTGACTGGCAGTGAGCAGGAGTCAGCATGCACCAGCTCAGGCTATCAATTTTAGAATTCTGAGAGTTGGTCCCTAAATTGTTTGAGGTAGTCTATCTGTTAATTTGCAAATTGCTAAAATTTATCTACAATTGAGAGAGAACATGAGATAGAGATCCAAATCACTTCTCATTTACATCAAAGCAAAGAGGTCCCCCAAATTCAAGCTGATGAGGGCACCCCCTTAACAGTGACAGACTGACTGACTGGGTCTGTGTGGAAAGCAACCAGCAGGTGGAAGTCCCGCTGAAGCCTATACCTGGATGGCACAGGCACCCAGAGGTGAGTGTGGCTGTAATGGGTGCTTGGGTGGTCGGGTTTGTGTACCGGACCCAGCACTCAGTTCCCATGACAGCAGGCACTCTCTGCACTTATTCAGGGCAGCTCCCCAGCCAACAGGAGTGCAGACATGAGATTAGTCAAGCTGCCCTGTGACTCCAGGATCTGCTAGGATCTGACACTTGATCCCACACTGAGGAGGAGAGGCTGCTGGGTGGAAGGAGAGTGGGAGCAATGCCATCAGTACGGGGACAAGTGGTGTCAAAGGAAAGAAAGGTTGCCACAGGCCTGGGAATAGGGGTGGAGCAGGTCGAGGATATCACAGACACAGTCCACCAAGTGGTTTAAACCACTCCATAAAACAACATCAGAGAGAGCTTATTGCAGTCTAAAAGATTTCCTTTGCTTTGTATCACTGTAAAAAATCAGGACAAAGTAATTGCCCAGGAGCAAGCTTACATCTCTACAAAGGAAACAAGCAACAGAGGTGTACCCACAAAAAGGAATAAACACACTATGACCTGAGCTACAGGAACAAGCCTAAAAGCATGACATGTTTCCTGATATGGAAGAAGATGACTCAAAATAGAAAAACACAGCTTTGAGGTGAAAGAACTCAATGCAGAGAAATAACACATTTCAGGAACATAGTAGCAGATAAGTGCTATTGGTTTTTGCTCTTTTGAGGGGCCCACCACACAGCTCCCAAATAAATCACACATGGAGGTTTATTCTTAAATATAAGTGTCTGGCCTTTTCTTGGCTTGTTGCTAGCCAGCTTTACTTAAATCATCTCACTTAGTTTTTGCCTTTGAGCTTTTACTTTTCTCTATTTCTATAATTTTACTTTCACTCTAACTCCATGGCTCGCTGTGGAGCTGGGTGGCTGACCCAGAAGTCCTCCTCCTTCCTCTCTTGTTCCTTTATCTTTTCCTCCAAGATTTCTCCTTTTATACCTTCTCTCTGCTTGCCATCCCTGCCTATCCTTGCTATTGATCGTTCAGCTCTTTAGACCATCAGACGTGTTAGACAGGCACAGTAACACAGCTCCACAGAGTTAAACAAATGCAACATAAACAAAAGTAACATACCTTAAAATAATATTCTCCAAGAGATAGCACAATAGACTATGCCAAAAAAAAAAAAAAAAAAAAAAAAAACAGGGAATGGTCACTTTAAAAGTTTATAATGAGATTATTTGGAAGAACAAGAAGAGAAGAGAGGAGCTAAACAAGTTAGTACACATATCATTCCCAGCAGCAGCAGGCTGTGAGCCCTGCTTTCTGCCTATTGCTACCTCGTAATGTTCCCTAAGACAACTTTTGTGTTTGGCCTGACTTAGACAATGGCAGGTGCAGGATACTTCTGTTAAACACAGAGCCTTACTTCTTCCTGACAGCTCGTCTATCCTCTGCCTCCTCCACTCAAGGAAGCCATCAAGACAAGAATGCTGTGACCTAGTTCACACCCTTGCCTGCCATGCAGTAAATCTCCATCGAACCTGAAGACAGTGCAAGGAGAGGTCTCCCTTTCAGAGAACAAGTACCAGAACTCAAGGCATTTGTTGCTTTTGACTTTTCCCCCCATAGTTCTCATTCTTTTCTACCCACTGACTCTAGGAATGTACTAGTCTTTATGTCATTTAAGGGATCTTCAGGGCACAAATATGCTTATTCAAACTAAATCACTTAATAATTAACTTGACAGATAGCTATGGTAACAAATAAGCATTGTGTAGTAATGAGCAAGGCCACAGATTAATTACCTGTCTTTTCAGAATTACTATATTACTCAGGGTTCTCTCCATATTTGCATGTCTACAGGAGATTTATTATAGTGTAACACAGGCTGTGGTCCAGATACTGCAACTATGGCTGTCTCCCATAACAGAAAGGCCAAGTACCCAATAGTTGTTCAGTCCACAGACTAAATGTCTCATCAGTCACAGTCTGATGCTGGAGTCCCAGAGGATTCCGAGAGAGCTACTTCAGTAACAGGATAGATGAACTGGCCAGCAAAAGTGAGGGCAACCAGGCAAAAAGCAAAAACTTCCTTGTTCAATGTCCTTTTGTTTAGACTGACACCAGAAGGTGTGGCCCAGATTTAAGGTGTTTCTTCTGACCTCAACTGATCCAATCAAGAAAATTCCTCACAGGTGTTCCCAGTTACTTGGGTTTTAGTTGATTCCAGATGTAGCCAAGTTGACAATAAAGATTAGCCATCCCAATTACCTTGAACCAAACTCGGTAACCATATAAAAAAGAAGCTAAAGGACACCTCCCTTAATAGGTGTAGCTAAAGTTTTCCTGACTGGCCTACAGTCAGGACAAATCTCTATCACCTGCCAGTCCCACAGCCTCAGACCCGACCAAGTAAACACAGAGACTTATATTGGTTACAAACTGTATGGCCGTGGCAGGCTTCTTGCTAACTATTGTTACAGCTTAAATTAATCCATTTCTATAAATCTATACCTTGCCACGTGGCTTGTGGCTTATCGGCATCTTCACAAGCTGTTTGTCATCGTGGCGGCTGGCAGTGTCTCTCTGACCCAGCCTTCCACTTCCCAGCTTTATTCTCCTCCTTGTTTCGCCTACACTTCCTGCCTAGCCAATGGCCAATCAGTGTTTTATTTATTGACTAATTAGCAACACATTTGCCATGCAGAGCATCCCACAACAAATAGGCATGTCAAGGAAGACTTCTCTAGCCATGCATGGAGCCTCACGTTGTCAACTTATTTTGGTGTAGTAATAAGAAGCTCAGGAACTGTACTGTTCGTCTTTGGAAACACCTACAGGCCTCCCTCCACAGGTACATGGAATATAGACAGAAAAATATACTTCATTCCTGACCTAGTAGAACTAGAAATACTGGCTCCAGAAGTACCATATTCTTCCCGTATCTAAGTTAATCTATCACAGTGGTCAGGCAGGCAGTATTTATTTGTTCTGTTGGAAGCTTTCAAGATAAGTAACACAGACATAGAATATTTTATAAAAGACACAGAGAAATAGAAATACTTAACAGATAAAGAGGTATTCTGAATTGATTAGTGTTTATTTAGATTATCACATCTTAAAGACTCATCACAAATCTGTGATTCCTCTGAGATACCCCAAAGTAGTGTGGACTGCTACTTTCCTCCCAAATAATTGAGCAGTTACATTTCAGGTCTACTGTTGGGGACAGATGAGGAAGAACAGTGACAGTTCCATGTCTTTACATCCTTCTAGTTACATGCTAGAGGGCCACAGAACTTGAATTAGCTGTCAATTCTAGCTTTATATGAGGTGATTAGTGAAGATAATGGGTTAAAGTCCTCCAAAGGGGCCTTTTCTCTGTGTGATTCTTCAGCGAAGATGACAGCAGGACTGAGTGAGGCTTCTGGAAATTCTCACACAGGCATTGGGTGTAATCAGTACATGGGGAGTTCAAAAAGCTCTCTCCGGAGCAAGAGAATGAGGTCAAGAAAAAGTCATCTTCCAAAGACAATTCAAGAAACAGCACGTACTTTGCCATAAGAACCCAACAAATGAAACATACATGTTAGCTGTGTATATACTTTCACTCTAGTCAAATGAGAATGTGATAATGCATTCTCATAGATATCATTGCTTATACTACTGCAGTGTAGTTCTTGCTTTATATACCTGTCCTTCTGCCCTGCTGTGAATTCTTTTTTCAAGGAAACAGTATTTCAGTAGGTTTTCCTCTATGAGTCTAGCAAGCAGTATCCGACACTGACTAAGAACTAAAAATGCATTGACAAAATGAAATGCAAATATAACTAAAGAAGGCAGATGTACCAAAATGCAATAGCCATCTTCAGGTAGTACATAAAAGGGTAGTCTGGTTAAGGTAGTATCATTGCTATTTAGAAATATATAAAAGATACATTGATTGTTAACAAACATTCTGATTGTTAAAATTGTGTCCATAGTAGATATTCATTAGAGAAGATAAAATACAGATATTCTTTTAAGACCACATAGTTCTGGATACTTGATCTTTACATACCTTCATTCTTTTCTAGAACATTTATTATTTGTTATGCACAAGGTACTGAGATAGGAACTAGAATTATATTATCAGATAGTTGTCATATTCAAATTTGTCAAGTGTGATAGTTTGAATGTAATTAGCCCATGCAAGCTCATAGGAAATGGCACAATTAGGAGGTGTGTTGGAATAAGTGTGGCCTCCTTGCAGGAACTGTGTCACTGTGGGAGAGCAGGCTTTGAAGTCCCCTATGTTCAATCTATGCTCAGTGACACAGTTCATTTCCTGCTGCCTGCAGATCAAGATGTAGAACTCTCAGCTCATTCTCCAGCACCATGTCGGCCTGTTGTGGGGGTCCCTGAACCTAAGTCCATGTTCAGGGCACCATCTGTGGGAGCCTAGCTCATACCTTTTAAAGGGTTCCTATCAGGAGGAGAGAAGAATAAGGAACTTTTAGATAGAAAGATAGCAAAGAGTATTTAGGTGGTCAGCCCATTGTCATGAAATGGTTGTTGCACCTCTCTAGACATTGAAAACTTTTGCAATCAAGAATGAAACAGGCCAGGCGGTGGTGGCACACGCCTTTAATCAGGAGGCAGAGGCAGGCAGATCTCTGAGTTTGAAGCCAGCCTGGTCTACAGAGTGAGTTCCAGGAAAAGGCGCAAAGCTACACAGAGAAAAACCTGTCTCAAAAAACCAAAAAAAAAAAAAGAAAGAAAGAAAGAAAAAGAAAAAAGAACAAAAGAAAGAAAGATAGTAAAGAGGAGACAGACAGAAACACAGGATAGCTTTGGGAGGACCTGAATCAAAATCCACCAGCTCCTTCTGTCTCTTCAAAAGGGCTTTTTATAACAATGCCAAGGGGTGAGGCAAAAGACCTCCCACTTGCTAGATCAAAGCATACTGTACAGCCAAGTGCAGATCCTTCCAAACACCTGGTAACCACACCATAATCAAATCATCCCCTTATGTAGTTCTGATGAGTAAAGCAAGCTCAGATTCTTGGACCCTGAGTAAGTGCTCACTAGGAAACCTCTGTGGGTCTCTACATTTTATATGCTGCCATGTCCCACCATGAAGATAAGGGACTAAACCTCTGAAAATGTAAGCCACCCCAATTAAATGTTTTCCTTTATAAAAGTTGCTGTGGTCATGGTGTCTCTTCACAGCAATAGAAACCCTAACTAAGACAGAAGTTGGTACCAGAAGTGGGTTATTGCTGTGAGAGACCTGACCATGTTTTTGTTTGGACGAATTTGGCCTTTGGTACTTTGGGTTAGGAAAGCAGTAGAACACTTTAAGCACCAATTAATGGACTATTGTAGTAGAATCATGAAAGATTTGAACTGTGAAGGTCCAGCTCAAAAAGTTTCAGAGGAGATGATTTTGATACATTGCCTAGAGATCGTTCTTATTATATTTTGGTGAAGAATGTGGCTGCTTTTTGCCTTTGTCCAAAGAGTCTGCCTAAGGCTGAAGTGAAGAGATTGGGATTAACTCTGTTGGCAAAAGAAATTTCAAAACAGCTAGTATTGATTTTGTCATGTGGTTATTAGTATTAACTCTAGTGAAGGTTTATGATGAAAAGGAGCAAACTGAGCAAGGAAAAATACAATATGTACAATCTGAGGAGAAAAAGAGAACCAGGAAGAGGAACAGAGCTAAGTCCTATTTCCAAGGAGATAGACAGATTAAGAAATAGAATAAAGGGAGTGGTAACCTCAGGGCAAGATCCTACCCAGCTCAATTTCCAATTTATGAAAAGAGATTAGAACCACACCTTTAATCCCAGCACTTCAGAAGCAGAGGCAGGAAGATCTCTGAGTTTGAGGCCAACCTGGTCTACAGATTCAGTTTCAGGACAAGCAAGCTTAGGAAACCATCAAAAACAGAAAGCTGGTGAAGACATCATTGAATGAGGGGGCCATGTTGCTGTCCCAGTAAGCAGCAGAACTTGGCAACTTTGGCCATGTCGTTCTGGCTTTAGAGCCAAAGCTAGAAGAAAGGGGTTATAGCCCTCTATGACCAAGGAAAGTTGTTGAGGTTAGGCATATGTTGGAGTGTCCCTGAATGGAAGTCTAGAGAAGCCATTGTGTAAAACTGTGAAGGTGAAGCCTGGATTGCCTTGGAGACCCTAAGATGTTAGAGATGCCAGAGTCATGGGATACTTGTCAAGGAAAGCTGCTAACAGGTAGTAGAACAAGACCAAGAGAAAGAAGCGTGTTGTAATCAACAAAGCTGAATGGAGTTGAAGATCTGAAGAGTGGTTTGACATCAGACATGGAGATGCAGAGTTTAGAGTGTGCCCAGCTGCATTTTGGTCTTGCTTCAGTCCAATATTCCCTCACTCCCTTCCCTATGTTTTGGAATAGTAATGTATATCTTGTGCCATTATGTATTGGAAGTATGTGATCTGTTTTTTGGTTTTGATTTTATAGGGTTTTACAGTTAAGAGATTGCATGAATCTCAGAAGAGACTTTGAACTTTGGACTTTTAAACATTATTGAGACTGTGATAGACCATGAGGAATTTTGAAGATGGATTAATAAATTTTGCATTATGATATGGTTATAAGCTCATGGGGGCCTGATAGTGGAATGTACCAGTTTAAATGTAATTGATCCCCATAAGCTCATAGAGAATGGCACTATTAGGAGATGTGGCTTTGTTAATGTATGTATGGCCTTGTTAGAGGAAGTATGCCACTGTGGGGGTGGGCTTTGAGGTCTCCTATGCTCAAGCTATACAGTGACACACTTCCTGTTGTCTGTAGATTGACATGTAACTCTCTGCTTCTTCTCCAGCACCATGTCTGCCTGTGTTCCACCATGTCCTTCCATGATGATAATGGCCTAAACTTCTGAAACTGTAAAGCACCCCAAATAAATGTTTTCTTTTATAAGAGTTGTGGTCATGGTGTCTCTTCACAGCAATAGAAACCCTAACTAAGATAACAAGGTTTATAGTCTGTCTTAATTTGCTCCCTGTTGTTTTTGTGTTATTATTATTATTATTATTATTATTATTATTATTATCTACAGTGGCTCTCCCTTAAGCAATGGGTATCCTAGTCAGACGTTACAACTCTACTACTACCAGTAGTGGTTCAGATGCAAGGGCCACAGCCTAAAGGGATTCTGTTCCCTTAGGCTAGCTACTAAGGGAAACTTTATCTAAATCTAAAGAACTCATGATTCAACAGTTTAGGTGGAATTCTGCTCACTCAGAGAGACTGTATAGCAAGTAACTAACATTCTCCCTTTTGCTGGCATCTTCCAAAAAACCAAGCATCCTTCTCCCATCCCCCACTTAAAGAACCCTTGCTACATGTGGTTCCTCCTTACCACTTCCTTTCAGCTACTTGCTGACTCAATCTCCTGATCACAGGTTAATTTTATTTAATCAAACACATCTTTGAATTGTTGACAAAAGTAGTGGAAAAATGCAACACACTTTAAAATAATATTCTCTAACACTTCCCCTTTTTTTCCTAATCCTGGGAAGAGAAGCTATAACTTTTGTTGATAGATATCACCTGTCAAGGTTTAGGAGGTCTCCCCTGATCAAACCTGATCAATATCATTCTGAAGGAATCCATAGTCTCTTGTCTCCTGTGGGAACAAAACTTGAAAGCATTTTTTACTTCGATTTGACAAGTACATTTTTTGACTTCTTTTTTAAAGTTAAGGTGTTCCTAAAGTATCTAGATTGGTTCAATTTAGCAGTCCAGTTCATAATCCCATGTCTCTTAGCAGCTGTTGTTTGTTTATTAATAAACAAAAAATTCAAAATCAATACAATAACATACAGGATCCAGATTCCCTGTGTATTTCCCATCTCTACATGGCTTTTTTTTTATATTACCTTTACTGTCTCATTAAAAACTTTATTATTTTTTAATCTATTTCTTTCTATAACTATCTGTACCCATCTTCCTTTCTTTCTTAAGCCTATGCACATTGTAAAACACATGGAACCTATTTAGAGGTTACTCCATCTGGATCTCTTTTATTGTGTATCTCTAGTCTTTCTTGACTGCGTGAGCAAACCTTTAAACTGCTAGCCTACACCTGGATCCTCCCTCTGGCTGCTTGGCTGGCTCTGCCTGCTTCTCAGTTCCTGAAAGCCAAGCTAAACTCACAGCCCAGTCAGAGTTTGTGACTGAGAACTGCATTCAACCTTCCTAGGGTTCTAAAATGTCAATGCTTGCACTTTGGCAGGTACTTTTACTTAGTTTTTTTGTTCCTACTTAACATACTGGCTGCTCAAGGACTCATTGACTAGCAGAAACTCTTAATGGAACAGTTTTGTTGTTGTTGTTGTTTGTTGTTTTTATTTTTTGTTTTAAAGCTTTCTCAGGCACTGTGGACATTAGAGTTCCACATTGGTATGCCAAAATGCTGTTGTTTGTTTTTGTTGTTTCGGGGGACCCACCACCCAGCTCCCAAGTAAATCACACAAAGAGGCTTATTTTTACTTGTAAATGCCCGGCCTTAGCTTGGATTATTTCTAGCTGGCTTTTCTTTGCTTAAAATTATTCCATCTATCTTTTGTCTCTGGGCTTTTCCTTTTCTATTCCTGTATACCTTTCTTTGTTTCTTACTCTATGGCTTGCTGTGTAGCTGGGTGGCTGGCCGGGTCCTTGTCTTTCTCTGGCTACTTCTCCCCTCTCAGATTTCTCCTATTTAGTCTTTCTCTGCTGGCTAGCCCTGCCTATCTCTCTCTCCTGCCTTGCTATTGGCCGTTCACTCTTTATTAGACCATCAGGTGTTTTAGACAGGCACAATATCACAGCTTCACAGAGTTAAACAAATGCAACATAAACAAAAGTAACATACTTTAAAATAAAATTCACCAACAACTCCCTGTTGCTGTGATAAAGTCATGACAAAGGAATATTAGGGAGGAATGAATTTCCTCTTTACAGCATATAGTCCATCATGAAGAGAAGTCAGGGCAGGAACACAAGGACAGTATCTGGAGTCAGAAACTGAAGTAGGAATTTAATTAGAGGCCTTGGAGAAATTTTGCTCATTGGGTTGCTCCTCATTGCTTGTCCAGCTGGCTTTCTCTTCCTTCCTTCCTTTCTTTCTTTCTTTCTTTCTTTCTTTCTTTCTTTCTTTCTTTCTTTCTTCTTTTTTTTTAAGGTCAAGAAAAATTTTATTAGAGTTCAAAAGAAAAATCCCAGGACAGGATAGATCTTAACAGCTTTCTGGAGAATGGAGGTGAGATGTAGGGGGTGGGGCAAGTCATGTAAGCTGACATGGAGGTCAGACATATGCCCAACAAGCAGCCACACAACAGGGAGCAACAAGCCAGCCTGCTTTCTTAGTCAACCCAGGATCAAGTAAGCAGGAGCAGCATATCCTGCAGTAGTCTGAGTCTTCCAATACCAATCATTAATCAAGAAAATAACCCATAGACTTGCCTATAATTCAATCTGATGGAGGCATTTTCTCAGTTAAAGTTTATGTAGTCATCATGAATCCATCATGTAGTCTAATAGCAGCAAAAAATGCCTATGTACAAGGTATAACATTACAGGATCTGAAATAAACTTTTTTTTTTTTAAGAGTGGCAGCAGGGAGTATTTCAGATCTGTTTTGCACATGCCAAAACACAAAACTGGAGAAGGTGTTGTTTCAACTAAGTCTTCAAAAAGTGACGTCAACAGGATCAGAGGAGAGAGAAGACCATTTTAGTCTGGGGGGTTTTATTGAAAACACAATGATATTGGAAGCTTGAGCAGAAATGACTGTGGAAGGTGTATAAGGTTCTGGAGGGAGTTTCACACAGTGTATTAAGAATGTTAAAGTATATACAAAATAGGAAATGACATGATACATTAGTTTGGTTAGTCTGCCATAATAAATCACCTCAGACTGCATCATTTGATTTACACAACAGGCATTTCTTCTGTCTACAATCCTGAAGGCTAAATGTCCAATATCAAGGTGTTACACGTTCTTTCTTATGAAGCTTCTCTCTTCTGCTTATATATAAATACCTTTACAACATCTTTTCTCTATACGTATTTGTGCTCTAATCACTGGTTTTTTATGTGTACTTTACTTATAATGGAACAGAACCCACTCCAATAACCTGGTTTTAACTTAACCATTTCTTCAAGACTCTGTCTCCATAAACAGTCACATTCTGAGTTACTGGGTTCTGGGATAGTAATCTATCTACCTAGAGAGTGTACCAGACCTTTTCTTTTTGGCCACCAACCAGCTCCCAAATCATGACACAGAGACTTATTATTAGTTTTGAATGCTCGGTCTAGCTTAGGCACATTTCTGGCTATCTCTTTTTAACTTAAATTAACCTGTTTCTCTATCTACCTTTTGCCTCAGGACTTGTTTCCATTCTTATTTATTTCTGTGTATCTTACTTTCACTGCTTCTCTATGTCTGCTGGCTGGCATCTGACTGGCTTCTTGCCCCGGGCATGTCCTTTGTTCTCTCCTCCTTCTTTTCTCATTCTTCCTTCTCTTCTTTAGCCTAGATGTCTCCTCCTATTTATTATGTCTGCCCACAAGCCCAGACTATCCTTTCTCCTGCCTAGCTATTGGACATTCAGCTTTTTATTAGACCAATCAGGTGCCTCAGGCAGGCAAGGTGAAACAATTGCAACATGTCTTTTCACAATCAAACAAATGCAGCATAAACCAAGTAGCACACTGCTATGAAATAATCCTTTTGTACACGGTAAAGATTTGTTACTCAAATTGGTTTAATAAAATGCTGATTGTCCAGTAGCAGTGCAGAAAATATAGGTGGGGCAACCAAACTAAGGATGATGGGAAGGAGAAGGGAAGAGTCAGGAGTCACCAGCCAGATGCAGAGGGAGCAGGAGATGAATGTGCCATGCTAATAAAAGTACCACCATGTGGCATAGTATAAATAAGGAATATGGATTAACTTTTGTAGTAGGACAGGCCCATAGGGTCAAGGAAATTGGCTCAGACCAGTTGCCAAAGCATGCACATAAAGTACTTCCTTATGAGCCAACCTGGAGTCTGCCTGAGGGATTAGCAACAGTGGCTGTCAGAGTTCCCGGTCACTGTCAGAGTTCCTGATTGTGCCCAGCCAATGAGGAATGACCATTCAATGCCACCAAACTGTGACACAGACTGGGTGCTGGGAGGAGGATATATAAGGCCCTCCCCTTATTAAATAAATGAGTTTGTTGTTTGCCTTCAACTGACTCCCAGTGTCTGTGCTGTTGATGCTGCACCTTCTCACCCCCTCCCCTGAGGAAGCCGTTAGGATCCAGCAACAAACTTAAAATGTAGGAGTTAGCTAGTAACAAGCTTGAGCTATCAGCCAAGCATTTATAAGTAATATAAAGCCTCTGAGTGGTTGCTCAGGACCAGGCGGACAGGAGAGAACTGTCTGTTTTTTACATATGGTATTCCAACATGCAGCTGAAATTTCCACATAAAACCTGAGAGTGCTTGAAAAAGGAATCTAGACACACAAGAATGAAGTTAAGCATGGCTTCTTGCTAGTAGCATTTTTCAGATAGTCTGTCTTTGCTGGAGGTGAGCAGAGGCACAGCTCCATTAACAGATAGCTTTCTGACCAGGTGCTAACAGCAAAAATGGGTGACTCTTTTAAGAGGCCCTGATACCTAACACTTGTATGGTGTTTATGAGCAGTAGGAGACATGGTACTGAGTGACAGCATAGACTCAAAAACTCCCCAGAGCTGGGGTGCTAAACATGGCTCACACCCATACCTCTGCTGTGAAGCTAAGCTCTCATAGACCAAGGAACAGGGCACAGCCAGCCGCCAAAGCTGTTGCTTTAGTCCTAGGCATGCCACTTAGCAGTTTAAAAACTTGTGCGGTCAAAAAAAGGTTGGATTATACAATAATATACAATATACAATAGAGATGGATTCAGACAAAAGAAACCTCTAAACAGGTTATAGTGTGTTTAAAAATACGTGTAGACATGGGAGAGAAAAGAAAAAGGGTAAAGAAAGCCTTAAAATAGAAATAGAGTAATAAAAATTAGAATAAGCCACTTAAAGATGTAAAATAAAATAAAAACATAAAGTTTGGATTATGTATATTATTGTGTTGTCTTTAAATTTTTTGGCTGCTAAAAGACATTGGATTATGAAAAAGGCTATATTAAACCAACCTATATATTTTTAAAATATCTTGACTTCAAAAATTTAAGTCAAAAGATGTTACTTCAGGAAAGAGGTTCTGCTTTTATTTCCATAATAAATGAGAGGCTCCGGATTTATTCTGGATTAAGAAAAATCAGGTTTGATCGTGGAAGACTTCCTGAAATACTCCTATGGGAATGGATGGCAAAGATGATCCAATGTTTCAGAGAGCCTCTGTTGCAGTTTCCTCTGAGTCCTGCATCCAGAACAGCTTCAAGGCTGCTGGCTGAGATGATCCAGCCTCACTGAATACTCCAGTAAGGACTTCACTATAATCCTATATTTTCCTGGGGTACCCCAAAGATTACCAGAGCCCTCAATCACCAGGAAGTAGTCTAGAGAACTATGCCTACATTCCCAAAAATAAATTATGAAGGTTTGTCATTGTTTAGGGGGTTGGTTACAAGTTGTTATTGGTAATGCTCAGAAAAAAAAACTGAACAAAGGAGATTAGATTCAAGGATTTCATTCTAAAAAGAAAAGGGGGGATATAGAAATAGGATAAAAGGGTAGATTATTGAATCTACTTTTAAACCAAAAAAGTATGTATTCATTTGGGTTTATTGATACAAATTTAAATTAAATTTTGTTATACTGTATGTATATTTCTACTCTTGTTTGAGGTATTATGTTTATGTAGCTCATTTAAAATGTCATATACAATTAAGAAATACAGATTAATAGTCATCTATAATAGCAAACTTATAGTCATGTTAGGTATGTTTTCAAGGTCATACAGAGATATATTTCAGATGGATAGGCAATCTTCAAACACTTCAAAGACCTATAGAATATGGCATTTAAAATGTTTTAAAAACTGAGACTTTTCCTGACAGTAAGAAACATCTGCTCCTGGCAGCACAAATTACTTCAAAGAGGATGATGAGCATCGAAGAATATGGATATGGAGTCTCTTTCTTTATGGCAAAAGCTAGCTATGTGGGCAAAGAAACTGCCCTTGCCTTAATTGCTGACAGATACTGTATAAACTAGACCAGAACGATGCAAAAAAGATGACTGCCGAACTTTGCCAAGATAAGGTAGGACAATTCTCCAAAATTCCCTGCTTCACAGGAAAGTCTGTCAGACATGCTAGGCCTGTAGGCCAAAGAAGGATGCCCCAGTGTTACAGAGAAACTTTGGGTGACTGTTCAGGCAACCTAATGTCCCTGTCATTAGGTAACATTTTACCCTTCGGGGGTCTTTGATAGAGTCAAAGACTAAATAGTTATAATTATAGGTTTCAGGGCTGGAGAGATGGCTCAGAGTTTAAGAGCATTGGCTGTTCTTCCAGAGGTCCTGAGTTCAATTCCCAGCAACTACATGGTGGCTCACAACCATCTGTAATGAGATCTGGCTCCCTCTTCTGGCCTGAAGGGATATATGCAAGCAGAACACTGTATACATAATAAATAAATTTATAATAATAATAATTATTATTATTATTATAGTTTTCATTAATTATGATAAAAAGCAAATTAGGCATAAAACTTTAGACTCACTAAGATAAGATAGATAATAGAATATTTTCTCTAATTTTGCCAAATATAAATAGACTAGATATTGTAACTGTAATTCTTACTTGATGACTGTTTTTGTTGTATATCATTTTACTATGTTAAAGTTAAAACCTTCCTTTTTAATTAGAAAAAAGGGAGGAATGCTGTGGAATAATCCCCTTGTACACTGTAAAGATTTGTCACTCAAATTGATTTAATAAAATACTGATTGGTCAGTATCTAGCAGGAAGTATAGGTAGGGCGACCAAACTAAGAATGATGGGAAGGAGAAGGGCAGAGTTAGCAGTCGCAAGCCAGACACAGAAGGAGCAGGAGATGAACTTGCCATGCTAATTAGTATAGGCACCACCACATGGCAGAGCATAAATAAAGAGCATGGGTTAACTTGAAATGTAAGAACCAGTTAGTAATAAGCCTGAGCTATTGGCTAAAAATTTATAAGTAATATTAAGCCTTCAAGTCAATTATTTGGGAAGCAACTACCAGGTATTTGGGATCAGGTGGTCAAAACAGGAAACGTCCGTTTACAGCACATTTTTACACAATTAAAGTAATATTCTGCAACATAAACAAATGCAACACATCTTTGCCTAGTTAAAATAATATTCTAAATGGGAGTGAGCATAATTCAGCTCACAACAGGGTTGTTCCTGATTCAAATCATTGGGCTGAGCTGGTTTGTGATACTGTAACACAATATCATAAACTGGGTATATTATAATAAACAGAATTGATTTGTTCCTTGTTCAGAAGGCTGGAGTTCAAGATTAAGAGGCTGGATTTTGATGAATGTCTTTATTCTGTATTAGTCCATGTAGCCACATAAAGAGGGTAAAAGTGAGCTAAAGGGAGTTAAACCTGTCATTATATAAGGAAAACATTCTTCTGACAGTTGCATTAATTATCCTATCACTAGGATGTTGTTGGTTGTTTTTTGGCTCTTTGCTCTTTTGAGGGGCCTAACACCCAGCTCCCAAATAATTTCACCCATAGAGGCTTATTCTTAATTATGAATGCCCAGCCTTAGCTTGGCTTAGTTTCTAGCCAACTTTTCTTAACTTTAAATTATCTCATCTACCTTTTGCCTCTGGGCTTTTACCATTCTCTTACTTCTGTAAATCTTACTCTTACTCCATGGCTTGTTGTGTATTTGGGTGGCTGGCCCCTGGAGTCTGCGTTCTTCTCTAGCGTCCACTCCTTTTTTCACTCCTCCATCTCTTTTTCTTCTTTCTCCTCCCAAATTTCTTCTTCTATATAGTCTCTCTGCTTGCCATTCCTGCCTATCTCTCTCTTCTGCCTTGATATTGGCCATTCAGTTCTTTATTAGACCAGTTTTTTAGATAGGCACATTAACACAGGTTCACAGAGTTAAACAAATGCAACATAAACAAAAGTAACATACCTTAAAATAATATTCTACTACACCAGGGTAGTATCTCTATGGCCCAATACCTCACATTAGGCCCCACCTCTGAACAATGGCATATTAGGTCCAACCTCTGAAAACTTCTACGTGAGTGATTGAGTTTCCAAAACATGAGTTTGGCAACCATCCAGACATTGTGATAGACTGGTCCAACTAAGAGAGACAATTGGAAGAACATTACAGTGGTCTATATAAACATGATCAGAGTCTCTCAGGGGACAAAAGAGGACATGTCAAAGAAAGGGAAAAAAAAAGATTCAACAGGAAAACAATGTTAGGAATCACTATCCTCATCCAACATGGTGACACACAACTACCCCCTCAGCACATGGGAGACAGAAGCAGAAGGATCTGAAATTGGAGTCTAGTCTAGACTTCACAGCAAAACTGTATCAAAACTCCACAATTTGGGGATGTAGGTCAGTGGTAAATGACAAGCCTACCATGTGCTAGGCCCTGAGTTCTACCCACAGAAATACAATAAGTAAGTAATTATTCTGCAACATAGAACTCAATTCATCAGCATAGTCCATGGGCTTAGGACATTTTATCCATAATGCCCCAATGTAGACTCATGTCTTGCTGGTGGATATAAGATGCATGTTCTTCCTGCATTAAGAATTTCTCAAAGTCTCTATTCATACTATGCTTCTTCTCAAATTTCTGTGCCTCCTGAACATCTGTCTGTTTAGGTAGAGGTATTCAAATGTTGACTTCCCCACGAAGCTCTTACTCTGCCACTGAGTTACTTCCCTCTGCCAATCCCCAGGAACACTGTGCACAAGGGCATCCTCACATGATGCTATGATTGGTTTATGCTTTACATAATTGCCACCCCTTTGAAACTGTTCTTTGTGGGCTAGAATTAGTCTTATTTCTTTGTTTCTCCAGAGCTCAATATGGTGATCATTCAATGGAGAACATTCATTAAACATCTGATGAATTCGTAACACTCAAACTTTATACCTGATACTACCAGAATGAACCAGATGAGTCTGCCTTTGCTTTCTTTCTCTGTAATACTTCTTTATGAAAACACTAGGAAGAGACTACATCAATAAATTTAGATTTTTCCATATTTAAAAATATAAACCTCCCTTATACAAAAAAAAAAAGACTACCCAGCAAGGAAATTTCCAGGGGAAAAGCCAGGCAAATCAATCAACAGAGTTTCCAATCTGTAACCACTTTAATCCAGCTTATAAATCAACTCCAGTTTAATTTTAAGGGACAAAATATCACTTTCTCCATATCTTTTTCAATTTAAGAACTCAATAAATGGTTCTCATTGTCTATCTGGTCAAATCAAAGTTTCCCAGTCTAGCTTTGAAGGCCTTCAGAACCTGTCCAGATATCACTCCACCAACCTACTAGCCACACAACTGTCAGAATTAACTGTTCTGAAATATAGGACTATTCTCTTTCATACTCAACAATGCTTTAAGACTCCCCAGAACTTAAGATAAATCTCAAATTATTCACAGCTATTAATATTTGGTTCTTATCTTTTTTTTTTTCCTGGCACATCCTCTTCTAGAGACACCAGTCTTTACCTAAGTTTCCAAGCTCCTATTCAGGTCATTCATTTTCCTGCCTGTGTGTTTCTCTGGTGTTCAAGTTGTTCCAGAACCACGTGCAGTTCTTTCTGCTGTGTCTGTGTGTCCATCATAAGATCCAGCACTCTCAATAAGCTGAGCTTTCTCCATCTGCTGTATTGGTAATTTCCACTGGGCATCAGCCTGATTGGTACTCTCTGCTCTTCTCATACTCCAGTCAGCTTCTCACAATACTCTCTTCCTCCATTAGTTATCTACATCAGTATTGTACCCAGTACTATTAGCATCCAAACCACATTGTTTAAAACACACTCCCTGTATCCCATCTACTGATTATTTTTTTTTTCTAGTTAAGGTCCTCAATATATGTTTGTATATGTTGCTGCAATCTTTCTGCTTTGATCCTTTGAGTTCACTATGAATAGGTTTTTCACCTACAATTTATTAAAAGCTCCCATATTAAGGTCATCAAGAGGAGAGGATGTGCCAGGAAAAAAGGACCAGAGTTCAAATAATAATAGTACAAAATTGTTGTAAATAAATTAAATAAATAAATAAAATTGTTGTAAATATTCTACACGTGCATATAGACTTTCTTTATCGCCATAAAGTATCAGAGCCATTACATATAATTAATTGCTACCTGAATCCCTCCCCTCCTTTGGCTCCTAGGACAATAGTTTCTCTTCTTTCCCTCCATCTATATTGTATTAGTCAGGGTTCTCTAGAAAGACAGCACTGGCAGTGTGTGTGTGTGTGTGTGTGTGTGTGTGTGTGTGTGTGTGTGTAACAGGATTTATTAGAGTGGCTTACAGGTTATGGCCTATTCCAACAATGGCTGTTTCCCAATGGAAAGTCCAAGAACCCCGTAGTTGTTCAGTTCCCAAGGCTGGATGTCTCCGGTGGTCTTCAGTATCTGCCGGAATCCAGAAGTAGACTCTAATACCGGGGAAGGAATGAACTTGCCCGGGAGGGTGATGGCAAGATGACAAAGAGGAAATGCTTTCTTTTTCTCGTATAGACTGCCACCATAGGTGTGGACCACATTAAAGTTGAGTCTTCTGACCTCAAGCAATAGGGATTTAAAGAGAGCCTCCATACCTCAAATAATTTAACTAAGAAAAATCCCTCACGGATGTACCCAGCTGCTTGGAGTTTAGTTAATTCCAGATGTAGTTAAGTTGACCACCATGAATAGCCACCAGATATATTATCCAGCGCTATGGCTTCTTTGCTTGGTCTGAATTGCACCCACTTCTGTGAGATGAGGTACCTAGATGTAACCTCCCTCACCTCTCTAACACTCTGACGGCTTAATTTTATGCAGTTTCATGGTTTTCAATTCCATCAGTAAGTTAGCAAGAGTTCATTTCTATCTCTAGTTCTGATCTTTGTCTTTGTTCCAGTTTCAAAAATGTACCGTGACCTAATACACATTCTCTCCACTTAAGATGTCAAGTCAGCAGGACAATCTACACCAAGTCTACGTGTAAAACTAAACTCTTGGTTTCCTTCCTCCCTAAAACTCGCGTTTGTTTATTGGTACAACAAGAAGGGAACACTGAAGAATCTGGAAACAGCAGATAATCTGCGAGAGGCTTGAGCCCCACCCGGAAGGCGTGGAGAGGGAGGGAGGGAGGGAGGGAGCGGAGGAGGGACACAACGCGCACGCGCGGCCCTGGCCAGCACTCTTTAGCGGGGCCGCGGCCGCACATGCGCAGTGCGGGGCCTGTCCGTCCTTCGGCGCTGTTAATAAAGTTTTCGCGAACAAGCTCTCCCTTTCCCCCCGGCAAGATGGCGGAGTACGACTTGACGACTCGCATCGCGCACTTTCTGGATCGGCATCTGGTCTTCCCGCTCCTTGAGTTTCTCTCCGTGAAAGAGGTGAGGGAGTTTTGAGAGGGAGGAAGGTGTCGGGCCGAGAGAGGCGCCGGGAGAGGCGGGGAGGCGGCGGCGGGGCCGACACACGTGCGAGCCGGAAGCCGGCTCGGGCCGCCCTGACACCGGCTGGGCCCCGGGATGGCAGCCGCCCGCCTTCGGAGCGTGGAGCTGTTGGGGTGCGCGGGGCGGTGGGGTGCGGCCGCGCGGAGGGCTCTGGCGACGCCGAGGCCACGGGCTTCCTGTCTTGTGCAGGATCCTGTGGGCGGCCAGGTCCGTGCTGGCCCGAGGCTGCGCTGGCGGTGCGGGAGGAGCGCCGGGGCTTTGCGCTCGCCCCCCACCCCCCCCACCCCCGAGGCTGTTGGAAAGAAGTTCCATTTTTCTTTGAGGAACTGAGTTGATGGGCTTGGTTGGATTTGGGTCGCTGTGTGCGGAATCCCTGGACATGATTCTCTCGTACACTTAAAAAGTCGTCTCTGGCACTTGAATTTCCATGAAGTTGTGGGTGCTTTGCTGTTCATTTCCTGGTATTCGCTTGGTAGAAACGTAGTGTATGTTGTCAGGTGAGGATAAAGACCCACAGTGACTCACAGTCCCACAAGCTGCAGTGTAAACTTTGTTTTCTGCTATTGATGTTCAGACTTAACGTAATACGATTTAGTCTTTAATGTTCAGTAGGTGTGTAGTTCTGGGAGTTTATCTTAATACGGTGTTTCTTTCAGCCTTTTAAGGCTTTAGGACTTTGGGGTTACTGAAAAGAAACACTGGGTTAGAAATATTAGGCTTAGCTATACATTGACTTTATGGAAAAATTGATGCATTTTACTAGGTACAGTAAGTAAAGCTACTCTAACAAGGCTAGAAGAGTTAATGAATTCTGTTTCTGGACACAGATTATAGCATAGGGAACTGTAGATTGCGGGGGCCAGGGGTTTGGCGTTCAACAACAATTTTTTTTTTTTTAAGTCTGGTAAAACTTTTTATGGTTTGTAAGCTTCCAGATACGATTTGTATGACAGGTGTAATCTTTATATTCATAGGAAGCTTTCTAAACACATGTAGACTACTCTAAAATTGTTGATACTAGGGACCGGCATAGTTCAATGCTGAAAAATGGCTTAACAAGTGAGACATGAGCTATTAGATTATTTATTTATTTATTTATCTATTTATTGCGTTAAACTTTTGTAGTCTGTAGACTAGAGATTAAATAAAAAGTTGTGTGTTTTGTTTCATTTTCTGGGGTAAGTGAGAGTCCTTTGGGAAAGGTACATGAGAAGTACATACTGAAATCCCTCACTTTTCTATGTGTAGCAGAAGTATTTTAAAAAACTGCCTGAACTAAGTTGGTTTTTTTTGTTTTGTTTTTTTCTCCCGAGACAAGGTTTCTCTATGTAGTTTTGGTGCCTGTCCTGGATCTCGCTCTGTAGACCAGGCTGGCCTTGAACTCACAGAGATCTGCCTGGCTCTGCCTCCTGAGTGCTGGGATCAAAGGTGTGTGCCACCAACGCCCGCCTGAACCAAGTATTTTTTGTGTGTTCTTATACATTCATGTTTTTGAGGCAAACAGGGAGGAATGTGTAAATGTAGATTTGTTTATTGGTAAGGTACAACTATAACTCAGTGAAAACTGACTCCTTTGAGGATGTTATTAAGATGGCCTTAGTATACACCAAGAGGAAGGCAGATGTTGGAGTATCTACTTAGCAGTTACTAAATATTGGAACTTGGAATTATGAAAAATTCAACATAAAACTTAGACATCTCACCATTGACAAATTTAACTTTTGTCTGTAAGGTAGAAGTAGTACATATCAGGCAAGTGTTGGCCAAGTGCTGTTAAATTAAAATTTTTCTGTTACCTTCAGTGGCCGAAGAGAACTTTGAGAAGGTGTCTTAAAGCGGATGAGGATAGAGTGAAGGATCTTGATGGATGTCAGGACTGACATATGTGTAGATATTGGAGAATATAGGTTCCAGAAGAGAAACTACTTGGGTTCTCCATGTTCTCAGAACTTGAAAGAGTTCTGCATAAAGGCTTTGATATCGTTGAATAATTAGTTAAATGACTATGTGTTGGCTTCTCAGTGTTTATTCTTATGTGTAGTGTTAGGACAGGTGGTGCAAAGGCCAGAACCTTTGAATTTGGACATGGGTTAGGATCCTTGCCCTGTCTAATTCCTCTGCACTATAGGGTGCTTTTTCCCTTTTACCCAATTTAGTCATCACACCTCTCACTGTAAGCTCTTTTCACATCATGGATTTGTTTGACCTGTTGTGGTTTCTGTTTTCCTTTTGAGGTAAGATCTTCCAGGGTGACCCAGGGTGGTCTTGAACTCCTTAACTGCCTGTCAGTTTCCCAAGGGCTGGATTTGTAAGAGTATATACCATGCCCAAATTTTGTGTGTGTGTGTGTGTGTATGTATGTATGTATGTATTTATGTATGTATGTATGACAGGCAAGCTGTTTACCACTGTGATCCATAGTCTAAGTTCTATTTTTAGAAACAGAGTTTCCCTATGTAGCCTATTCTGATCTAGAACTCCAACTCCCAGAGGTCCTCCCATTTCTTCTCCTGAGAGCTAGGATTGTAAGTGTATACCAGCACCCTTGGCTTCCTGAGCTAATTTCTATGTCATCTTTCATATGATAGCTGTTGTTGATTTTCAGTGCTGATGGTTAATCTGTTATATTATACCAGTTTATTCATTCATTGTAGCATTAAAGGACTTGTGTGCTGTGAACATTTTTAGAAATATACTTAAGTAGATGTACTCTAGCTTTAGGTATTTTGCAGAGTTTGTCAGTCAAAGCGTGTATGACTTCAGGAGATAAAAGTTTTGAAATGATTGTATTCTTGCCAGTAGATTATGAATATTCTAGGCAGTCCGCATTGACAGTGGTACTGATACTATCAGGGGTTTGTTTTTTACCATAGTTTTTAGATGCACTTCCCTTTTGATTAATGAAGTTGAGATCTCATGTGCCTTTTATCCATTTATCTTGTTAAGTGACTATTAAGATGTTCTAGCCATTGCCCTTGGATTATCTGCCTTTTCTTACAATTTTATTGAAGTTTTGTATATAACTTGGGACATTCACTTTTTATTCTGTGATATACTATTGTGAACTCTTCCTAGATTTTTCTTTTCCTTGGCAAAATTAAACTCAGAACATGTCTAAATATCTCTCACATTCCTTATATGTCTCGTTAGCCTTCATGTTTATGTCTGTACATATATGTTTATTCCCTGTGAGTTAATACGTTTCTTGAGCACTCTGCAAATAAAAAACCCCCGGCATGAGGTTGTTGACTTACAAAATTGGTGCTAGTTTTATTTTAGAGGTACAGATGGAGAAGCACATAAGTGATTGCAACTATTAAATGAGAAAAATGTAAAGGTAAGGGTGTGGGCACATCAAAGAGATGTGGGTAGGCATCATGTGGATGTAAAAGATACTAAGGAGGTAAAATATTTAAGAGCCTATTCCTAATTACCTGGGTGTGGAGAGGAGGCAGGGATACTTGGTTTACAGTGGAGAAGGTATAGCTATTTTTGTATATTATGTAACTTTTCTAGAAAGAATAAAAGATTGTTTGATAAAACAGTAATTGATCTGGAGTAAAATGGGAATGAAATTCACTTGCAAATCTTTGGGTAGATAATATTTTGTGTAAATTGGGTGTTTGCTATATTGGTTGCTTTTCTTTTTACTAAAAGGTGACTGTGTGTGTGTGTATACACATGTACTACTGGGAGGTGAACTTAGAGCCTTATGTACACTAAGCCAGTGCTCTACTACTGACCTCTATCTCTAGCCCTGTCACGCTTTTTTAAAAACTGGGGCATAAGGGGCAGAACTCAATGTATTAGCTTCCACGTCACACACATGGAGGTCAGAGGACAGAGAATAACTTTGTGAAGTCAGTTTTTGTCATCTTTATGTAATTTTCAGGGATTGAATGCTGCTCTCCTGACTTGCTCAGCAAGTGCTGCCTGCTGAACCCACTCACCAGGCCCCCCCCAACACATATGCTGAACCAACTCAGCAGCCCATACACAGAAACACATATGCACACACACACACACACACACACACTTTTTAGGGTTTCATAAAGTGTGATTCTGAATAAACAGAAGAACTTAAATATACTCATTAAAAGTAGTTTTTCTCTTACAGATATATAATGAAAAAGAATTATTACAAGGGAAATTGGATCTTCTTAGTGATACCAACATGGTAGACTTTGCTATGGATGTCTACAAAAACCTTTATTCTGATGATATCCCGCATGGTAAGTTTTATTGTTAGAACTAAAGCACATCTTATATCTGAGTTGTATGTAAAGTTTCTGATACATGAAAGAGCTGTAGCTAAAAGGCTTAATTATTCAACTGTTCTTAAAGTCATTGGGTGAAAGCATATAGAAAGGTTACAAGGATTTCTCTTAGTGAAAGATGTGAATCTACTTTCACGTAGTCATCAAATACCTTCAGATCATAGTGTGTGTCATCAGAGTTGTGCTTGTGCTACAGGATGTTGGCCTACTATTTTCTGAGAATGCTGCAGTTCTGTACATCTTGACGTCATCAGGTTACCTGGGAGAATTCCTTCGAATGTACATTTTGGCCCACAACCCAGACCTATTTGATCAGAAACTCCTGAGGCTCTGTAATAAAGTTGGAAAACTACTAGGAGAGTTTTCCAAACTGGTTCAGTACAGTAGATGTTTCTTGAAGCATGAAAGAACAGAAAAATGGTCCCTTAAGTACAGAAAATATGGTGATACATACCTCTGATCCCAGCAGCCTAGGGCCTAGAGGCATAGGCAGGTAATACTCTGAGTTTGAAGACAGCCTGGTCTACACAGCGAATTTTAAGCCTGCCAGAGCCCTGACTCAAAGAAAAAAGAAAAAACAAAAGCATAGGAAATACTGTAGTCTTTTTCTTTTTCTGTGCATGTAACAAATTCTGAACAGCAGTGAGCTTTTTACTTTGTTTAACATTATTGTTTTTTGGGTTCTTCATTTTTTCTTTGGGGCATGAACTTGGAAGTTTTTTGGGTTTGGGTTTTGAACATACGGCTTAAGCACAGAAATTTAAAGAGAAATGCTTAGGGAAAGAAAAAGGCAGCCCATGTTGGGCCAGAGAGATGGCTCATAAAGAGAAAGTGTGGTGATATTTTATTTGTATGTTAATAAATGAAGTTTGCCTGGAGATCAGAGGTCCCATAGTGAGCCATAAACAGAAGTCAGGTGGTGGTAGCACATGCCCTTAATCTGATCACATGGCAGGCAGAGTCTCTGTGTGTTCAAGACACAGGCAAGCGTGATGGCACACGCCTTTAGTTCCAGTACCAACCATAGAGACCTGGAGGTCTATATAGACAGGCAGTGACGAGGAAGTGAGGTGCCTGGCTTAAGAGCCAGTGAGCAGACAGAACAGCAAGGCAATAAAGGCACAGGTTAGACAGGTTTGTTTCTCTTGGGAAGCAATGGTGACGTGGTTAGTTGGTGACTCTTAACTATTGCTCTGATCTCTACGGCTTGCACCCTTGTATTTGGCTCTGTTTTTCTTTTTAATAAGACTGTTTAGAAATTCGTCTACAGGAAAGCACTTGCTACAAATACCTCCCGACCCCAGTTTGCTCCCTGGAACCCACAGTAGAAGAGAGAACAAACCCCTACACTCACACCGATAATCCCCATCATTCACACTGAGAATAATTATAAATAAAGTAAAATTTGAATAAAAGCAGTATCCAGATAGGAGAAGGAATAGGATAGGTTAGGAGTATCCTATATAAGACAGACATTGTTAAAAGTCAATATAGCTTTTTTTAACTTGTAAGCAGTAACTATTTAGATTTGTATTTTATGTGTATGATGTTTGACTGATTGTGTGTTTGTACACCATTTGTGTGCCTGGTATCCCAGAAGGTCAAAAGAGAGCTTCACATCCCCTGGGACTGTACTAAGATGGTTGTGAGCTGCCATGTGGGTGCTGGGAATCAAACTGAGCTCCTGTAAGAGTAACAAGTGCTTTTAACCACTGAGCTTTTATCTCCAGTCCCACTGTTGTCTGCTTTTATCTCAGCTTCTTAAGTGGCTAGAAGTGCAAATGCACAGCCCTGCAAGTACAATGACTGTTAGTCGCTGAGTATTAACCTGAGATATTTTGCAACATAGATTATGTGTGAGTTTTCTCTTTATTTTGGTGGTGGTATAGTAAACAGGATCTGTAGAATTTGGTTTGTGAAATTACAGTTTGTTTATATTAAAAAAAGATTCTTGAGTAGATTAAAATTCCATTCCACCTAGTAATAATATGTAAACCCATTAGTGTAGTGCCTCTGTTCAGAAACTGTAGGGTAATAGTCAATCGGAAATTTAATAGGAACAAATCGAAGGATACTTGGAATGAAATCAGAAATGTAGAGCCGGATGACAAGTGACCTTTTCCTGCCTCCTCTCTTTCACCACTACCCGCCTCTTCATTGTATGTGTATAGTTTCCCTCCACAGTAGGAAGATGAAGCCCTCTTCCTTTATGTGCCTTTGTGGCTCTAGCAAAAGGAAATTGTGAATTTGGGAAAGGTGTTAAGTTGGTGGTTCCTGGCATGTGAATACAAGTATGAGGAATAAAGAAGTGTGTATAGTTTGAATTAATGGAAACTTCTCTAGACAGTCTCCTGGAGTCGTGTGGTTTAACTTTCTAGTACTCATGTTTTTCATTAGCTTTGAGAGAAAAAAGAACCACAGTTGTTGCACAGCTGAAACAGCTCCAGGCAGAAACAGAACCAATTGTGAAGATGTTTGAAGATCCAGAAACTACAAGGCAGATGCAGTCAACCAGGTAATCTGTGAACTTGGATCCTAGAAGTTCTCTTTTCTGGATTAATAGATAGTAAAAATTCATGATCTAAATGAGTGCCTCATTTGTTTATTTTCATTTATCTTTTTTTTTAATGTGTATATGTTTATGTGCACACATGCCTAGTGTGCTTGGAGGACAAAAGAGGGGATCAGGTTCCTTGGAACTGGAGTTACAGGTGGTTATGAGCCTCCAGTTGAGGCTGGGAATTGAACACAAGACCTCTGCAAGATCAATAGGTGCCCTTAACTGTAACACAAATTGCTAAATGGTCTTATTAATAAAAAAAAACCCAGAGCCAGATACTGGGGTGAAAGCTGAAAGATCAGAGGGCTAGAACAAGCCACAGCCACCGGCTATTACCTCACTAACTCCACAAATCCTGACTGAAATCACCTCAGCCTCTGAGAGAGAGAGCTACTTCCTGTATACTCACACCTATATACCTTTCTGTACCCTGCCATCTTACTTCCTGTCTCCTCCCTGCTATATCACTTCCTCTTTCCTCCCAGCTCTATCACTTCCTGTCTTGTCTGTACAGACCTCCAGGCCAATGGTTAACTAGTGCTGGGATTAAAGGCATGTGCCACCATACCTAGCTCTGTTCCCAGTGTGGCCTTGAACTCAGATCTGGATGAATCTCTGCCTCAGAATGCTAGGATTAAAGGTGTGTGCTACCACTGCCTGACCTCTATATTTAATATAGTAGCTTTTTCCTCAGATCTTCAGGCAAGCTTTATTTGTTAGAGCACAAATAAAATATCGCCACATTTAACAGCTGAGCCACCTCTCCAGCCCCAATACTAAATATTTTAAAGGAACTTTAAACCAGTTATTCAGACTTTATCATGGCCTGGCAGCTCAGTATTCCCTGACCCTCTTTAGGAGACATTTGGCTATAACTGGAGACTCTGAATGTCAGATCAGAGGAGTGCTGCTGCACCAAGGAAGTGCAGAGGTCAGAATATTGCTGAACATTCTGTGCTCAGGACCTGCCTTTCCCTGTACTCCTTCCCAAGAGTCAGCCAGCTCAAAGTCCTATGGAGAAAACCTGTTCCTGGTGGATGCCTAGAATGCTTGGGTTGCTTTCCAAAGGAGACACCTGCACTCACTTACCACTTAACATTCTTTTACATCTTTCAATGTCTGTACTCATCCCAGCTAAGATTATTTTGTTTCTAATTTTCTTTTTCCTAGAAACAGACTTTTTGTTTGGTTTCCAAATGAGGCACATTGCCTTAACCTTATTTAACACTTTGAAGCCTTTGGAGTTATTAGAAATATTTGAAAGTAAAATGTACTGTTAGAAATTTGTAATCTACTTAGATTAACAAACTACTTATTTTCACAGTAATGGTATTTTTCTATCAATCTCTTTGTTTTCATTGATCATATAATATATCTCTTAGAAAGTTATCCGGAGGACAGTGCAAGTTTGAACTTTGTGCACACTTTGTTTTTTTTTTTAAGGCTCCCCTGGAACTGGAGTTAAGGACAGTTGTGAGCTGCCATGTGGGTGCTAAGAACCAAACCTGGTTACTTTGGAAGAGCAGACAGCTTTTAACCGCTGAGCCATTGTTCCAGCCCTGTGCACACTTTGTATTCAGTAATTTAATCCTGGCAGGGCTCCCAAAGTGTGCCACAGGCCACAGCAGATTCCCACATAAGAAGAAGCCTAAGAAAACATTTTATTTTTTGAAAATGTGAAGATAAGCTTTTTGACTTTATTTTTTCTCCATTGGTATACTTGTTACATTTGTCTTTTTCTAGTCTGTCAGGATCTCGAGTTAGTGCAAAACTAATTTAAGAAAAGCAGCTTGATGGGTACCATCTAAGTTTGTCTTCAGTCAGAGCAATTTCAAGTTTATATTTATTCTATATCAAAGTTTGATATGAGCTATTTGTTTTATTCTAGAAGTTATATTTCTGTTCAAGTATTAAGAGATTTAAAGTGACTTTTTGGATGATAACTTAGAAGCTAGAGCTGCATATTTTGTGTTCTGCAGTTTGTAAACCATAATAATGCTCACTTTTTCCAATGTTTAGGGATGGTCGAATGTTATTTGACTACTTAGCAGACAAGCATGGGGTAAGTTTTTATATATATATATATTAAAAAAATGGTTATTTAGATTTAGGAAATTAGAAAAATGGTTATTTAGAAAAATGGAGAAAGGTCTTTAGAGACTTGCTGTGCAAATTCATAGTTTGGCATAAGAATATAATTCTTAGATTAACTTAACAAATAGCAACAACTGGTATGTTTTTAACGTGGTTTTTGTAAAAATCAGTGATGATAGGGAAATTTTTGTTTATAATCTTCTTTTGATAACAAATCCTTACAGTGTTTGCCTTATGTGGATCATCATATAATAACTCTTTATTTTCTCGCTCCCTTCCCAGACTCCCAGACTCTTAGATTTTTGAGGCAGGACCTTGCTAAACTGTTCCCAGATTTTGGTGATCCTCCTGTCTCTGTTTTCTGGGTCTAGGATTATATGCACGTGCTGCTGTGTAGAAGTCAGGATTCTTTTTCCTCTTTGCTTTATGAGTAAAGTCAGAACCAGAGTTGAATTAAAAATGCTTTCTTTGCATAATAAGAACATTTTGGCTGCTTTAGAGGATACAGTACTCTTGACATTTTCATGATGAATTCACATTAATTCATTAATTTACAAATTCATAAATAAGTGTTACTGTTCTTCCTAATGTCTTTGATTTCTCTTCTGTTAGCTTAGGGAATGACGCTTTGTTGTTTGTTTGTTTGTTTGTTTGTTTGTTTTCAAGACAGGGTTTCTCTGTGTACCTCCTAGCTATCCTGGAACCCACTCTATAAACTAGGCTGACCTCGAACTCAGAGATATGCCTGCCTCCAGAATGCTAGGATTAAAGGCATGCACCACCATGCCTGAGAATGGCACTTTGTATATAATCATACTTAACTTTGAGTTCTCAGCTCTCATTTAATAATTGCTGTGGTAGATTGCTGATCACCACATAATACTCTGTGGTTTGGTACAGAATATTTAGTAGTTTGTTGTTGCTTTAAGTCTTCAATTCTTTTAGATTTCTTCAGTTTTATTTTGTTTACATTTTAACTCAAAAAGCTGATGTAATTTTGGGGCCAACTTTCAGGAAAGAGACTTTTATTATATGTGTTATTTGGTTAAGACCAGAAAACTTTGGAGGAATATATATGCTCCATGGTTAGCTAGCTTAGTCACCTTAGCGGACTAACACCAAATATCAGTTGTAGTCCAAGTTTGTTTTGCAGTAAAATTGGTATCAGCAAAATTTAGAACTCTTTGAGGCCAAAACTGAACATAAAACAGACAATTTCATGTATACATAACGTACCTACATACAATCAAGGGTTTCTTTGATTAGGGTTTATTGGTGGCAGTTTTTTTTTTTACTACTTAACTGTAGAAACTTTTTCTCCCCCCAGTTTAGGCAGGAATATTTAGATACACTCTACAGATACGCAAAATTCCAATATGAGTGTGGGAATTACTCAGGAGCGGCAGAATATCTTTACTTCTTTAGAGTTTTGGTAAGTACCTCGCCCCACCCCCCCTTACCCTCTGCTTCTAAAACTTTTCCTGGTTTCTCAAAAAAAAAACAACTTGTCTATTGAGTTTGTCTGTTAAATCTTAAAACAGTCATTGGCAAAGGAGAAACATAATTTAGGTTAAAAAAATGAAGAATGAATGAAAGAAAATGAAAAGATCCTTCACAACAAAAACCAAATAGAAAACCTTATTAAGGCCTCAAAATTTGAAAGGAGGGCTGCTGAGATGGAACAGAAGGTAAGTATTCTTAGAGTACAAACCTGGAGACCTGAGTTTGATCTCCAGAATCTCCATCAGGGTGTAGTGAGAGAACCACTCTACAAAGTTGCCCTCTGACATCCATGCTTATTCTATAGATGCCTGCACCCTGCACACACATGTATGCATGCAATAATAATAAATACAATTTCAAAACAAATCTGGTAGGAGAAGCTTTGATTTGACCTTGAAATCCAAAAATAGGAAACTCATGAATTTTAGTATTAGTAAAATTCTGTCCTATAATGGATTTATTATGGTACTATAAGCAGAATGAATGACAGGTTTAAAACTCAGGCCTTTGTCTTAAAAGCTTTCTCATTCTTTCTTCTGTTTAGGTAATCAGAGTGCTCTTATCTAGCCTTTTATCAAGGAAGTTATAATTTGTTACTCACTATGGATTAATGGGCAAGAACCGAAAGCCTGTAGTTTCTTAAATTAATCCTAGAAATGAAAATCCTAAAAGAAAAAACTCAACAAAAATAAAGGAAGACAGAGACTTTCTGTCTTCCAGTCTTAGATTTCTTTATTTTCTGTCGCTTTTTTTTCTTTTAGTTTTATATGTCACTAAGAGAACACTTGGACCATGCTGTCTTTGGTGCCTTCAATGATATTCAAGTTTCCTCTTTAGGGTAGTTAAAGGGGCAAATCATTGTTATGTATTCAGATATCTCCTACCCTAAATTGTACAGGAAATTTTTTAAATTACCCACTGTCCTTCCTTCAAGGAAACAAGTATTTTCTGATTATTTCCAAGCTGATTCACAACATTATTTTTCTCTTTCTCTCATTTGTGTAAATGAGTTCATTTACGGATAAGCTATGGTTAGCTTGCAAAGTGCACTGAAGGTAATCATTGATGTTAAACTTGAAGTGACTTATCAAAAAATTCCATCACTTTTTACCTTGAATGTTACCAGGGATTTAAGAGAGCAAAAGTTGATTACTTTGAGAATATAAACAGCTTAAGCTAGGATTGTAAATCCAGAAGCCTGGTATGATTACAGGTACATGAAAAGAGCCGGTTATTCATATCATTTGTTACTTCTGGGAGTGAATTTTGAGAATGAAGATTTAGTGTCATATTAGAGTTCTAGCACAGTAAATTTATTGTTGCTGGTCAGTGAGTGAACGTGCCATTTTCCTAAGACATGGAAACTTAAGGTAACTGCTGGAAATCCAGATATTGAAACTCTTCTAGTATATCCACGCTTGAAAGCAGGTTGCTATGAAGAGCCAACTGTAATGACATGGAGTGGAGCCAGCATAGTGCACATGAACCTTTTGGGGGTTACAAAACTTGAAGTTGTACAAAAAGCTTTTATTCTACTACATTTAACACATTTTAGTTCTATAAGTGTCATGTTTATGGAGTATGGCTTAATAATTAGCCTAATAATTTCCATAATTAATAGGTGCATACTTTATAACTGGGAGTTTTAATATTTACTTTAAAAGTTATGACACATATTACTCTGTCTTTAAAAACATTCAACTATGTGCCTTTGCATTATTCCTAAGAAATCTTGCATTGGAATTCAAATAATAAAGAGCAGCAAATGGAAATTGAGTTTCTTAGAATTTATGTAGAATTCTGTTGTTTCATTTTATACCATAAAAGATTTGAGCTAGGTAGAAGCTGTTTTCTTTTGGCATATTGTTACCTAGTGCAAAGGAAGAATAGATATTAATTACATCTTGTTGATTTACGTACTGCCATTAGAAATCTTAGGTTTTAAAAGTTTAGTAGTAAAAATAAAAACCTTGCTTTGGATTTGGAATGACATGTTTTAATTTAGTTATTTCTTTTGCAGTAGGCTTTTTTCATTTCTGGATTTTTTTTCCCCCTGGTGGTTGGTTACTCTTGAATCTATGGTTAAGGAAACATAAGCTATGAAAGAGCCATTGTAACTGGGCTGAGATTAGAATTTGACTCTCCAAATGACCTATTGTAGGTCAGTGTTTATAAATTAAAGCTGTGTGACCCTAGATTTATTTTTAAAAGACTTGGTGGCTTTTAGAATATGTTGAATGTACCATTTGGATGTGAAACTTCTTTGCATTATGCTCCAAAAGTATATTAATTAAAATGAAATCAGGACAGTTAGTAGAAATTTGAATGTTTTTGTTTGAAAGTTTTACTGAATTTTTATTAAAGGTCTGTCCTCACCTTAGAGCCTTTGGTTTACCTCTAAAATACAACCATTAAGCAACTGTTGAAAGTAACGGTAATTTTAAAATACTAGAACCATTTCTTCTTATTATTTTTTAGTTTTGTTTTTTTTTTCTCCCAGTTAGAATTGAAGATGTTTTGACATTAACAGGCAGTGGCATATCAATCCATTTAAAAGTACTTTCCATGATGTCCAGACAGCTTGGGTAATGGTGACTGGGCATCTTGGCCACAGTTTGGCTCTGATGTGCCTGTTGTCTTGGCAGTTTTAAGAGGTGTCTAGATCATGCTGATTCCCAGGCGTGACTTATAGTTCACTATCTCTAATTGGAATATATATTGAGTTGGTTGTTTTTAGTATTAGGGAGACAGTAAGTGTATGTTAAATTTGCTAGCATATTAGACTTGATGAAATTGTGTGTTAGGAATGGGTTGGGGTAGGTATCTCTAGATACCTGGAACTAGACTAACAAACCCCAGCATATCTCACCTCCCCACTCCCAGCACTGTGGTTACAGGCGGTTGGTGTGTGGGTGTTGGGATCCTAACATGCACAGCTGGTACCCTACCCACTGAACCATCTCTCTAGCTCTTTGTTGAAATGTTTTAAACATCATATAATTGGAGCAGTTTTATGGAACTTTATAAATTAGTTTTTTAAATTTCAATTAATTTTGACATGCATCTCCTTTGTCACCAATTAACATAAAAGATATTTTTCAAAAAAATTTACATGTATGAGTAATTGTCTAAATGTGTCTGCACCTTGTGAATGCCTGGTGCCTGCAGAGGTTTTTAAAAAAAAATCAGGAGGCATCAGATCCTGTGGAGCTAAAGTTACAAAGTTGAAGTTATGAGCCACTGGGTGGGAGTTGGGAATGGAACCTGGGGTCTCCATAAGAACAAGTGCTCTTGACCACTGAGCCATCTCTCTCGAACCCCCAAGAATATATCTTGTCACTTCTTTGAAATCATACTCTACTCCTAGGCCTGGACATTATTGATCTGCTTTGTGTGCCTACAGGCTGGTTTTGTTTCTTTGAAATTTTCATATGGAATGATAAAATATGTATGTTTGTATCTGGCTGTTCTTTGTCAGCAAGGTAAGGTTTTGATATCGTATTACAGTAGCTATCAGAATTCTTGCTGCTTATTAGTATTCCATTCTTCACATGTACTTTGGTCTGTTTGGG
Source organism: Peromyscus eremicus (assembly GCF_949786415.1). NCBI lineage: Eukaryota > Metazoa > Chordata > Mammalia > Rodentia > Cricetidae > Peromyscus > Peromyscus eremicus. Next base: position 56,452,489 of record NC_081436.1, read on the forward strand.
TTTTAATCAATTCATACATATTTGGATTACTCCAGTTTTAGTTTATTAACAGTTGTGCGTATTTATATGTGGATCATATTGTGGGTATACGTCAATGATTTCCAGAACATTTGAGAAAACTACTGCAAATGATAATAAAAATTATGTCAAAGTGCTATAAGTTTTCCATTTTGATGACCTCCCACTCACTCACTGAGTTCTTAGTGTGCGTTGGGTAGTACACTTCTGTCCTGTCTAAGCTGCATAGCATCTGAGAGGGGTTCTCGCTCATCCCTGTGCTGTGGGGAGGAGGCGTGAGCATGGGTGGCTCTGCTGTCCGGGGAGCAGGGGCGGAGCTGCACACTTGTCTGCCTTTCTAATCACACTGTACAGTTGAATTGTAATTTGTGATTCACGATACTTCTGCTGTGTAAATGCTTTGGTGAAGTGCGAATTCAGAATCTCACCGTGCAGTGCAGGAACATGTTCTTTCTCTCAGTCTTCTTCCTTGCTCTTGCTGCTTTAACCCATGATTAGTTCATAGTCATTTTATGTGTTCCCGTTCATATGTTGTTAGGGAGTATTTTAACAGTTTGTGTCGTTAGTTTGGTGGTTATTTATAATTTCAGTAACTTTCCTTATAAACCATTAGGCCTGCATTTTATACTTTCTTTCCTGTCATATTTTTGTAGTATTGGTTTTCTTGAGTCAAGGTCTCTGTTATGTGCTTCAGACTGGCCTCAAACTTGTGATCCTCCTGCGTCAGCCTTTCTAGTGCTGAAATAGCTATGTACTACTGTGCTCTCTTTAGAAATGTTTTTAGCATGTGTTTAATCTCTTACCATATTGTTTATGAGACCCAGAAGTTTGGGTTTCTATACCTTCTATCCATTGATAGTAGCTTTCTTTGAATCTAACATAGTTTGTAAAGTAGTCTCAGGTGCATGAAATTTGATTGCATATGTATTATCTGAAATAGGTATACTAAAGTGATGCTCTTATTTGCTGGCTTTAAAAATCACCCCTTATTTTACATGAATACCTGACATTAAAGACTTAAGTATTTTTAAATAATTATTTGAAACAGTTTACTGTTGCACTTCAATAAGGCCTTGAAAATAAGTATTTTGAGGTAGAGGTATACTTTGGATATATGTCTTAGGTGGGCTAGAGGGATGTGTTGTGTTTAAAATGTACCTTTGTTTTTGCTGCACAATATTGAGACTATAACTAATTGTTCATACAGGTTCCAGCAACAGATAGAAATGCATTAAGTTCACTCTGGGGAAAACTGGCCTCTGAAATCTTAATGCAGAATTGGGATGCAGCCATGGAAGACCTTACTCGGTTAAAAGAGACCATAGACAATAATGTGAGTTACGTGTTCTGGATTCATTCTCTGAAATTTCTATGTACTTGTCATCTTTTCTGATATGGGACAACACTGCACTCTTAAGAGGGGAAAGAAGAAATAAAAATCCTTCATATTTTGGGTTTTTCTGTTATTTTGACTTGACTGCAAAAGCATAGTTGATTAGCTCATTTAACCTGGACAACTGACACACTTGGTTTGACTGGTAGAGAAAGGATTTAGGCCTTCACTTCTGCTATAGCTGTTCCACCTGTGTTCTATGTCAGTGAAAAGGACACTGCCCTTGTTAGTGCCTCCTACTGTAGAAAGCTGTTGCTGAAGATGACAGTTTCATCCATAGTTAATGTCATCCTCCTACCTACTAAATAAGGACTGTTTACTTCTGAAGTACTTATAACATAAAATAATTTGAAACGTCAAAGATGATGAGAAAGGACTGGGGGTCAAACCTTGATCATAATGCCTGATGAGTATATGCCGTAGAATACAGTCTAGGCTAGTTCTAGTTACACTTTTGAGATTGGTCATGTTTGTTTGCATGTCTGTTTTTCACATACTAATGCTTCCTGTGTATACATTTCTTAATCCTTCAGTCTGTGAGTTCTCCACTCCAGTCTCTTCAGCAGCGGACATGGCTTATTCATTGGTCTCTGTTTGTTTTTTTCAACCATCCAAAAGGCCGTGATAATATTATTGATCTCTTCCTTTACCAACCACAGTAAGTTACATCACTGTTTAATATTAGTTTTTGATTATCTGAAATGTCCTCCTCTAATATTTAAATTTGTCACCTGCCCATCTTTCTGTTTGATTATGAGGTGTGTGTGTGTATATACATACATACATACATATATATATATATATATATATATATATATATAAAGTATGATCTCTGAACCAATAATATAGCTATAATGTAGACTCGGCTCATCCAAAGGATTAAATCAGCATTTGCATTTTCACAGGGGCCTCTGTTATGTTGCATACAGCTGATCCTCTGTTTTTGTGGATGACATATCTGTAACCAACTGAGAGAAAAATTCCATCTTTACGGAATGTATACAGATACTTTGTTCTTGCATTATTTCATAAATAATATAGCAGTAACTACAAACAGAAATTTTATATATTATTAGGTATTATAGGTAATTAGAGATTATTTGAATTATATAGGAATATATGCAAAACTGTACTCCATAATATTATAAAGGGACTTTGGCATCCATAGATTTTGACATATAATGACATTTTGGAACCAATCCCTTATTGGTACTGAGGGGTGACTGTACATTCAAGTGTTAGCAATAAAGATTTATTGCTAAGCCTGGTGGTGGTGGCCTAGCACTTCAGAGGCAGAGGCAGGCGGATCTCTGTTCGAGGACAGCCTGGTCTACCAAGAGAGTTCCAGAATAGGCTCCAAAAGCTACATAGAGAAACCCTGTCTCGAAAAACCAAAAAAAAAAAAGGGGGGGGGGGGAGCTTATGCTAAATTATTGAAGGGGAGGAAGGAGGGTGGAGGTTCTATCATGGAAGAGTCCTTTTGTATCAACTTGGCCTGTCCAGCTTTTGGCTTATCTTGAGTCAGTAAGAAATGCACACATTGCTGTGTGAGTATGTGAACTACACCATTCTGTTGTTGGCCAGAAGTTTTGTTTTGTTTTATTTTTTATTTACCTTTTTAAAGTTCTCACTATGTTATTGACGGTTCTTAATGTACCTCGGTCTTGCCTAAAACTTGATCATCCTTCTTTGACTCAAAGATACATGCCACAAATTTGACTCTTCCAGATATAAGGATGTGTCTGAATGTAAGTATATGTATAAAGTTTCTGATTGGTTAGTTGTTCTGTTAGCCAAGTAAGAACAGTCATTTACCAGCAGGGATTCAGTTGTTTTTCATTTCAGCAGCCAAAGACACACAACCAGAACAAATTAACTTACTTGAAACTAGAATGGTTGCTGAGGTGAGGGCACTGGGGACTTGCTCTGGGCATGGTAGACATTTTCTGAGTTAGAGCTGCCCTTGGGCTCCTGTTGTCACGCACTGCATGATATGGAGATTCACTTCTGCAGTCCAACATTCAGTCTGAAATTTCAAAGTAAAACAGTGCTTTCATGTAAAATTTATGCTTCAGTACAGTCATTTAAGTGACAGCATGGGATGAATCACAAGTTCCGCTTTGCAGCCTTGTGCATTTCCCATTCTGTCCAAAGCTAAAACCAGAAGCAGACCTTCCTTGCTGCAGATTGGTGACAGATCCTTTCAAACTCACTTTGCAGGTCTAGAATGTCATAGACCTTATTGCAAGCATAAAGGAAAGTCCCGTATTTCTAAATTCATTCAACTAGGTTGAATTGGAAGTGATGAATCTGTAATGTAGTCACATGCAAAGAAGCAATATCAACACAATTTAATTAAATTATGTAAGCAATAAAGTACTCCCATATGCTTGTCAATTGATAACAGTAGTTAAAGTATCTTTGCATAGCTTTTGTGAGACCATGGGTTCAAGCCCTTACATTGCAGGCCCCCCAAAATGACTAAATATTAAATATTTGAAAATCTTATTATAGGTCAGCATTAACCAATAAACATTGTAAAATGTGTGATAAATTTTTAAAATTTTTATTACTTTTTATTTCTCAAGATGGTCTCATTGAGCCTACCCTGTCCTTGAACGTATTTAGTCTCTAAGGGTAACTTGAGCACCTGATTTTCTGCATCCCACTCCCACGTGTGGATATCATAGGTGTGCACTGTCATGCCCAGCTCGTTTGCAGTCACTTTTTGTAAGCACTTCTAAATTTGAACCCATTTAGTTATCCCCAATGAAGGAATTCCATTTGTCTTACTACTTAGTTTGTATTTTTAAAACATAAACTCAAATACTATATTTTGAATTTTGTCAGTAAAATATTTTAGAAATTTGACTTCTCTTTCTGTAAGTACCTCTATAATCCAAGTTCTTCACAAAATGTTTGTCAGCTTCTGTCATGTATTCACTGAAACGTTTTCCCAAGGATGTGGCTCACTAGGAATATGAAAACATTGTACAGTGATACAAATTTTAGAATAAGTAAAAGGAATACAAGTTTAGCACCATATGATAAACTTGTAGATTTTAGGTAAATTTTTGACAAGTTCCCTAAATGTTTACTAAAATGGTCCACTTCAAAACTGATAAGAAAACAGAGTATCAAGTAAACTTCTTTCACATGAGTATTGCAATTTGCTGCTTGAATCAAGGCTCAATTTGTGAGAAGATAGTTGTTAGTTGGTCCATGTTAGTTCTCTACCTAGAAGTTTTGTTCTTGAGGATATTGTTTCCTATACCTTATCTTAGTTAGGGGCATTTGAGAGAGGACAGGCGATACTCAATAGTATTAGGTATTAAATTCTAAAGGCATCTTAAGAATTCAGTAGGAATTTGTAATACAGGGATGTGTGTGTTCTTGTACGTGTGTATACATGTACACATGCTATAGTCTAGGAGAGCATGGAAGTTAAAATCTTAAAAGCTGCCTGGAATTTCATCTTGTGAGAAGTATATATTTGGAAGAACAATTTCTATGGCATCAGCTTTATTGATGGGAGCCAGATTGATAATTTAGAACTTGAATATATATACCTTTGAGAAATGATCTTTACAGACATAATTCTGAACTCAGCATCATACCTGGGGAAGGCACTCAGCTAGTATATATTGGTTCTATATAAGGAAATAGTTCAGAAGTGCAGTGAGTTAGAAGGTTATCCACTGTGAATAGTAGCATGATTTGGCAAATAACACCTAAGAGCCCATTGACATTTATCTCACATTTATTCCTGTTTTTCATGATTGCCACTGCTACGTATTAATCCAGGCCATGTAATACTGTAATAATGTCCTCATTGTTTCTACTTTTATATCAGCAAAATTATTTAATTTGTATAAGTATTCAGGTTTCTAACTATGAAATTACTTGCACAAAGTTTCACTCCTTTGTTCTAATGAGAGAGTGACAGTCACAGCTGTTTGCAAGCTTTTGGAATAAACTAATAGTACATCCAAAGATCTTCCAACATTATTCAGCAATAGTAAGGACTTACTACATTCTTGAATGAGTCTTCCAGCTCACTCTTAATTGGCAATAGTGGTGAGATTGCCCTCCTGTTATTGGAATATGCTGATTTTATAGGTGATTATTCCTTTGCAGTAGTTATTGGTAAATGTTTGCAGTCTTAGGCTAAACAATGTAGCTGATGTTTCCTTTGTTTCACACTGAATTATATACACTGAAAATTGGGGGAGTTTAGTGACTATGAAGTAATTGTTGTGTTTTTACCTTAGGTACCTTAACGCCATCCAGACAATGTGTCCACATATTCTCCGCTATTTGACTACTGCCGTCATAACAAACAAAGATGTGCGGAAACGCCGGCAGGTGCTGAAGGATCTAGTGAAAGTTATTCAGCAGGTAAAAGTAGATGCCTTAAAGCACTGCAGCCTTCGGTGTAATCTCTTCTAAAGTGAGACTCTAGGGTATTAGGTGAAAATACGAAAAGTGGAAGGGAAGTGTACATGAAGTTAGAAGAGAGACAAGCCCTGAGCGTTTACTTTTGTAGATTCCCAGTATCTTTACAACAGATCCAGCATAAGTGATTGGTGCTGTCTTCTAAAGACTCCAGCTTGCTGGAGCTGCTTGGTGAGGTTTGGGGGAGTAGTTACCTGCACAACTAGATGGTGACCTTTTAAATGGAATATATAGTAACAGTCCTTAAGGTGAACAGAAGCCATTGCTGCTTGATTTATATTGAGCTTTTCAGAAAAACAAAAAACAGCCCAAGAAATCTTTATTTAACCTAAGACTGCATTAATACTAAGAAGTGATTGTTATAGCAGGGTTATATCTTCATAGCTGGAAAAGTTCTTCATTGTTCATTGGCTAAAGGAGGCTAGGTATTAGAATTGAAAATTTCTGAATAATTCTAAGATGAGTGCCAGAGACTTTGATTTGGACATTATTACGAGTTTACCATGTTGCCTGGGATAAGGGTTAGAATAGGTGCACTGAGAAGATGACATTGGATTATTTGCTGTGAATTAATGATAAGAAAACTAGAAAATGGAGATATTTTATAGGCAGTATGCTAAACAGTGCTCAGCAAGATCTAACTGAACATTTGACTTGATTTTTACAGGAGTCTTACACATACAAAGACCCAATTACAGAATTTGTTGAATGCTTATATGTTAACTTTGATTTTGATGGGGCTCAGAAAAAGCTGAGGGAATGTGAATCAGTAAGTATGAATTTTTACTACGCAGTTTACATTCTTAAATTTCTAGATGTGATATTGAAGTAACTGAAGTAAGAAAGAAGCTAAATGGCAGGTTATTGGTAGAATGAAGTCATTTAATTAGCACTTGTCCCCTTTGGTTACAGAAGTTAAAGCATCAACTGTTTTTGAATGCATCTGGGTCTCCTTAATTCTATGTTTTTCTGATCTGGTTCATATGTACATACATATCACAACTTTGACTGTTATATTTGGAGCTACTTTTAGAATTTTTCAAATGATCATATTTAACATTTTCTATAAACTAGGCAATTATTATAGTTATGAGTTTTATACCTAATCTTTCCTATTGTTCAATTGACAATAAAGTTCTTTGAGAGAAAATCTGGAACTTGATATATAGACCAAACTGTCAATGGACTCACAGAGATCCATCCACCTGCCTCTGCCTCCCAAGTGCAGGTATTAAAGGGGTGCACCATCACGCTCTGCTGCTGCTTTTCTTGTGTTTGTTTTGTTTGATTTCTAAAGACCTGCCCTTTTTTAGTGTTGGGCACACATGTGGAAGCCAGAGGAGAACGTGGTGGATTCTGTTTGTTAGTTTGCCATTGCATGGCTTCCAGGGTTTTGACTGGGCGTTAGGCTTGCATGGTGTGCTTTACCCACTGAGACATCTCCAGGGCTTTGCCACATCTAATTAATTAATTAATTAGCTCATATTCGCAGTGTATTTTGGGGTTGGGTGAGGGTTGAGTGCACAGTTTGCTATCTATCTTAAGGTGACCTTGGGTCTGTGATCTTTGTACCTTGGTTTCTTGAGTGTTGCAATTGTAGGTGTGCAGCACCATGCTCCACTAGTTTCATTCTATAAAATCAAATTTTGGGGAAAAGTATTTAACTAGGATCTAGTTTCTCTAAGGAAAAAAATGCAAGTGTACATTGTGATAGTTTATATTAGTCAACATAGAAAACTGAAGTCTAGATTGATAGTTTGTGTCCTTATAGCCATGTGAACATTACACATGCTGTTGAAATAATCTCTTTTAATTCTTTCTGTCTTTGAAACAGGAGGCATTCCTTGCACTGTTTTCTGAGTCTGTTTGTCTTAGGTTGCAGAAAGTTCATATCCTTAGTCCATTCCTTCTTTTTAGTAGCTAGAGCATGTTGGACAAAACAAAGCATGTCAGGAAGTTGCTCTGTTATTTAAAATCATCAATGAAACAAGGAGCCACTGAGGCTTTTTGGAGGTTTTCTTCCATCCTTTACTTAAATTATTAAGGATTTGAACATGAGCAATATTCTAGAAAGTGCTATGCTCTAGGGTTTATTTTTGTTTTTGTTTTGTTTTCAGATAGATTATAGGGAATAGAGCAATAAAGTAGACAAAGTGAGTCAAGTTTTTAAAAACATTTGTCAGCATCATTAATTTTTAAATATATTTTATGCATATAGGTGCTTGTGAATGACTTCTTCTTGGTGGCTTGTCTTGAGGACTTCATTGAAAATGCCCGTCTCTTCATATTTGAAACTTTCTGTCGTATCCACCAGTGTATCAGCATTAAGTAAGAACACTCAGATTGAACATATATTTTCTACTTTAGTCTCTGGAAATTGACATTTATTATAATGTTACATGTAATGATTTCATTCATTTAATTCCGTTTTTGTTTCTCTTTGCTTTTAGAAGAAAAAGAAACTAATTTGCTAATAATTTGTGAAAATTTTAATCTGTTTGAATTTGAGAAATCTTTAGGCTTTATTTGTGTGGTAGAATATAATTTCTGTGACAAGTTGAAACTTAAACATTCTTGTAGTTACCTTTTTAAAGAGTAAACAGTGTTGTGCTGTTATGAAGGGATATTTAAGACGGTTTTCAGCAGTAGGTCAGATGAGTTAGCCTTTAGCAAATAGGAAATTTTGTTGTAAGACCACTTACATTTGGTAATAATTTCTGTTAATTAAGTTTGTTTATTTAATTACATATTTGAATTCTCATATAGTAAGTTCCTATGACATCCTAAAATGTTGAAACATGGAAAGCTTGTGGTGAATTTAAGTTGAAAGTTTCTCTGTTGTGTGAGAAAATAATTGGGAAAATTGTGAAATGTACATGACCTACTAGAAACTAATTTCATGTATTAGGCTTTCAGAAATTATTAGTGCCCTTTGGCCACAGATGAAGTCAAATATAAAACATAAAAACTTAGTACTTTTAATGTTTGCCTCTGAGGAATTTTGTGTAAACCAAATTCTGTTTCTTAATGCCATTTGTTTTTGGTAGGAGATCTATCCATACTTGCCTAATTTTAGTGGGTTGTCCAGAGTTAGAAGTGTAGTGTGAACACTGAGCCTTCCTTATGGGGATTAGGACTTTGATGTAGTTTGCAGGCTTGCTTTTTAAAATGGATTTTCTTCCTGGTCTTAATAGACAATTGATGTGTGATTTCAAAGGCAGGCACATCACATATGGACTGATGGACAGGAGATACCTGGACTAGATTGTTCTTTGTTTTGAGATTTGTAATTGGGGCTTCTCTGTGAGAGAGGAATGCTTAGTATTTTGGTTTCCTTTTGTAGTTTTCTCCATTCCCTCGTAGGCTGTGTTCTCTTGTCTTTGGGATTGATTTGTTTTGTTTGCATGTGTGTTTAGCCAGAACTTCTTGAACTGCTCCTGTGTTTTATAGCAAATTTTGTACAAATCTTTGTTAAGTGAATAAATGTATTCTGAACATTTTATAGCTTAAGGCTTCTTTGCATTTTGCCTCTGAGATACCATGGATAAGACATTTGTGATAATTCTAGCTCTTTACATTTATAAATTGGCATTTGGGTTTATTATTTTGTTTCTTAAAATTGAGTTTACTATGTTTGTCAGTAAAATAGACTAAGTATTTATACTCTGGTAAAATGTGTAGCCTGGTAACTGTAGTACCCTAGGACTATCTCTTAATGTTTATGGTTTTGTCTGTGTTGGTTGCTTGCCTTGCTTTTTTGTACTGCCAGGATCCAACCAGGACCTTGTAATTGTTAGGCCAGGCCCTGACTACTGACCTGTACCCAAAGTTTTCCCATTTATCTTATGGACATTTTACTTTTTCTTGGATCTCTTTTCTTTTCTGCTAGACTATCTCTAAAGCATCTTAAACTAAATTTCTGGAGGTGTTCCAAAGCCCTAGCTAGGGTCTTCTAGTCCTCATATTGTATTTACTTGAGATTGTTCTAATTTTTTTTTTTGCCTGCCTTAGAAGATTAGTTTAAGGAATATGTAGATGTGGATTATTTTTCTTCAAAACAGTAGATGAGACCAGGCATATTCAGGTTAGTATGGCTGTAAATGGTTTCAGATATTAGAAGTTTTGAGGTGCAAGAACTCAGGAAAATCTACTAATCCAGTACTGCACAGCTGTAGAACAGCTTCCTTTAAGTCTTTTCAGTAGAGTGAGGGTAGAAAAACGGCACTTTCTGTGGTGGTGGAGTAAGTGTTTTATATATCTTCATTGGCTAGCCTGGGGCACTGGAAACATGACATACATTTCAAGTTCTAAAACCTGGGCTTTCAAACGTTGAGTATGCATGTGAGCAGTTTGGCCTGCTGCCACATGCAGTCCTACTTGTATGTATAGTGTTGGTGCATGCAGGTATATTAAATCAGGATTTTTCCATGCTGCTGTAGCATACGTTTTCCCTGACATTTCTTTGGAACTCCAAGACTTCTAGAAATACTGGCTCTGTGCACTCCTTGTACTTAGCTGGAAACCTTAAGGTTTGGTGTGATCCAGCTGCTGTCCAGGTCATCCTGGATTACCAAGCTTATGCTGGTAAGCCTACATTGTACTGTTCCTCACTATGAATTGTTTTGTTGTGAACAGTTTATATTTTTAGAAATAATCTTTATATCAATTAATTGATTGTTTAGAATATCAGTTGAGCTGAAGAGTGAACATGAAATCCATGACAGCTTTTAATTCTGTATTACAAAATTCCTAGTTTTGTTTGACACACACAGTTGTGCTGTATAGCAGCAGGGCTGCTAAGCTGTACCTTGAGGTTTGGTTATCTCAAATCATATCCAGAACTTAAGAATCATATCGTGTCACTTAATTTTTTATCCATGTAAATTACATCTCTTTAGAGTAAGTGATAGATCAGTATCATACTATCTTTAGTATATTGAGTTTAGTAACATTTTTCATATTTTTAAAGCTGTTTTACTGGATTAGAATAACAGCAGCTGAAAGTAATATAAAGTATTTAAATTAGGATTTTACAAATGCAGTGGATCGCTTAATCAGACTCCAGTGACAATCCATGGAAATGATCAACAGAACTAAACTTTGTCTTTAAACAATACACAGGGAGAAAAGCAATTGTTCTCTGATCTAGATGTTTTTAAACCCTGCTGCATATTAAAGTCATCTCAAGAAGTTATATAGCAACTTAAATAGAATTGATTTTTCTGGCTTCACCCAAATTTTCTGAATCAAAGCATAACTAAGACCTTCTGAGTCAAAACCTAACTAAGCATGTATCTTTTCAAAGAAGGAAGCATTGCGAGTGTTAGCTAGACATTGACGAACAAGCTTTGAACAAATAAGTTCAAAATTAAAGATTTTAATAGGTGTGCAGAGACATCATGACCAAAACAATTTATAAAAGAAAGCATTTAATTGGAGGCTTGCTTACATACAGTTTCAGAGGGTGAGTATATGACCATCATGGTCAGGAGTATGGCGGCAGGCAGGCAGGCATAATGAGCAGTAGCTGAGAACTTCCATCTTATCTACAGGCATGAGGCAGAGAGGACTAGACTGGGCCTGGTGTGGTGCTTTTGAAACCTCAAAGCTCACCCCTAGTGACACACCTTCTCCTACAAGGCCACACCTCCTACCTAATCTTTGCTAAAGAGTCTAAATAATAGGAACCAAACATTGAAGTATGTGAGCCTGTAGAGTTATTCTTATTTAAACTACCACAGTAGATATTTGAAAAACAGCATAGAGCGATTAGGAAGAATCAAATGAATATATATATTGTGTTGGAAAGTCTAGAGAAGTAATTCAGATGGAGGTTTCAGTCAGTCCTAAGCTCTTTGTGCCTGAAACTAGACCTTCTACTGAATGCTTATCATGCCACGGTATCTCATTCTCTGGTTCATGCTGCCTGTTTCTGCCTCTAATTTGTGTATGTTTTCTCTCTTGTGCGTGGGAGAAAGAATGTGTCTCTGGCCTCTTGCCTTCCAAAGGACATATTGCAGTTTTGGAATACAATAGCTTTATACGGTTCATTGTTTATTGAATAACTTTATACTTGTGATTCAAAATGTTATTAATATACTTCTTGATTAAATGTGTCTAAGCATGTATGAAAGTCATATCTTTATAAATGCATATTAAGATTGTATGTATACATATTCCTGTAGATTTGTAGGATGTTACAAATCTGTATAACAAATTATGCAACATCCTTCAGGAAAGACGGTATGGAGGAGTTTAATTTAGTATAGCTTACTAGTTTATTAGATATATGTGTCTGAAATTTAAAAGCTATTATAAAGTAATTCTTGCACTGGTTTTCAACAAGAGATAAAAACAAAGAACGGAAGTAATATTTTGAAAACATACAATAAAATGTTGGATCATATGCTAATATGATTTCCTTAGGGGATTACTTTGGGTATTTTCAGCTATTACTTTCTTGTATTTTAACATTGTGAAGTCAGTCTACTTCATTTATTAAGTAAAATTAGATCTTAACCTTTCCTTCATATTTACCACATAAGAATTTATATTTAAAATCACATTGATAGTAGAGAGAAATAGTTGTTACCAGGTAGTAGTTTCAAAGGCCATTATCTCATTTCAGTGTTAGCTTTAACATAAGGTTATATATTTCAGTTGTTATATTCAGCATTTATGTTTCTGGGCTGTCTGTCCTCCCACTTTCATAGTTCACTATAGTTTCTTAGCAGATTTCTTTAGTTACTTCTCACAGCATACTCTTACAGATATACAAGTCTTTTGTTTGTATGTATTGGTTGCATTCTTCAGTGAAAACTAAACTAGAAGTTCCCATATCTTATCCCTTTAATCAACAATATTTGAAATAAAACGAACTTGTCAACTAAAATTTGGAAAAACAAGTTGTATGAAATAGTTATTAATATCACATGTGAAATGCTGGACTCCAAATTTGTGCTAAGATGGGCAGAATGACCACTGATGGGGTTCAGAGGAGAGAAAGAGACATCCTCAAGACCAGTATTGAGACTTGATAGATAATCAATGTGGAATCAGTAAAAACCCAGTAAGTCCCTAGATGAAGATATATATGTAATGTTTGTAAGTGGGCCCACTGGTAGTGATTACTTCACAGAAACAGAGAATTATCTAGTTTGTGCTAGAAGAATGAACAAACTAAATTAAAGCAACTGGACTGAGTGAGGATGGATATTTGGTTTTGCTTGGTGTTCAGGAGTCTTTGCTTTTTTAAATACTTGTTATGTTTTTGTATCTATAGAACTGGTAAACTAGTCAACATAAAGATGTATGTGGCAATTTTTAGAGAAAATATTTAGGTCTACTTTGAAATGCTTCTAGGTATAGTTAAGATTTTTAGTATTGCCTGCATCCAGAATTGGTTTCTGGATTTTGTTTTTCTCATCAATTCTACACTTTGATTCATTTTAGAGCATCTTGTAGGGTTATCTAAGCCATCTTTATCTTTCAAGCTTTGATCAAGCAGTACTTTTTTTTTTTTTAATCTTTAGTATTTTGCATGAATTTGAGAGAGAGAGAGGAGACACCAGGTCAAAAGGCAGCTTACTGAATCAGATTTTTCCTCCTTTCCATGCTGATCCATTTTGCCAGCTCAGTTTTACATTCTTAAATTTGTTCTTGAAGTGATTGGTAGCTTAGATAACCCGAGGTGCCATCAAAATAATGTACTAATGCTCTTAGAATTTAGTAAGTAAAGGATCAAGAAACACAGTGGAGTCAGTGAATCACATAGCTGCCCTACAGTGGGATTATAGCTCAGCCTGCAGTATTTAAACAGCTCTGCTAGGCATGGAGCCAAGTCACTGCAGCCATGTTAGAATGTGAATTTAAAGAAAAGGGGTATTGATTCTAGTTAAGAGTTACTGTGTAGAGTATAGTTCTCTTTCTTCTAAAATCTGAATCAGATATTTCCTTAGGTCAACTCTTCAGGCTGGAATTGGTTTAGCATTGGTAAATCCTGTGCGATCTCTCATAGGTTTGGGCTTTTGTTGTTGTTGTTATTGTAGTGATCTATTTAGAGATTAGGTAATTAGTTACTCCCTAACTCCTCAGCTTTAAATACTCAAGAGTTGGTCATTGTCACAAGCATCAAAGCCAGTTCATATTTCATTGAATGAGTGATAGAGAAGGAAGAGAGTTGATTTGCTAATTAGCATATGATATTCATGAGTGAGAATAATGGGAAGCTGAAAACTTAGATTGTAGCTAAAATGGAGGAAGCCATGACTTGGTAAATAAGTTTGAATGTTTATGCTTTTTGTATTGAGAGGGTTTGGGGGGTTTTTGTTTGTTTGCTTGTTTGTTTTTGTTGTTTGTTTTTTGTTTTTAAGATTTGAAAAGAGCTGGGAAATAAACTGTTGGGTTTTAGGGCTAAACAACTATGTAAAATAGATTTAAGGGCTCAAGATACAGATTATTTGGGTAATAACTAGAAAATAGTAATGGAACCTGAATCATACTTATGGCCAGACTGGGAATCAGACAGTTGGGTATTGTTGGCTCCTTTGTGAGCTGCATGGCACTCTTTTCTGGGTGCATAGTAAACAAGGCATCTTACAAACCTGTGTATTCTTTGAAAGATTTTTCTATTTGAGAACCATATAAGAGACAAGTAACTCAAGTGAGGGAAGGGATGGATAGAGGCATGGCCTGTGCAGAGCCCTAAAGTAGAGTTGGGAGTATCTGACAAACATGTAGCATGTCTGCTGGAGAATAGTGCTTTCCATGGTGAGAGTAGATAAGGAACTTCTAATGAGAAGCCATAATTAACAAAACAATTGAGGGACTTCCATTTAGATAGAGATGACACAGGAGTCCAGTAACCTTGGTTGTAAGCTGTTTTATTTAATTCTCCTTCATAGCTTATAAACAGAGTTTGTATTATGATTTAAATCTTTAATGATGCCAACAACGTAATTATTGTCAGAAAACCAGGTTCTCTGCTTTTAAACTGCAGAATATAGCCACATCTGCTGACACATGCCTCTAATCTCAGCACTTGGGTGGGGTGGGCAGAGGCAGGAGGCTTACTGCAAGTTTGAGATCAGCTAGAGCTAAACAGCAAAATTTTGCTTCCAAAAATAAATAAGTAGAAGGCTGTAGAGAAGATTGTCAGCCAATCCAGTTTTAAACAAATTGACTCAGTTATGCCAAGTGAAATAGTATGTTTTTAAAACCTGCTCTTTCACAGCTTCAGATACTTGCTTACTCATTACAAAGGGAGTGAAATTGACATTTCTCGAGAAAGTATTAGTGGAAACAGAAGGGATTAACTGTGGAGACACAGGAAAGACAAGTTGCTGCTATTTTCCCCTTTTTGAAAACAATCCCTTTTAACTAGTGGGTCTCTGGCATAGGCCTGTAGTCCCAAGGCTTCAGAAGGTAAGGCTGGAAGATTACAAGTTCAAGCCCTCGCTGAACTGAAGACCCAACTCAAGATCAGCTTTGGCAGTTTAATCAGGCCTGGCTCAAAAAGTAAAAACAGGTTAGGAATATAGCTCAGATATAGAGCACTTATCAAATATGTGCAAGGCCCTTTTCTGATCTTATTTTAGACTATTTTATTGATAAACTAACTTAATTTTTCCATTTTAAACAAAATTTTGTTAATTTCTTGTGTTTAAACTTGTTAAATAGGGTTGTGATAGAGAGCATATACTTTCCGAAAAGGTATTTTGATGAATTAAATTGATTACATTTGGGTGGAAGCCTTATCTTGACATAATTGCTTGTACAGCTGCTAATGGCTTAAATACTTTTAAAGATGAGTATACTGTTAGATCCAGAATTTCTGTCTGTAATATTCCCAGGACCAATTTTGTTGAGGAGTGCTATGTTGGTGGTGTAGTGGTGAACATAGCTGCCTTCTAGTCTGATTGAAAACATCTAGTTCTCTAAAGCAAATCAGTGATTCTGTTAAAGACTGAACAGTATAATAGCTTCAGGTGAAGACAAAGGGCAGTTAATAAGAAGTGTGCACGTGCTCATGAATGCAAGCACAGTGTGTATGTTCCTGTTATCGTAAGTGCCTGTGTACTTTTTGTCAGCTGACTGATAGACAAGTAGCTGCAGCTTACCTTAGTCCCTACATATCTCAAGCATAGGCCTTCTGCAACCTGACTGTAAGTTGAAAAAATAAAACATCAGTTGCAAAAGGTGTTTTATCATATCTCACTGGTGTCAGTTGTATCTGTCTCTCTGTCCCCTTCACTAGCAGAATTGTTGGTTATATGTTGTTGGTTATATGCAGAATAACTGCAAGGAATCCCCAGAGTTTAAGCATTTAAGAGCTTTAAGCATTAGCTCTTTGTAGTAGGTATATTTTATCTCATCATTCAATATTATAAAATTCTTCCTTTGATAGTTACTTTGGAGCATGCAAGTATAAGATTATGTTCTAAAAAACTAGAAGTTTTCTAAATGGAGGATATGGTACATTTTGTCAAGGATATTTACAGTCCAGCTGCTATTATGAAGGCAATATAAAACAGGCTTATACACAGGGATGGTGTATGTAGTTAGGATCATGTATATAAGAGAACAGAATCCAAAAGTATCTGAAGTTTATGCAAAGTATAAATTAAACACTGTACAAAAACTAAACTTTTACCTCTCTCATTAGTATGTTAGCAGATAAACTGAATATGACTCCAGAAGAAGCTGAAAGATGGATTGTGAATTTGATTAGAAATGCAAGGCTGGATGCCAAGATTGATTCTAAACTAGTGAGTATTATGTTAGATATGGCACATGCCATAAAACAGCTGCTGACTGTTTTTATAACTCTGGGAATTTTTAATTAGAAATATTATTCAGTAAACCTTATTTGAGACAGGGTCTCACTGTGAAGCTATGGCTGCCCGGGAACTCACTGTATATAGATGAGGCTGGCCAATTGCCCCCTGTGCTGGGGTTATGGGACATGCACAACACACCACCTGTCTAGGAAACTTTGTTAGGCTGAGCCTGGTAATACAGGCCTGTAATCTCCCCTACTTTGGGCTCTGAGGTAGGAGGATTGCAAGTTCAAGGCCATCCTGGGCAAAATAACAAAATATTTTCTCAAAATGGAGAAGTAAAACCAGGATGGGGGCTGTAACTCTGACAGGGTGCTTGCCTGTTGTATGTCAGCCCGTTTCTGGTACTGTATGCCCCACCAAAAAATAGTTGGGTGACAGTTGTTTGAAGGCGACGGTACCTCTTATGTTTTCTTGCTAGGTGAATGACACCGTTCTGTACAGTGTATAGGTGTGCAGCAGGCATGTGGCATTGTGTGATGCTCACAATTTACTGAGACGCTTCAATCATTGACTTTACTAGAATAATTTCTGTTTCATTTTAGGGTCACGTGGTAATGGGTAACAATGCAGTCTCACCCTATCAGCAAGTGATTGAAAAGACTAAAAGTCTTTCTTTTAGAAGCCAAATGTTGGCCATGAATATCGAAAAGAAACTTAATCAGAACAGTAGATCAGAGGTAAGAAGCAAACATTTTACATTCTCTTTGGGATTTAACAGTAATGTAACAGCTATTACATGAACTTTGAGAACATAACAGTATTGGTTGGCTCAAATTTATATATAGTTTCTTTTAAGCTTATGAACATTTTGTTCAAGAAATTACTAAATTGAAACAAATTTTGACTTAGATATATTAAACTCATTAGTCAAAGAAACAGAAAAAAAATTATGTTCCTAATTATAACTGGGTTTTTTTTTTCTTTTGCTCTTCTTATGTGACTTAATTAATTTGCTTCCTCAGGGCTCTCAGCACATCATTTTGATGCTGATAGATGATAACTTACATGTGCTTGAAATGTGTGTTCTCTTTCTAACTCTAAAGAAATAGTTCTATAAAAAATAGTGCTTCCAATGCTGATCTTACATAAATTTTAATTTTATCTTTTATCTGATGCTCATAATTAACTGTCCAAAAATACCCCCTTTCCCTTTTAGTAGAGAGCCCTCATTTTAGATGTTCAATGAAGTTGAGTGGCCTTAAGGCTTCGAAATTCCACAGCATCTGTAAATCCCTGCACATTGAGTGCATACAACTGAGGGTAGAAAGAGTCATTAAGTAACTGAGGGTATTGAAAGACTCCATTGAATTGAGACTGGAGGAATAGGTTAAGTGAGAGTGAATTTACAATTGCATTTGTCAACCAAGTCTAGTGGAACTGAGCCTGAACAGTGTGTTCTTGTTTGCTTTTTCCTATATCTTCAGAAAAAATTGGTTGATTTTTTTTTTTTTTTTTTTTTTTTTTTGGTTTGGTTTTTCGAGACAGGGTTTCTCTGTATAGCTTTGCACCTTTCCTGGAACTCGCTTTGGAGACAAGGCTGGCCTCGAACTCACAGAGATCCACCTGCCTCTGCCTCCCGAGTGCTGGGACTAAAGGCGTGCGCCACCACCGCCCGGCAAATTTGTTGATTATTGTTCCCATGTTGATGATTGATTACTATTATGCTTTATCACTGTCCAAAAGCTATACCAATGATAAGATGTTTGTACTACTTCCTTCTCTGTTAGCACTTTAAGATTTCATTTCATCTTGATGATTTCTCTCTGCATGTATTTTAGGCTCCCAACTGGGCAACTCAAGATTCTGGCTTCTATTAAAGAAATATAAAGAAAAGAAGAAAAAAAAAGAATCAAGGAAAGACACTGTAACCATTATATATAAAGGGCGACATACATTTTTAGAAGCAATTGACATGTTTACTATAAATTTTGGACAATTTAAATAAAATCGGCTATGATTAATTTTTATCTTTCTTGAATTTCCTTGTGTGTGCAGTTGTGTTTTATTAACTTTATTTTCAAGCAGTTCTGTATTCCCAGGAAGTTGCTAAAAGGAGTATAAAGAGGTCCATGTGTAAACTCAGTTTCCCCGGGTACTGTAGAACAATACAAACCAGGATATTGACATAAATATACATAAATGGATTTTTTTTAATATGTGCAGATTTGTGTATCTTGTGGTTGAGGTACAGAACTGTCACTGGGTCATCTCAGTATTTCTAACACCTGGCAACCACTAATCTGATCTCTGTCTCTGAGAATTTAAAAAAAAAAGAATTAGAATCAGCCTGCCATATTGACAGGCTTTACATCTGCAGTTCTACAGAGCAAAAATGCTCAGACAAAGAAACGTATCTATACTGAATATAATATATAATGAACAAATTGTCATATAGCTCAGTAGTGTATTCCTTTTATTACTTAGTAGGACTCCTTTTTTTTATTTACCACAGTGTAATGATGTATTTGTTGAAAGATATTTTGGTTGTTTCCAGTTTGGTGCTATTACAAGTAAAGCTTTTAAAAATATTTTTCTTAGTTACTCTAGTTAGAGACTAAGTCGGAGTGTAAGTTGCATTTTATAAATTCCCTGAATGTTATACACTCAGGAGTTTAGCAGATACCTATGTTGTCTAAGTATAATTTTCTTATTGGGTCTTTATCACACAGAATTGGATTGGTGTATTTGTATGTGTTTCTCTTTCTCCTGTGCTAATGGTGTAAAAATAGAAGACTTTTTCTTTGTTTTACCATTTGTCAGACCACCACTGGTCAAAGTCAGTTCGAGATTCTAACGTAATTATATTGCATGTTCCACTAGAAAAGCACAGAACTCTCAAGAGCGGGTGTACAGACTTTCTATAAAGACAGCATATAATAACTATTTTGGCCCTAAAGACCGTTTGCTCTCCATTTGGAACTATTCAGCTGCCATGCAGTACAAAAGCATGTGTTTGATTAAGTGAGTGCTTATGGCTATCTTGTAATAAAATTTCATTTCTATAAACAACCAAGTGCCAGAATTGAGGTTTCTGGCTCTTGTCTTGGGATATTGGTATTGCTAAGTAGGAGTCCAGAGGTGCTGCTGATGGTTGTGAAAATGCTGAATGTTGCTCTAGCAGCTATAGATATGTATAAAGGAATATTTGTAGTACAAAATTATCAAAGTTCATGTTGAAAGCTCCAGAAAGTGGTATCAGTAACAAGATAGAAAGTGATCCTTATATCATAGCTAATTCCACCATCAAAAATTCTGATCAGTAAGAAAGCCATAGTTCATTACAAGGCTAAGTAGAATTGCATACCCTACTAAGATGTCAAGTTTTGATCTATAGCTTAACCCCAAGACACTTTACTAGCAAATATTTTTCTACGACTAAAAAGTTTATCAGATATGTCCTAAGTGGGGTAGCAAAAGTCCAGGGAAGGGATATAGTTAATATTAAACATTTCTCTGCTGGGCTTGAAACAACCTTCGGGAAAAGGAATCTACCATATGAACACCTTAGGCAAGCTAGAAACATAGAAATGTCCATAGTACTCATATATTGGTGGCAAAGCATGGTCAGTCTAGTGTATGTTAAGGTGTAGAGCCGAGAACAGTGTGTCAGTTCTGTCAGGTTGCTGAAGGTTAATCCCTTGTGGGTTGGTTGTTAGGACCCTGGTCAGGGACAGATGTTTCAAGTGAGCACGAAAAGTATTCCATGTTCAGTTCCACCAGTGTGATCTCTGGCTACTAGTTCACATTTTCCACTTTCCTTGAAACATGTCACTATTAGTATGATTTAGAAAAAAATGTATGTAATAGTTACTTTAGCACATTTGTAACATCTGTTCATTATTAAGATATATTCTTGGTGTACATTTACATAAAAATTACTTAGCTGTGGATATGTTCTTAAACCTTAACAACAGATAGTCTTCCAGTAAGGTACCAAGTCAAAATTTTATTTTTCATGTTTATACTTTGCTTTTTATTATATTCCTCATTCTATGCATTAGCAGTTTTTTGTTTTTTTTTTAAGACACATCAAGAATCCATGTATCATAAACTTTGGATATTTGCTTGTGGATTTTACATTTGTTTCTACATGTAAACATGTGTTTGCTATTTACAAGTATGAAATATATAAATGTATATAGTGTATATTCATATGTGTGTTTAGATACACACAAACATGCAACCTGCTCAAGAAATCAAGATCTAACTAGTAAATCCTCTGCTCTTCTGCTTACATTTTCTTCTTCACCCCTGAAGAGTAAGTACTACAATGACTTTTGTATGAATAATTCATTTGTTTATATAAAAGTTTGATTTTCAGTGTTTCCAGTCAAATTGAAATTATGCTTGGTATTTATTCTATAACTTGCTTCACTCAGCAGATTGAAATGTATTGAGCTTTAATCCATAGCTTCTCTCAGCCTTTGGTATTAACTATACATATCATAGGTTACTCTTGCAAGTATTGTTTAACAGTTCCCTCTGATATTAAAACATTCCATCCTACAGAAAGCTTTTTAAGCAGGGAGGTAAACAACTCAAAACAGCTTCAGAAAGTCCCTAAAACTGACCAGATTGATTAGCCCCATCCCTTTCAGAGTAAACAAAAACTGAGAGTAGTCCCCTGATGAGCTATAAAGAAGACTGAGACAAAGACAGCTGCCTAAAAGTTTTCGACCTGAGGTAACCTGTTGAGTTACCTGTAGGCTGTGCATGTTTCAGGTTCTGTGATCTGTCACCCACGTGACTTTGTAAGCTGGTGTGGGCATTAGTATGATGAAGCTGTCTTTGAGTCATTTCTGTGCTGTAGAATAATCCTTTTGTACACTGAGGATTTGTTGCTGTGATTGGTTTAATAAAGAAGCTGACTGGCCAATAGCCGAACAGGATAAAGTTAGGCAGGAAAGCCAAGTTGAGAATGCTGGGAAGGGAGAGGGTGGAGTCAGGAGTTGCCAGCTAGCCAGCAGGAGATGAGCGTGCGATATTTATAAAACCATGTGGCACAATGTAAATAAGGAATATGGGTAATCTTAAAATGTAAGAGCTAGTTAGTAATAAGCCTGAGCTATTGGCCAAGCATTTATAATTAATATAAAGCATAAGTGTGTTTATTTGAGAGCAGCTGTGAGATAGGAAAACTCAACCTGCATTTTTGTTCCTGTAAGTAACCCCTTACCCATACTCTTGTAAATAACACCAATAAACCTCATTGGCAGTTCTACTATTTCCCCTGTACTAGATGAGCAGCCCTGTGCTGCATTTCTATTCTTAGAATGGTTATCCTAGAAAATCTGACAAACATGATTTTACTTGTAACATAAAGTTACTGTCTGCACCATCAAGATATATGGAATGTTATATTGAAAGAAATTCCCATCTTATTTTATATGCATTATGTCCATATTGTAACCTCCAAACAACAACGTTTTGCCACAGTTTGTTTAGGACTTGTTTCTTTAATTGATGTTGCAAATTTTAGTTACACTAAATGGGATTGTGACTACCGATTGGAGGAGTTCTCCCGATAGAAAGATGGCTCTTTGGATATTTCTTTCTCAAAATTCTGAGGTTTGTTTCCTCAAATTATCTGAATTGTCTTTTTTGTGTGATATTTGCTAATTTTTTTTATGTGCCTTCTGGCTTTCTATTGGTCTTTTAACCTAGTTTGCTCGTAAATATCTGTTGAATTTCTCACTTTGGTGATTTTTCCCTATTTTTTGTGGTCAATTTTTAAAATCTTACTTTTTACACCTAGTTGAAGGGTAATCACTCAAGTGCTTGTCAAGTCTCAAACTGCACATCTAAATGAAAGTCTGTACAGTTAGTTAGACTGGTCATTGTCAAGCTGTGGAGCTTCGGGGTTTTACACTTTTAATTATATTTTATGCACTTACTCACAATATACACAGACAAGCATATGTGTGGAAAATAATTAAAACTAGAGAAGAATAAAAATCTTATTTTAAATGCATTCTGTGTTGTTTAAACTTTACATTTTGTGTGCTGAATATACTCTGATACCTTCCTTGTCCAAGTTGTCACCAGTTACTTCCATGAATATTATAGCTTTGGTTAATTTCCCGTTTTGTTTTTCTAGACTAAAGAATGGGTATTCCTAAAACACCATTTTATGCCACCCATAAGCCTTGCTGTTTTCAAACTATTTTGATGGCTGTACATTGAGAAAAGCATTTTAAATTGTCCTAGACTCTGTGTGTGTGTGTGTGTGTGTGTGTGTGTGTGTGTGTGTGTGTGTGGTGTCCTCTGTACATATTAGTAATTGTGTCCCTAAATTGAGAACCTGCTAATTGGTACTAATCTACCCTACAGAAGCATTGCTCTGTTGTTCAGGTGCCGCTCCTCTGGGAATGAATTTTGTCCCTCTATAGCCTCACTACCCATGCGTATACTTCTAATTTGCATTTTACTTTTTCTCTGGAACTCAATTCTCATATCAGGGAAAAATCTTCCTTCTCACAAAGCAATTACAGAATGTCTCGTGTATTGTTGTACTTGCAATTATGCTGTTTTTGTGAGTTCTTTGTTCCAGAATAGCACTGATTTGTTTCAGTGATACCTTTTTTTACAGCGCCTCCCTGATGTCTGGTGTATATTAATGAGGCTTCAGTAAACTGTTGAGTCAAAGAATAATATTCAGAAGGTTCTGAGAGAAAAACATTGATTTGAAGCTCTAAAGCTGAAAACTAAGCCTAATAATCAGAAAACTTGGTTGTGTTATTGTGTAATCTTGTGATACACCTGTTTCTTTGTGTGCTTGAAGTAAGCACCTCCATAAGTAAGTAGTTGAACTTCATGGCACAGACCTTTAATCTCAGATACTCAGAGTGCTGAAGCAGGAAGATTCAAAGTTTACAACCCATCTGGGCTTCAGAGGAAGCTCAGGGCTGGCCCTGAACTGCCAAAGGAACAATGTGAGAACCTCTAGGTTTTCAAAATGCCTGGGGAGATGCTCTAGCCAGGCCTAGTGTTTTGTCTGCTCCTGCTACCTGCAGATCCAGATGTAGAACTCTCAGCCCCTTCTCCAGCACCATGTCTGACTGCACACTGCCATGCTTTCCACCATGACAAAAATGGACTAAACCTCTGAACTGTAAGCCAGCCCCAATTAAATGTTTTTCTTTATAAGATTAAAAAAAAAATAAAATGCCTGGGGATATAGACAACCGGTTAGGTGCTTGCTGAGCATATGCAAGGCTCCAAACTCAAAACACCAAGGCTATGTCAAAATATGTATCATTGGAGCCCTTATTTAAAGTAAGTTGAAAGCATCATTTAGACTTACAAAGTAT
Source organism: Peromyscus eremicus (assembly GCF_949786415.1). NCBI lineage: Eukaryota > Metazoa > Chordata > Mammalia > Rodentia > Cricetidae > Peromyscus > Peromyscus eremicus. Next base: position 56,476,506 of record NC_081436.1, read on the forward strand.
TGCTGATGGGTGTTTTTGTTATGTTGGGGCAGAGGGGTTAATTGCATGAAGACTTGTTTCTTGTCATTGTATTTTATGAAAAGATTTAAAACACTTTTTTTAAGTCTTTTTCTTGGTAATGGTGGAAATTAGAGTGGAAAAGTCTTCAAAGTTTCTTTCCTCTTAGCTTTCCAGTGTCTGAGAAATAGCTAGGCAATGTATACAACTACTGAGTGATATTTCTTGGCCTCCTGCTGATCTCCAAGCATGATTGCTATTGTGTAGATGTGTGAACAGAAAGGGTGCTGCTACCTTAGAGATCTTCCCTTCTTTCTTTGAAGAGGCAGGCCACAGGGAAGTAACCCTTGTGGTTCCTCTTGGTTGGTTGTTCCAGAATAACACTGATTTGTTTGAGTGATATTTTATATTGCAAATCCCTAATGTCTGGCATATTTTAGGCTTCAGTAAATTGTTGAATCAAAGAATAATTTTCAGAAGGATCTGAGAGAAAAAAAAGCTCAGAGAGAGGAACTAACACAGGAGCCATTGAAAGCGACAGCAAGTCAGCAGTAAAGGCCACTAGTAAAGCTGAACTGTAAAGATCAGCAATAAGAAAAATAGTCAAGGCCAGGACTAGACTATCAGAGTGAAATGTTTGAGGCTTCCACTGAGACTTTAATTACTCTTAAAAATAGCCCACTGTTAAACTGTTTTTGTGTTTCCCATGCATAATTTACTCTGATGCATATTAAATTCTGAGATCAAGGATCCTCTGGGAAAAGGCGCTAACTTCCTGGAGAAGGAGCACAAACACTGCTCTGTTCTGCCCATTTTTCATTTGCTGTATTTAATAAACTATTTGGCTGTTAGAATCTACACAAAAGAACATTAATGCATTTCCTATTTTGGTTCTAAAACTGACTTTTGTACTGCCTTCCATTTAGTCTGATGAGTTTGGAGGGAAATGCCAGGATTGGTTCATTTTGTTTTTAAGTGTTATGAAGACAGTGAAAAGATGAAGGTAATATTATTTCAAGATGACATTTTGAACAGACAACAGCTTGGCTACTTTTAGACATCATTCCAGGTAAATAAGCTCTGTGTGTGTGTGTGTGTGTGTGTGTGTGTGTGTGTCTGTCTGTGTCTGTGTCTGTGTGTCTGTCTAAAGATATACTTCTAAGATGTGGGTTAGTGCTAGAAGAGATTGAAGGCCATAGTTGTCACAAATGGACAAAATGACAAAGTGTAATAAGATCACAGAAAACTTTGTTTCATCGGGATTACAAACAAAGTTCTACAGGAATGAAATACTGGGGTGCATTTTTTAGGGACGTTTTTAAGTGTTACTTCTACATTGCCCTTTTAGTAAAAGGACTGTCATTTGCTCATAGATACTTGGTAGGTATTTACTTGTTCACCATAAGCAGGTGTTTGGAAACATAAAAGCAGCCATCTGACAGAAAAAAAAAATGCTGTCATTCTTTGGTTTTGTCTTCTGAAACATTGAGTTCCTCCTTTTTCTTTAATGGCAAGAGATCCACAGAAAATAAGCACCTGCTTAACTGTATCTTTGTTTAGTTGCCTAGTCAGGTCAGGGCTGTTGGTCCATCTCTGTATAAGCCATTCGGGGATTTTTTTTCCTTTCCCACCAAAGGCTTGCACTTTGAATTTTTGCCAGCTATTCCTAATTGCTTGTTTTTGGAGACCAAGGAGTCCAAATCAGCTTTAAATCACTACTTTTAAAACAAGAAAGCATGAAGCACAAACCATTTAAAGACCAGTCATTATCTGTGTTTTAGAGGTCAACACATCGGTATCACTTGTGCTGCTGTCCAGGTGGATAGATGGATGGATGGATCAATGGGTTGAAGGATAGATGGTGGATTGATTGGTGAATGGGTGGATGAAGGGATCATGGATGGGATGGATGGATGGATGGATGGATGGATGGATTGGTTGATGGATGGGTTGGTTGATGGATGGAATGATAGGGGTGGGGTGGGGATGGTGCTTAAGATGCTCTGGATTGAACCTAGGACCCGATGTGTTGCCGGTTGGCCATAAACTTGTAATCTGGCCACAGCCACTCTAGTAACTGGAATGGCAAGTGTGTTCATGCCCTTGTAATTAGAGCAACACATCATCAGTTCTGACAGACCTCAATATTGGGACTTTTTTTTTTTTTTTTTTTTAATTTCTTACTGGAAAAATCCATGTTGCCCGGGAACTCTCGGTAGTCCTCAGTGCTGGGTTCACAGATATAAGTCGCCATGCCTGGCAGTATTAGAATTATTTATTTACATTTTCGTGTGTTGTGTGTGTGTGTGTGTAAGTGTACAAGAATGTGGTCATAGGACAACTTGTGGGAGTGGATTTTTTTACTCTATATAGTCCCAGGGATCAAACTCGAGTTATAATACTTAGTGGTAAATGCCTTTGACCCTGGACCATCCTACCAGACCCAGCATTGGAACTTTGTTACCATTTTAACATAAGGAAAACAAATCCCTTTCTGCTAGTGAGTCAGTTAGCACATCCTAGAGAGATAAAGGGTAGAATGTGAATAATTTTGTTGAACAAGAAATACATCTGCAGTTCTGTTCAACCATATGCCTCCTGCTTTGGTGGATGACATTATCAGAAAATGTTAGTGTTCAACAACACCTTCCTTATGCTGGTTTGTGCCTGATTTTTTGGAAATTTGTAGGTCTCATGAATTTCACTAATAATAATGTTCATTTAGTTTATTTTCGCTTATTTAATATTTACTTATCATTTGTATTATATAAGGTCAGCTATAAATCACCTTGTGTTGCTTGTTGGCCATTATCCTTCAGACTTCTATCTGGTAATTGGCTCTTTCCTTGTTAGGCCACTAACGAATTAAGGAACTCTAGGAGAATACAGTTGGCTATGAAAGGGAAAAATTAAAGTCTCTTACTTTTTTTTATCATTGGTGGGAGAGAAAGCAATGAAATTTTAGATGCAATATTATTCTTAAAAGAAAAGAGAAAAGAGAAAAACAAATAGATTGTCCCTCTCTAGAGCAGTGGAGGAAAGATGTTAAATCAGTAACTGACATTAACACTCTTTCATCAATGAGTACTTGAATAGACAACAAGGAAGGATAGTGTTTTTGTTTTCAGCTAAATTATCCTAAGAACAACCTACTCAAAAATAGGAAAGCTAATAAAATAAGTGGTGGTAATGCAAGATATACTGAGAGACTAAGGGAGAGTGGGGGACAGTGTTTGAAACACATATTCAGCTGTAATGGCTTAACTGTAGGGAAGCTAAGCTAATGTAGACATACTATTTTTAAATATCCCGTGTTTGTTTTAGGAGTGAGCAAACTTTTGTTTGTTCTGGAGCATTTAGTCTTAAATATTTATAAAACAATATAGAATGCCTGTTAAAAGTTATCCATATTTAATTACTGCATTTCTTCAAAGTAAAATTGCCAACGACATAAAGGTATAAAGCAGTATGTAAAAGAAAAGAAGATAAAACAAAAACTAAAACATTGGAATTGGACAAAACAAACAGAAGGAAAAGAGCCCGTGAGAAGGCACAATAAACAGAGGCCCACTCATTCTCACACTCAGAAATCTCATAAAAACACTCAACTAGAAGCCATAAAATATATGCAAAGGACCTGGTGCAGACCCGTGCAGGCCCTGTGCATGATGCCTCAATCTCTGTGAGTTCATTTGAGCTTTGATAATGTTGATTTAGACGGCCTTGTTTTCTTGGTGTCCTCTATCCCTTCTGGCTCTTATACTCTTCCTACCTCTACCATGGGCTTCCCTGAGCCTTGAGGGGAGGGATTTGTTGGAGACATCCCAGTTAGCGCTGAGTGTTCCAAGGTCTCTCATTCTAGGCATAATGTCTGGTTGTGGAGCTCTGTGTTTGTTTTCATCTACAGGGGAAGCTCTCCTGATAATGGTTGAGCAAGGCACTAATCTATGAGTATAGCAGAATGTCATTATTCATTTTATTGCTGCATTCCTTTAGCAGAAAAGTAGTATTTAGTTTTACCCTAGGTCCCTGGGCTATCTATTCTCAGGTTCTTGGTCACCCAAACAGGTTGAGTATGGAGTCCATCTCACGGAATGGACCTTAAGTCAAATCAGATGTTGGTTGGTTACTCTCACAAACTCTGTGCCACCATTACAATAGCCTATTTTGAACGCAGGATACCATTGTTGATCCAAGGTTTTGTGTATGCATTTCTCTCTTGGTCGAATGCTAAGTGCTATCCTGTACTAAAGACAATTGAGTGTAGGGGTGAAGGCTCTGTGTAGGCAGCAGCTCGACTTCTCCGCATTCAATCGTGTAGGTGTTGTCTTCAGCAGTGGGGCCTTGCTGCCATTCTGTGGAGAGTAACCTATACTCTTAGCAACAGCCTGGGTTGTTTGGGGATTCCCATGGGACTCCTTTGGCCAACAAACTCAATCAGATGTACCCCTAATCCTGGGACTGAAAACTTGGTTTGGTGAGAAGAGATGGCCTGTCTCCCCCATTATTTGGTGGTTTCAATTAGTTTGCCTTCACATATGTGTTTATTTTAGGAAGCTGCTACTGTATTTGGTTTCTATACTATATTCTTCAAATCAACTTTAATTTTACCTGTCTCTTCCTTATTCTCTCCCTTGGCCCCCTCTTTCCTTCCTTGTTCCACTCGATCCTCTAATTCCAGCCTTCCCACCCATTCATAACTTTTCTGTTTCCCTTTCCTCAGGAGATCTGTCTGTCCATCATCTTACTCTATACCTAAGCTCTGTGGGTCTATGGATTGTGGCTTGTTCATCAATGATTTAACAGCTTATAATCTCATATAAGTGAATCACATGACAGTATGTATACTGTCAGAACACAATCCAAGAATGGAGTCATATGAGGAGAATTCTGAATGCTTGTGAAAAAATTCCAAGAAAATAAGACAAGATCTTGTGACCTCATTGTCTTCAAAACACAGAATGTGGGGGCTTGTGAGGTGGCTCAGAGGTTAAGAGCACTGGCTGCTCTTCCAGAGGTCCTGAGTTTAATTCCCAGCAACCACATGGTGGCTCACAACCATCTATAATGATTTCTCGTGCCCTCTCCTGGTATGCAGGTATATATGCAGACAGAGCATTGTATACATAATAAATTTTAAAAAGTTTCTATTAAAAGCAAGCAAACAAACAAAAACCCCAGAATGTTTTCATGCCCCTCCCAGGTGTAGAGGACAGTGTGTTTACTTCAGATTATTTATTACAACTGGCTGTTGTTATTTGCTTATATTCCTCTATGGAAAAACATGTTTTTGCCTCATGTAGCTTGCCTGCTACTTTCAGCTTGCCCCTGTGATTGTCCACTTTACTCATGTGACTCCTCTTCACCCTCAGAGTATAAACGGTCTGATGCTCTAAATAAAGGTGGTATTGTATGATTCTTTAGTCTATCCCATTTGTCAGCTCCACTCTCCCAGGTCCCACCACCTGTAGAGTGGTAAACACATAAATATTTGTCTTTCTGGGTCTGGTATACCTTACTCGGTATATTCTTCTAGAATATCTAGAAGATTCATGATTCATTGTTTTTAACAGCTGAGTAATATTCTATTGTATAAATGTACCATGTTTTCTTTATCCATTCTTTGGTTGAGAGACATATAAGTTGTTTCCAATTTCTGGCTATTATGAACAGAGCAGCAATGCATATGCTTGAACAAGTGTCTCTGTGGTAGGATAAGGCATTCTTCGGATATATGCCCAAGTGTACTATAGCTGGATCTTGAAGTAGTTCGATTTCTATCTCCCTAAGGAACTGCCACACTGATTTACATACTGGCTGTACAAGTTTACACTCCCATCACAGTGTATGAGTGTTCCTCTTATTCCACATCCTTACCAGCATGAGCTGTCACTTGTTTTATTGATCTTCGCCAATCTCATAGATAGAGATAAAGCTTCAAAGTAGTTTTGATTTGTATGTCCCTGATGGCTAAGAATATTGAACATTTAATTGTTTCTTAGTCATTTGAATTTCCCCTTCTGAGAATTCTCTGTTTAAACCTGTAATCGATTCTTAACTGGGTTATTTGTTTTCTTGATACCTAGTTTCTGAGTTCTGAGTTTGGATGTTAGTCCTCTATCGGTGAAGTTGGTAAAAAGAACTCCATTCTGTAGGTTGCTGCTTTGTCCAAATGACAGCGTCGCTTGTCACGCAGAAGCTTTTCAGTGTCATGTGATCCCTCCCATTTTTTAATTGTTGTTCTTAGTGCCTGTACTGTCAGTGTTCTGCTTAGGAAGTCTTTTCCTGTGCCAATGAGTTCAAGGCTATTTCCCACTTTCTCTTATATCAGGTTTAGTGTAGCTGGTTTTATGTTGAGATGTTTGATTCATTTGGAGGTAAATTTTGTGCAGGATGAAAGTATGGATCTATTTGTATTTTTCTAAATGTTGCTACCCAGTTTGACAAACACCATTTGTTGAAGATGCTGTCTTTTTTCAAGTGTGTGTTTCTGGCTCCTTTTCAAAAATCAGATGTTCATAGGTATGTGGACTTACGCCGGGTTTTTCAGTTCGATTCCATTGATCATCATGATTGTTTTTATGTTAATATGATGCTTTTTTTATTATTATAGCTTTGAAGTACAACTTAAAATTGGGGATAGGATACCTCCCTCAGTTTTTTTTTGTTATTCAGTATTGTTTTAGCTATCCTGGATTTTTTTGTATTTCCATATGAATCTTAGAATTATCCTTTCAAGATCTGGGAAGAATTGTGTTGGAATTTTGAAAGGGCTTGCATTGATCCATAAGCAGGGAGATCTTTATATCTTCTGATATGTTCTTCAATTTTTTTTCTTCAAAGACTTGAAGTTTCTATGGTATAACTCTTCAACTTGTTTGGTTCAAGTTATCCCAAGATATTTGATATTATTTGATGCTCTTGTGAGAAATGTTTCTTTGATTTTTTTCTCAGTCTTTTTGTCATTAGTATATAGGCAGGCTACTGATTTATTTTTACTAATAATGTTTTTATTCATTTTACATGCCAATCACAGATCCTCCTCTTTTCCCTTCCTCCCTTCCTTCCCCCCTCAACCCACCCTCCATTCCCTCCTCCAAAAAGGTAAGACCACCATTGGGGAGTCAGCAGAGCCTGGTACATTCAGTTGAGGAAGGTACAAGTCCCTCCCCCTGCATCAAGGCTGTGCAAGGTGTCCCACCATAGGTAATGGGCTCAAAAAACCCAGCTCATGCACCAGGGATGGATCCTGGTCCTATTGCCAGGGGGCCCCTTGAGCAGATCAAGCTACACAACTCTCTTGCTTATGTGGAGGGCCTAGCCCAGTCCCATGGAAGCTCCACAGCTGTTGGTTTAAAGTTCATGAGTTCCCACTAGCTTGGCTTGGTTGTCTCTGTAGGTTTGCCCATCATGATCTTGATACCCCTTGCTCATAGAATCCCTCTTCCCTCTCTTCAACTCCTTGAGCTCATGGTGCTTGGCTGTGGATCTCTATATCTGCTTCCATCAGTAACTGGATGAAAGCTCTATGATGACAATTAGGGTATTTATCGATCTGATTACTGGGGTAAGCCAGATCAGGCACCCTCTCCACTACTGCTAGTAATATAAGGTGGGGTCGTCCTTGTGGATTCCTGGGAACTTCCCTTAGCACCCAGTTTCTCCCTATCCCCATGATGTCTCCCTCTATCAAGGTATCTCTTCCAGTGCTCTCCCACTCCATCTCTGTTCCAGCTCAACCATCCCATTCCCTTATGTTCTCATCCCTATCCCCTGCCCTCTATTGCCCCCTGTCACCCTTAGTTTACTCATAGAGATCTCATCTATTTCCCCTTCTCGGGGCAATCCATGCATCCCTCTTAGGGTACTCCTTGTTAGCTAGCTTCTCTAGAGCTGTGGGTTGTAGTCTGGTTATCCTTTGGTTGACATATAGAATGCATTTATGAGTGAGTACATACCATATTTGTCCTTCTGATTCTTGATTACCTCACTCAAGATGATATTTTCTAGTTCCATCCATTTGCCTGCAAATTTCATAATGTCATTGCTTTTTACTGCTGAGTAGTACTCCATTGTGTATATGTGACACATTTTCTTTATCCATTCTTTGGTTGAGGGGCATCTAGGTTGATTCCAGGTTCTGGCTATTATGAATAATGCTGCTGTGAACATAGTTGAGCATGTGTCCTTGTGGTAAGATTGAGCATTCCATATAGCTGGGTCTTGAGGAAGACTTATTCCCAATTTTCTGAGAAACCGCCATACTGATTTCCAAAGTGGCTGTACAAGTTTGCATTCCCACCAACAGTGGAGGAGTGTTCCCCTTGCTCCACATTCTCTCCAACATAAGCGGCTATCAGTGTTTTTGATCTTAGCCATTCTGACAGGTGTAAGATGGTATCTCAGAGTCATTTTGATTTGCATTTCCCTGATGACTAAGGATGTTGAGCAATTCCTTAAATGTCTTCTGGGCATTCGAGATTTCTCCATTGATAATTGCCTACAGCACTATAGCCCATTTTTAAATTGGATTGCTTGGTATTTTGATGTCTAATGTTCTTTATATATTTTGGAGTTCAGCCCGCTATCAGATGTGGGGTAGGTGAAAATCTTTTCCACTCGGTTGGCTGTCATTTTGTCTTACTTATCATGTCCTTTCCCTTACAGAAGCTTCTCAGTTTTAGGAGGTCCCATTTATTAATTGTGGCTCTCAGTGTCTGTGCTACTGGTGTTATATTTAGGAAGTGGTCTCCTGTGCCAATGCATTCAAGGCAGATTAATGTCAGGATCTTCAGTTCGATTCCATTAGTCCACATGTTGGTTTTTATGCCAATTCCAAGCTGTTTTTATTACTATAGCTCTATAGTAGAGCTTAAGGTCAGAGATGGTCATGCATCCAGAAGTTGCTTCATTGTATGAGATTGTTTTAGCTATCCTGTTTTGTTTTTTTTTTCCCATATGAAGTTGAGTATTGATTGTTCTTTCTAGGACTGTGAAGAATTATGTTGGGATTTCGATGGGGTTGCACTAAATTTGTAGATTGCTTTTGATAAGATTGACCTTTTTACTATCTTAATCCTACCTATCCATGAGTATGGGAGACCTCAATGGTCTTTCAGCATCTAATGAGATGATTATGTGTTTTTTTTCTTTCAGTTTGTTCATATGGTATATTAGATTGACAGATTTTATTATGTTGAACCATCCTTGCATCTCTGGGATGAAGCCTACTTGATCATGGTGGATAATTTTTTTGATGTGTTCTTAGATTCAGTTTGCCAGTATTTTATTGAGCATTTTTGCAACAATGTTCATGAGGGAGATTGGTCTGTAATTCTCTTTCTTCGTTGCATCCTTGTGTGGTTTGGTTATCACGGTAACTGTAGCCTCATAAAAAGAGTTTGACAATGTTCCTTTTGTTTCTACTGTGTGGAACAATTTGAAGAATATTGCTATTAGCTCTTCTTTGAAAATCTGGTAGAATTCTGCACTGAAACCATCTGGTCCTGGGATATTTTTTTTTTGGTTGGGAGATTTTAATTAATGGCTGTTTCTATTTTGTTAGGGGTTATATAGGTCTATTAAAATTGTTTATCTGGTCTTGATTTAATTTTGGTGTGTGGTACCCATCCGGAAAATTGTCCATTTCTTTTAGATTTTACAATTTTGTGGAGTACAGGTTTTTGAAGTATGACTTGATTATTCTCTGGATTTCCTTGTTGTCTGTTGTTATATCTCCCTTTTCATTTCTGATTTTGTTAATTTGTGTTCTCTCTCTGCCTTTTGGTTAGTTTGGATAAGTTTATCTATCTTGTTGATTTTCTCAAAGAACCAACTCTTTGTTTCATTGATTCTTTGTATTATTCTCTTTGTTTTTTCTTGTTGATTTCAGCCCTCAATTTGATTATTTCCTGGCATCTATTCCTCCTGGGTGAGTTTGCTTCTTTTTGTTCTAGAGCTTTTAAGTATGCTGTTAAGTCGCTAGTGTGAGATTTCTCCATCTTCTTTATGTGGGCATTTAGTGCTATGAATTTCCCTCTTAGGACTGCTTTCATAGTGTCCCATAAGTTTGGATATGTTGTGCATTCATTTTCATTGAATTCTAGGAAGTCTTTAATTTTTTTCTTCATTTCTCTCTTAATCCATTGGTGATTCAGTTGATCATTATTCAGTTTCCATGAGATTGTAGGCTTTCTGCAATTTTTTTTTTTTTTGGTTTTTTCGAGACAGGGTTTCTCTGTGCAGCTTTGCGCCTTTTCCTGGATCTCACTCTGTAGCCCAGGCTGGCCTCGAACTCACAGAGATCCACCTGCCTCTGCCTCCCGAGTGCTGGGATTAAAGGCATGTGCCATCATCACCCGGCTGTAGTTTTTGTTGTTGCTGAAATCTAACTTTAACCCATGGTGGTTCAATAAAATACAGGAGGTTATTCCATTTTTTTTTTTTTTTTGTATCTGTTGAGATTTGCTTTGTGACCGAGGATGTGGTCAGTTTTAGAGAAGGATCCATGGGGTGCTGAGAAAAAGGCAGATTCTTTTGTGTTAGGATAGAATGTTCTGTAGATATCTATTAAGTCCATTTGAGTCATAGCATCTGTTAGATCCCTTATTTCTCTGTTAAGTTTCTGTCTGGCAGACCTAGCCATTGGTGAGAGTGGGGTGTTGAAGTCTCCCACTTTTAGTGTGTGGGTTTTGATGTGCAGTTTAAGCTTTAGTAATGTTTCTTTTACATATGTGGGTACCCTAGTATTTGGGGCATAAATGTTCAGAATTGAGACTTCATCTTGGTAGATTTTTTCTGTGATGAATATGTAATGTCCTTCCCAATCTCTTTTGATTGATTTTATTTTGAAGTCTATTTTGTTAGATATTAGGATAGCTACACCAGCTTGCATCTTAAATCAATTTGATTGGAAAGTCTTTTCCCAGCCTTTTACTCTGAGGTAGTGTCTGTCTTTGAAGTTTAAGTGTGTTTCTTGTATGCAGTAGAAAGATGGATCCTGTTCTTTTATCCATTCTGTTAGCTTCTATATTTTTATAGGTGAATTAACTCCATTGATATTAAGATATATTAATGACCAGTGATTGTTAATTCCTGTTATCTTATGGTGGTAGTGTATGTGTATTTCTTTCTTTGGGACTTGCTGTGGTGGGGTTATCTATTGCCTGTGTTTTCATGGGTGCATCTAACTTCCTTCGGTTGGAGTTTTCCTTCTAGTCCTTTCTGTGGAGCTGGATTTGTGGATAGGTGTTGTAATCTATTTGATGTTCTGTAAGCTTCTTGTATCTTCATAGATATTTCCTTCTTTAAGCTGGGAAAGGTTTCTTCTATGATTTTGTTGAATATATTTTCCGTCTCCTTGAGTTGATATTCTACTACTTCTTCTATCCCTATTATTCTTAGGTTTGGTCTTTTCATGGTGTCCCAGATTTCCTAGATGTTTTGTGTTAGGACTGTTTTGACTTTAGTGTTTTCTTTGACTGATGAATCTTTTTCCTCTATGGCATTCTCCACACCAGAGATTCTCTCTTCCATCTTTTGTATTGTTGGTTATGCTTGCATCTGTAGTTCCTATTTGTTTACTCTGTTTCTAGCATTCCCTTGGTTTGTGTCTTCTTCATTGCCTCTATTTCAATTTTCAGGTCTTGAACTGTTTCCTTTACCTGTTTAATTGCTTTTTCTTGGTGTTCTTGGATTTCTTTAAGGGATTTATTGATTTCTTCCAATTTTTTTGTCTTTTCCTCAATTTCTTTAAGGGAATTTTCCATTTCCTCTTTAAAGACCTCTATCATCTTCATAAATTTATTTTTAAGGTCGCTTTCTTCTCCTTCTACATTGTGATGTTGAGGTCTTGATGATGTAGAACTGCTAGGTTCTGATGGTGCCATATTGCTTTTTATGTTGTATGTATTTTTACACTAGTGTCTACCCATCTCTTCCTCCAATAGATGCAAGAAGTGTCTGTGTCTGAGGGAGCTGCTCTTAGTCTAGTCTGTGCTTGCTGTGTCTATGTTTCAGGGAACTACTCTTTGTCCAATGGAGCTCTTGGTCTAATTGGAGCTGGCAGATTCTGTGTCTCAGGGAGCTACTCTTGGTCCATTCAGATGTGGCAGATTCTGTGTCTCAGGGAGCCCCTGAAGTCTCAGGGGAATGGGTGGGTTTGGGGTAGGGAGAGGGTCTTGTAGATTGCAGGGTCTGATGGGGGGTGTTGGTGGGGAGGCATGCCCACTAGAGTCTTCCCTGCTGGCCTGCAACTGGTGCAGAGATGGGTGAGCATGGATTGCGCCCCCATGGCCTAGGTCCTTGAGGCAGGACTCTCTGGGTGGGAGAACAGTCACTCATTTCTTGGTCCAGTCAGAGCTGGCAGATTCTGTGTCTCAGGGAGCTGCTGAGGTCGCAGTAGGTTGGGTGGGTTTTGGGTAGGCAGTGGGTCTTGTAGATTGCAGGGTCTGATAGGGGGTGTTGGTGGGGAGGTGTGTCTACAGGAGTCTTCCCTGCTGGCCTGCAAATGGGGTAGAGATGGGTGAGGATGAATGGCATGGATTGTGCCCCAGGGCCTAAGTTCTAGAGGCAGGACTCTCTGCGTGGGAGAAGAGTCACTCAACTCTTGGTCCAATCCCAAGATATTTGATATTATTTGAGGCTATTGTGAGAAATATTGTTTCTCTGATTTCTTTCTCAGTCTGTCATTAGTATATAGGAGGACTATTGACTTTTGTGGGTTAATCTTATATCCAGCTACTTTGGAGTTTCCCAGTAGAATATTTAAGGTCACTTATGTATACTATCATATCGTCTGCAAATAAAGATATTTTGACTAAGAAGAGTAAGCTTTTGCAACAGAATCAAATGCCTATACAATGTCTTGTTCCTTGCCAGTTCTATTGCTGTTACCAGAAAAAATTTGAGTAATAAGTTGATAAAAATCTAGTGTTTTTATGGCCAATTTTTTTTCCTGTCCTGTTTATTGCATCCCATGAAAGATGGGCTAAAACTTAAAAAGAAATAGTTCTAACATTTGTCATTACTGGGATGGTGTGGTTTATTGGTGTATACCATCAGGGGGATTAGGAGTTCAAGGCAGCCTGGCCTATATCATAGTAAGTTCTAGTTCAACCTGGACTATAAAAGACCCTATCTGAAAAAAAAAATCACCCTACCCCACCCCCACAAACACATCTATCATTACTATAAGAATGGGAATGCATGATTCTTGCCCTCCCCCAGACTGGTAGAAAACTATATTTTTGTATCAGAAATATGAGTGTTGTGCAATCTAGAATGTGCTGTTGTGCAATAATTAAAGAATTTTTAAACTGAAGATTAAATTGGAATGTTGTTATAAACATAAGGGAATGGCCAACATTTTTCTTTGTATTAAAAGAAAACTCATTTCAAAAAATATGCAACCCCTTTGTGATGAGTCTTTAAAATAAGTTTAAGTGGTTCCATCCACAGTTTAGCTTTTGAGTCTGCAGCACTTTGCAAGGAATAGTCTGTGCTTTGATCTTGTAGCCTTTATTGAGATGTGCATCAACAAGAAGGAAATGTGGGCATGGCTTTGGCATCAACTGGTCTCTGCATCTCCTGGAAGGAACATGACATAGTAAAGATATGCTTCTAGGAAGGGGGAGGTTTCCTTTGGCATGTGAACTTAAGGAATAGTAAAATCATTCCCTGGTTTTAAATTGTTTTATTAATTTGAGGCAATTGTGGGCTTTTCTAAAGTTATTAAATTTAAAATTGTTGACTTTGTTACAAAAAAAAAAGTGGTTCGTTAGCTCCCATTTTTATCTTTCCTAGAAATCAGAGTTAGGTGAAAGGAAAGGTTAAGAATGTTACCTAGTCTTTTAAGTGTAGTTAGTTACATTTAACATTCAGTAATGCATAATTATTTAGTATAACCTCTACATGTTGATTTTGTTTTACTTACCAGTCTTGAATGGCTAAACAAAAGCAAATTCTTCTTAGTTTACCTTTCATCCTGTCCTCATTGAAACCTGAATTTCTCATCACTGCTGGTTCTGTCACTCATGGAGGCCACACCTTGGTCCTTTCTCCTGTTCTTTTGCTCTGTCTGTTTGCTCTCACTGTTTTTCTTCACTTTGGCTTTGTTTTCCAGCGATAATCTACTGATAAAGAACTAGTCTTATCCTTGGGAAGTTAACCTCTAAAAACTATTTTCAGTACCTACCTTATGGGCCTTGACTTAAAATAATTATCACAGTACCCGCCCACAAGACCTGTTGGCCAGTACTCAGTTTCCCTTCGCTGTTCCCACACTCTCCTTTCCCCACCTCCACTCCCAGTTTATGCTTCTCGTGAGGAAAGCATCAATGAGTTGACAATTTTCCTCTTTGTAAAATTCCCTCCTTGCCATTCATCAAAGCTTGCCCATTTTCTCCACTACAACACTCAGTTTAACTAATTGATTCAGCTACTCTGTTTTTCTACCCACTACACTTCTATATCTATTGACTTACGTTGATAAAATTATAGTTTAAGAATAAAATCATTGATTTAGAATTGGGAAATTGAACATTACAAAAGATTGCTATCAATAACTGTTACTCTTTATTTTTGTAATTTTTCCCATTATTCTTCATACATAAACATATTTTGAAACAGATATTTAAATAATTTTGTAAATTCTAGGTCAGGGAATTTAACATCTTCATGAAATACCTGCATACACACTCGCGCGCGTGCACGTGCTCTCTCTCTCTCTCTCTCTCTCTCTCTCTCTCTCTCTCTCTCACACACACACACACACACACACACACACACACACACACACACACTAAATAAAAGTAAATTTTTAAAAGGTTGCTAAGAATCCTTAAAAAAAATTCTTCGGTTTTTGGTATATTTACAGACTAACATCACCTAAATTTCATTAGTTGTAATATTCAGGTCGTCTACTCTTTGTTTCGTTCTTATTAAATAAATACACCAGTTACTGAAAGTCTTGAGTTAATTTTTCCTTTATTTATTGGCCAAAGTGGTCCCATACCTGATCCCCAAATGTTATAGGCTATTTCCAGTGCTATTGGTTACCTTCTACAGCCTGACAATAGGATGGTATTGATGAAGACACCACTTAACTTGTGTCATTGAACATGGGAAAATCAAGCTGGTGCCCAACTAGAAGCTTCTGACAAGCATTCATGATGCTGGAAAGTGCTGGAGGAGAAAAGTAATCATCAGTCTCACCCAGCAGCGAACTGCCTGCAAGATGATGTCGTGAGATAGTGGCACAAATGTTATAGGAGTGACCAACCACTTTTTGTTGTTGTTTTTTGACATAAGACCCACTCCGAAAGATGGAACCAATACCTGGCACTGTTAAGTAGCTACGAACCTGAGACTAGATAGGTAATGGGCCCTGGGGGAAAACCTACTCCTATTATTCTGTTAAATGAGCATAGCAATAAAATGACTCCTAATGACATATTGCTCCCATAGATCAGTGTATCATTCAATCCTCATCAAAGAAACTGCTTCTTGCAGTAGATGGTTAATTAATAAAGAGACCCCCAGCTGGATAATGTGCATAAACTGAGAGATTTTGGAGCACGCAGCTGTAAATGGGATGTCTTTATCAAAACCTTTCCCTCAAGGCTCAGGAATATATGCAGAAGAGGAGGCCAAAAGATTGCAGGAGCCAGAGGTGATAGATGACCCCAAGGAAACAGCATCTTTTAACATAACAGGTGATGTACACATGAACTCATCTAGACCATAACACGCCAATTCAAGCCAGACAAAATCCCAACATGGAGAGGAAGTGGGCACAGAGTTCCACCCCACCAAGAGGTTCCTTGTGATTGATACCTGCTGGGCGAGGGAAAAATCAGATTTCTCCAAGGGACTGATACTGAGTATTTCAATCATACTTCAGGGCGAGCTCCACACCCAGGAGTAGTTAGCCAACACAAAAGTGGATATCTATGGTTTGGTGTTTTTGACTTTTGGAGTCTTCTTGTCTTTTGTTTGAATTTTTTGTTGTTGATGAGCAAGAACATGAAGTTGAATATGGGTACAGAGATGTGGAGGGGGAGTTGGGGAGAAAAAGATAAGATCAAAATATATATGAAATTTAAAATTTTTCCTTTATTATATCTTATTTGTCTCTTCATAATAACTATCACATTGTTACTTTGTACATTATGATGCTGTGTTGTTGGGAATATAAAAGTCAAGTTGCTAACTTCTTGTTTATTACTATATAGTGAACTTTATTTTAATAATGTCTTTTACCATAAAATTCATTGTATCTATTAACATTGACCCCAGATTTCTTTTAGTTAGTTTTTCCAAATATATTTTTCTAATTTTTATTTTTAAGCTTTTATAGTCTTATGTTTTATATGTATCATTTTTAAGTTTATGATGATGATTTTTTACTTTAGTAGCAGCATTTTATTTGATTTAATTTTAATTACTGTGGTATAGAAGTATAGTTATTGTGTATATGCATATTATTAAATATATGATATAGTTAATCTAAGTATTAGTATCTGTTTATATAAATAAATATTTTCAATAACTATACACCTATTTGGATTTTTTTCTCAAACTCATTGTGTTCTACCTTTTCTGTCCTTTCTTTCTTTCTTTCTTTCTTTTTTTTTTTTTTTTTTTTTTTTTTTTGAGACAGGGTTTCTCTGTGTAGTTTGGGTGCCTGTCCTGGATTTTGCTCTCTAGACCTGGCTGGCCTCAAACCCACAGAGATCCACCTGGCTCTGCCTCCTGAGTGCTGGGATTAAAGACATGCGCCACCACTGCCCGGCCTTTTTAAGATTTCTTTTTCTTTTCTCTCTTTTTTTTTTTTTTTTTTTTTTTTTTTTTTTTTAATAAGGGCTGGAGAGATGACTCAGTGGTTAAGAGCACTGACTGCTCTTCCAGAGGGCCTGAGTTCAATTCCCAGCAACCACATGGTGGCTCACAACCATCTGTAATGAGATCTGGTGCCATCTTCTGGCCTGCAGGGACACATGCAGGCAGAATACTAAAATAAATCTTTAAAAAAAGAAATTTAAATAAAAAAATCTTGTCTTTTTGTAATTTAAACTCTCCTATAAAGATCACATTCCAGATACCTAAAGCAGATATTTTGGATTTTTTTTTTCCAAAAATATTTAGTTGTTAACAAATTTACTGTTTTTAATTCTCCAAACATATTTTTGTTTTACCCTCATTTTCCTTATATTTAAAATATTTTTCATTGGCATATATTTATTATGCTTGGTACTAGGTTTCATAAGGACATTTTCACAAATATTTCACCAGTCCAGTCCATTAACTCATTAGATTGATTTCTTGTTGCTTGATTTTTGTAGTTCTTTGGTTATTTAGGGACTAATCCTCTGTCATATGTGTTGGTTAAGCAGTGGCGCTCGTGGCTGGCCGCCGCCCGCCGTGGCCATGCTGATGGAAGAGAGCACTGGATGTTGCGGTGGCAGAAGGATCATGAGCCATGGTTACCTTTCTAGAGCTTTATTGGGATATTGGGGGAGAGAGAGAGAGAGAGAGAGAGAGAGAGAGAGAGAGAGAGAGAGAGAGAGAGAGAGAGAGACTGTGTGGAGGGGAGAGAATACGGAAGGAGAGTGCGGAAAGAGAGGGCACGCCCGCTTTTTAGGCTGGGACACCATCACAGACTGGTGACGTAATTAAGGACATAATCTTTACAATATGTATAATCCAGAAAGATTTTTCTCCCATTCTAAAAAGTTTTCTTCCCTAGATTCCTTCCGTTGCTGAGAAGAAACATTTAAATTGCTTGAAATCCCATTTGGAACTGTTTTCAGAAAGTCCTTGCCTATACCAATATCATAAAGTATTTCATCTGTTTTTTCCTGTAACACTTTCTAAGTTTCAGGACATATATTAAGGTCTTTGACTTACTTGGAGTTAAGTCTTGTACAATAAGAGGTGTCTAGATTCATTCTTAGGTGGACATTAATTGTTCAGGAACCATTTGTTACAGAGGCCAGCATTACCCAATGTGCATTTTTGGCATCTTCGTTAAAATTCAAGTGACTATAGTTATTAACACGTCATGTTTATTTTTAATAACTTTTGGGCATATATTTCTAAGTATAGACTTTTGGTTGATAGTTCCTTTCTCTAAGCAAAATGAAGCACATTTTGTAAACTTGTATCTTCCATTGTGGGAATGAAAAACTGCTGTCAGTGTGACTTTCCATTCTTGGAAAAAGATTTGTCTTTGTTTCTTAGGTCTCTCTCTCTCTGAATGTCTTCCTTTAGTCTTTGATGCTCTGCAGTTTTGTTCTGATGCTTTGACCGGCTTTCTTTCTTTCAGCTTTACTTAAAATTCATTGAGAATTCATCATATTCAAACCAGCAGAAAATCACTTTTCTGTCTTCTATGGCTGTGCTTCAAGGTCTGTCGCATCAAACAACACAGAACACTATCAGTGGCTTCTGAACGTAGGCAGGGCCTTCTTGTGGCTCTCTCCATTGAGCTGTTTCCGTGTCCTCCAATCACGACAGCTGCAGAGGGCCTCTCACTTTCCTGTGGAACAAATCACCTTTTCCTTACCAGACGGAGACTGGAGACTTCTGGTCTGTTACTACTCAGTTCCGTAGACCTTTGTGAATGTTTGGATTCACGCAGTGTTTTCTCCTACCTCATTGCCTTTTCTAGTCTATGTTTTTCCAGGAGACCAAGGTAAAACCTTTTGTAACCTGGTTTCCAGACGCACAGAATCCCTCTGCTATATTCCTTAGTAAAGACAGCGAGTGACAGAGACCATCTGGTTCAAGTTTCTTCTTCCCTTCCTTTCCATCCTCCTCCTTCCCTTCTCTCCTTTTCCCCTCCCCCTCCCTCTCTTCCTCTCTGCTCTTCCCTTCCCTTTCCATCCTTCCTTCTCGCCTCTCTCTATTTTCTTTCCCTTCCTGTCTCGCCTTCCTTTGCTCTTCTCTTTCCTACCCTCCACCCTTTCTCCCCCCTTCCCTTTTATCTTCTCTCTTCCCTTATCATTTTCCTCCCCTCTTCTTTCTTCTCTCCTCTCCTCCTCCCCTACTTCTCCTTCCCCTCCTTTCCCTTGATTCTTAGATGATTATTTAATTTTCCTAGAAAAAAAATGTCTTCCTGTTTCATTCATAAAACAAGTTTGCATGAGGTGAACTGTTTTGGTATTTTATATAAGAAAATACCATTCAATTTCTTTAATATTTGTGTTTGGTTTTTAATTGTTTTCTTAGTTATATTTCATTTACTAGATAAATGGTGAATAAAAGTATGGGTATGAAGGGAATTACCTACTGATAAATTCATTAAAAGGGATTTTTTCCCCTAACATTCCAATAATTTATTGTTTGATAGAGAAGAAAACTATTTTTGGAGCTTCATGAGTTGAATGTTAGTCCGTTCATTCTTACACTTTTTTAAAATTAATTAAAGTTGTGGCTCTGAGTCTTTTTATCAGAAGTATGCTAAATTTGACTGTATCTCATACTATGACTCAATAGAACTTGAATTTAAAGCAGCTTTTAAATTAACTTTTTATTATTAATGTGTGTTTATCTCTGTTACATGGTAATTTAGAAGTTATCTTTCTATAAATTAGTTTTACAGAATGTATTTGTATTTCCTTTTTGTCTTATGGAAGCTAGAATATTAAATGATTAAGATATTTTTGAAATGGCCTGCAGTGTTTTCATAGACAACTGAGTAGGATTGCATATATTTACAGTGTACAGTATATTTTTGCGAAAGGGTCTCACGTGGCCCATATTGGCCTGGAGAACTCACTATGTAGTGGTAGCCAAGGATGACTTTGACCTTGTGCTCCTCTTGTCTCTGCCTCTCTACTGGGATGACAGGCTCATACCACTAATAAAGTTTTATGCCATGATGGGAATCAAACGTGGGGCTTCATGCATGCTACGTAAGCATCTACCAATGGAACTACAGCCCCACCCCCAACACCATGTTTTGATGTATATATTATAAATTATAATTATAGTCTAGCTAATAAACATGTCAACCTCTTTGCATAGTTTGGGAATAGTGGCAAGAACATTTAAGATTACACTCGGCCATTGTCAAGTACCTGTACAATATATTAAATAGCTATTGCTACTGTGATGTATGTACTATAAGATATATAGAAAATTTGTGCATTTTGGAACATTCCACATTTCTCCTCAACCTCTATTAACCACTATTCTGTTTTCTCTATGAATCTGACTGTTTTAAAAGTATACCTAGAAGTGTTTGTTCAGATTCCTGTGTTCTTTTTTCCACGTGATATATGTAGAAGTTATATTAGTCTGTTAAAATTGTCTGTCTATGTTATATTCTTATACATTTTTCATACATATTAACAATTTTTGCTTTTCACATTTGGATGCTGTATAATTTAATACAGACATCACTGTTGCTATTTGTTTTTATCACGTGTTCTACGCCAGCGTGGGAAACTCCAAATCCTGTAGCTATTATGTCCAGTGTCAACAGGCTTTGCTGGCTATGTTTGCCCAGCATTGCTGCCTGCAGCATTCTTCTCTAGTGCTGGTTTCACTCCTCATATGCAGGTCAATATCCATAGCTCGGGCATCTCTAACATCCTAAGGGGCTCCAATGCAACTCAAGTTCCACTTCCAGAGCTTCATGGAATGGTCTTAAGGCCTTCATTCGGGGATGTCATGCCACACATTGCCTGGCCTCAGCAGCTCTTCTTAACTATGGAAAAAAGTTTCCACAACCCTATTATTTGTGTGGTCTCCATTACTCTAAAGCCAGAACTATGTTGACAACATGTACGAGTTCAGCTGCCCGTTTGGGGTGGAGCCCTGGTCTCTTGAATCACATATGCAGCAGTTTTCATTCATTGTTTTTTTAAGAGCACAAAACTGCTTAGGCCCACTCACAGGTTGGAAGTTAAGCTAGATGGGGTCTTGCTGTGAGGGCACTCTTCCCTTTATTCCAATGCACTAATCTCCTTATCAGTTACAGCCTCTCTTCCAGCAAAACACTTGGCTATAATATTTAGCTTGTCAATGTCCTTTTCCTCTCTAAGCTGTATGTTTTGTATTTCTCTCTGCCCCATTTTTTTTAAAATCATTGTAGGCCTGCAAAAGGTTGATCACTAATTACCACATGATAGAGTCAATATTAGGCAGTCTCGTGTAGCTGGAGAATTTCTCTCCAGTTCCTGCCAAGCCCCGGCAGTCCGACAGCCCACTTATAAAATAAACACACAGATGCTTATATTATTTACAAACTGTATGGCTGTGGCAGGCTTCTTGCTAACTGTTCTTATCTCTTAAATTAATCCATTTCTATAAATCTACACCTTGCCACGTGGCTCATGGCTTACCGGTGTCTTCACATGCTGTTTGTCATGGCACTCTTGCAGTGTCTTCTCCCACCTTCCTGTTCTCTCAATTCTCCTCTCTTTTAGTCCTGCCTATACTTCCTGCCTGGCCACTGGCCAATCAGTGTTTTATTTATTGACCAATCAGAGCAACAGATTTGACATACAGACCATCCCACAGCAGTCTTGAAATCTCTACCACCAAAGAAAGTAGTCTTCTACTTTTAAATTTAGCCTCAGACAAATTCTTAGGGTAAGGGCAAAAAGTAGCCACATTCTTTGCTAAAATATTGTAAAAATGGTCTCTCTTGAGTCTGCATAGCTCTCAGTTCTACTGTCTTCCAAGCTCTTTCTAGGATGGATCATTCAGCTCTGCTCATGCTGTCCCACTACTTCTCTAGTCCAAAGTTCCAAAGCCTTCCACATTCCTCAAAAACTTATAGGGTTAGGTCGGTCACAGCAGTATCCCAGTCTCTGGTACCAACTTCTTTCTTAGTTTTTTTTTTTCTATTGCTGTGATAAAACATCATGACCATGGCAATTTAGAGAAGGAGGGGATTATTTCTATCTTGTAGTTCCAGAAGGACATGAGTCTACCATCACAGCAGGGAGTAGAGCAGCAGCTGAGAGATCAAAACTTGATCCACACACATGAAGCAGAACTGGGTTCTTCTTTAAGGATTGCCTTCAGAGCTCAAAGCAAAGAATTTTCATTATTTTCCCTAACAATAGTCTCACTGTTGAGAACAGATTTCATTTTAGAAATAGAAATCTTATGTGATCCTTACTTATGGCTTGTGTAGAATAAACTGGCTGATACTACCTGTAATGAAAGTCTTATGTGTCTACAAGCATGAGGCAGTATATTGGCACTTCTATCAGATTTCAAGCCCATTGCGTTGGCTAGTTTTATGTCAACTTGACATAAGGTAGAGTAATCTAAAAGGAGGGAACTTTCATTAAGAAAATGCCTTCACCATATCTGGCTGTACAAATACTAAGCAGAGAGAGAACCCAGGTTGGAGCTTTCCATTGGGTCCCTCCCCTTGGAGCTTGGGAACCCTGTGTGTGGGGGATTGTGGGAGCCAGAGGGGTTGAGGAGAACACAGTCTGAGGAATCAACTAGGCAAGGCTCATGGGGGTTCATAGAGACTGAAGCAGCAATCTTGGAGCCTGTATGGGTCTGCTGTAGGTCCTCTGCATATATTATGGTTGTTGACTTGGTGTTGATGTTGGCTTGATTGTTGGCTTGGGGGGTGCTCCTCATAGTGGGAGTGGGGATGTATCTGACTCCTTTGCCGGCTTTGGGGACCCTTTTTGTCCTTCTGGGTTTCCTCGCCTAAGGGTTTATGCCTGGTCTTATTGTATCCTGTTGTGCCATTTTCTGTTGATGCCCCATGGGAGGCCTGTTCTTTTTTTGTGGTGAGCATGGGACAGGCTCTAGGGGAGAAGGGAGGTTTTAGGACTGGGAGGGTGGAGAGAGGAGAAGCTGCAGTCAGGATGTATTTTATGAAAAAAGAACTTTAAAAGAGAGAGAGAGAGAGAGAGAGAGACCCAGCTGTAGGGCATTTTCTTCATTAGTATTGATTTAGGGAGGGCTCAATCCATTGTGTGTGGGAAAGCCCCTGGGCTGGAAGTCCTGGGTTCTATAAGAAAGCAGGCTGAGCAAGCCATAGTGAGCAAGTCAGTAAGCAGCACCCTTCTATAGCCTCTGCATCAGCTTCTGCCTCCACAATGCTGCCCTGTTTGAGTTCCTATCTTGACTTCCTTTGATGATGAATAGTGATGTGGAAGTGTAAGGCAAGTAAACCCTTTTCTCCCCCAAGTGGCTTTGGTTATGGTGTTTGTCACAGCAATAGTAACCCTAACTAAGACACCCATGTCCTTCACCACTAGTCTTACAGCCAACAAATAAATATTCATTGACTACCCATTGAATTCTGGGCCCTGTGCTGGGGACCCAGAAAAAAAAATAAGAGGTAAATATGTGCTTTGGACTCTTCTTCTGATAAAAGCCTAAATTTTAAGGGGCGTTCCTGTATGTATGCTGCTTAAACATAAAAAGTAATTTTGTTTTCAAAAGTCTTTTATTAACTTGGTAAACCTTGCATGTATGTCCTACTGATAGTTTAATTTTTAAGTAGAAAGGAGTGACTTTTTACCTTGTTGCTGCTGTGAGTTTATTGTTACTTGGTTAATACTGATCTAATGAATGATTTTATATTATTTTGACTCAAGCTCATTTTACATAGGCTAACATTACAGTTCACCTTCTAAGCTGAAACCTATCATTTCTTTAATGCTAGGTAGTACATTAGAGAAAGGGTTTTTAAAGGGCAGTATATGTTTGCTTTGTGAATTCTTAAAAGGCAGTAAGATGATAAGACAATGAATCTGATTTTAGATGATATTGTGGTAATTTTCTGTTTGTGAAAAACATTGGAACAAAAAGTCGTTTAACAGCTCTATCTGAACATTTTATATATTATCATCTTTATTAAGTCAGAGTTGGATAATTACAGACATAGCTTAAAATACAAATTAATGTTTTAGAATCCAGTACAGTGATGGCATAGCATTCAATATTACGGAAAGAGCTGAAATCTGCCCTAGACTTACAGAAATATCTTCGTCATAAATCTTGGAACCTCTGTAAAGAGGATGAACTTGGGCATCTTTCCAGTTCATTTATCTTGGCATTTAGCACACTTGGGTCAATGGGCAAATTAATTTTAATACTGGAGGTACTTGAATCATTTATTGAACCCTATTTTGTTATTCTCAAGACAGTGTGAGTATATGAATCCATCATCAATATTAAAGGACATCTGGACAAAAAGGTTGATATCTTTGGTAACTTCCATAATTTTATGAGCCAAAATAACTTTATTTAATTAAAGAATAATAAGCTATTTAGTGTGTGATTGAGAAATGTCTGATAACTATTTCAAATGGAAATAGAGATTTATAAAGTATGTTTGGACAATGTGAAAAGTGCACTATTTACTCATTTGAAATAGTTAATGAGTTTGCAAAACAGCCAAAATTTGAATAAAATAGTTTTGTTAACATAGAAACATGATACTATAGATGAAGAGATGTGTTTGAGTTAAGCAAACCATAAGAGATGTATTCCAACCTAAATCTTTTTTTTTTGTTTTTGTTTTTGTTTTGTTTTGTTTTGTTTTTGGGACAGGGTTTCTCTGTAGCTTTGGAGCCTATCCTGCAACTCACTCTGTAGACCAGGCTGGCCTCAAACTCACAGGGATCCACCTATCTCTGCCTCCCGAGTGCTGGGATTTAAAGGCGCGTGCCACCACCGTCTGGCTCAAACCTAAATCTTATATCAAATTTGCTACCTCCAACTGATACTGAGTGGTTTTGTGTGATATAGGTTGTATCTCCTGAAAAACCTATCTAAAGGTGACTGTGTGTAAAGTATGTCATCCCAGTGGCCCCCAGGGTTGACTAGGCTTATCTGCATGGCTAGGCAGGTGCCCACTCCCTCCCCAGCACTCCATGTGTATCTCCTTGAACAAGTATGTCTAGTAATGTCATATCACATCTTTGGGGGGTCTTGTTTGAAATGCACCCAGTTAGCAAACATTGAGAGATGGAAGAGAGAGAGAGAGAGAGAGAGAAAGAGAGAGAGAGAATGAGAGAGAGACAGAGAGAGAGAATATAAAATTATCAGCATTTATTCCTGAATAAAAGGGAAATGTCTCTATAATCCTGAAGACTAATAATGCCGGGCGGTGGTGGCGCACGCCTTTAATCCCAGCGAGGCCAGCCTGGGCTACAGAGTGAGTTCCAGGAAAGGCGCAAAGCTACATAGGGAAACCCTGTCTCGAAAAACTAAAAAAAAAAAAAAAAAAAAAAAAAAAAAAAAAAAAAAAAAAAAGCTATTTTATTACTATTTACGTGTTTTCATGTGTGGTTTGAGTGTAGTGAGTATAGGTGCCCTTGGAGGCTAGAAGACAGAATTTCATTCCATGGACCTGAAGTTACATGACTATGACTTGCTGAACATGGGTGCTGGGAACAGAACTCGAGTCCCTTAGAAGAGGGCCAAGCACTCTTAACCACTGAGTCATCTCTTCAGCCCCTGCAATAAACATATTTAAACTTATAAATTATATGACTTAAATTAAATCCATAAATTCCCTGAAAGCCACAAATCACCAAAACTCATTTAGAAAAATGTAGACAGTGTTAGCATGAATTGTCTTATATCCATTAAGGAAGTTGCACTATATGTTGAAAGCCTATGAACAAATAAAACTATAGTTCTACTAAAAATTGAAAATAAATTAAATGAAGAATTAGCATGAATTCTTCAAAACCCACTCCAGACAATATAAGTAGAAAATGTACTTACAGACTTGTTTGATGATGTCAGTATCATTTTAATATCAAGACAAGATAAAGTTTTTACAAGAAAAAAATAGTGACCATATTTTTCAAACATGATTATAAAAATTCTCAACAGTGTATTACTAAATCAAGTACAGCAACACATAGAAAGATAAAACAAGCCAGGTGTGGTAGTGCACACCTGTAATTGCAAGACTTAGTAGACTGGGAGAGGAGGATAACATTTGGGGCTAGGCTGGACTACATAGCAAGACAAAAGCCAAAATGAAAATATATTATAACCACTTATGGTTTATTCTAGGAATAGATTGGTGAACTAATCAATATAATTCACAATAGGATGGAGGGAAAAAAATCCGCATGACTCTCAGAAGATGTTTTAGAAAGTCCAAGAAAATTCAGCAGCTTTTTATAATATTTCACAGAAAGCAGGATGGAAGGAGCTCTTCTAAAATTAGAGAACAGATACGAGAAAGTTACAGCTAGCATCATGGCAAGAGACTGAGCACTTTCCTTTTAAGACTTGAACAAATAAGGGTATCTACTCCCATCAATACTACTCAGAATTATTCTGGAGGACTCTGACAATGCAGTGAGAAAAGTAAAAGAAATACTGGATCCATCTTAAGAAGAAATATGTGCCATCCTATGTTGGATATGTGTATATCTCTTTTATTTAAAAGGGTTTACAATTAAGGGTATTGCCTCAAGTCTAAGAAGAGAATTTGGACTTTTAAAAGGTATTGAGACCATGAATGATTGTGGAGACTTTTGTTGTTTGACTAAATGTATTTTGCATGATGATATGGCTACAAGCCTATGGGGTCAGGGAGTGGACTGTGGTGGTTTGAATGAGAATGGCCACCATAGGCTCATGTACTTGGTGCCCAGTCAGTAGAACTGTTTGGAAAAGATTAGGAAGGGTGGGCCTCATTGGAGGTGTGTCTGAGTTCAGAGTCTGAGGTTTCAAAAGCCTCCCACTATTCCCTGCTCCCTCTCTCTGTCTCTGTCTCTGTCTCTCTGTCTCTCTCTGTCTCTCTGTGTCTCTGTCTCTCTCTCTGTCTCTGTCTGTCTCTGTCTCTCTGTCTCTCTGTCTCTCTCTCTGTCTCTCTCTGTCTCTGTCTCTCTCTCTCTCTCTCCCTCCCTCTCTCCCTCTTTCATGGATGGAGATATGCCCTCCCTTACTGTTCCAGCACCATCCTGCTGTCTGCTGCCCTGGTCTTCACCATGATAGTCATGAGCTCTAACTCTCTGGAACCATGAACCCCAAATTAAATGTTTTCTTTTATAGTTGCCGTGGTCATGGTGGTTTTTTTTTTTTCATAACAATAGGGAGGTAAGTAAGCAAAAAAGAAACTATACCAATTCTTCACAGATTGACTTAGAGATTTAACGTTATTTAAGTCTAAATCCTAACAGAATATTTTAATATATTAGCAAAATGATTCTAACATGTTTATGTGAAGGCAAAGATACCAATAGACAATTTTGAAAAACAAAAGCAATGTTGGAAGATTAAAATTATCTGAGTTTAAGGCTTACTTTAAAGATGAAGCGCTTGAAGAAGTGAGGGATTTGTGAAGGTCATGTCTTTCTCTGGATCAGTGTATCAGACCAGAGTAGGTCCCTGAGTGACATACATATAAGTTATTTTTGCTGAAAGTGTGAATACAGAAAACATAATCTTCCTCCTCCTCTTCTGTATGGGTAGCAAACCTAGGGCTTCACACATGTCTTTATCACTGAGCTACCTCCCTAGGCATCCTGACCTCATTTTGGGGTCAGGATCTCACTTTGTAGCCTAGGCTGGCCTTGAACTTGTTATGTAGACCAGGCTGGTCTCAAACTCACTATTCTGCTCCAACTTCCCAAGTGCTGGTATTATAGCTATGCACTACTTTATTAGTTAGGGATCTCTGGATGGACCAAAATGATAGAATGAATATATTATATAGTATATATAATATAATATTCATATTATTATATGTGTGTATATATGGGATTTATTAGAGTGGCTTATTACAGGCTGTGCTCCAGCTAGTCCAACTATGGCTATTTTCTGATAGAAAGTCCAAGCATCCAGTAGTCATTTAGTCTACAAAGCTGGGTGTCTCACCTGGTCTTCAGTGTGTGTAGGAATCCTGAAGATGTAGGCTCTAATACTAGTGAAGCCATTGTCTTAGCAGCAGGATATATGAACTCACCAGTGAGAGTGAAGGCAAACAGGCAAAAAGCAAAGACTTCTTTCTCCATGCTCTTTATAGGCTGCCACAAAGTGAGGCCCAGATTTAGGGTGGGCATTCTGATCTCAAAGGATCTAGATTTGAAGATGAGTCTTC
This sequence comes from Peromyscus eremicus, assembly GCF_949786415.1. Classification (NCBI taxonomy): domain Eukaryota; kingdom Metazoa; phylum Chordata; class Mammalia; order Rodentia; family Cricetidae; genus Peromyscus; species Peromyscus eremicus. Next base: position 56,504,563 of record NC_081436.1, read on the forward strand.
CTACCTCAAAGGATCCCATTAACTAATATTCCCTCACAAGTGTGCCCAGCTGTTTAGGTTTTTAGGTAATTCCAGTTGTACTCAAGTTGACAACCAAGAATAGCCATCACAATCACCTTGTTGTAGTTAATGGATATTCTTGGATAACGATGATCTCAATGTAACATGTTGTAACGACCATGTGTAAAAATAATGTTCCCATTTACCTGTACCCCAGTTTGGTGTCAATTTTACCTGAAAATGTATGAAATATATGTAATGTAAAAGTTTTGGAACATGAGAAAAACTTTGTGACCAAAAGTTAGGACAGAATTGCTTAGACTAAACACACAAAAAATAATTTGTAAAAAAGAGCATATTTACAGGTTAAAATTCATCAATATTAAATATTTTCACTGTGCAAATAATACTGTTAGTAAACAAAACAAAAGCTTTAGACTTCAAGAAATGTTGGGAGTGTCAGAACATACTTAACCTAAATGTCAAAAATAAGACACAGACCCCACAACTGTTATTATTATTGTTATTATTATTATTAATTATTGTGTGAATACTGTGGTGCGCATGTGGAGGTCAGTGGGCAACTTTGTGGTGTTGGCTTTTCTCTTAGTGCCCTCTTGCTGTGACAAAGACAACTCTTATAAAGGAAACTGTTTAATTAAAGGAAATTTAATATAAAAGAAGGCACAGACAGCAGTGGGGCAGCTGGAACTCCTATTTGTGGCTGGTGAGAGAGCTTACTATTGGCTGGAAAGCAATTTAGCAGTTATCTATAAAAGTTAAGCATACAGTTGCTTTGCTGCCCCACATCCCAAAACATATGCAGGTATTAACTAAGAAGTGAAAACATATGTTGGTTTTGTTTTATAACTTTTTGAGTCGGGCAGTGGTGGCACACGCCTTTAATCCCAGCACTCGGGAGGCAGAGGCAGGTGGATCTCTGTGAGTTCGAGGCCAGCCTGCACTACAGAGTGAGTTCCAGGAAAGGCGCAAAGCTACACAGAGAAGCCCTGTCTTGAAAAACCAAAAAAACCAAAACCACAACAAAAAAAACCTTTTTGAGACTGGTTCTCATGTAGTCACAACTGGCCTTGAACTCACTATGTGTCAAGACTGGCCTTGAGGATGTGACCTTCTTGCCCCCCTCCCCCCCCACACACACCCACAACCCCAAGGAATGAGATTTGTAGTGCTATACACCATGGCTGATTTAAACATCTAGATTTACAAGAAAAAAACAATCTTCTGTTCTCTCTTGTCTTTCTTCTCTCCTTCCTTCTCACTCTCTTTTTCATGACTACCGTGATTTTAACTTGTTGAACTGTATTCCATTATTTCCCCTGAAACCATGATCTGAAATAAATGTCATTACTTAAGTTGCTTTTCTTTGTATTTAGACAGAACAGAAAGACCCAACTACTACACTTCTAAAAAAAAAAAAAAGAAATAAGAATCACCAAAAACAAATCTGCATGAGGCTATGTCATAGCTTTTTTCCTAGTGGTGAACAACTAAAAATAATCCAAATGCCCCACAAATGGTACAAACAAACCAGAGTGGCCACATAATGAAATATTATTCACTAATAAAAACTAATGAATGATATATATATATATATATATATATATATGTATGTATGTATGTATGTATACAGATATATAAAATGAATTAACCTCCAATTCTGTTTAGTAAATGAAAGAAGTCAGATTCAAAAAGTACAATTGCTTCCTGAATACCGTGTATTTTGGAAAAACAAAACATAAAGATTTGAGAACAGAAGAGTAGAAACCAGGTTGTGGGTGGGATTCGGTACCCAAAGTGGTAACCCAACACAGTTTTGAGGAATTGATAGAATCACTTCCCACTTTGTTTATACTGGCATTAAAACAACAACTCTGCTCATTGGTTAATTCGTAGAATTGCATGCTGAAGGCAGTGAGGTTTAAAGTTTCTAAATTAAAGTGAAAATCTTTTTCCCTTTGTAGGGACAGCACCAGGTATTAAACTTAGGGTCCCATGTATGCTAGCTAAGAGCTCTACTGAGTTATATCTACAACCTGGCTTTTCTTTTTCCTTAGGAGCTTTCACGTTCCTCCCTGGCTGATTCCCAGGGGGGCTTTCTAGAGTCACTTCCACACTTTCCAGTTTACAAATGACTCTGCAGTGATGGAACCAGAGAGGAGAGCCAAATGCCACTTTGAACAGTGAGGTTGACTCTCTGTAAGTTTCTTTTCTCTATTCTGCTTTAACGCATACAAGGTATATGAGTTTGGGCACATTCCATAATTACACTGGCCTCAGTTTTCTGATCTATACAATTAAGATAAATATAGAATTATCCATTTCATGGTGTTGCTGTGAGAATAAATGCATTCATACTTCTAGAATCCCTAGAGCAGTACCCGATAGGAGGCGTGAAATGTCAGGTGCTATCGTCATCTATATATTAGCAAGGCTAATTGAAAACTGTCGTGGGTCCAACATTGCTGATCCAAGAAAAGATTTGTGAGCTATACTTAACACTATACTGGAGAGTATCAGTTTTAAATTCCTATCCCTAAGTATTCTAAGCATCTCATTGATTAATGAAGATATACATTAGTATTTCAAAGAATGGCAAGAATTGTGAAGGAAAATGGTGAATATTTGGGAAGAACTTAATACATGTGAAAAAGAAAAAGGGCAGTCTCATGAGCCAGGATAAGCACAGCAAAGTGACTATGGAAAAACAAATGTCTACAAACTATAGTCTACAAACGCTTGCAATGTAGTAAAGTGGTACAATGGATTACTAGACAGTGGAGCACACTCACTAATTTTGCCTTTATATTAATGTTGGTGACTGTCACAAACAGAATATGGAGAGAAGTAAGTAAGCAGTCCCCAAAATAAAAACTTAAATTATTCTATTCCTATGAAATTCAAAGGCAGACAAAACTAAATTAGGTCGTTAATGGATAATATACATGTATAAAAAATGATAAAGTCATTATATCATAGAACCAGTGAATGGTAAAGCACAGAGTCAGCCTGAAGGTATTAACCATGTTGTGTTATTTTGTAATGTGTATGTATGTGAAAGCAGAGAAAAGAGAAGTGTGATTTGGATATTAGCGTTATCACTCATATTTAAAAATTATAAAACCACTAAAAATGTGAGTGGGGTCTAGGAAGCCATCCAACCCCAGTAGAAGGTCCTCTGTGTTGTGGATAACAGGAATTAAAACTAATAAGTTGGTGCTCAGTCTACTTTTTGAACACTGAATGGCATCAGGTTGGCTTTTACCCCTTCCTGTAAGCTTAAAAATTTCACCTTCCTCTGTAGACAAAGATAAATAATGAAAGTCACAAGGCACAGACAAAAGATCACCAGGGAAGGTATTGAATCCTCCCAGAGGAATGTTACCTCTGACACCTAGCTACCTGGGCTACAGGATAAGGCACAAGGGAAAAGTTTGGTGTTGATAACCAGGAGTTGTCTATCAATATTAAAGGCTTTCTTCTCACAATTGAAGCCCTTATTCCAGTTGACAAATGACACCTGACTGAAAACGAGGAAGGAATTCATTCCACGATCCAGGATATGGCTGGAATAGAGTCTGGTCGGTCATCAGTGGGGAAATGGAAGCGATGGAGTGAGGATAAACCAAAGGAATGTACTTTATGAAGATCAGAATGAGATATAGGCTGATATATTGCAAGTTTAGACACATGGAGTTTATCTTCCGTGTCTGAAATCTGCCCCAGACATTCCATTGCTTGTTACTTTCTTTTAAAACTGCTGTCAAGGAAATAAAATGCCAGCTGAGTAAGGGCAAGTGAGAATCAAGAAGTTTAATATTCTATTTGAATGCTTCTAGAATGTATGCAGCAGGGAGAGAATCACTCTAAGTTCTTTATATTTAATTAGAAAAAAATCTAACCACCCAAGGATGTTAGGGATGAGGTAAAGGTCCAAGGCTAAATCAGAGGAATACTAAATACTAGCAGATAAATCTTGACTTTCAACAGCTTTGTGAAACTGACTTTAAAAAATTGAGAAGTTTAAATAATTTGATCAAGAACATAAAGGGGGGCTTCTGTCTGAACACAAACTAGAAGTGACAGGTAAGAAGTATGTTCTGAGAATGATGAGGTGTCTTTAAAGGCTCCTACCAGAGCTAGTCAGAAAAGATTGCTATTATCTAGGGAAGCACTTTCTAGACTAATGAGAGATAAGGAAGGGAGGCTGTTCACTAGTAAGAAAAAGACTATTACAGCTTCCCAAGAGGATGAAGAAATAGAGCCTTTGAGAAGACAGAAATGGACAGTATGTTAGCAAATTGGAAAGACTTGATGTAACATATTTGGATTTAGTTATCTAGAGTATCAGTTAAAGTCCTAGTTTTGTCCCTAAATCATCACTAAACTGTGGCTATCACTTCATAAACTAAACTAGTATAAATTGCAACAGTGTATCCCTGAAGCTGGAGAAATGGGTGAGGATGCTCAGATCTTTAACAGCCTATAGATAGCATGCTACATGTTACACGTTTGTAAATCCATACTTTTTTCTGTGTCATTAATGTAACTATAAATAGGTCTATCATTTCTTCTTGCATTTACTAGTTTGCCTTATTACTTCATGCCTTGCATCCAAAACAGTTAGTGTTCCTTCTCTAGCGTATGCTCCCCAAAGGCTGGCAGAGAGTATTTGGGGATCTTGTTCCAAGGAAAGATGAGGGTAGGAGTTGACAATTCCAGCTAGAAGCCTCTACTTCTGTGGAAGGTCAGTCGGGTTAAATACATTAAGAAAGGAATTCGGAAGTTCTGTGGGGCGGAGAAATGCCATTCAGGTTCTGAACTACAGCTCTCCTGTAAGAATGTCCTCGAATTGTGAAATTCGGAAAGCATGGCTTTTCCTGAAAATGCCTTTATGGTAGATATTAGGACTCAAATGCTTCCAGTGGTCTCACTGAGTGAAGTGGGCCAAATGTCCCACTTTATAAATGGACGTTATCCCTTTTGTTTTCTTGTGGTAGGTAACGCATCTTAATGTAAGCAACAGCAGTCATGCCTGAAGACAAACAGCTTGGAATTCAGTCTCAGTGGAGGGTGGGAGGGACATGTTGGGAGTGATTGGAGTACACTATAAATTGGTACACTATAAAAGGTCTTTGTTGTCTAAAGGGGACAATGACTACTCATCTTCCTGATGATAGAAATTTGGGTTTCCATTATTTTTCTTTTTTCCCAAGGCCTGAAATCTTTCTTTTAAATGAAAATTTCCTGATTAAAAGAAAAAAGAAGGTTAACTTGGGACCAAGTTTTTTATAAAACAATATATGGGTCAAACAAAGCATGTACTCAGTATGAATCTGCCCTAGAGACAACAGGTTTGGACCCTGTGATTTATTCTAATATCAGAAACCTGGTCTTGCCGGGTGGTCGTGGCGCTCGCCTTTAATCCCAGCACTCAGGAGGCAAAGCTAGGCGAATCTTTGTGCATTCGAGTCCAGCCTGGTCTACAAAGTGAGATCCAGGACAGGCTCCAAAGCTACACAGAGAAACCCTGTCTCACAAAAAAAAAAAAAAAAAGAAGAAGAAGAAAGAAGGAAAGAATGAATGAAAGAAAGAAAGTAATCTGGTCTTACGGGTGGTGCTGCTTTTCCCCTCCAAAGAATTGACTCACTGCCACCCCGGCCAGATTACCTTTCCTGGCTGAACTCTCTCTAGCCCTTTGTATCCCCTGCTCTTTCTCCACACACTTTTGTAATTACATTTGAAGTATTTCGTTCCTGCTAGACTATAAATCCATTGGCAGAGGGAACTATTTCTGCATTGGTCGCTGATACTCAGTGCCCTGCAATTTGACTCCAGCTGACTGGGAGTGGTATAGCGGAGGATTACTGGGCAGTATTCTTGGGAGAAGTGGAGTGAGAAGATCTGTAGAGATTCAACATGGGACGTAGTTATATAGCCTGTAATAAATAATTCATATATATTATTACTTCAATAGAAAACTATGAAAATGAGTAGATACTTGAAATTATAGTCTACATTACCACTTTTCCTACAACAAAAAAAAATGCTATTATTTAAACCCTAAAACAGAACTAGTTGACAGTGGCAATTAATTTTAGGTCTAATTAAACAAATAATGTGCATAAGGAATACTTAATAATATTTTCATAATATTTATCCTTGATGTCGTTTTGTACTCATCACTTTATTGGATATTAAGTATTTTCTAGTTTTATTAATGCTTGTTTTAGGTTTCACACTGAATAGATGACACTGTGTCTAATAAAAAAATAGCAGTTAGGTGAGAGAGATGACTCCAGGTAAAAGTGCTTGCTGCAAACTTGAGTACCTGAGTCTAGATCCCAGCAGCCATAGTATGACCACGTGTACGCCTGTAACCACAATGCTGTAGGAGGAGGGAGGGTCGACATAGAAGGATTGCTGGGGCTTCCTGGCCACCAATCTGCCACAGGTTCACGGAGACCCTGTTTCAAGGAAATAAGGGAGAAACTGATAGAGCATGTCTTAATTATTTTTAAAAAAATATTTTAAATTACTTAATAACTGTTGCTGTCATGAAATATCCAGACCTGCAGCTTAAGGGACAAAAGATCCATTTTGATTCACAGTGATAAGTTTTTTGCACATTGAAGGCCTCTCTGCAATAAACCGAATCAGACTGAATTGGAAAAGCCCAGGTTTAATGGGTAAAGCATTCCTGGGGGGGATTCCCCAGCCCCACAGAGAGGAGACAGGGATGCAAGACCAGAAGAACCATGTGTCTGTTTTCTGGGATGCCACTTATATACCCTGTGGGAATGGTCTTAAGCCTCTCTAGGGGAGGAGCTGTGTTTGGCGGGCTATGAAGGGGCGGGTTTAGGGAAAGAGATGGAAAGGAGAGTTGAGATGGATCTTCCACCAGACTCCTTCCAAACATTCCAAACTCTTTGGGTATAGAGATGCCAGGGTGTCAGGGGTTGAGGTGGAGCTCCTACCCAAACACACAGTCCAAGAGTATAGTCTATCCCAGTGAGGGAGGTCTGTTGTGAGCAGCTTGAGGGAACTAGTCACATGGCATCTGCAGTAAGGAAGCAGAGAATGATGAACATTGGTGCTGAGCTAGTTTTCTCCTTTTTATACGGTCCAGGACCCACGTCCAAAGAATTGTGTTGTCAACTCTAAGGGTGGGTCTTTCCACCTCAACTGACCTAATTAATCAAGATAATCCCTGCCCGGGCCTCCCTGGAAACTAAACTAAATGTAAATAACTTCCACAGGTATGCCTAGAAGCTTGTCTCGAAGGTGATTTCAGATCCTATGAAGCTGGTCACCAGTACATCTGATGTTCTCCTTTGGCCTCCACATACATGTGCATAGGCATGCACAACTGAACACACACTCGTGCGCCCACACACACATGTGCATGCGCTCCTGTCTTGATAATGTGGGGTATTATGTTTCACTTTCTCCGATAACACTTCTCTGGTTAGCCTACTGCCTTTACTTCAGGGCTTCCTTTTCTTTTATGTGAAGTAAAAGTGAGTATAGTTGAATATCATATACTTGCTTTGTTTGTCCCACGTCCACGTTTTACTGATTCTCAGTTTCAAACCAACGTCATGACATCAGTCTACATACATATGTGTCTTCTCAACACAGACATTTTTACATTTATATCTTGGGATTTTACTCACCAGCAACAACAGTTGCTGTCTTCACTTAAATAACAGACTCACCTCTTTTTACTTCCCAGTCCTAAAGAGAAGGTGGTAAACCCCTTGCAGGCCAACACCTGTAGAAGGCATGGCTCTGGGTCATGCATACTTAACCAGATGGAGTATATGGATCCTGAAGGCTAAAGCTTTAGTGAGGTCCCAGACATATAATCCATGGGGGTTTCTTGAGAGCTCTAATTGTTGGATTTCAGCCATACAGGCCCCAATCGTGTGGAGGGGCCCTGTGAGTAAGAGGTATTTCTGGCAACATTTCACAATAGCAGGTTGATGGCCTTATCAGGGTGACTTTTTAGTTCTCTAATGTTGTCTATCATTCTGTGTTTGCAGATGTTGTTTTTTTTAGTAGACTAGCTGGTTGCCCACCAGGTTCTTTGCACAGAGAAGTTAAATCTATAGGTTATCCATGGCCACACTCTTCATTCCTAAGGTCTCTTTAGTACATTGGATATAACAGTAAATTAAGTCTCTTTGTATAAACTCCCAGTGCTAACAATGTTCAGAATAACTGGTAAGAATTCAGTTTTGGTCCTTTCAGCCACTAGGGAATTTTTTTTTTTTTTTTTTTGAAGGCTGACAGTGGCAGAGTTGTGGTGTTTTTACATTGAACTTTTGTTAATGCAATTAGTAATGTGCTTTGAGTGAATGGCTATAAATCTTCTAATTATACAACTGGCAAAAAAAATAAAGCCCTGTTTCTCAAGGAAAATGATTTAAAACTACATACTGTTGCTTTGTATGTGTGTTTGCTGGTCTGCGTTTAGCTTATTAAGACAGGGTCTCAGGTAGCCCAGCCTGGCCTCAAACTTGCTATGTGGGCGATGTTGGCCTTGAATTCCCAATCCTCCTGGACCCATCTCCTGAGTGCTAGTATTCCAAGTGTGTGCCACCACTCCCATCATAGAGACATTTTACCTTGCGACACTGGAGATAGATTACAAAGAAGGGTCAGTTTTGTAAATAAATGATCATGGCCTGCTGAACTTGGCTGTTCTTTTCTGAGTACCACAAAGGACTATTCTCTAAATGCAAACGAAACAAAATGAGTCTTTCCTTCCATTGTGCGAGTTTTATTGCCGCCCATACCAGGCATCGAACAATTGCAGCACAGACATTTTACCCTGCTTCAGGTTCTTTACTAATTTTTTCCACAGGTTATAAGTTCTGTGTGTCTGTGTTACTGACATCATTCATTGTTCTCACTCTCAGCACATTGTCAAACTAAAGAGGGACATTCTTTTTGTCCTGAATTTCAAAGGTAGAATTTTACGGAAGCCTAATATTAATATATTCTCTGTGACTAGCAAGAATAATGGTATGCATATGTCTAAAAAGGTAAACCCTCTCCTTTCCTGTGAAGTCAATAGTCTCATTAAGTGCTTCTGTATTCTCTGTGAACATCAAAAACAAACAAACAAACAAACAAAAAAAAAAAAACTCACCTAGGTTTCTATTACGAGAGTCTCAGTGTTGTACATAAGCATACTACACACCCATAATGTTGTCTACAAGTATGTATAACACTTTCAAATATAACATTTTTATTTATTTATTTATTTATTTATTTATTTATTTATTTATTTATTTTTTGTTTTTTTTGAGACAGGGTTTCTCTGTGTAGCTTTGCGCCTTTCCTGGAACTCACTTTGTAGACCAGGCTGGCCTCAAACTCACAAAGATCCGCCTGGCTCTGCCTCCCGAGTGCTGGGATTAAAGGCGTGCGCCACCACCGCCCGGCTTAACATTTTTATTTTTATGATAGTATATTTATAGTCTGTGTGGAACTTTCTAAAAATTATACTTGTACAATTCTCGGTGCATAGACAAGTGAGCAAAATCTGGTATTATTTGAATATGATACCAGTACTCTTTGGTATTTTCTGAAATTTCATTAAAATGTTTGTGGAAGTCAAGAAGATGTTTTGAAGTTCCATTTTTTCAAATCAAAATTCAAAAGAACTGAAAACTCAATACTATTGTTCTGCTAAAGGGATGTGGCAACAAAATGACTTCTAATGACATTCTGCTATACCCATAGAGCAGGGTCTTGCTGATCATCAGAGAAGATGGGAAGAAATACAGAGACTCACAACTGGACAATGTGCAGAGAGCTAGAGACCTTGGAACACTCCATCCTAAGTGGGATGTCTTCATCAAATCCCTTCCCTCAGGGCTCAAGGAACTCTACAGAAGAGGCGGAAGAAAGATTTTAAGAGACAGATGGGATGGAAGACACCAAGGAAATAATGCTTTCCAGAGATAACAGGACTGTGGCAGCATGCACAGGACCTGCCCAGGTCCAATCCAGATGAAGTCGGAGTTCTGGTAGGGGAACTAGACATGAGCCCCCATCCCTAACCCAGAAGCTATCTCCAACTGACAACTGCTTACCATGGAAAAATTAGTTTTCTCCAATGGAGTCTCACTGGGCAAAACTTAAAAAAAACCACACTCAAGGGAAACCCACGCCCAGCACTATAAGGTCAATACAAAATTAACTCAATGGTATTTTTGGAGATGTTTTGACTCATACTATTTGTTTGGACTTTTTTATATTTATATTATATTATATTATATTATATTTATTTATTTATTTATTTATTTATTTATTTATTTATTCATTCATTCCTTTATTTATTTATTAACCTAACTTGCCTTTTGCTTAACCATTATGGTTTTTGATTTTGTGTATGGGTTTGGAGTGTGTGTGTGTGTGTGTGTGTGTGTGTGTGTGTGTGTTTCTGTGTTTTTTCTTTTTCTTTTTTTTCCTGTTTATCTGTTTGCTTTGTTTTATCTTGGTTTCTTTGTTTGCCTGTTTGTTTTATAAAAAGAGAGAGAAGAGACATGGAGTATGGTGAGCAGGACTGTGGGGAGAATCTGGGAGGAGATGGGGGGTTGTGACTAAAACATAGTATATAAAATATTTTCATATTGACCCCCCAAGGGAGATCTTACCCCCTAGGAGGAGTGGATGGGGGTGGGGTGGGGGAAGGTGGGGGGAAATATTTTCAATAAAAAAATTCTCAATAGCCATGAAGGACATTTCTTGTCTTGATTCAGTTTATCGATATGCTATAGAAAACATGACCATTGTTAAGATCTGACAGAAAGAGCACAAGTACAGGGCCCAAGACATTTATTACAAATTCCTACTTTTGTTTGCTCCTGGGACATTTTGATGAAACATGTGAGCTGAGACATGGAACTAAGCTTCATAGTCTAAAGAGAATGACATGATAATTCATTTATGTTTTACTCACACGCTAAATGGCTATTATTTTCAACAAGTCTTAGTACATTTTGGGAAGATTGAAAAACTTGACTGACTTGCCTGTTTTATAATCTCTGAATTATGTGATTGTGAATCTTTGTGTTTCACTTCTCCTCTTCTCTCATACTAAACCCCAAATTACGTTCTGTATTAATTTTATCCCAACAGGATACCTTACTTTTGTTATTTAAATCTCCAAACCAATTGAGTGCATATCAGTCAGGATTATATTGGGGTTTTTTAAATCACCAGTGATCAAAGTTTTACAATGTATAGCCAGGACATTCATATTAACAATTAAATTAGCAGTACTTTGATATAAATCACAACAGTTAATACAAAGGTAAAAGATGATTATTATCCCCACTCCCATTTCTGTGAACCTCAAGTCCTGGTTGCCAACCCCAGTGGTTGGGGAGAGAGAAAAGCTCTGTGACTGAGGCAGGCAACTACTCTGTGTCCATTGTGATACTAAGAACAGTGGTGCTTCCAGACCCTACTTTGGTTGAACTTTGTACTTTCCCCAGCCTTCTCAGTCCTTTGTCATTGCGCTCCTCTAGGAGACTTCAGTAAGACTGTTTTAGGAGGTGTAATTCCCTCTGTGAAGACTCGAGCCCTTTTGCTGGAACCATATTTGTTACTGTAACCATATCACATGGACTCTCTCCCCTTGAGAAGCTTAGTCAGAGTCACTCAGGGCCAGCTTTTGTGTCTTTGGATACTAAGATGTTGGCTCTTCTTTCGCAGAAGACTCTATTCTGTCTATCACTCTTGTCTGGTAGTAAGGGCTCTGTCTCTCAATGGGGAATGCTAAGAGCATCTCTCCTTAGGACTGCAGAAGTTTTCCTTCCATCCCTTACCTCTGGTCAACGATGTTTTCTCAGATCTACATTTTTATAACGAAGTCATCATATTCAAATGAGTCTTCAAAGAAAGAAAGAAGGTCTTTTTGCAAGATGAATGTATGTTTCCTAACTCTGTGACTTTTCGCTTGGCAGTTTTCTCCTAAAAACTAACTTAATTTGTACTTATTATATGTTAGTGTTCTTGAGGAAAAATATTATTACGCTATTATGTATAAGCATAATATTCAGAAACATTTTTTTTTCCAGACAGGGTTTCTCTGTGTAGCTTTGCACCTTTCCTGGAACTCACTTGGTAGCCCAGGCTGGCCTCGAACTCACAGAGATCCACCTGGCTCTGCCTCCCGAGTGCTGGGATTAAAGGCGTGCGCCACCACCGCCCGGCCCAGAAACATTAGTTTGGTAAGTGAAATTCTAGTAATCTACAGATGGCCTTTGCAAGAATATTGAAACAATAAAAAGATAATTGAAATGTTAGCACAGAGGAAGATTCTATCTTTATTAATTTGTTTCCTACTTGAAAATCTAAATTTTATTCTACCCTTAGTATTTCCAGAAGTGTTTGAATAAAGAAACTATACTGGTAAGACTAGGGTTCTACAGAACCAAAGAAAGGTTAGTATCAGGGTTTGGGCCTGCCAGACTGTAACTCTGGATAATACACATGCCTATGTTAAGAGGTATAAAACAATTTATCACCTAAGAGAAAATGCACTAAGTAGGAACATAATTCAGATATGTTCTAGAAAAGAACACATAAAAAGACACAGAACGTAATGCTGAGAGAAGCAAAGATATCAAGGTACCTGGTTCATCTGGGCAATGAGACGTGGTAATGCAAGGTATTATAAGAGTGATGCAGTCAGACAGGACAGGAAGTCATTTGTCCTGTCAGCTTCTAGCTTGAAGACCTATAGCAAACTGGCATTCAGAGACCGTCATTGTATGTCAATCACTGATACATATAGAAAGTATATGGGTTTAAAGTCATGGCTTTCAGAATGCTGCTGAGCACCAACTAGGACATAAACTCATGTGTACGAACCCCAGTAAAAGGAAAATGTGCCGCCGGGCGGTGGTGGCGCACGCCTTTAATCCCAACACTCGGGAGGCAGAGGCAGGTGGATCTTTGTGAGTTTGAGGCCAGCCTGGTCTACAGAGCGAGATCCAGGAAAAGGCACAAAGCTACACAGAGAAACCCTGTCTCGAAAAAACAAAAAAAAAAAAAAAAAAAAAGGAAAATGTGCCTTTCTCTCGTAAGAAGCTCTTCTTAGAACCTTTCCCGTTGCTGTGAGATATTGTTCCCTAAGAACTAAATGGCATGTATCAGTACCAGTGTGTCCAGTACTTCCTAAAGTGCTTCAAGCACTATAAAAGCCCAGCCTCGAGGCATAGCCCGTAACCATACCCAGAGATTCCAACTCAACATTTCATCAGCAGCTGCTTAATGGAGGCATTCTGATTTTTGGAAAACTTCAATTTCCCTCCATGGTGCATGATGAATAGGAAGCAGTAGTGAAAAGGGGAGCCCTAATGGTAAATTGCAGGGAGTCCCAGAGTCACTTAGTGTAGCACAATGGAAGTAACAATCATCTCCCTTCTGTTGTTCCTTTCCCCCTTTTGGATAAACAAATGAGAATCATCTTTAGGGCATTATGCATTCATTGAGGGGCTGTGACCTTAATCCATAAAGCCCTATACAGTTTATGCTGTGATTACCTTAAAGCCTGCCTCCCCTATACAGTGTCCCAGAAAATCAAAATCACCCCACAGTATGCCTCCTAATACCTCACAGTTACACTGGACCCAAGTCTGGGCCATCTGGTCAATAGAGTTTGGCACAGGGATTCCCCTGGAGGTAATCAGACCAGAACACACGGCTCCTCCTCCTTTCTTGCCATTATGTGAGCCCAGTTCCCAGAACTCTCCTTGAATTTTTGGACAGTGCAATAATTAGCAAAACTAAAATGTTATCTTTTTGATCCACTGGAGAAAAAAAGTCCATGAAGGACTTACATATGTTTTTAAATAATGGGATTTAGACATTTTTGTACTATTCAAAGTTTAAGTAGAAAAGTAATATTTAAGTTCACTTGAGGGCACAGGGCAAGAAAAAATATTTTGGAAGTACCTGCATTGTGTTGGGAACCTGACTTGTTTCCCTATTTGAGTCCCACACTATCATGTAGACATTGTTCTTGCTTTATGAATGAGGAAAGCACTTTAGGAAGGGAAAACCACCTGCACAGGCATGTAGACACCATGCGGTGGACTTGAGACTCACATTCTACTGTTGGGGTTCTGGATTCTATACTTCATTCTCCCAGTCTTTGTCTAAACTCCCTAATTTTCATCTAGCTGTATTCATTTCTTTATCCTCTTCACCATCTTGTATTATCTGTTATCTTCTCATGTTCATCATTTCTCCTTGTGAGAGTCTCTCTTTTGCTTCTCTACAAAATTAGAATTAGAATTTCTACTTGAGCCTTTTAAATAATATTTTTTTTAAAAAAATCACTTGGATTGTACATGGTAAATAATATACGATTAGTCTAACTGCGAAAAGGCATTTATTGATTTCTACTATATAGTATAAATAAACTGTGTTGCTATAAGAAACACTATAGACTCTTATATACTTTAAGGAAATATTATAGATCATGTTCATGCTACTATCAATGGTACTTCGCAAGAAGATGAAAACTGAAACATACAAACTGCAGTAATATTATTTATATTTTGCAAATTGCATCAGAGTCAGTATGTAATCAGTTGCTGGAGTCTGGTGTTACTAAGAAGTTCAAGAAGAGACACAAAGGAAGAAATAATGCAGAGACCAGAAGAGCAATTTACTAAGATCTCATTGACTATTAGTGAGACACTTGTGAAAGACTACCTCTATTCACTCAACAGATGTCTGAGTGTCTACTAAAACCATTTGCTATTTGGGGCTCTTTGTGTAGCCACAAACAAGACAGAAAAAATTCCTCTTCTCAGGGAGCCTATGTAGCCGTAAGTTTCTCTGGTCCCACCTGGCTCCTAAGTCCTGTGTTTCTCCGATCCTGCCCGGCCCTGTGGTCCCGTAGCCTCTTATAAAATAATTACTCAGAGGCTTAATATTATATTGCAAATTATATGGCCTATGGGTAAGGCAGGATTCTTGCTAGCTAGCTCTTATAATTTAACTCAACCCATTTCTGTTAATCTATGTATAGCCACATGTTCCATGGCTTTACCTGTGTCCCATTACATGTTGCTCCTTGGAAGGCAGGCTGGCTTCTCTCTTGACTCTGTCCTTCTTTCCTCTGTATCTCTGCTTGGATTTCCCACTGGCTGTAAGCTTTCTTGCCATAGGCCAAAACAGCTTTATTTATTATCCAAGGGGAGCCACACATATTCACAGCACACCAAAAGACATCCCACAGCAAGCCTATGCTTTTTTGGCAGGGAGCAAAGAGAATAAATTCATATTGAAACATATCTCAGGTAGTTTGGGATAAGTTCTACAGAGAAAAGTAAATCATGGTAAGATATTAGAGAAAGAGTTATTTTAAAACTTGAGAGTCAAGAAAGGCCGTGCTTAAAAGCAATGTTCATCAGTCCTGAGTGGAGTTAGCATATGAAGCAAGAAGAGAACAGAGGGGAGTCTCCAGAGCAACACATGTAAGATCAGCTGTTGGCCCGTGAGATCCTAAGAAAGCCAGCAGCTAGAGCTCTGTGAGAATGAGAGGCTAATGTAGGAAATGGGCAGGAGGTGGAATTTTGGGTAGAACACAGACTCTGGCCATCCAAAGAGATGTTTTCCTGTAAGTTGTGTTGTCAGCCTATTGCACGATTTTAAGCAAAAGCGCTCAAATCACTCCCCTTTGCAATGATCACATATAGACAACAGATTGAAACCAAACAGAGAAAAAAATATGAGAACTAGAAAATTAATGCATTAGTTAAGGAGAGTTGATGATGGCTTGAGGTATTAAAGACCAGAAAGGTGATTTTAAATGTAGTCATTGAGAGAGAGAGAGAGAGAGAGAGAGAGAGAGAGAGAGAGAGAGAGAGAAACAGAAATAGTTTGCCTAATTAAGGTCACTTACCAAAGAAAGGGTGAAGTGAGTCCAAACCTAGATACTACCATGAAATAATTGCTCGTTTCTCTAGAGACGGCAGCTTTGCAGGAAAACGGCTTTTACTGTGTAGAGTCATTCGTAAAGCATAATGATTCCCAAATGGGTCTGAGTTACCTTGCCTACTTGGATGAAGAAGAACAGGTAAGTAGAGTATGTAGCTTTTTGTGCATGACCTCCGAGTCAGAGGCTTAGTGAAAAGAAGGACCGGAAAGGCAGATAGCTCTTCTCCAAAGGAAGGAGACGTTGGAAGGCGCAGGGCAAGTGTGTGCGAAGAGTACAGTGTGATTTTGATTCAGTTCTCATTGTTTGGTTCTATGGTATTTGAGCCCCGAGACAAACTAAGGGCCTTGTTTTCCCAATCAAGCCTGGAGCCTAGGAAAGTGTTGCTTTAATTAGAACTGGCAAACTCAGTGTGGAACTGAGAAAGAGAATCAATCACTAGTTAACCACATTTCAGCTCTCTCTTGTTGTCCAAACCACACTCTGCCCTTGATTTTATTTATTTATTTATTTTATTTTATTTTTTTGTAAGCATAGCATAGTACAAGATACCTAGCACAACTGCACATGTAAAACCCCTGCTTAAAAGGCACATGAATGACAGCACATAGAGGGTATGGTGACTTGATGAAACTTGCCATTTTACAAAGTCTTTGAATTTGCTGTTCTTTTTTATCAAAGCTGAAATATGGGGTTGTTAATTAAGGTAAGTGGCTCAAAGGTGTAGTTTGCCTAAGAATCATGGGGTACTCTGTGAAAAAAGTAGACAAAAAAAAATCCTTGTTGCCTGAGATTTTAAGTTAGGAGGACGTGGGTGGTGCTTAAGAAACTTAGTCTTAAATAAGTGCCTCCAGATGATTCTGGTGATACATTATCTGTGGAGAAATCGGTCTAAATAACCTTTTCCTTTCATATAATTAAACCCCAGAGTTGTTTTATATCTCTGAATAATATGTTATCTCCCACAAGAACACTGAGGACAACTGAATATACAGTTGTGTTGATATTAGAGACTCAAATCCAAAACACTAATAATCCAAGATATTTCTCTTGTAATGGTTTATCCGAGTCTCTTTTTAAAAAGTCTTCTAGGGCTTTTAATGCACAGTCAATCTTCTAAATTAGACACTGGCCAAGCATTAGCTCACAATCTATACTGCTAAGTACTAAAAGCTGGCCCAGTGTTCTGCCAAGAAGGATGAGCTGCGAACAGTGAGGCTTGACAACCAAAATGGTGTGAAGCGCTTAGATCACCTTGGGGGCAGCCTTGGCAAGAATGCTAATCCCCATTTCCCAGAAGGCTCCTCTCCTGTCACACAGTGGGGAAACCATTAGCAGATTCATTGCAAAAGGACTCTGGCTGCTGCTGCTACGTGCATGCTAAATCTTTTTTTTTTTTATTTTTTATTATTACACTAAATTCTCTATTAGTGCAAAACTGGATGAGACCCTAGAAAAAGATGTATATGTCAGTCCTTTCTTCAAACACCCTGTAGGAGATGGGTAGAAGCAGACTGGTATATTATTATAACACAATATGAAAAGCACTACACAAAGGCATAAACAAAATGTTCAGAGCTTGGGATATGCGGGTTAAGCCTTATAGTGTAAGTGGGCTGCAGAGATTAGAGAAAGGGCATTCTCTCTCTCTCTCTCTCTCTCTCTCTCTCTCTCTCTCTCTCTCTCTTCCTTTCTGTTTTTTTGTATAGAGAAAATACCTTCTGATAAAATAACAATAGCAACTAACAATTTGTTGAGAATTCCTTGTTAGATATCATCACAAGAACTTATGTGTTTTATCCCATATAAGTCTCACAGAACTATGTAACAGTCTGCAGCATAGAGTTTGTGTGTGTGTGTGTGTGTGTGTGTGTGTGTGTGTGTGTGTGTATGTGTGTATCACTCCTGTTGCCATATGTCAGCCAAAATAACATCTAGTCAGAGGAGAGGACATCAAAAGAAATTTGGGGCAAGGAGATAAATGCTTTCATTAGATGGTGATAATTGCTTTTATTACATGAAGGATTTTTTTAAATCAGTGTTTCTTATTACAAAAGTAATACTAGCATATGGTTTTAAAAATATGGACCATTTGATAGGAAGCCATCCCAGATCTTCAGTTCTATGTCTTCTCTCCTGGAAGCAATCACAACCCCTAACTTACTGTGCCAAGGCACAGACATTCTTTGTATAAGCATCTCCCTTCTTCATCCTGTGTTGCCCACACAGGAAGGGGCACACTGTGTAAATTCTGCTTCCTATCCGAGGTTGTATCCTACCAGCATACTGAGCTCATTTAGCTCTATCTCATTCCTTCCCACAGTTCCATGTTTTCCAATTATGTGGCTGAACCATGGTTTATTTAACCAGTCCCACTACTAATATACACTCGGTGTACTGCCAGTCAATAAGCAATGCTGATTTGAATGTTCCTGCCTTGAAAACATGTGGCTGTTACTACAGAAGGTACTCCTTAAGGTGGAGTCTCTGCGGCTTAAAAAGGAATTTCAGCAGAGGAATGACATGAAGGGCTCGGGGTTTTAGGGCTGTCAGTCTGGCAGCTGTGTGAAGGATGGAGAATCAGGAGCAACAATCAGAAGAGAGACTGGCCAGGAGTCTCTTGACGTCTTCAGGAGGATGGCAGTGAGAGCTGCTAAGAGCTCCAATAAAGACTGGGAGAAGACAAATGGGGAAAATAATGACTGTAAGGACGCCAACAAGAAAGGGCTCTCATGACGCCGGAGTTCCCAGGCTGTTCCCATGCCTTTTGTTTCCTTCTAAGTCCTTACTCACAGCTGTCAACCTGTGATCAGACTGTAGGTGTGCAAACACACCATCTGGACTTTGAAGGAAAGTATGCTTTTACTATCTTGAAATTAGTAACCACTGAGAATTTAAAGAACCAATAAACAATGGATGAAACTCCTTAAAAAATAAGAGAGAGAGAGAGAGAGAGAGAGAGAGAGAGAGAGAGAGAGAGAGAGAGAGAGATCCCAAACTGAGGGTAAAGGTCTATTAATGTCTGCTGTTTGCCCATTTCTACTCAGTATTAGTGGATGAAGCTGTTAGTCTATGTGTCTAATTGCCATCTTTTTCTTTTCTTTTCTTCATATCAATAAAAGAAAACATCTTTCTATTTGAGGGTATCTACATTACCCTCATTAAGTCTATAATTTCTTTCGTTCAACTGTCTAGTTGTAATCTTAATCTCTCCTGCTTAATAAAGCTTAACCTACTTAAAAGAGCAATAACAAACTAATCCAGGCTTGACAACACATATGCATCACGTCTGGCATTAGGAGCATCTATCACTGCCCAGCCACTGAGGGGAAAAGGAAGTCAGGGAAGCAAAAGGCTTGCAGGCACCCTTATATCTTATCTTCTTCTTCATGTACAAAGGGAGCTTTGGGAGTGTGCCCCTCCATGCCCAGGATTGGGAATGCACTGCAGCACTAGAGCCCTAGGACTGCTCACCTTTCCATGAAACAGGAACTATGCCTGGTTTGGTTGCTAGGCAGAAAACAAAAAACAAAACAGAACCAAAAACTAGGAAAGCCTGGCTGCCAGTCACATAGTGTGCCCTTCTGGCAGAGTACACCTGACCCTGATATGTGATCTAACAAAAACAAAAACAGCCCCAAGTGGCATACCCACAAGTGGCATGTCCCAGCATTTTGCCTGGGACAAGCACCCAGAACCAGGACTCCGTGGTCGGAGAACTGCAAGGCAGGGACTGGTGTTCATTTGAGAAGAAAAATAGATTCTGCTGTCATTTAGGCAAAAGGTGTCAGCAAGGTGCTCTGGGCCTCTTCGTGCTTCCATTTTAATGGCTATTGTTCTGTTTATGTGGAAAAAGAGGAAAGAAAATTGACAATGGAATCTTACAGGTGGTGGGCCATGGCCGCTTGTTTTTAGTGTTAGACCTGACTCTGACACATGTCTTCGGACTCTAGAGGCCACTGACATTCACAGCAAGTGAATAAACACAGAAGTTGTGGGAGGGAGGCAAAAAAGGAGCTCCCGTGATGCAGAGTCTCAATTTGCTTCTTATTTACATGCCGGGAACATTCTTCTTAGGCAGAACTTCCCAAACAGATCTCAGGTGAGCCAAAATATTGACCTTTCTGCTCTCAGGCAGGGAGGTGGGGTCAAAGGGGCCTGGGGCTGCCTTTTGCATGTGACCCGAATCATCGTCAAGTGCTTTTCTGCATATACCAAGATAAGAAAAGCTTCATTAGTGTCCGTATTGTCAATTCTTAGAGACTTCTAGTTTTCTAGGGTGTGGGTGGGTGGGGTGAGGTAGGGTGGGTTGGTGTGAAGTCCTTCGTTGTTGGTTTTTAACTCTTTTCTATCCCTTCTGACTGTGTGGCCTTGAGGAGCAGCCTCTGCGAACCTCAGTTTTGTTAGGAGTCTCTATCCATTTTTTAGGTTATAACTTTGGGCAGGCGGCTTAAATTCCTTGTTCTTTTTTTTTTTCACTGTGAAATTAGACCATCATATGTGCCTTATAATTTTGGGGTAAGGATTGGTGTACTAATGCATACATATTAACATGTGCACATATCTGTTAGATATGCTGTTACTTTAGGTTTGTGTATCAACAGTAAAAGTTACTGTTGGCCATCATCATTAAAAACATAGACTCGAAAATGCATGAGGGCCACCACCATCTCTATTTTTAAAGAATTATTTCTTGTTAGAGGGGGTGGGTTGGGAGAGAGAGAGAGAGAGAGAGAGAGAGAGAGAGAGAGCAAGCATCTGAGTGTTCCGTACCAGGAGAGGCCAGAGTTTGATCCCTCTGGGGCTGAAGTTTGAAGTTACAGGTAGTTTTTTGAACCACCTGACTTGGGTGCTGGGAACCAAGTTCTCCACAAGAACAATACATGCTTTTAACTACTAGACTATCTCTCCAACCCCCACCATCATCATTTTTATCATTAGCATTGAAGAAAGGTATTTTTGTTACCAACAGAAATAGGAAAGTGGGCGGAGCTCTGACAGTGCAGTGATAACTGTTGAGAACATGAGAGATAAGACTGTTCCCTGGGTAAGATTAAAATGTACACTATAAACTGTGGAGGGGCCCCGGAACAGCTTGACCACACAGCTGCCATGACAGTCTTAGAGGCCCACACACAGTTTCTGTGACAGACTTCCTGGCAGGCAACACCCAGTCCCAGGAAAAGCTATAAGCTGACCCCACCCAGGGAGGGCCTACATCTAAGGGGAAGTACCTGACATCCCAAACATTCCAACCATTAGATAAGGCGGTTAGATGTCCCCAAGTCTAGCACACACCTATTTCTGTTTTACAGATACCCCTAGACAAATGTCAGCCAATCGGGGTCCTGGACCCTGGAAATCCTCACTCCAACTCCTGCTGTGATAAAAACGCCACCCTGCCTGGGCTCTGGGCTCCCTGCTCTCACCACTGTGTCAGACAGAGAGACCAAGCTTCGGAGCTTGAAGATAATAAAGGCTCTTTACTTTTACATACAAGGTCTCCATGGTGGTCTTTTGGGGGTGCCCGCGATCTGGGCATAACATAAACCCCACTAACAGTAGAGGATGGGCTCCTTGTGAGGGTTCTTATCTACTCTGAAGTTTTCTTTGCCTCTTCCTTTGATGCCTCCCTCCATCAGACCCCTGTTCTAGTTAAAGCACTTATCCAGAAATTCTGCCAAAAAGAAAAATTGGATTATTTGTGCTTTGGGAGCCCTTTCATGTCCATTACCAAATTGAAAAAACAGTGCCAAGGAAATGTTGGCTCCGTAGCCTTCTGGTGTCTTCCATCACCAAGCCTCTCCACTCCCTTCTGTAAGGTGGCAGCTGCATGGTGCAATGTTTAAGAGAGATGGTGTGTGGAAACTTAACTTGGATAAAGCATTAGAAACAAGAATTATTGACAAGAAAATTATGGACCCTGAGACAGGAAAACAAAGCAATCAAGGCTGAGTTCAGTAAGCCTCCTGCGGGCCCAGGCATCTTGGGGCAGGTGTATTGTGCGGCCAGCATTGCCAAATGGCCCTCTCTGGTTTTGTTGGTTTGTTTTTATAAACCTGTCTCAGCTTTAGGTATAGAGCCAATCTGTGCCCCTGGGAGAAGCAGAAAGCACACATGGATTCAGTTTGCACCTCTTCCCTCCTGTGCACGTGCTTAAAGGCAGATGATGGCAGGCAGAGCAGAGTGGCCCTTGGATTCTCCATCCAGAGGCCACATCTAAACTCCCAGCCTACACAGAGCAGAGATATGAGCATGGCAGCCAGAAAGGCCTGAGTTACAGCCACAGCTCTTTTTCCTTGCCACTAAATGACCGAGCTCGGGCTATTAATGTGTTGCTTCTCAGGGCCCTCGTCTGATAGACAAAGTGTGAGTGGCTACACATATGGCATTGTGTCTGCCTGAGTTAGTGGATGGCAAGAGGTCTCTTCCACAGGGCAGAACAGGTGCTGGGCAAGAGGTTGCTGTTGGTCTTCTGTCTTTCTTATCAGCACCAAAGTCAAAAGGGCTGCTCAGTCAGACCCCAGAGATCCAATCTTGTTTCTTTCTCTCTCCCAGCTACTGGCAGCATCCTGTTGGCTGTTCTTGTCAGCTGCTAATGGTTTTGAGTTTCAGCTGAATTTTAAGTGTGTGCGAGAGCTTGCTCTGATATTCCCTGGACTCATGGCTCTCCATAAGCCACCCTCTGGGAAAGGAGTCAGGCTGGGAGAGAATTCACAGACTCCCATCCTTGTCTCCTGTTCTGATCCCACCGAAGTCCTTTCCTGCCACATCCAATCTGACTGAGGAATCTTATAAACTACAGATGCATTCAAAGGGCACTTGCTTGGGGCAGGGTAGAGGAACTGATCCTTCCCTGTGGAATGATCTCTGGGAGGGAAGGTGGAAGGGGGGCTGGCTTACACAACAGGGAAGAATGCAGCCCAATCTTGCCTTGAGAGGTTCCTATTGGCAGTTTATTTTGGTTTCTGGTTTTGAAACTGCTGTGCAAAGTCAGCTACTGACAGTTTGGGT
This sequence comes from Peromyscus eremicus, assembly GCF_949786415.1. Taxonomy (NCBI): domain Eukaryota; kingdom Metazoa; phylum Chordata; class Mammalia; order Rodentia; family Cricetidae; genus Peromyscus; species Peromyscus eremicus. Next base: position 56,527,571 of record NC_081436.1, read on the forward strand.
TGCTGTTTGTTGATATAAGAGGATTATAAACTCAACCAAGTTTTCCCCAAACCTCCTCTCTGGAATTGGTTGGAAGAATAATAAAAAGAGAGAGAGAAAAAAAAAAACAACCAAACAACAACAACAACAACAAAACTACTGATCTCATCTCCCCCTTAAGATGGCCTAGTTTCCCCCAGAAAAGAATTCTGACTTTGTACTTGTGGGAAGACTCTGGAGAGCAAGCCTGCAAAAGTGATAGATGGCGGGAGATGCCGAAGGCAGGAGATGATGCAGTCAGGAGATGATGCAGGCAAAAGATACTGAAGGCAGGAGATGCTGCTGCAGGCAGGAGATGATGCAGTCAGGAGATGATGTAGGCAGGAGATGATGCAGGCAGGAGATGATGCAGGCAGGAGATGATGTAGGCAGGAGATGATGCAGCAGGCAGGAGATGATGCAGCAGGCAGGAATGCTCACTGATGCCTCTGTCAGCTCAAGCCCTGAATCCTGGTGGCTGTGGACCAGGATTGCCACAGGTCAGAGGAAAGTAACTGTGATTTATCCTTGTAATAAACCTGTCAAGAAGGCTTCAAGATCCAGAAAGTGACTTTATAAGCTCCAGGTCCTAATTCCTTCACAGATAGCAGATATCTTTGGTAGGAAATTTCTTTAAAAAGAAATAGATGAAGCATTTAACTCATCGGAGGACTCAGTTTTTAGAGACTGATTACATGAATGCCTGGGTGACCATCCAAGTCTGCGTGTTTCATATACATTGTGTGTGTGTGTGTGTGTGTGTGTGTGTGTGTGTATAATTTTAAGTAAATATCATCTGATAATGCATTGAAATGGCCCTGAATATAATTATACTTGTCTTTTTGGCTCCCTTTCTCTCTTTTCATCCGATGACCTCTTGCCATTAATTCAAATTCCTGGAACCAGGTAGCTATTAAAATGTCTAAGAAGTTCTGTTGGACTTAAGGGAGATGTTGGAACCCTGGTCCTTTCTGTCTCCTTCTTTGCTTCCTGGAGGCCATTGGGTGAGGATGTCCCTGCCACACACTCTCACCCTACATCCAGAGGCCATGGCCAACAAAGCATAAACTGCAGCTTCTGAAACTGAGCAAAAAAAAAAAAAAAAAAAAAAAACCTTTCCTCATTGTAAGTGGATTCTCTCGGGCATTTTGTTACAGTGATGAGCACAAACAGACTCCCATAATGCTCAAACAATTTCTTTTGGAACTTGATACAAGAACTAAATTTGGTGATGTTGGACACTTTTTTTTTTCTCTAGAGATAGAGAGGTTTATATTCATCAGTTTAACTCCTGATGAATCAGTGCACAACTAAAATGAACCAAGGACCATCCCCTAAAGAGCTGGATGTCAGGAAAGGATACCCTCCAGACAGAGTAAGATCCATTCCCTGTGCAGACAGCTGCACTCCATACCTGTTGTTTAAATCTTTGTGCACAGTAGACCTGACTCTAAGTATTTTCTGTATAATCTTATTCGTCCCCAACATCCTAACAAGGCACAGTGAAGCAAGCACAATTATCTTCATTTTACAAATGAGGAGACAAAAGTTCATAGAGGTTAAATATATTATCTACAATCATACCACCCAGTATAAGTCTTTTTTTTTTTTTTTTTTTTTTTTGACTTCCAAGGCCACACTGCCCCCTTCACTTTGCAACGTTGAAAAAAATGACAACGGAAAAAGTCAAGTTCTCCACTTTTGAAAAACTCCAGGGGCGCGATTGCGCAAGCAGAGGTGTGGCCTGAGACGGATGACATTGGCCCACTGACAGATAACCCTGAAGAAACTACACAGCAGAAAAAGAAAGGTTGAGGAAGGGGGCAGAGTGGCAGGATCTTTCCGACAGAGAAGAAAGCGGGGCCTCCTCCTCCCTCTGCCTGGCGGGTGCAGCACAGTGGTGCTCAGTGTTTGGCTGATTTGCTGCAGCGGCTCTTCTTCCAGGTCTAAGGTTGCAGTGCAAGGCCCTGTTCACCTGACACTATTGAAAAGCAGAGCGGGTGTAACAGTGGCTTATCACGGAGGCACCGGAGGTCTCTGTTTCTGGCTGGGTTCTGCAGTGGACTTGGCATTCAGAAAGCCCTTGTAGAAAAACTGCCAAAATACCAGCTTTCTGAAAAACTCCAAGGTAGGGTCGGGTTTTCTCCACCCCCCCTCCCCCCCTCCCCCAAGGTAGTAATCACACCACAGGGAAACCCGAGCTCCCTTGCTCTTCGATGCCTGCTCCTATTTGCCTGGAAAAGATGACATTTACTGGAGAAGACTCGGGGAGGGACTGCTGGGTTCTGATTTATTGCTCTTTGCTGGAGAAGTTTTTGCTTCTGAGAATTCTATTGTGTCAGAGCTGGGGTGGGATTTGAGTCTTGCTCTGAAGGGATTGAGTCTTGGTAATAAGATTAATAAGAGGCATGTTCTGGCCTCTCAAAGAACTCTGATGTGGCAACGTACTGAGGAGAATAGAGAAGGGGCTATTAGTTATATGGCTGCGTTGTTCCTGATGGTCTTTAAACACCATATTAATGCACATGATGGGGCAGCTCCCGGGTCACAGGCTGGCTCTTCTGTCCATCCCTGAACTCAGTCTTGTTTCTTACCTATACAGCTGCCCCTTTCACATGCACTAGATGCTGTTGACAAAGGGGAACAGAAGAGAATGTGTCCTTTCCCTTTAGGGACAAACAGCCTTCTGCCATAGCCACTGTGTAAAATGGATGAAGTGGGATTTGTGGGAATAGTGGGTGATAGTGGGGACGGACCCTACGGTGTGGGAGAAAAAGGTGGTTTATGAAGCCAGGGCCATCTCCTAATCTGCTCTCTCCATCCTGTAAATCCATGGCTAGTCTTGTTGGAGAGACCAGAAATGTGCTTAGAATGTTTGTGTTTGAGGGTATCTTCCTGTGTGTGGAAACAGTTAGGAGAGCCTTCAGCGGGACTTAACATCTGTTTTCACACTGATGTTCCAAAAGGAACTCAAACACAGTAACATTTTCTCTTTTGTGAAAGACCTGTAGTTCAGTCCTTGTCAGTAACATTGTAGGATGAATTTCTTTCATTGCTGTCCCCAGGGCTGAAGAAAGGGGCTTTATCTTATTCTCGACTCAAAAAACAATATTTTAGTAGCCCAGAAGGAAAAGGTATTTTTCACAAATATATGGAAAGATGAGTCAAATATTACTTTTATTTTAATCATTAAAACAATGTAATTGCTTGCATGAATGTGTGTGTTACGTATGCCTCTGTTTTGTCTGTGTGTGCATATATGCGTGTGCATGTGTGTGTCTGTGTGTGTGTGTGTGTCTGTTCACCGGAGTGTCATGGTGCACATGTAGATGTCAAATGACAGCTTGGGGAAGTGGGTTCTCTCTACCCACTCTGTGGGTTCTGAGGGTCTACCTCAGGCCGTCTCACTAGGCAGCAGTGCCTGTACCCAGTGAGCCATCTTATTAGCCCCCACACTTTAATTTTTGATTTAGTCTCTTATTATATATAAAGCTCATACTACTGAGCTCCAGGGATTCTATTGTCTCTGTTAACCTTTCCCCAGCCTGGGGTTACAGACACATGCAGCCCTGCTTGGCTTTTCTAGAGATGCTGGGGATCTGAACTCAGGACCTCATACTTGTATAGCAACCTCTTTACTGACTCAGCCATCTCTCTAGTCCATACAATTGCTTTTAAATGATGACATGCAATCCTAAAATCATGATTTCTGTATGTGTGGAGAAAATATGCTTGTTTTTAGTGGGGCTGGACTAAACTCCTAAATAGCAACTTAGCTACTAAAAATGAAATAATTTTCTAAGATTTTCCTGTTTAGGGATTGGAATAATTTTATATACAATTTCTAATGCTTCTCCCGTGGGAAAGATGGTGAAAACACTTTCAGATTCAATAAAAGAAAAGGAGGGCTAGGGAAAACAATAACAACAATAAGTCATTTCTGAAACCTTGCTCCATACTCTGAGTCCTAGTGGCAGAGCTGGAGAAGACGCTTCAACCTAAACACGCGGAGCCATGGAGGAGAGGGAAGTGGCCTTAACATCCTAGTGCATGGCTTTGGACGGCAAAGCATGAGTGGAAACTTTCCCACTGAGTCCTGAAACCGAGTAAGATCTCAGAGGTCAAGAGCTATTTCATGATAGTGTTGATAGCTGTAGATACAACTCCCAGTAAAGACTTGTTTCTCAGGGAGTATTCAGTAACGGCTGAACAGATCAAGTAAAATGAAATGGGGAAGTCCACCAGAGACCTGCTAGGTTAAGCGATGGTCACTCTGTAGTGACAAAAACAACCCAAACCAACAAAGCCCATTCCTGTTGTGTTGCTGGTTTTGTTTTTGTTTTTGTTTTTTTTTCCTGAATTGAGAGAGGCTGGTCAGACTTGGGAAGTTGAAACAAAATTAACAGAATAGGAAGCCCAGAAAACTTAGAAGATGAGGAAGCTCAGAGAGTTTAGGATTCATAAGGTCCTTCCTCAAGGATATAGAACCAGTAAATAACTGCTAGGGAAGAAGAGATCTTCAGTGGCACTGCCTGCCTTTTGCATAGGGAGCTCCAGAAATGCAGCTGTCATGAATCATCATCCAGGCTTGGGTGGGTTTTTCAGTGATGTAACTGCCTCTGAGTCACCTGTGCTCCTGTACGCAGCCCCAGGACACTCACTGGCTCACCAGACTAGACTGGGTGGAGTCCAGTTGTTTCTTTGTCTTCAGTGCCCTGTCTGAGGTCTGAGGTAAAGTCATACACCACAGCTTCTATAATAGTGTTTTCATTCCTACTTGATAGTGCCAGCATGGAGAATTTCATCAGGATTGGTCCAAAGTGATGCTGATTCATTTATTTATTTTTGCCAAGAAATTTTTTTTCCTGTAGTGAACTGTATCAAATGATTTTCTTTCCTGACCAATATTCTAGAGAAGATACTGAAACCACTCTTAATATTTCAGTTTTCATTTTTATTTTCCTATTTCTGTTGAGGTCTCTTTTTCCTGTGAGAACAGTGGGATAAAATTTGGTTTGTCATTTGTTTGTTTGTTTGTTTGGTCTACTTACAGCATTTCCAATTATGGTCTTTTTCACGTTTTTAAGTTTCGTCCCACTTTGACCCATCTTTTTTATTAAGTCTAACTCATAAAATCTCGTACTTTACCTGTTGCTAATCTTATGTTAGGTAGACTGATTCTGCTCCGTGTCAACAATGAGCTATAAGGTCCTTTGTGTTTCTGTCTTTGTAACTCAGAACAACAATGCAGAAGGTCTCTGCTGTGAGGTATCCGTCTCCCATCACTGCTAAAATGGCTCCTTCCATCACCTTCTGTGCTGCTACACTCCGGGGCAGCAGTGCTTTTGAGTCCTGATTCATTCCCATCACCTCCCAGGACATCAGAGTGACGGAAGTCCAATGGACTACCCAAGGAATATTGCTGCTTCAGCATTTTCATTCTTTCGTGTTTAATGTTACTCTGCTCACATAAAACCCACCAATCCTTGTGTTTTATTTTCTGTTTATTGAATTTTGAAGCAAGATCATCACTATATAGTTCAGGATGGCCTGCAACTCAGGCTATAGCCCAGGCTGCCCTTCAACTTGAAGTCCTGCTGTCCCCAGGGTCTAAGATTATAGTTGAAAGATCCCACACCTGGAGAATTTTACTAATCTTTTTAGTTAACTATGGGATTGTTACTGGTTATTCCCACAAGAATTAATTTATTTTAGTCCTCACAGGACCAGGTACATTATGTTAAGGTTTGTTATACTATGGTATACTATACTAAAGATGGTTATATATTATATGAGTAACCACTTACCTTCTGTGTTTGGATTAAAATTCCTTGGAAATAGAAAATAGAAATATTTTATTGATATATATGATCTCTAGAATATTTTTATTGTATGGTGAATGATGTTTGTGTGTTTGTATGAACATGAATTTGTGAGTAAGTACATAAAATGTATGAACGTGCTTATGAACATACATGAAGTTGGCAAGGAAGACTCCAGCTATCTCTATCACTTTCTACCTTATTTCATTGAGATAGAATCTCTTGTTGATCTGGAAGCTTGCTATTTGGGCTAAGCTGGCTTCCAAGGAAATCATGTGGTCTTCTGGTCTCTGCCTTCCAACACTGTGGTGGCCAGCCTGTGCAGCAGGCATACCTGGCTTTTCATGTGGGTTCTGAGGATTCAAACTCAGGTCCTTGGTCATACCCAGCAAGTGCTTTTACCCACTGAGCCATTTCCCCAGACCATACTGGCAATTATTTTAAAAAATCAAGCTGAAGCCCTCTTGAACCACTGTTATTGTGGTCTGAAGGGATAGTATGTCGTTTTCTCATTGTTTTTTTTATTGTTCTCCTCCCGTCATTGGCCTACTCTCCTCACAGCGCCTTTGACCCTGCTGGCCTGGTCCTCTCAGTTTCCGTGGCCGGCTCCATCTGCTCTTTTCTTGGGGGTGAAGGAAGCTCAGACACTGCTGGCTCCTGGGCTTAAGTCTCTTGGTATTCAGATATCTCCTCTGTTGTCTATCTACTCCCAAGGATGCTTCCCTTACATGGTCCTGGTCAACATCCCTTGCTTCCTGTAGATTACATGTCTCTCTCTCTTTTAATTTTTGAAGAAACTAAATATAATTTTTTCTTTATTTTTAACAGAACAAGAAAGCTATCTTTAAGAAATTTCCAGCTTTTCAGAAACATTCTCTGTATCCAGGAAACACTATAGGTCTAGATATCTACTTTGTACTAGTGAGAAGATGGGAAATAAAAAATAAAAATGAAGAATGAAAATGTATCTCCATTGTAACAACAACAACAACAAAAATCCTTCCACATATAAAAGATTGATAAGCAGGCCCTGAGATGTCAACATTTCCAAAAATAAAGGGTAAGTTCTAGAGTTGTAGTCAGCTGTCTAAAGACTTGAGAAACCAGACAGCTCTGAACAGAATGGAATAGGAAATAAATCAGATGAGACCCTGGGTTTCACTAAAGAGAAATAGCTGAAAATGTCAACAGAGAGGTAGGAAGCATCAGGAAGGCTTGGCAGAGCAGGGTTAGGTTAGAGACTTGGCCGTAGGATGTTGGTCTTCTGGAGGACAAATAACATCTAGGTGGAACCTCAGTACTAGAGAAACAGGACATTGGGATAAGCATTGCAATAGGTCATTCAGTGAGGAAAAGAGTTCCATGAGAATCTAATATCCAGAAAAGAATTTGAAGAGTAAACCTGTGCAGAAACAAGGCTGGCTTCCTGTCTGGGTTGCTGAGTCATTGAGCTACTGGATCACGGCTTCAGTATTTCTTCTGTAATGGAAGGAAGGAAGATTTGGGCTGGAAGTTGGATGTCAGGATAAACTCTAGCCTGCAGCAGAAATCTGAGTTGCCCCAGAGATAGGGAGTGGAGGGATAGGGGAAGGTGTAGACAATGAGTCAGACAGGCCCTCCAGCCAGATTCTGGATGCACAGCTTTTGAAATGGACACTGGAGAAGGTATTAGTCTTGACACACTCGTCCACACATGGATACTGTCAATACATAACTTTAAATATGTTGGCCAATATGGCCTGCTTTTAGAAAATCATCATTTATATTTCTTTCTCAAAAGTTCAATTGCCTCAATCCAATGTAGAGAATACTCCCTGTGCTGAAAAACAAAGCAATAATATTGCTCTGATAGCTTAGAGATGTCTCAAGATTAGATAGCACAGTGTGGAGAAGGACCAGAGCCACACCGTGGGTGACTGACAGTTTGCGAACCATTAATCTGTAAACACTGTTGTATACTTCTCAGACCTCAGACAGTGAGGCAACAATTGTAATTGATACATTGAACATTATTCAGTGACTTCATATGCAAATAGATCCAAGTCTCTTTCCATTTAAATGCAGGCCACATCCCACAACCAGGGCATTCTCTCTTGAACTACTAGCTCTATGCATTCATCCCCTCACTTTAGAACCTCCACTGGGTCTGTAATGTGCCCCAGCATACGACCAAATTGTTCCTGTCAGTGTTCCTTCCAAGTGTGACTTATGCCACTGGCTCAGTCTCAGTCTCCACTTAAACTTGTCTCCGAATATGTCAAACAAACCTGTCCTCTACTTATGTTCATGCTTCGGGGAAAACAACTGCTCTTGTTTTCTTGTGAGTATTTAATCCCTGTTGTATTTTTAAATCTAGCTCCTTTTTCCTTTCCAACATAAAAACTTTGCCAACAGCACATGCCATGAATTTTCTCCCTTCTTTCATATCTCAATGTTTGGACACAAATGATCACCTACCTAACATTACTCTCTCTTTCTTCTTACAGAGTCCTGGTTTTATTCTGGGAAACCTTTTTGGAGCAAAGGTGGTTAATATACCAGCCAGTGAGACAAGTGAACTTCTAGAAATTGGTTTCCTGGGGGCCAGAGAGATGGCTCAGAGGTTAAGAGCACTTGCTGCTCTTCCAGAGGACCCAGCACCCCATGGCAGCTAACGACCACCTGTAACTCCAAACCTAAGAAATATGACACCCTCTTATGGCTTCCATGGACATTAGGTATGCATGTTATACACAGACTTACATGCAGGCAAAACAGCCATGCATATAAAAAGTTATAAAATAAAGGTCTTTTAAAAAAGAAAGAAATTGGTTTCCTGATGTTGCATAGCACTTCATTTTCTCTTGGGTATCTTCTTTCCCTGAAACTTGGACCAGAAGTGCCAGGGGAAACAGTCATCAATTGTTCATAAAGTAAACAAAATAATGAAAACTAAATGCAAAGGATGGCGGTGTGGAAAGGGAGGAGTGAGATATTGCTACCACCATGGGTCTACTCTACCATCTTGTGTTGCCTTTATGTGGCCAACATTTTTATGTAAAAAGTAATTACCTATTGAATAGTTAATACTAAGTTAGTAGGTAATACATGCAACTTTATAAATCAAAGTCAACAACATAGTATATGCCATTATTTCTCCTGTCCTTTTGCGTTTATTAATTTTTCTCTCACCAACTAGATACTCCCTTGTCTAGCACTATATATGCTAGTATATCTTTACTGGTGTCTCATTACTATTCCTTTTAGACTAAGGTTTCTTTTTCTTTTTTCTTCTTTTTTTCTTTATAAGATTTATTTATTATGTATACAGTGTTCTGCTTGCCTGCCAGAAGAGGGTGTCAGATCTCATTACAGATGGTTGTGAGCTACCATGTGGTTGCTGGGAATTGAACTCAGGACCTATGCAAGAAGAGCCAGTGCTCTTAACCGCTGAGCCATCTCTCCAGCCCTAGACTGAGGTTTCTAGTCAGTGATGGTTAGTGCAAATATTGTTAGTATTAGCTGCTCAATATGCTAATCAGTATATGATAATATGAGAGAAATAACCCAAATGCTAGACATGGTACATACAGAAAAGTATGGGTTTTGGTAGTAATTTCATTGTGACACTAGAAATCAGATCCTTTCATGTAGATTTTAAATACATTTGCTTAAAAATCATATCAGAGTCAGCTACATTTTAGTATTTATTATCCATCTACTTTACTGGTAAAGAAATACTTGTACCTTAATTAGTTAATGAAAAATAGAATAATTAGATACATGATACAGATAGGAAATCTTACAGGATCCATTTAAATGTTATTTTAGTAGGCAAGTTATCATGGGATGGATGATAGTATACCATAAGGATACTGAGAAATTTTCATCACAATTTAAAAAGAATGTTCTTTAACTATAACAAAGCCATTCTTGACATTGAGGAAGTCAAGAACTCCAAGGATATTAGATATATAAAGTTCACCAAGAATGATGAGAACAGGAGATAGAAAAGAAAATGATAAGCCAGTACTACACCAGTAGGAACAGTGACTAACAGCGATGAAGAAATTTCATAAGGGCCATCGCTGTTGATTTTATGTTGATATCCAATACTGGTATTAAAGAACTGTTTAATTAAACTTTTGGCTTTTCTGACCCAGTAATTATTTAGGAAATATATTTTACATTTTCCAGATCAGTGGATTTATTTATCACAAATCTAAAATTTTATTATATTTTGGCTATATAAAATGGCCCATTGAATTCTGCTTTGTAGAATTTATCAAAGTTTTCTTAAATGCTCTAATATGTGGTTATATTTTTTCAGTGTTTTGGTGTTGTTTGCAAAGAAGCAGGCAGATGTACATAGCAAGCTGTGGGCTATTCATGGCTACATAGTGAGACCTAGTCTCAAACAAAACCCAAATATGAGTCAAACAACCAACTCAACAAACAAACAAAAAAACCTCTGAGAGAGACCAACATAATATCCAATATATTTTGGGGGCTTAAGAGATTGTTCTACAGTTAATCGTACTTACTGCTCTTGTAGAGGGCCTGGATTCTGTTCCCAGGACCCATATGGAAACTCATAACTTTCTTTAATACCAGTTCCAGGGGCTCACAAGCCCTCTTTTAGCTTCCCAGGGCACCAGACATTCAAGTGGTAAACATACATAGATGCCTGCAAAACACTCATACATATAAAATAAGAATATTTAAAAAAATTGCCATTAAAAGGGGTTTAAAATGTATATCTTCAGTTTGGGAAGTCTGACATTTAATACATAACTTTTAAATTCATCATATTAATTATATTACTCAGATGATGAAATCAGTCCCATATTTTAAATTACTCTGCACTACAATAAGGATAATCTGTATGTTTATAATATAAATAGTTTGTAATGATGAAAATTTGAAACTCTAGAGCACATGTAACCTTGTGATTAACCCTGCAATTTCATTTTTTTAAAAAAGGTAATTGATACTAGATTGGTGATTTGAAATGGAAAGTTAATGGAGTTTGCCTAATTTTTAAGGAGAATTGGGAAATATAAGACCTTGAAATTCACACACACACACACACACACACACACACACACACACTAGACTCCTTATGCACTCAAACAGTTTCTTGGGAAAAAGAATTGTACTTTACTGTATGCTTCTCTGGGTAAATGTTTAAAGTTCTTCAAAAGAAAATAAAATATACTCATCTAAAATGATTATGATATTAACTTCATCAACTGAAGCATTGCAGAGGTATTTAGCCCATTCTTCAGTTGACTAATCACTAAGTTTTTCTCTTGAGAATCATTGTTCCTGTTGCAAATGAATTTTGCTATACTTATGGGTAAAACAGATTTTCCCTATTTGATAATGGTAATGAAACCCAATGCCAATGCCATGTGCACACTAGCCAAGCAGTTGGCCATGAGCTATATCTCAGCCTTTTGCTAAATGTAATTTAGAAACAGTGTCTTGCTGAGTTGTCCAGTCCAGCTTCAACTTGGAATTTTCCCCCTCACACTCCCAAGCACCTGACATTATAGCTGTGTGCTCCCATGCCTAACTACACAAAACAAACAAAACAAAACTTTAACCAAGATTGAAAGGCTTAAAGAAAAATCAGGTTTATACTTGTGGAATATTATTTTAAGATGTGCTACATTTGTTTATGCTGTGGAACATTTGTTTTAATGATGCAAAGATGTGCTGCATTTATGTTGCATTTGTTTAACTCTGTGAAGCTGTGTTATTGTGCCTGTCTAAAACATCTGATGGTCTAATAAAGAGCTGAATGGCCAAGGCAGGAGAAAGGAAAGGTGGGGCTGGCAGACAGAGAAAATAAATATAAGGAGAAATCTGGGAGGAGAGGAAGAAAGAGCAAGAGAACAAGGAGGGGAGGATGCTAGGGGCCAGCTACTCAGCCACCCAGCCAGCCATGGAGTGAGAGTGAAAGTAAGATATACAAAAGTAAGAAAAGGAAAAAATCCAGAGGCAAAAGGTAGATGGGATAATTTAAAGTTAAAGAAAGCTGGCTAGAAACAAGCCAAGCTAAGGCCAGGCATTTATAATTAACAATAAGCCTCCACGTGTGATTTATTTGGGAGCTGAGTGGCAGACCCCCCCCAACAGAGAAAAAACAAACAATAATACTAGAGAAATTTATTATGTTGGACAATTAAATCCTATGTAATTATAAGTAGTCTTAGCTCCTTGGTCATCAGAAAATTCTATTTGATGATCATCAGTACTTCAATAAAAACTTCTAAGATAGGGGAGATTAGGTATTGCAGTATAGATCTTAGAGCCTGGGAAGGTAGTATATAATTTGTTTCTTTACTTGCTTTGTTTTATAGAGTAGTGGAACTTGCTGAAATGGAAATAGCATACATACATAATTACTTCTGTGCATGCATTAAGTAATGCATGTGGTATGTGCAGTACATGTGGGTTCAAAAGGTAGTAGCGCTAAGAGCAACTAAGGGAGGTGGAATATCTCTGATGTAGTGATAACTGATGTTAAGAACAGTCAATGGCAGTTCATCTCTTTGCATTGTAAAATGAAAACAAATCTGATCAATCTACTCTGCTTCACCAAAGCCAGCTGGGTCCTGAAGTAAGTTACAAGAGAATAACTGTAATATCTTACGTTTGTACTTACTACTAACAACCCACAAGCATTTTGCCCTTTGTCCTTGCCATGACTATGGCTTAAGTAAGATTGCAGCTTTGGTAATAAAAATTGGTCAGACACAACTATGTATATTTGAAGTTAACCAAGCATCTGATTTATTCTTTTGCTTAAAGTCTGGGAAGCAGCTAAAGCATCTACAGGTATAAACTGTGACAAGTGGGTAAGGGTGCGCTCAGTGTCTGTGATAAAGGGGCATTGTAGAGCCAGTGAGATGACTCAGCGGGGAAGACACTTGTCACAAACATGACAACCTGAGTTCCATCCTAGGATCCAGACAGCGGAAGGAGAGTTTCGACTCCTTCAAGCTGTTCTCTGAACTCTGAACTCTGTAGTCACCAGCATGCCCAAGTGCACTCGTCCCCACACCCAGTGAATAAATAAAGTGAAAGTGTGGTCTAGTGAGAGGAGGAAGAGCCCAGGCTTCCATAGACCCGTTTTTATGTTGCATTCACTTTCCAGGATGTGAGTCTGTACAGGTTATTGAGTTTCTCCAAGTCTGTTTCCTAAGGAGAGATTAAACTAGGAGCTCCAGATGTAAAAAAAATTATTGATTTAAAAAACTATGCAGATCTTTGGAATGTGACTCAGTGGCAGATTGCTTGCCTAGAATGTGCAAGGCCTTGGGTTCTTTCTCCAGAAGTAGAGGAAAAAAAAAATAAAACTATACAGAGTCCCCAAAATTCAGCTCTAAACTACACAGAAAGATTAGAAAATATCTGAAAACCTTTCTACTCTAATTTCCTTTCTCAGTCTAGTATATATGGATTTAGATTTATACTTTATGGTGTAAGGTAAGATATCTTAAGAGCAAATGATAGCACTTGAGAAGCTGAGGCAAAAAGATCACAAGTATGAAGCCATTTGGATTATGTCACAAAACCCTGTCTCAAAAAACAACAGAAAACAAATGTCACACAGTGACATTCTTCAGTGTAGAGATGAGTTTTATTTTATTAATTTCAAGTGGCTAAACGTCATGCTAGGCATTTGCTATGCTCTAGTTGTACATAGGAGATAGTGTTAGACCATGTAGATTGCAGATGATAGGAAATAAGTCAATAAGAAAAGTGGAATCAATTAGAAACACTCTTTAAAGGAACGCTACTATATCTTAAGTTATAAATGTCCACAGGCTTCTGAATCTGTGCAGTTCAATAACATAATGGAGCTTAGTGAGCATGAATCACAACCAACAGGCACAGCCAGCTCTCTGAGTATGTGCGGAAATCAACAGCTATGATGTAAACAGGGCATTTGTGTGGGTGGAGCTGAGCATGGGAGACTGGGAAAAAGTGGAGCAGCACCGTAGCTGTGGGAATTGATTTTCAAAAATCACCCAGTGACAGTCTGAATCCATGTTCAGTGAATCTCCACAGTAGACTTTCAGATTTCTTTGATGTTAGAAATTTAGTTAGTATGTCAGACTCGTTGAGTAGGCTGCAAATTCCCTGAAGGCAGGTGTAGTGTCTCCTTTCTCTCTCTGTACCCACTCCCTAATATAACCACTCAATAACACTTAAGGGGTGTGTGAGTAATACATGAGTAATCACAAGATGAAGTAGTCAGACTCCAGCAAACTGAATTGGTTTGCAGTTTTGTCTTCAAAATTAACTAAGACTCAATTCAGTGAAATATCTTGATGTTAACTTTATTCTTCACATGTCTAGAGACAAATGGCCATGTCCTATCATAAACTGAAGGCTCTACATCTCAATGTTTGTGTATTTAAAAATTTTTAGTGGCTACATATAGAAATTAGGATCTACCATAAAAATAGATTTGCCTAATTTTCTTGATTGGATTTTTCTTGAAAGATGGAAAGATTTGGCTTCAGTATGTCAAGTGCTTATGCCAAAACATTTGGTCATAGCTGAGTAGTGGCTGCTCTCTTGGACTAGGGTGCACAAATTTTAACTGATCTCAATCTGTTCCTATTCACTTTACTAATTTATGTTGCCTCTTAGAGCCCTTATCACTGGTGGAATAGTGACCCGTGAACCAGATGAGGACCTGGTACTTTTTTTTTTTTTTTTTTTTTTAACAAAAGGACACAGAGGAATAAGAGAGCACCCCTCCTCTTCCAAAATAACTGAGAACCTAATTGGGCCTGGTGGGGTGCTGTGGTGGTTGACAGAGGAAATACAAATCTACAGCGTCGCTGAATTGGGGGCACAGAGAGGATGGGACTGTGCACTGATAGCTGGAGGAGAAAATGCTAGAGGAATCCAATTCCATTTCTGTGGAATATGGTCCTTCTTGGTAAATAAAGCTTGCCTTTCCAAAGCCAGGGGCTTGTGATTACAGAACTTGGTTACTGAAGGGGAAGAGAAAAATGGGAGGATTGAGACTGTGCTTGGCCCAAACTACCTCACACAGTTCTCTGGTTCTTAGAACTCAGCCAATTCAATTTACTTCCATTTGGCTTCCACTTTCTGAAATGCATACATTGGATGACACAATCTGTTATATTAGATTTACTCATATTTTATAGGGATATGGCAGAGTGTAAGCCAAATATTGTAGACACATGAGATTTACGGCCAGTAATTAATCTTGTAAAATAATGAATTGCCACCAAAAAGGGGGAAAGAACAGATTCCCAACAGGAATGGAAATCCAATCCACTCATTTGATGGGTGAATATTTCGTCTCACACACCACACACACACACACACACACACACACACACACACACGCATGCACGCACACGCACGCGCGCGCGCGCACACACACACACACACACACACACACACACAACCAAAACAAACAAACAAACAAACAAAAACCCAGAATCTAAAATATCTCCTAGCACCCAGAAGTCATCCTCTACCCAAACCACCTTGGGGTGTGTGGCTAGCAGACTGTGTGCTCTCTAGTCTTACAAATCTTAGAAAATTGTAGTAGGTCCTCTGCTGATGAAACTTGATATTCTTGCACTGGGCAGTTCCAGCAGGAATCCAGCTCTACAGTTGGCAGGCTCTGACTGACACTCACAAACAGGTCCAGTCTGAAAGATGAGGATTCAGGATGCAGAACACCACATTTTTCTGATTATTTTATGCATATTTAGCCTTTTAGGGGGAAAAAAGGAGAAAAAGTCCCTGGACTTGAAACTAAAAAAGAAGTGTAAGTGCCATCCATCTCTTTGTTTTCTCTGTTTCTTACTTCCTCTTATTGTCTGATTTAAGAAGAAAGGGAGAAAGCAAAAATGGAGCCTATTTTAAATTTAAAGGAGGAGTAGTGTTTTGTTTGTTTTTGAGTAAGAAGTTGTGTAGAAGCTTGGCTATATAATTTTCTTAAATGGAGGGCGGCAGGCAAGATCTGTAACCTAGGCTGGCTCTGAGCTCATGACAACCTTACCACCTTGGCCTCTTTAGTGCTGGGGTTGCAAGGCAAGAGCTATCATGAGTGGGTAAGTCTTGCCATGTCTTTTTGGATCCATATATGCACCTAGACTCCTGGTGGCACTACAGGTCTGATTATCACCATTTTAAAAATGAAGATTCCCTCTTCTCTAAATTAGTTTTTCCTTATAGCCTTCTTTCTCTCCCTCCCTCCCTCCCTCTCTCTCTCTCTCTCTCTCTCTCTCTCTCTCTCTCTCTCTCTCTCTCTCTCTTTCCTTTTGAGTTTTACATAAAAATCTAGGGAAGTCTTTTTTCACTGTTTTTCTCATGAAAGAAAACATTTCCTTTGCAGCTCGGAATTAAAAAAATGTGACCATTGGACTTGTTTTCCCTTTCCTTCTTCTAAAACCAAGAAACATATTTTTCTTTCTGCACTGAGACCATCACTGAACTATCAGATAACCAGTTGGGTCACGAAACCAAGATATTTATAGTCTGCAAATATTTTCATGGTGGCAATGGTGGAAAGGGGGACCTTCTCTCCTATATACATAGAGTACCTTATGATTTTTATTTTTTTAATATTTAAAAGTAAAGTCCATGTTTTCCTGCAATGACAACGAAGCAGTTTAAATCTCTGCTGGGAGGAGTTCTGCCGATTCTTTTTTTAAATCATGTTTTAGGATGATTGTGAAATTTGCAGATTGTGCAGGTTATGGATTTTTATGATCTGTTTAAGGTACCACAGCGGTATTAAGAAACAAATGGGCTTATAAAGGTAGACAAAATTGTATTTCAAAATTGCCTTTTTTTCTGAGTCACTTGTATTTTAGGACATTTGGTTTTGAAAACAAAGTAATTCTGAAACAAAAGAAATATACAATGCTTCTGTTTGGATGTGGTCTGGGTCACTCATGCTGTCAGCCAAAGCAAGTCACATGGCCGAGGCTGACATCACTATGGAAGGGAAGTGTGCTTGATCCCAAATGAAGTTACTGCAAGTTCCATAATTATGGATAAGATAAGTACCTTACAAATGAATTAGTCCACAGTAATTAGACCAGGATGATCAAGGAGACTTCTGTCCTTCAGTATAGTGTTTCTGGTCTCTTTCCTACTTTCATGATTTAAATTGCTTTCTCCTGTCATATAGTGTGAACTAACAATATAGTTTTAATATTTATTATTTGTATAAGCACAAAAATAAAAGGGACAAGAGTCTGAAAGAAAAACACCATAACACAGCCTATGAATAAAAACATACACAAACAATCCCTCAAGTATTATTCAGTTTCTTAAAATTTCTGACTCTTTTTCTTCTGTGAATTTCCAAATTTTATTTTTTCCTAGAAATGTTTTTTCTTAATTTCTTGCTTCTTCTTATCATTTTGTTATACAGTTTTTCCAATGTCTTTTACTCCTTGTTCTATTCACATGACATCACCTACTTGACACTTCTAGGGTGCTCAGTTAAAACACGGTTCTCAATTTACAAAATAAGAAAGTTCTGTTAAGTTTTGCCAAGGTCCTTTCAGTTCTGAAATCTTATAATTATTTGTTTCCAAAACGATGAAGGTTTGTAACAGACACAAGGCTAGACAATGTAGACCCAGTGCTACAGAACAAAGGGAAGTATTTTATTTTATTTTGTTTATTTTAGTTTTGTGAGACAGGGTCACTCTGCCTATCCTGGAACTCACTCTGCAGACCAGGTTGGCCTCAAACTCATAGAGATCCACTTGCCTCTGTCTCCCGAGTGCTGGGATTAAAGGTATCACCTGCCCAGCTGCAAAGTGAAATATTTGTCACACTGGGAATGGTAATTGGCAAAGTATTATGGAAATGTAGTAAAACATTATTTTAGGAATACTAGCAAAAAATCAGACCTATTATCTTAATTCTCTATTTTTTTTTCTGTTTTTAAATTTTTACTCCCCCCTTTCAGTAGACTCTTTCTGTTTTTTTTTTTTTTTTTTTTTTTTGGTTTTTCGAGACAGTGTTTCTCTGTGTAGCTTTGTGCCTTTCCTGGGACTCACTTGGTAGCCCAGGCTGGCCTCGAACTCACAGAGATCCGCCTGCCTCTGCCTCCCGAGTGCTGGGATTAAAGACGTGCGCCACCACCGCCCGGCTCTTTCTGTTTTTTTATCCTTGGTTCCAAGTGCAGGCTCTGAATGTACCAGGGCTGTTTTGTTTTCAAAGCACATATAGAAAAGCCAATTCAAATGAACCAAAGGAGGAAAATGGAAGGTACTGTCTCATACAACAGTCTGTAAACGTTTGTCTTTATACTTACAGATAAGTGTAGTCATCATCCCTCATCAAGGAAACTTCTCTTTGCAGCCGACCATTACAGAAAATGACAACCAATCAACATTCAGAGTTGTGAAACCCAGTCCTAATGCATACATCTACAAAACACTTCCATATCCAAGGCTCAGGGAACATTGTGGAAGAGAGTATAGAAGTATTAAAGAGCTGGAGGGACAAGGGAATTAGGGTTGTTTGAATCTTAGATGGTCTTTTAATAAAAAACCCAGAGCCAGATATCAAGATGAAAGCTGAAAGATCAGAGAAGCAGAGCAGCCAGCCACTAGTTCTTACCTCTACGAAATCCTCAGCCTAAAGAGAGAGTTCCTGTGTCCTCATGCCATATATACCTTTCTCTGCCCTGCCATATTACTTCCTGGGATTAAAGGCGTGTGTGCTTCCCAAGCAAAGACATGAGATCTCAAGCGCTGGATCACAGGTGTGTGCCACTACTGCCTGACCTCTATGTGTAATCTAGTGGCTGGCTCTGTCCTCTGATCCTCAGGCAAGTTTATTAGGGTACACAATATATCACCACACTTTGCTTTGAGATTTTTTTTTGTCTCCTAGTAATGTCAGAAGATATACCTGTAAAACCTGACCAACATGACTACCCAACCAACATGGCTGAACAAAGAGGACGCTAACTATAAAGACCACGAGGACACATAAAGAACTACAGGCAACTGAGTAAATCTTGGAAATGGAGAGATGGCCCTCCTCAGAGAAGAGCACACCAATTGGTTGCCCAGTGCAAAATGGACCCAACAGATTACACACATACACACATACACACACGCACACACAGAGGTATTGATGAAAACAGAGGCCATGAATTTGAAGGAGAGTGGCGACGGGTATATGGGAGGTTTAAAGGGAGAAAAGGGAAGAGAAAAATGTTATAATTAAAACATAATCTCAAATCCATAGCCAGATATTTGGTGGACCTGGGAGAATCCTATGGAAGAGGGAAGGATTATGGGAGCCAGAGAAGTCAAGGATACCACAAGAAAACCCACAGAATCAACTAACGTGGGCTCATCGGAGCTCAGAGAGACTGAACAGACAACCAGAGGAGCCTGCATTGGACTGACCTAGGCCCTCTGCACACATGTTACAGTTGTGTAGCTTGGTCTTCTAGTGGGACTCCTAATAGAGGAAGCAGGGGATGTCTCTGACTCTGTTACCTGCCTTTGGGACCCTTTTCTCCTACTGAGTTGCTTTGTCCAGCCTTAATAGGAGAGGAGATGTCTAGTCTTATTACAACTTGGTATGTCACGGCTGGCTGATATACATGGGAGGCCTGTACTTTTCTGAAGAGAAAGGAGGAGGAGTGGAAGCGGGGGAGGCTGAGGGGATGTTGGGGGGAGGGACTGGGAGAAGAGGCAGAATGGAGGGGAAACTGTGATTGGGCTGGGAAAAATTAATTGGTTAATTAATAACCCCACAAATACAATCTCAAAAATAAACAAAAACTAAAATCATGTTAGGCATTGTGAATATGTCTTCATTGATTTTCTGCTGTTCCAACAGAATGTCATAGCTTCAGTAAATTATAAGTTGTTGGACTCATGGCTCTTCAGGCTTCAATATCCAACAGAACAATGCTGGCTTCTGGTAGGAGACTTTATGATGTGTTATTCATGGTATGCTGGAGAGGCAAGTGAGCTTGAGAGAGACAGAAAAAAAAAACATGGGCCAAACTCCTTTCTACTTAGGAACATTCCTTTTAAATGACAGCGTTAATTCCTTCATAAGGATGCCACTCAAGACGGGACAAAGTTTGTAGATTCCAGTTCTCAATGCCATCACAGTAAATTCCAACACATGCTCTAAAGGGCAGTCAAGCCACAGCAGCATGGACTCTAGCACTGTTGTCTCCCATAACCTCTGCTTGGGCTTATTGAAACTTCAGGTACCTGTAGCCAACACAATCTGGACATATTAAATGGAAAGTTCTCCAAATAAATAGTTTATACCTTCATGAATTTTAAACTGTGCTGTTCTGAATAGGATGATGGCATCTTCAACCATCCTGCTTTATCCTTGCCTAGGGTATGACCTGTTTTGTATGTTCCTCAGTGTGAATCCATGCTGCTGTTTATGTACCACACTCACCACTTAACCAATTTTCTAACTTACTCACATTGACTTCTATGTATCACTAGCTCTAGTTCAAGTAATACCTGTATTAGGTAGTAATAACCTTGTATCCTAGAGCAGGGATGCTGCCCATATGGAAGTGTCAAGCAGAAACCTTTCCTCACAGGTATTATATGCACAGGTGTGGCCATTGTTTATGTATTTTGGTACTACCCATGGTTTTGGGTGTTTCCTATGAGAAATGGAACATAGCCAGCCCCTGAAGGTCAGATGAGACCATTGTATTTAAAAGTCATCACCACAAATCTGTTTGTAATTATTGGCTGTTATAACTAGCAATCCATGACTCCAATACATTCACCTGATTTGCAACCCAGCAACTTCAGTGTCTTGATTTCTTCTGTGGTTCAGGAAAGTTCCACTTTCATAATTAATCTTTGCAAGGAGGCTGGCTTCAAAGTCAGTTACAGTGAGCAAGGGAAGGGAATGTCCCCATCAGTTGAGATGGGGTCAGTTACCATGAGAGTCTGAGAGAAGGGAATCCTTATTTATAAATGGTCGAGGATTTTTGACAGTAGTGATGTTGGTGACCCCTTAGGAAAATGAGATCACTGTTTTAGAGGAGCAGGAGATGGAAAATAGACATCCAGGAAGTGCATATGTGTGCTTCATAGAAGAGAATTAATAATGCATTTGATAAAAATGATGCTGTGCTTGCTTTTATTCCGTACAGGCATGTGTGAGTGAACACAGAACTTTTTTCTCTCCTTGTTCACTGATTCTCTTCCTCTGGATCCCTTTAATCTTATTTCTGCCCCCTCCAAGGTTTCTATCTTTGGATTTTTGCCTTATTAGCAGCAAACTATTGTCCTTAAGCTTCTTTTTCTTTCACCTTTTCTTTTATTTCTTTTTTTTGTCATTCACTGTCAATCCTATTCTACAACAATGATGCTACACTTCTTTGTTTTTTAATGTTATTGCTATTATTTGTGGTGTTGTTTTACAAACTCTTGTCTTCATGTTCTCTAAACAAGCATACTATTGCTGAGATATATCTACACAGAGAGAACATTTCTTCTAAAGTTTAAGACTAGGCAAATTTGCTAACTCCCTCCATTCTTATTTAACACAGTGTCTTATCAGAGGAGCAGCCAAACACTTTATGCTTGGATTAAATCCCACTCCCCCCCCCAAAAAAAAATGGAACTCATGCCTGGTACTGTTATCTGTGACAAAAACTTCTAGTTGGCTTAGGTGATAGACCTCAGTGGGGAGAACGTAATGATATTATTCTGTTAAGTGGACACAATAGTAAATTTCTCTGTGCCTTTATTTACACACACACACACACACACACACACACACACACACACACACACACACCAGAGAAAGTTTGTTTTGCAGCCTACAGTGACCTATAGCTGGTCAAATGTACAGAATAAGACATCGTGGAGAGCTAAGCTTTAATGGGGACATCTATATCACATGCGTTATATGTATGCTTAAGTAACAAAAGAGGGAAAAAAGAAAAAAATTAATACAGTACCAAAAACAATCTATAAATTCAATGTAACCCCCAATTCCAGAGACTTTACTCATAGAAGCAGAGAAAATAATCCCAGAATTCATATGAAAGCATAGAAGACTCCTAACAGACAATGCAATTTTAAGCAGAAAAAGGGATGCTGGAGGTATCATAACACCCTATCTTAAATTACAGAACCATGGTACCAAAAACAGACATGAAGACCAACGGAACAGAAGATGTAGAAATACACCCACACAGCTACAGCTACCTAACTTCTGAAAAAAAAGTTGTAAAAAATGTCCACAGAAATAAAGACAAACTCTTAAAAAAACAAAAACAAAAAACAAACAAACAAACAAAACAGTTCTGGGGAAAACTGTAATTCTACATATAGAAGAATGAAACTAGATCCGTGTATTTTACTCTGCACAAAAATCAATTAAAAGTAGATCAAAGACATTAATGCAAAAACTTTAAAATGTTAGAGCGAAACAAAAAGAAAAGATTTCAAGATGTGGGTATAGTCGGGAACTTTCCATTGTGCCACAGGAAGTCATCTTGGGGGTTGACAAATGATAGAGGAAAGCAAAGGGCTTCTGCAAATCAAAGAAAACAGGGACAAGCATGGAGAGATGGTGTTCTGAGTGGACGGAGAGACAGTGTTCAGAGTGGACGGAGGGACGATGTTCAGAGTGGATGGAAGGACGGTGTTCAGAGTGGACGGAGGGACGGTGTTCAGAGTGGACGGAGGGACAGTGTTCAGAGTGGACGGAGAGACAGTGTTCAGAGTGGGAGAAACTCTCACAACTACACACGTGATAGGAATAATATCCAAGCTATGTAAATAATAACAAAAATTAAGCACTAGAGAAAAACCAAATCATCCAATCAATATAATAGGCTGAGGAACTGAATAGGCTGTCCTCTGAGGAAGAAATACAGATATCCAGGAGATAGGTGAACACTCAGGAAAACGCAAATTAAAGCTGCTTTTTAGATCCTACCTTATCCCAGTCAGAATGGCTACCATCAAACAAATAACAAATTCTGTCAAATATGTTAGGAACCTTTGTTTACCGTTGGGAGGTAAACTGCTGCAGATACTGGAAGTCAACACTGGTAATGAAAAACTTGAAAATGAAACTACCATATGACTCAGCTGTACATACACTAGTGAGTATGTACCTGAAGGACTTCAGGTCACACAGTGTAGAGACAGTTAGATATTCATATTTTTTTCCTGAACTATTCACCAAGAAATGGAGCCTGCCCAGGTGACCACCAACAGATGATGAATGCATAAAGAAAGTGGGGTAAATGTACACCATGGGATTTTACGTAGTCATGAAGAACAGTGAAATCATGCTGTTTTCATCAACCAGGAATCATTTTAAGTGAAACCAGCCAAACTCAGGAAGGAAAATTCTATGTTTCCTCTTTATATGTGGAACTCAGACTTAACATAACGTGTGCATGTACTTATATATGGATGTGCATAGGTCTTGAAACTAGAAAGAGGATTATGGGACAGGAAGAAGAGAGCTTAAGGAAAACAGAAGGAAAGAGAGGGTGATGGAACTCCAGACAGGAAAAGAGAAGAAAGAGATGAAGGAGTGGGTACCAGAGATGGGAAGGATGTACAACGGAGCACAACAGTGCCTGTGCATATAAGTGCCATACTAAAACCCATTTCTACTCATGATAACCTAAAATATGCATTAAGGTTTAAAAATTGGATCAAAATAAAAAGTACTAAAAAAAATTCAGGAAGCAAAAATAACATCTTATTTTTTATTATTATCTGTTTGCAGTTGCAATCTGTTTTCTTCCTATTTCATAGGTTACCCTCACTACTCATAACACTGCCAATACAATGCCAATACAAAAGGTTCCAATAAGTGTTTGTGAAGAGAATAAAGGAAAGCACATTAAGAGAAATATCAACTGAATGGACTTTCAGGCCTCTGATGTTATTCTTTCCTGAAATGACAACGAATATAAAGTAAAACAATTATCTTACAAAAGAAGAAATCTGTAAGAAAGAACAAGAGAAAAGATGAGCCATGGTAGCAACTGTGCAGCCCTGTGCTCTCTGTCTCTCAAGAGGCCCCTTGTTGGCAAAACATGAACAGCTCTTTCTGTGGAAAATCTGACTTTCCCTTTGAAAATAATTAATAAATTATATTTGGTTCCCTAGCCAATGCCTCCATCAGTTTACTTACGTTCAGTTTTTACTGTACAGAAAAGTGCAAGTTGAAAACCAAGTTTCAAGTTCTAAAGGTTTTGAATCAACTTTTAATCTCACTTTTAAATGCAGTCAATTTCCCAGAAATTGTCATGTGGCAAGAGGATCCTTAGGGATGAAATAGGAAGACAAAATAGAAAAAAATATGTTTGGGAGAAAAAGTCTATATACTATATATTTTTTTAAAGAACAAGTAACATCTTGGAATAAAGAGAGAGAGAGAGAGAGAGAGAGAGAGAGAGAGAGAGAGAGAGAGAGAGAGAGAGAGAGCGGGAGAGAGAGGGAGAAAAGAGAAAGAAGGGGCAGAGCAATGGAAAACACATTAAACGAGTTGGAGGGTAAAATTGAGGGAGAAGATTAGAGAGGGAAACCTGACAAAGAATGAGAAATAGAGCAAATACAGGAAAATTAGATATTAGAATGTTCAATATTTGAACAATAGCTTGGAAAGTAAAACAAGAAGTAAAGAGGAGGAAATCATGCATGAAATTAGAATATTTTTAGGTATGAAAGACATGAATTTGCTGGTTTAAAGGCCAGCTAGTCCCCAGGCAATCCAATGAAACAAATAGCCACACTGATATCTATTCAGTGAAACTGCAGACTTATAATCTTCCTGGGGTGAACTCAACACGGGAGCCTTAACCGCCCCCCCAATAAAAAATCATAATTACAATGCTTTGGCTTCCTAAAAGAAGTAACTGGAAGTAAAAAGGCAATACCTCAACAATTCAAAGGGCCAAATGCAAATGAATTCAGTCTTGATGTTTACACTGAACCAAACAACCAGTTGTGAGGGGTCGATTAGGGACATTTTTATACACAAACAATTTCAGAGCGTTTATTCCTACATTAAGAAAAGTTCAGTAAGTCCTTACAGAATGCCCTCCACTGCCGTGAAGGCTTACGCAGGAAAGAGGAAGTGGAGAGGATGGTGAAGAAACATCCCAGAACAAAGTCAGCTAAGCCAACTCCTCAGCAGACACGAAGGGACGATTGAGGGAAGGCAGGGAGGGAATCAGCCAGAGTTGGGAGAGAGCGGGGTGGGGGTGGGGGCTGTGAAGGAGGGAGATGAATCAGGACAAAGTCTGATGACATATATTTGAAAATACTGTAAGGAGACTCATTACTTTGTGTGTTAATTATTATTTTAAAAAATTAGAAGATGAAGCCAATGCCCTACTTGGCTCAAGTGAACATAGCAAACAGTGATTTGGTTGGTCAAAGGAGCATCTGGATTGAATTTATGGTCTGCAAAGGTGATCGTAGTTCCAGAGGAGACAAGATAAAGCTTAGGAAAGCAACGGTAGCCCTAGTTTGCTACATGTCTTTGCCCTGAATAGCCTGGTTAGTCGCAATAATAAAGCCACTTAACATTGATCTAAGCATACTTGAAGGATGTGCGGATGATGTTGCCAGAAGGAAGGGGAAAGCAAATACATTTTCATTTTGTGTGGTGGAAAATCAATGGATAATAACTTGTATCAGTTATGGTGCACTCCATTACTGAAGGCTGTGGATAAGAATTTCACCATAGGAATTAGATCCTACATTGCTTCAACAGGGACTGAGGTCATGAAGCTCCAAAAGGAAAGGGAAGACCAGGAAAGCCGAAGGTCTGAGCAGTCAGTATAAGCACCCACATGTGGTAACAGCAGTAGAACTTGTGGACACAACTGGGGAAAGCTGTGGTCTTCACAGCTGGTCTCTGCTGATGGTCCTGGTATCTGGTAGATTTGGAAGACCATGAATCAGGGGGAGTGCTTGGATGCAGAGACAAAACGAGTTTAGGCTACTCCATCTGTGGACCTCAGCATTTCTCCCTCTTTACCTCATAGTGGAAATGAGTTTCAAAGAGCATTGCATATTTTATTTCTACCCCCTGGCCTCCAATTTCATCTCAATTCCTCTTTTTTTTTTTTTAAATCCAACTCTTTCTCAAAATATGCAGGTGGAGATTTGAGGAAACTGTTCCCACCTTAATCCAGATGACACAATACAGACCACATCAGTTTATCTCTTGACAGTCTGGCATGTGATGCATACTTCTTATACTTAATTTCCAAACACAAAAGTGAATTTGTGCTTTCACATAACATGAGTCCCTAACAAAACACAGACACACCAATTGTTCCAGAAGAGGGCATATCCTGCTCATATGGCCCTTTATTTGTCTTGGGGTATCATTCTTGTTTAGCTGAGCTATACTCACTGTTTTGTACCCTCAAGTTTATTTATTTTGGTTTATTGAGAAAAGTTATTGCTATTTAGCCTGGTTGGTATGACACTGACCATGTAGACCAGCCTGACCTCAAACTTGTGACAGTTGTCCTGAGTACTGGGAATATAGGCATGCACCACAACACTTGGCTCATACTCTTCAATTTAAACGCTTAGATAGAAAGTTAAGTACAATCCCCACATCTGTGTGGTCTAGCAGAGGGATAGGAACAAGCAAATATTTATATTTGATGTCTGTATCAAATCAAAGAACTATTTATGACTATTTAATCTGTTTTTATAACTAATAAAGTTATTGTATCTGGTAAATCGGATGATTAATGCCTTACCTGATTTGTATAACAGAAAAGCATTCAATGTGGCTTACAAGTATAACTTAACTCACCACAATAAAGTCATAGCCAGGCTTGAGCCAGTTCACAGCCCCAGAGTTCCTTACTGGATGAAGTCAAGTCTAGAACTGTAAATCTTTCTCCTGGCCTTTCTCAGAGAAACCTACGGTTACATACTTAGAGATCATGGTCTGGGGAGGGGAAATAACTAGACTTTGGGGAACTCTCAGATACAACTTTAAACTTTCATTAATTTTTAGTGTCCCCAAATATCACTGTGGTTCAGCAGAGGAGGGGCTTATGAAGACCCGATGGAGTGTTTGTTTATTTGTTTTTGGCTTTGGTCTATCTCCCAGTGGGGCTGGCAATCCCTAGGTTTACTTCATGATTATTTCCTCATTTCTATCCTGAATAAAATGACTGTCCTCAGGAACACAAAGAACCCCATATTAGTTTTCTGACTAATGTATATATTTTCCATTACATTTAAAAACACTTCCCCAGATTGGTCCAACGTAGTGGCTTCTAGAAACATATTTAACATTACCGAATAAAATGCATCTACCAAGTAAGAAAACCAGGACAAACGTAAAATAAGGAGGGAAACAAAATGGGGTAAGCAATCAACGTGGCATGTGAAATGCCTTCGACAAGCTCCTGTTAGCTCGTTGAGGGTGAACCCTAACTCTGCCCTTGAGCACTAGCAAAAACTGTTATAACCATAAAACACAAGACAGGTGTTTGGAAAAGGCGTGTCTGTTTTGGATGCTGAGACTGAGAAAAGTTCCAGGGAGAATGCTACCTGTTGTTTATCTCAGTCATGCTACAAACAGATTAGCTATCGCCCAAACAGGGTATAAGAGACACTCCAACCTCATGCACAGCAGTGAAAACTGAACCTATGTCGTAAATAACTTAGAATCTTCATGGATCTCTCATTGTTCCAGTAACGTTTGCTTCTGAAGCTACATTCACACACAAGAAAATTGAAGTATTACTCGTGGTTTTAGTTCAAAAGTGTTGAGGGCACGAAAGATTATGTAAGGGAGATAACATTAAAACTTTAGGTCCGATCTTGAGTTTTCTCTATTGAGCTGGTCTGGTCCAGATTTCCTCTGGAATTATCAATACAGCCTTCTGGATTTTTTTTTTTTTTTGAGGCGATGGAGAACAAGAACTAAGAAATAGGTGTTATGACATCAGTGTAGAAGCAAGTTCTCAAGTGGCAGAACACATGATTAGCTTTTGGAGAATCAAATATTTACACATTTCAAAACCATTAAATAAGTAATTATCATGTGACTTTTTAAAATAACAAATTGGGATGGATAAGGACTGATCTGTGACCTTGGTGATGATTTTTTCTTATTAATTTAACTTCTCTACACAAATATAATAAATGAATATATACTATCACATGCAGCTAGCAAAATGGTCATTTAACATATTTAAAAGGAAAAATTTTACATAATCAATATTGACACAATGACACAAAATGCCAAAACTGTTCCAGCCTGTAATGCTACATGTACCATTAACAAACATCAACAATGAATTAAAGCATTGTGGGAAACTTTAGTCTGAGAATATGAATATCTGATAACATAAACGATTAAGGGACTCTAAGTCAGTGAGCTAATGAAAACAAGAATCATTGCCAAATTCAACCAAATGTATGAGCATTAACACTCAAGATTCAGAAAGAACCACATCTATTCTACCCTAGTCTCTATTGTCCAAAGATGAGATCAATCATGAACATTCTCTGTACATTGTGGAAACTGCATCTGCTACCTGCTGAATGAAAATGTGAAGAAACTGCCATGGGCAACAGGTCTGTCAGTTGTGACCCACGGGAAGGTAAGATTGACAAATTCTACTCCAGTATATTATTTAAAGTTTTCTGTATACTAATATACATTAAAAACATAGTTAAAAGATAGTTGATCAAATTGAAAAGAAACACATTTTCAATTCACATCGTAAGACATAATACATATTAACAGGCTATATTCTACAAACAAAAAAACAGTTTGAAGACAGTAGAAAATTGTATATTTAGAGAGTTTATGGAGAAGGAAATGTAATGATTTAAACATACTAGATGAACACAATATTGCTTAGAAGAAAAGAATTACTAATTACTTTACTTTGAAGCTACTTTTGCCTGGTAGTATTTAAGAAATGAATTGTTTGGCTTTTAGGGAGAAAGGTTTTTCATGCATTGTAATATCATTAAACCTTTACAGAAGGCAATTTGTGGGAAACACACAAACACTCATGGGTGCAGGGCGGGGAGAGAGAACACAAAGATGTGCACAACTGTGTAATCCAAATTTCCTAGTTTTAGGAATTTATCATATGAAGTCAACTGAAGTGGTGCTTAAAAAAAAAGAGAGAAAAAGAAGGACCATGTATCCACAGGGAGCTGACTAAATATGAGGAAAAGATATGTGATTGCATGAACAGAAGAAGGAACACCAAACTGATGTGGAATGGACTCTAAAGGACACTTAAGATACTGAGGCACAAATAGAGAGATTAGGATATAAGAGAGATAAGCAAGAACACGTATGTGTAAAAACACATACATTCGCATATGTGAATCTAAACATATTGACAAGCACAAAAATGGCTAAAGTATTTAGAAGTATTGGTCGTCTACTCAAAACTTGGAAAAGTATACAAAAATAACTCTCTCTAAGGAAGAGAACAGGCTGCCGGGGGAGGGAGGAGTGAAAGCCTTTTATATAAATGCTCGTTTGCAAGAACTGAAAATTTAAGCTATCTGAATGAAGGACTCATGAAAGTGAGATATAAAAACTGCCTGCCATCTAGGACATCTCACATATCTGTTCTTACACCCTTCTAGCTGAGAGATGAGAGAGAGAGAGAGAGAGAGAGAGAACTATCATATGCACAAATGCACACATTTGATTGATAAGCACAAATGTTTTATTAAGAATAAATTCATCTCTGGAAGTCTACTCAAAACTCATAAAGTTATTCAAGAATAAACTGTTTCCAAGGAAAGGAGCCCTTCTGTTACCAGTGAGTAGTGTGGAGTCAGCCTTATCCATGTGCATCTCTGTAAACAAACACTGGGCACACACCTTAACACAAAGCTCCTTCGTGAAACCACCACATAAACTCGGTTAGAGGGAAAAGTCCCTTGAGAATGGAACGACTTCGAACCATGAGCCCCAACAACAGCACATTCTAATCTAGGGATGAAGGGAAGGAAAGATATGGGATAAAGTCCAGAATAGTTTAGGATCCACTAAAGCTATATTTTTTTTTAAGTGGGAACAAGCTTAGATTCTTGAAATAAATACTCAGTGGGGGGCAAGACAAAGATTTTGTGTAGATTAAGTTTACATCAGAAATGAAGCATGAGACTTCGAATACCACATGTGTGACAGCCTTTAAGGTCCTGCTCTATCCTTTTCTATCCTTTACAAAGAAGAAAGGGACCAGGATATCATCAAAAAGTACTCAGACATCTTTTTTTCTTTCCAAAGTCTATTTTTATATTATTAAGCACATTTGACCATAGGCTGCAAATGTGACATGTTAAATTCTTTTCTCATGCATTGAACCCAGAGGTTCACCATTGTAAAAATATTTCTGGTTAAAACAGGGCAACCCAGAGGAGTAAAATTCTGAAATACTGGAGGAATAAGGTTGAAAGTAGTTCAGAAATTTAATCCAGGATGACAACACCTCTTTTCTAAGGAGAATCCATTCACTGATGACTTTGTTCTGAGACTCCTTAGACCCCATAGCAAATCCCTCCAAAAATGGATTTTAGGGTAGAAAAGGTGAAAGAAAATTTAATCTAATTCCCTGAAAATACTGTCAAAGAAACTCAGATCTAGATAATTGCCTAAAGTAACCCATGAACAGTAGTGCTGCATAAGCTTGGTTTGTGCTCATTTCAATGCTGATAAACTCATTAATCTTAAGTGTGTTTCTGAGCTATGCTGAAAGTATTTTTTCCATCCCTTGAATTTCACCCTAAGTACAGCAGTTTTGGTGTGAACAAATGAATGTGTTGGAGGAGAGAGTGGCATTTGTCAAGCTGGAGAGGGAACTATGAATGCTGAGTTGTTTCCAGTCATTTCCAAGTTTTGTGATTAAAACGTCAAGGATTGAGGATGGAGATGGCTCAACAGTTAAGAACACTGTGTGCTCTTCCAGAGGACCAGGGGTTCAATTCCCAGCATCCACATGTTGGCTGACAACTGTCTAACTCCAGTTGCTGGGGATGTGACACCCTCTTGTGGCCTTGGGAGGCACCAGGAACACAGGCAGTGCACCCGCATCCATGCAGTTGAAACACCCATACACTTAAAGTAAATAAACACATATTTTTTAAAATAAAAGAGTCAAGGATTAGGTAAAGCTGGGTCAAAGTAACTGCTTCTCTTATGTGTCTGGCCAGAGGTTTGTACTCCATGAGCAAGTGTCCTGGCTCAACTTTCTTATCAATGAAATGGCACCAAACCTTCAACCCAGGTTTACTTAGGTGTCCTCAGGCACTGGAATTTCTAGAATAGGAATATTATCGTGTAACAGCGATGCCAGTAAAATGGCTGTGGACAGGAATAGTGCAATAGTTAACAAACCTGGCTATCAACAGCCCTGTTATTTATATGTGATTCTTCAGTTCAGATTTCTGAGCATAATGCAGAAACTGAAGGAACAGAAAAGGGAATTGACATTGTATAAAATGTTATTATAGAGTTTGGACTACTGGCATGTGTTGGCAATGCTAGCTCTTAGGTGGTAGAGGTAGAAGGATCAAGGGTTCAAGGCCAGCTTTACCAGGGTGAGTTCCAGGTTGGCCTCCATTGTAATCCAGTCTCAAAAATAAAACCAATCAACAGCCACTAAACAGCTACTAAAATAATGTGTCTAAAGAGACACCCATCTTGTCACATTTACCATTATAAACTTCTTATCTTTTGCTCAAAGAAGAAATACATTATTTCCAATAGTAGTGAACATAGGACAGAAGATTTCACTAGAACGAAATAGGTAGCACCTAGCGTGTTTAATGAATGCTGCACTAAGTGTTTGTCCAGACCAAGGGCATCTGAAACTTTAGTTCAGACCTTGGAAGACGGAGGAGGGGTAAGGATTAAGAATGAAGCATGTGTCCGTGGGAAACAAACTTTGTTTTTGCGTATTGCAAAGTATCACACACCTTTGTGAGATTTCTTGGGGAAAAAAATAGTCAAAAAACAAGTTGCCAGGAAAGGTGAAGGACAGGAGAAACACTAATCTCAGTCCCTAAACTGTGTATGTGTGGGTTTTAATTTCAGCCTTGCTCTCAGATTTGGGGAAGTCTGCCTGCAGAGCAGGGCAGAGAGTTAAACTTTTAAAAAAGGGCAGAGGTGTGCTTTCATGTAAAAAAAAAAAAGTGGCTGAAGTTTAAACTCTGTTTTTCAAAAGCAGCCTTCTCAGCCTGAAGCTCAGGAAGCAGTCTAGAGAAGGCATCTCCAGTTTCTCATCAGATTCTCCTGTAGAAAGGCTAGTGGTGAGGTGAGCCCAGCGCTTCAGGGAAGATGCCCTGGCCATGAACAGCAAGGTCAGGCCCTATGCCTCACGCTAGTTACTGTCCAGTTTAGACAATCCCTCTGTGAAAGCCTGGTGAGCATTTCTTCCTACGCGACGCTCCCTGCATGCTGTCAGTGCTCTTTAGGACCTCAGGGAAACCCGAGCGAGCGTGTTTCTGGCTTTAGGACCCAGGAACTCTGAGGCAGCCTGGCTTTAGATGCCTTGGACCACAGCACCACCTACTTATAGAAGCATCCCGAGCCTTAGCTTGTCTGCATCTCCATCGGAAAGTGCCCTGGCCACATCCCTTCGGCCTCGAGGCAGTGTCCCGTCTCCTCCAGCGCGGACAGGGAGAAACCTCAGCCGTGAAGTAGCCGTGGAGAGAGCCCGGAGAGCAGCCACTGGACCCGGACGCCGAGAGGAGAGCGGACGCGCCCCTCGCCGGGGAATCGCTCTCTCTCGCGGGCGGAGACTCAGCATCTCAGTGCTTGTGGTCGCGCTTGCCCGGCTGCGCGCTCCTGCCAGGCACCGCCAGCCCCGAGGACCTTCGGGGTCCGCGGACCCTGCTGCAGCCGGCCTAATCCCACAGCTGCCAAGAGCTCCCGGCTGGTGTTGGCAAACTTTTTCCGAGCCCACGTGCTGACCAAACAGCCCGGCTCGCTTCCCGAGCCTGGGATGGAGCGCCGCGCCTAGGCACGCCGTGCAGCCTGAGACACGCGCGCACGGTAGGCGATCCACACCTGGTGCAGCGGCGCGGGGATAGCCTAACCGGGGCGCGAAGCGAGCGCCCCTTTAAAGCCCAGCGCTCCGGTGCTTTTAGAGCGCCTGGCGCCTTTTCTTCCGCAGAGCCCACACAACGCCCTTTCCCCAGGGTCAGAAGCCACTGCGCCACAGAGGTTGCTAATTCACTGATTGTAATCACCTTCCTCTCCAAGTCTCCTGCAGCTGTGCCATCTGCATTAAACTGCTCAGTGGCTCGTGCCAGTGAGTTCGCGCCCGCCCCCCTTCCTTTCTTTAAAACAAGAGGCGCGAAGGTGCAGGTACCTCCTCTGGGTTCTCTCGGTCCCCCACCCACCCTGCTTCTCTTTCTCCGTCTCCCAGGTTCACGGGCGGAGTGAGCGATGCTGAGCGAGTCAAACTGACCATTGCAGCCCCAGGGCCAGTGGCATCTGTCTCCGAGTGAGTCCTCCCTAGGAGCGACCCGCACTGTCTCCTTGCAGGAGCCCCGCGTTTCCTCGACTTTTGAGAGGCGTCTCTCCCCAGCCCGACCGTCCAGATGCGTTTTCGCCTCTTCTCCTTTGCCCTCATCATTCTAAACTGTATGGATTACAGCCAGTGCCAAGGCAACCGATGGAGACGCAATAAACGAGGTGGGTCGCTCTCGGCTGAAGGTGCGTCGGGTTCCTGAGTGGGTGGGAGTGTCGGGAGTGCTTATTCACATTTAGGCTTTGGGGACTCGGTGCACAGGACTGTGCTCTGCACCCCAATTCTTGTATGGGCTACAACTGCCCACTCTCAGGGTCTCAATGCTCAGCAGAAGGCTTTCTTCTGCCCCTAGTAGGCGCGGTGAGACGCGAAGAGAAGCGCTGGGAGCCGGGCGGGCGAGCTGGGCTTCTCTCCCGCAAGCAAGCGCAAGCGCTCAGGGATTCATCATGTGGTCCACAGTCCGCCTCTCTTGAACTCTTCTTTGGATCATATTTCTTATGTGGCATCCATTTTTCTAGTTTTCTCCTTTTGTCTTCTTAATCATCTTCCTCGAAGTCCAAGTGTCTTTAATTTCCCGACCCACGTGTGCCCTAAATCCTGCCCCAGATAGCTTTAGACATGGTCTGGCATGGGGTGTGTGTATGGGGGGGGGAGGGGCGGTGTTGGGGAGGAATGTCAAGTTGCATGGTAGAACCTGAGTTGCCAAGAAAAAAAGCAACACTGTTCTCTTTTTCTGGAACCTGAGAAGAGATGGGAACTTAAGCAACTCCTGCTCCGGCTTTCGCGCGGGGAGTTCTCCCCTGCAGCGTGAATGTTTTTAAAAATAGACCCATGTTGTCCGGTTGTTTGCTTTCTCAAAGCAGCGATTTCGGAGAAGGGCTTTTGTCCTCAATGAAATTCACTTGAGGCTTTTTAAATACTCACTTCTCCATCACTTGTGTGAGGGGTGCAGGCAGATGGAAGCCTCCAAGAAAGATTTCAGAGACTTCGACTTGCTCGTATTTCTGTACTCCTGTCTTCCAGTCCTTCTGGGGGCGGTGGCTAAGTCAAATGCATTTTAGAGCATGTGCAACCAGACACAATGAAGTCTTCTGGAGAGACTTAAACATAAACCACACAGGCATAGCCACTAAGTACCAGCAAGCGTAGACAACAGCCTTTTGTTAGCACCTGATGAGAGTCAGTTAGTTGTCTTTGACTACCAGTTTGGTCTTTTGCGCAGTTAGAATTTGTCATGGTTTGTAGACTTTAGCTTTGTTTTTCTAGGCTATAAACGTCTCAATTTCTGGTAGGATAAGGACTCTGACCCTGCAGCTAGTTTTGAAGACATTTATTGTCACTGTTATTGTTATTATTATTATTGGCAGTTTGAGGGGCATTAAGCTGTTCTTATGAACTGAAGAGCTTAGCCTATTCCAGAGCAAAGCTCGGGGTCACTGATGATGTGTGACTATTGAGGAACCAGTGTTTAATTGTTTTTTAATTGTTGCTGTGTATCTCTGGTTTATTAGTTCCTATTTTCAGAGATTACTGCATATAAAAATGTAAAAGAGAAACTCCTCCCCAAAGGCTGTTAAGAATTTCATGTTGATACCTGCCTTTGAAAAGTAGCTCTCCATCTCACCCCTTCCAATGGGCTCTTTCCCCATGCCATTATTATATCTCCAGGCATTACTTGGCAGAACTGGCGAATTTTTATTATACTGTGTTACAAAGTGTTTGGGGAAGCTACCCCCCCACACACTTTTAAAAACTGGGATTGTAATCCATTTCGTTGAAAACAATGAAGTCCATAAATGTTTGCAACATACAGAAGTACCTAAGCTCCTTGGCACATTCTTGATGATTACATGACTTACTAGATCAGTGATGGATTTCTGATTCACACTGCTGGCCCCTGTGGTTGGGTGGAGAAGAATTTTAAGCACATTGTCTGAGAACTTAAATTCGGAGATGCTGCTTGGTAGAGAAGGGCATTACAGCACTCCTGCGGCCAGAAGTGATACTGCATGCTTTTATTTCTCCTATAGGGCTACCCCCCAGGCTCTCTCTGCCTGTGCTTTTCTTCTTGGGTATCTGAATTGAACCTATTTTGTTTCAGAGCTTGCTTTAGCAAAATCACTTGCAGCAGTTGCCGTGGACAGTCCCAAGCTCTGACATTTAAAAACCCAATTAGAAAGTGTGCAACAGTGACGTGTGCCAAATCAACCTTGTCATATCATAAAGTTTGAAGGCTTTCAAGTAGTTGTCGATTGGTATGGCTGTTTTAAAATTGCCTATCAAAATATGTTTCTGGCTTTCTTCTCTCCCTCAACAGATGTCTCTTCCTGAATCCCAAGTTTATGCCTAAAATAACTACAGTTTTTTTTTAAAGTGACCACACTATCTGTGCCAACAAAGGGTGCACTGTGTTTTTAATTAAAAGTGGAACTACTTAAAGGGCTGGCTAGACAGTGCAGGGTCATAGTAGCCTTTCTGCCCTGCAAGGAAGCTTAAGGGCGGTATTGTGAGAATATTGAAATGAATAGAGATCTAACTCAAGTTGTGTGAATTGTCCCTCTTCACAAACTTAAGCTGGTTTTAATTGATCTCATGTCCACTGATTGATCCTACACCAATTGTTGTGCCTACCAAACAATTGGCTTTTTCCAAAGGAGATTGATTTAAATTAGTTTTTCGGTGAATGCCTGACTACCAGCCAAGTCGTGTCAGGAGTGACAGTTGGCTTGCGGGAGCCTGTTGTGGTACCAACATTCCCCCTTGCTCCTTTGTTTTGCACAGTGGCAGTTAAATATTACCTTCTAGGAAAAAAAAAAGTGATTACTCCTTAAAAAAAAAATAAAGGCGTTGTAGCATAATAGATGAGTTATTTCCTTGGCTGTGTGCTGGGATGTAGGCAGCAATGGCACCAGGGTTGGTTAGGCTTGCCCCTGGGACCTGAGTTTTCTTTCTTTCTTTCTTTTTTTTTTTTCTTTTCCGTAGTCCATCTGCAAATAATCAAACCTTCACTGTGGCACATTCTCAGAACTCCTTTGGCATTATGTTTAGTCTGCTCCATGATCTCAGATGCTCCTTAATATCATTTTCTTAATGAAATAAAATCCTTGGCAGAGATCGGATCATTTAGTCAGTTAAAATCAATTGCATCCAGCCTGAAACAGAGAGCAAATGTATCATTTAGCCCTATGTTTTATTTCAAAGATATCCAGAGGATTGAGAAAATAAAATATCGACCGTGTCAACTTGGGGGCAAAACTTTGTCCCATGAAGACCATCATAGACTGCCACTGGACTGTCTTCCCTTTATTTCATAAAAGTGCATTTGATGGTCACTAATAGGGCCCAGCTGAAATAATTCTATTAATTAGGCACAAACACAGTGCTGAGAATGCATATCTGTGTAGGAGGGACACACATGCCAATATTTTGGCAGGCTGATTGACAACTCCTGTTGTGTCTGCATGGTCTAAGTGTTCACATTGGTCATTCCTCCTTCCTTTCTTTTCATTCGGTCTGTAGTCCCTACTGGCTGCTGTTAACTACTGCTGTCTGAAGGTATCTTGGGTTCTTGTGATTTATTTGTATTCTTAAATGGGGTTCTTTAATTTTATTTATTTACTTTATGGGGTGATTGTAAGCCACATTGTGAGCTGAACTGCTGAAAATATAAAATATAACTTTATTATGGCCTCTCTGAATTTCTTGAGCTTGGAATGTGGTGGAGATCTTCTACCACCTCCACTCTGCGGATCTGGGTGGTTACAGCAAAGTCAGGGACTCACATAGAGAGGAGACTTCTCGAAGCTCTGGAAAGCAGCCGGGCTTAGGGACCTGTGACTTTGTGTTGCTGGTGGGTACGGCACTCCAAGTGCTGTGGCTTGCAGCCTTTTCTCTCAGAAGCTTCCAGCTTCTTCCGTCCATAACATCTTGTGTTCCCGAAATTAGGTTTGGCGGCTTCTACAAAGATGAAGTGTTTATCACAAACAGTGTGGTGTGTTTCTGGCAGCCGAGGTTGGAGAAAAAGATAAACAATTTCTCTTTAGCTGTATAGAGCTAAATTAATTTGTTTGTCATTTATAATTTAATGGAGAGATTTGGAGGTATTTGTTTTCCATAAGTACTTTTTAATAGTGGCTTATATCTTCCAGTATCCTTGCAAAAATACAAACTAGCACATGGAACATATTAACCTACACTTAAAAGCTTCAAAATACATTTCATATGCATGCTTACTTTTTAAAGTTCCAAAGTAGTTCAGAAAAGTTAATGTGATGTTTAACTTTCAACATAAACATGCTCTTTCTTTTCTTCACCCTTATTTTTTCCCATTGGCTGTGTTTGCATCCAGCATTATTGCATCATTTTTTTCTGGCCGGTGTTTCCACCAGTACAAGGAGGTTAGAATATTGCTGTGCTCACACCAACATCTTATTTGCCGCTGACGTTTGGAAGGGATTCAGAATAGGTGATGTTCTCCTAGCCTTCCATTTAATTCTGGCTTACTTTATGTGCTCTTAAAACCAAGCCTGAGTAGAATCCAATATTTGCAGCAATCACAAGTTGGAAATGACACTTCTAATTCCTTAATGCAAAACTACCTCTTGATTTATTCAGGAACTGGCCAGTTCATAGATTATCTGGGCTTCTTATCCTTTTATTTCTTTTATTTCAATTGACTGTCTTTAAATCTCGCGCCCCCGCCCCCGTCCCCCTTTCTGGATGTAATTACTCTTATTCCCCCAAGCCCAGAAAATAGATGACAGACAAATCTTTTGCTATAACGCTTGATCAACACTTTGCTGAAAAGAAGTGGTAAGATTTGGGATGATACTGAGGTTTAAATTTTTGGTACTTTGCAAGATGTCATTAGGGTCATTACCCCACTCTTTCATCAACAATAGCAAACTAAGGATTAATCACGAGGGAACACAGTATTGTATTTTCAGCTGGAGAAAATGTACAAGATGCTCATGATACTAAAATGCGTAGATAATATATGTATATGCATGTATCAAAACAAAGGTGTATATGTATGCATGTTTTCATCTTTGTGAAGAAAGTACATTAGAAAAGGTTTGATAATGGAGATTTCGGTTTTCAGAACTAAAATGGTTTTTTCTCTTTTTTCCTTCCTTCCTTCCTTCCTGTCTGTCTTTTTACTTATTTTTTCTTGTCTTTCACTCCCTTTTGTTTTTCTCTTAGGATGTAAAGATCAGGATCATGGTAGGGTGAGGAAATGTGGGTGTTATTTCTCTCCAAGGCCCATCTCAGCTCTCTTCTCTCCTCTGGGACCATTCTCTCTGTTGGGCTCTTTAGCTATGCTGCTACCGCGCTGCTAACCCCAAGTTTTGTTTTTAATTATTTTTCAGTTAGCACACACAACAATGGGCTTTGTTATAGCCTTTCCACACATACATGGCATCACACTTTGTTCATCCTGAGCCCCTCCCTGGCCTTTCCTACCCATTTTTTGTCTTGCTAGCCACCTGCTTCTCAGATAGTGGCCCCTCTGTCTGTGTGTCACATGTACTCCTTTGCTTTCTCCTGTGCCACCCCCCCCCCCCCCGCTGCCCCATGTCACATCACCGTACAGTCGCCTCTCCTCCACTCGCCTCCTCTTCCTTGCTTTGATTGGTAATCTTGTGGGCTTCATTCACGCAGCAGGTGGCTACAATCTGGCTTCCGTCCCATCCTTTTCCTGAGAGAATTTTCTACTCAAGATTGTTGGACTTTGCTTTTGCAGTAGCTTTAGGTTAACAGCAAAGTAGAGGTTGATGAGAAAGTTACCTTTAAAAAATAGCTTTGCAATTTAAAAATGTATGGGTATGTATGGGAGTTTCGCCTATGTGTGTGTTTGTGTGTTATACATATGCAACTGGTACCTAGTAACCTGGTGACCAGAGATGAAGATCCCCTGAGACTGAGTTACATACAGTTGTGAGCTGCCATGGGAGTGCTGGGAACTGAACCCCGGTCCCCTGGAAGAACAGCTGGTACTCTTAACTACTGAGCCATCTCACCAGCCTGGAAAGAGTTTTCTTGATGGCCATTCATACTCTACTTTCCTCTCTCAGGAGATAACCCTGTTGTCTTTTTCTTGATGAGGGTTTCTCCTTCTACCTAGTGATACCACAGTGTAGGTTTTAGTTCTGATTTTCTCCCTATTCCTATTTGTTGGTTCTTATTCAGAATTGGTGGGACCTAGTATTATTTACCTTTATTCTCTTTATTTCCCTCCCATCCCTGTTACTTCAACTCTTACTTCCAAAAATAGTCTTCAATTTTTGTTCTCATGTTTTTGTTTTGAGCTTCAGATTACATCACATCCAACTTCCCAACAAGTAGTAATACTTGGATAGATGTTTTATATAAACTCGAGCTTGACAACTTATTTCCTCCCCGTGGCTCTCCCCTGGATATGTGCCTTTGCTTATGTTCCTGGTTTCCACTCATGGGGTTTCTGTGTGTTAAGACTGTGAACCTTGCTCTTGCTTTGACATTTTTGTTGCCTTTTAAATTTTTCATTAGTTCAATATAGTTGAAGCTATCCATTATTGTAGAACAGTGGCTCTCAACCTCCCTAATGCTACTATAGCCCTTTAATACAGTTCCTTATATTATGGCAACCCTAAGCATAAAATTATTTTCACGGCTACTTCATAACTATCATTTTGCTACTGTTATGAATAGTAATGTAAATAATCTGTGTTTTCTGATGGTCTTAGGAGACTCCTGTGAAAGGGTCATTCAACCCCTAAAAAGGTTGCAACCCACAGGATGAGAACCGCTGTAGTAGAGTTTGCCTTAAATATAGTTATGTTTAATAAGTATATCTTTTCTACTTCCAAACATATTTCCTATCTTGGACCTCATAGTCTCCATCTAACAGCATCTCTGTCTTCCATGCTCCATCCTTTAGAATGATACCATGTGCCTCATTCTCAGCCACAGATCTACTCACATTTTGGCTTGTAAACCCCAAACACTCCAGCCTCTATCTTACCCACAAGGTCAATGTCAACCTCTCTCATATGGTAGTCAGTGTTCTCACCTTCTGATTGAAGCCTGTTCCCAAGCTCCTACAAACCCCCCCCCCCAACACCACATAGTTAAATTGCATCAAGCTACTTCACTTGTATTGTTGGGTGTGTTAGGTTGCCCAGTTAAAAATGCCATTGCTTCTGGGAAGCCTTCATGGAATTACCTGCTTCACTTTCCTGAGGCCCAATGATGCTGTCCCTGTTTAATTGCTTACTTTTCATGCTAATTCTAAGTGGTTCTTATTTTCTTCCTTATTCTGGTTATTTTGCTATGTGTGGTATCCTATTTTGAGCTTCTTTAGATCAGCACTATGGTATTGCCGTCTTGACAATCCTTGCTGTACCCAGCAGAGTCTTCCCTGTACAAGCTTCTGTTAAACAGATATCAAATATATTTCATTGTCTGTTCTTAGGAAATTTGGGTGACTTAAGATTTTAATACAGTGTTCTGCACATAGTTGGAGTTTGAATGCTAACTGCCAGTTGTAGTCTCATTATTTACTGTGGATGTCTAAGCATCCCCACCCATCACACATTGTAAGTCTTTGAAATTCACAGTATGCCAGCACCTGCCTATCACTTAAATGATAGACTTTCCTAAATGGTTTGTGACTAGGGGATAGGGTAGGAAAGTCTCTGGGACAGGCATGCCTGCATTTCCAAAACCACTTCTTTTAGAGAAAGGGGCAATAATGGACTTATATACTTGTATTCATATGAATGAATAAATCACCAAGGAGAAATTAAATGAAAGATATATATTGCTTAAAAGACATTTATACTAATACTGTAGATAAATCAGTGCAAGAAACATTTAACTTTTATTTTTATGCTTGCAACTTTGATATAATAAATTCGTGAAATCATAACTCTGAGAGACACAAGTGTGTTTGTTCGTGTGTATATAAAGTCAAGTTCTTCCATAGATGTGAAGAGGCTAGGTAGAGTTTGATTAGTTAATTCCCTACAGAATCCTGACATTTCAATGCAGTGTGTAGGTAGGGCTTGCCCGATAAGAAAGATGAGCTGCTTAGTAAGATAATATGTGAATTTTAAAGCTAATAGTCAAGAAGAAGATAAGCAGAACTAAACTCCAACCCTTCTGAATTAATCAGCATTTCCTGTACATGATATGGTATGTCTTTATATAAATATGTGCTAAAAAATACAAGTCTTTTTTTTTATTTTGATCTAAAAGGTTTTGAGGCTACAGATTTTTATTAGTTTAGACGTGTCCTACAAATCATAATATGCTAATAAAGAACTGACATAAAATAAATGGAAGTTAAGGGGGGTTACTAACTAAGGGACCATAAGTGTGTAGTGGTAAAAATTTGCATAATTGATGTTTCACCATTCCAGTATA
The DNA here is from genome assembly GCF_949786415.1 of Peromyscus eremicus. NCBI lineage: Eukaryota > Metazoa > Chordata > Mammalia > Rodentia > Cricetidae > Peromyscus > Peromyscus eremicus. The sequence goes on from NC_081436.1 coordinate 56,569,370, forward strand.
TGAATTATAGCAACATCTTATTTCTAATACTCAGAGTCAGAACATGTGACTATATGTATATATTTATACTTTCATTTGTCTATATGCATGCATTTATGTTGGCATGTATTTTATGGATATGCATACATTATAATCAGAATAACCAATAAAGAGTAGACAAACGTACCAATGTATATTTACTTTTTTACTCTAAAATATAGTGGAGCCAATTAGAGGTAGCTTTTCTTACCTTGTTATATGAGGAAAATACAATTTACTGAAGCCATTTCATTTTTATGGTATATTGATGAAAGGAATACTAATCAAAGAGAAGTTCTCTTGCTCAGCACATTTCCACTGAGCAGAGGTGGTTAATTTGGGGTTCAAGAGAGGGTCAACAGCTTTTGTACACTTCCTGAAATTAAAAGAAAACTTGTTTCCTTTGGGGGCAGGGAGGACAATGTAGAGCTAGACCTTTCCCTAAAGTGTCCAAGTGGTCCAGGCTTCAACTCTTTCCTTTAATAGTTTAAGAAATGTTAGTTAATTGCATAGTGGAGAAACTTTCTTAAGGAACATGGTGTCTAATGGTGCTTCAAAGTAATGCAAATTTTGTTTTCTAAAAGCTGTTACTTCCTGAGTGGAGTTTCAGCCATTCACTAGGGGTACACCTACCATAAAGCCACATTAAATATTTTCTTTGGCACAGTCCCCTTCCTCAAAGATAATAGTTCACTTTTCTAGTGGAAAAGCCCTCCTTAAGACAACACACCTCTTCCAAGAACCTCCATCACTTGCCTACAGAGGGACAAGAAACAATGTCCCATGTAAAGACCCAGTTCTGTTCCATGGATATGAAATGCTCATGGTGCTATCACTTTCCACGGATTTTAGCTACGCACAGATGTTAGTTTGTGTGTTGGTTACCCCACCATCTTGTGTCAGCTTCTGGTATAGAAAATGCAAGACTGAAAAAAGGTTGTTCCTCCCTGAGGAAGCAACACTAAAACCATCACAGTTAACACATTTGGATTGAACAAAAAAAAAAGATAGTTGATTTAATTTTATGTAAATCTAGAGAGCTTCTAAAACATACTAAATATAAAAGAATTTGTTAAAACCTCAAATGATCTAATTTCATCCCACTAACAAGGATTATATCTCTCTCTAGCCATTTCTGTCTACAGAGAAATAGTTATAGTGATGTAAACTTCTGTTGCAATTTTCAGCCAATGATATGCAGCGCCAGCTACATTATGACTGGATGCATCAGTCTACGGAATGCTTAGAGCCAGGGTTTGGTATGCTTGCATTCTGGAGTGGCCTGTTTATGCTAGATCCTAGCTTCTGTGTCAGCACATTAAATGATTTTTGTACCATAATGACTTTTGTCCCTTACCTGTTGCCAAGGAAATAAAGCTTGTGAATCAACCACCTCAGCAATTAAAATGTATAGACCAATAGAGGGCACACTTTGCACTCTTTTCTTGCTTTGTTCTTAAGTTTCTGTAGGATTCATACCTGTGATTCCCTGGCAGCCCTGCTTTGCTTTCTCCATTGATACTGTGCTTGTCTTGATGTCATTAGATAGAGGAACAAAAGCAATAAGTACCCAAAGCTTTAACTCGTCCCAGGCACTTTTGGCTTTGGTGCCTCATCTTCTTTACAGAAAGGAAATCTGAACCAGCCTCACAGTTTTAATACCCGGGATGTGAATAGTAAAGTTAGAAATTGTCTTAGTTTGCAATTAAACACCAACTTCTCTACTATCTTAGAAAAAATTCAATTTAAAAATATTATTTAAATATTTTCCATTAAAGTGCATGCTTAAAAGTTTAAGCTGTTGATGAAGTTTGGAGTTGCCCAAAGGACTCCAAATTCACCTTTCTCCTTAATCTTTACAGCTGGATCCATCATCACACATGTGCATGTACCTCTCATATTTTAGTGCTTAAAATGATTATCTAATCTTATTTGAAAATATAAAATTTACCTTTTCCAAAATGTGTACTTTCACTATCTTGTATAATAAAATGTAACTCGGTTTAAAAATCTGTTACTTCATTATTCTCCTCACAGGTGTTCCAACACACCTTTCATTCAAATCTAGCTTTTAATGTAGAGGGATTTATGCTATGTCAATGTTAACCTGCACAGTTAACCCTCACTTTTTTGCTTTCCCAGTTGGGATGTCCATTCTGTTCTTCTCTCTCCATGAGGATTAATTGAATCAGTGCAGTATATATTCTGTGATCAAATGACACATCCTGTATACACCCTCCAAGATAGATCCCTTTGAGATAACCGTGTTTGTTGTTCTCAGCCATTCCATGGCCACTCCACTGATGGTCTTTGAATGAATGCCCTGCCCAGTTTGAGAGATGCTTGCTCAAGACCCCATAACTGGGGAGAATTTCAGTCAGGGCTCCCAGGTTCCCATATCTAAGTAGGTAATAAAATGAAGCAGTCTTGGTCTTTGATTTTTGTGTGTGTGTGTCTTATAGACAAATAATTTGTGAAAAATTAAAGCTAACTTTTGACGCTTTTTTTCCCTGATGTTGTAAAGGTGCTTTCTCTCGTACATACACATCCCATCTCCTTGTGTGTGTATATATGCTTAAGGATCAGGCCTGTAGGGTACTTGAAGGGGGCTCTTGGGTGTTCTATGATAGGAAAAGGTAGTAGAAAACAGCTGAAAGTTAGATGAATGGAATGAACTGACTTGCTCAGATTTTCTGTTTCTCTAAAGGTCTTGATACCTACCTAATGGTGTAGAGAAGGTAGAACTGTTCTTCCTGGAGCCTTTCTTCCATGTGATGTTGCTACCCACCTTTTCTAGCATAACATGGTGGAGAAACTTTGCTGGGGTCAGGAGACCAACTAACTAGGAAACAACAACAAACTCACTGATGTCTGTAAAGTGGATACTGGTCGTTTCCCAAAGCACTTTTAGTGGGTTGGTTGAGATTAGTCTGTTTGGAGTTGGGGAAGCATGTTTGACCACTCCTGATGGCAAGTCATGCCATAGTTAGTATTGTGCTTCAATGAATTCTGCCAATTATGAAAAATCTTTTCCTCTTCCTTTAAGATGTATTATCTAAAAATTGCTAGAAAAAACTTGAAAAATACTCCTTGAAGATTAGATGCCTGAAGTGGGATGTACTTGCTCCTTTAAGCAGAGCTCAGAGCATTACTCTTCTGCAGCTACTAAGGGTGACCTCAGCATGCCTATGACTTGAAATGATTTCAGTGCTAGTCTTAAGGCTTCTGTACATCCAGCACTCAAGTTTGGTTGAATTCAGAGAGAAAGGTTTGAAGAAATTGGGGGGGGGCAGCGACAATTACTCCTAGGAAAAAGAAGAAAGAGCAGAGAAAAGATAGCCATCTCCAGTGTGTGAGTGACACTCATCAAGTGGGAAGAGAATGTGAATTACTTTACTTTTCTGAATTAATGTAAAATTAAAATATTTCATAGAGGAAGATAAACATTTATATATATATATATATATATATATATATATATATATATATATATAAATTAATTAAAGAGACACTTAAACACCCTGACTTTAGAATTTGCTTTTTTCTAAGACCCAGGGAGCCTCATAGGAGTGCCAAATGCAGGATGTTTGAGGACCATTCACACAGGACAGCTCAGAATGTGGACACTGAACTCATATGATACCCAATAGCTACTTACATATTCATTCTTGCTGATAACTGTTTGAATTCAGATGATGAGACTCCATTCTAAACAGAGGACGTGAAACAAAATTACTTCTGCAAGTAATCATAAAACAGCTAGCTCATCAGTCTAGCCTTCGGTCATAAGTAATGCACACTGATGTTTGGTCAGAATTCCTAAAAGAGAAGGCATGATTATCAGTTCTTATATGTCAGTGACATCAGTGTGAAGAATTACAGCTATAACCAACATGAGTTGGTACCATATAAATATTGTTTCTATAATGAGGTAACTAGAGTAGAAGATAAGTACTTGAAAAACGTTAACAACTACAATTTGAAAGAGCTTGATGGGTTTAAAAACCTGTCTGGATAAAGCAGTATGGGTACATCCTCTTTGGATACTTACTGCACTTATATACTGTATTTGATGAGGAAGGAATTGACATTCACTGGAGAGGATTCTTTGGCACAGTGGAGGTCTCTGTCTTTAGCCTTATTTGAAGTAGTATTTTCTTAGAGATTCGATCAAAGACAAATCGTATGCAAACCACGTTTTGTTTTATAGAATGTGAAACAGAATAGAACATTTAATATGGTGAGTGACTGATCATAGAAACAAAGCAGTAGCTGGGAATTATGGGATGAATTGACTGATGAAATCTTAACTATACAATACATAACGTTTCTACTTTTTAAGGGTAAAGAACTAATTGTGGAGAAATAGGGTATTGGATTAGTTGGTTTTATTTATTTTTATTTATATTTATTTATTTATTTATTTATTTATTTATTTATTTATTTATTTATTTATTTATTTTGAGACAGGGTTTCTCTGTGTAGCTTTGGAGCCTATCCTGGAACTCGCTCTGTAGACCAGGCTGGCTTTGAACTCACAGAGATCTGCCTGGCTCTGCCTCCCAAGTGCTGGGATTAAAAGTGTGCACCACCACCGCCCAGCAGTTTTATTTATTTATTTATTTTTATCGAAAGAGATTACTATGTAGCCCCATCTGACCTCAAACTCCTGATTTTTTTGCTTCAGCTTTGCTAATGTTGGGGTAATAGGTTTGTGATATCACATTGAACTTCATTGATTTTTTTTTTTTTTACTTATCCTAAGATAATAATATGACAAAATAAGAATGGGCTGTATTAAGAGACATGTTTATCTTGACTCAGGAATAAAGCAGATTAAGTTCCCGACCTGTAGCAATCTTCTGTACTATTCTCAATGTTACTCCTTTCAGAAGTGTATTGGAAGCACACACTCTGATGTTGTGTTATTTCCTAGGGCTGCTGCAACCAAGCGCCGCAGTCTGGTTGGATATAAACACCAGAAACTTACTTTCCCGCAGGTTTGGAAGCTGCTTGTCCAATATTAAGACAATAATACGCTGGCAAGTTTAAGCCTCTGCTGAGACCCTAGACGGGATCCCTTGTCTTCTCCTGCTTCCGGTAGCCCCAGTGTCCTTAGGATGGCTGACAGGATGACACCAGCCGGTCTCCCCCTTCATCTGTCACCTCCCCTGTCTTTCTCTCTCTTTCCTAATGAGAACAGTAGTTATGCTACATGTGGTGGCACAAGCCTGTGAACCCCAGTATTTGTGAGGCTGAGGAAGGGAGGATCAGGAATTCAAGGCCAGCCTGGGATACATGGTGAAACTTTCTTACAGCAAACTCACAACAGATAAAGAATACCAGTTATTCTGTATTAGCATTCAACTTACTGTTATGTTATTTGCAACTGTGAAAACCTGTTTCCACATTAGGTCACAATCACAGGTACTGGGAATGAGGTATATTTTTGGAGTACAGAGTACTGCATATAACATACTGACTGAATCAAACTCGACAGTCCTTAAACCCTCTTTGATTTTCATAACAACTCCATAGAACAGATGTTGTCATGTGGTGATAACAGTACCAATGAAGCAGTATTAGTGACAGAAGTCAGGTGTATTCCGCATGAAGCAAGAGTGGGCCTAATGGTGGTCCATGGACTTGGGCACACTGTGACCTTGGGCATGGGATGTTTTAGAGAGATTCCATGCATGCTAGTATTTGGAGTATATAATCTCCAATTCCTCTCTGCTTGTGCAGTCTTAGTTAACTCCACGAATCTAAAGATTCGCTCATTCATTCCTTGATAGAATAAATCCACACATTCATTTTGCTTCTTATTGCTTATCGCTTTTCCAGTGGTTGAACATTGGGTTCAGCTGCTCCCCCTGAAATTCACTGTCCTCTAAGAGCTTTAAGCACCTTTTAGGGAATAATATAGCAACCTCAAGATGGCCTGCTATCATGGCCTGTGGTGTTAGAGGCATATTTTTTTGTCCCTGTAATGATGAGCAGTATCTGACATTGGCATTGGGAAGCACATGGGCCATTCCCATTTGTATGCTACATAAAGTTCTCGTGAAGCTATATAATTGCTTTGAGAATTTTAGACATATGTACTCTACCTCATTTCCACCCCTCCCTTCTCCCTGCAACTTCTGTATTCTCTTTATTCTTGCTTCAATTGCTGACCTCTTCTTCTTTGTTACATATGTGTGTGTGCATGTATATAAATGCAGCCTGCTGAATTTATTTAGTGCTGCTTGCATGTGTATTTGTTTAGGGCCGACAGACCACTTGGGAGTCAATAATCAATCAGGAGGCTTGATCCTGAAGAAGACCAATTCTCCCTTTCTCAGCAGCCATTAACTGCCTTGTGGCTTCTCATCTTGGGGTGGGGCCTTTTGAGATTTCCCACATCTACATTAGTGAGTCCATTGATGATGTTGTTTACAGGTCTTGTTCTTCTTAAGCTTCTGTATACTTTTTCAAGTGTACAGCAAGAAAGAGTGGTAAAATAGTATATAAATCCTCATGTCTATTGTGAAAATTAAACAGTCGAGAACTTTCTATACTTAATGTTTTGTCATTTCATTTTTGTTGGCTGAAATGCTATGAGGCAAATACTAGGTTTATAATATCTTATGCTATATATTCTGAATTTTTTGTAAACATGGATATGTTTTTTGCCAGAATGTAATGTCATTCAGGTGCCTAACAAAATTAGTTATTCCTTGGCAATACCTGTTATTAACCATTTGATTAGACAATTGATTTCCTCAATTGTCTCAGTTCTTTTTGTATAGCTGGCATGCATGAACCAACATTAAAAAAGAAGTAAAAGAAAAATGAGTGGGTAGCAACCCACTCATTCATTTAGTTGAATATCCCGAAGATTCTTTCAAGTATTTGTTATATGCCTGTAAATTGTGATGGTTAATCTTGACACACCTGAGAGACCATCAGTTGAATTATCTCCATTAGAGTGACCCGTGGACATATGCAGAATCATTTTATTTATTGCTAATTGATGTAGGAGGCCCCGATCACTGTGGGCAGTACTTCCCTGGGAAGGTGCAGGCCAATAAGCAGTGCTCCTGGGTGGTCTCTGCTACAGTTCCCTCTTGAAGGTTCCCGCCCTGATGTCCCTCGATGGTGAATTGTGACATGGCCATTATAAGATAAAATAAGTCACTTTCTTCCCCAACCTGCTTTTGGTCATGATGTTTATTACAGCAACAGAAAGCTAACTAGCCCATTATTATTCATGTTAATCCATTACCTGTGACATCTCCACATGTATATTACACTTCTTCAAGGTTTCTGGATTCTAGGATAGTATTTCTTTGCCACTCATTGTGTATGCCATTGAATTAGTTTTTTCTTTTCTTTTTTTTTTAAGGTCAGTTTTCCATGGACTGTTTAACGTTTGGCATTTGTCTACTTTGTGTGATTCATTTAACGTCTTCCTTTATCTTCTACAATTTTGGTGAACTGAAAGACTTTTCTGGAAGTCTTGAGTAGATGCACGTTCACTCCTGTGGCGAGGATACGTCACAGGGGTTTCTGTGAATTTCATGGTGCCTTACACCAGAGGGCACAGCACACATGTCTTGTGATACTAAGACTAAGAAAATGGGGTAATATGGTACCGGCTTGATCCCTTCATTGTCAGGTTCCCATTAACCTTTCATCTGACGCTTTCTTCTATTGATGATCTGTGTCTGAGTCATCAGTTTCATTAGAGGTTGCAAAATAGTGTGGCTTTAAGAAAATTCTTTCTACATTTATTAGCTGAAATTCTATTAAAAACTGTTCCCTTCAGCTGTCGATACTTTGTTGTGAAACAGAGGGTTCATAGCAAAAGTAAGCAAAACAGACAAACGAACAAAACCAAAACCCAAACAATACAAAACAAACCCTAGTTCTCAATTAGCTACTACATTTTCATGGTACGAGTTGATCTGTGCGAACCAAGATGGTGAGTTGACGTCATGACAGGAAAATCAAATGCTTTCATGTGTGTCAGGGTACTGCTTGTCAGAGGCGGGAGGCCCCATCTTCTAGTAGCTTCTGTCTCCTGGAACAGTAGTAGTAGAACAACATCAAAAAAGATGTGCTAACAGGGGTGAAATGCTAGCCTTCTGCAAACCTGAATTCTGTTAGGCATCTTCTTGTGATGTTTCCTGTTAACAGCTTTCAGGGAAGCCTCTAAGTGAGCAAAAAGCTGCTTCATTCAGCCTGGTGTACTTTGAGGTTCATTGAATAATAATAATAATAATAGAAAAAAAACCCCAACCAAACAAAAAACATTTGGTGCAACTTAAACACCCTGTGGAAGGTTGAGAGAAAAGAGGAAGGAACATCTTTGAGATCAACTGCGTGTTTAGAATACAAATAAGGCCACCTGAGAGGAATTAGTTTCCTCAAAGCTTGATCCACCATGACAGCTAGCCACTTAGGAATTGTGCCTATAGCCCATCCGTGGTTGATTTTTCTTCTAGATACTTCACCTTGTAGACATATGGGGAAAAGTGCTTATGATTCCATCTTTAGTGGTTGATAGAGAAATTTAAAAAAAAAATAAGTCTTTCCTAGTTTATAGTTGCAACTAGTTCTTTCTGCTTCTAGAAATCTTTATCTGGCTAAAAATTGAACTCATTACTATTGCTCAAGTTAGCACTGGTATAGAATTTACAATAGTTTTTCTATCTAACAGTTTAATTCAGATTTTCTCCAACTATTAAGAAGATTAAGTAAAGGAGCCTTTTATTAATTTTGAATATATTGTGAAAATTAAACCGTATGTCAGTCTTAAGAACTTGGTTTCCAGAGAAATAACTATACTGCTGTTATGATTTCATTGTTCATAAAATGCCTTCAGAGTACATTTTGTTTATGTACATAGTACAACAACATTTTGAAAAATGTTGCTGGGAATTGAACCCAGGTCCTCAGGTTTCTAGAGAGGCTCTCCATTACTGAGCTATGTTCTAGGCTGTGTAGTACTTTTAACAGAGCAAAAAAAAGAAACTGGTTATATTGTGAACCAGAAAATAGAATTAGGAATGTGTATATATTCTTTTATTAATACAAGAAAGTATAAGTTTGTTTCTTTAACCGGTACAGTATTTTTAAAGTAAGTAAGTAAGTAAATAAATGATATTTAATAATTGAGTATAAAGACATGAATTACTCATACCACCCCTTAAAAAATTTAGATTCTGAAAGTTGTTTGTTTTGCAGTAAACCTTCTAGTTGTCAATATATTTAAGTGTTTGGTTTTGGGACCAAATGGTAAGTTTTTTTATACTTGCATTCATATAAGGAGTTGGCTTTTTAAAATGTAGTTTCTAAAATGATTATGACTCCAAAATTCATTAATTTTTAGAGACAGATAGATACATCACCACAACAAAACTGCCAGTAATCTTTCCATTAAGGCAACAATCACTATTAACATTTTAGATTTTTCATTCCAGTTTTTTTTTCCTTCTCTGGTGTAAATATGAAATATATGTTCTTAACTATTCTGACAATTTGGAGTGGCTGCACCATGGAATAGTCCTCATAACATTTTAAAATCTATTTTCTGTTGGACAGATAATACTGAAAATTATATTTTAAGATTTAATTTTAATTATGTGTATGTGTGTGGGTGTGCATGTAAGTGCTTGTACCTTCAGAGGCCAGAAGAGGGCATCAGAGCCCCTGGAGCTGGGGTTACAGGGGCATGTGAATGAGCACATGGCCTGATTGATGGTTTGGAACCCAAATCTGGTTCATGGAAGAGCAAGAAGCAGTCTTAAACACTGAGCCATTTTTCTAGCTCTAATAATAAAAATTTTAAAACCCTGAAGTGTTTATTTAAAATACTGCTATGAATGAATAAATATCTTATGAGATTTTCTCATTTTTTTCCTATATCCCATTGACAGAATGGATATAATAATATATCACAATAAATGATTACATTTATTGGCTACTTAATTGTGTGCCAAACATACTTTCTTGTTACATTCTGTTTTGGTTTGTGATGCTAGGGATTGAACTCAGAGCCTCAGGTATGCTAGTCAAATTCTCCATCACTGACTTATTCAGCCCCTTGAAACATAGTTCAGGGCTATATATTATTTAGGCATCCAAAACCCTCTTGACATACCTTATTTTCACCCATTTTACAGATGAAACATCAAAGGCACCAATGAGTGAATGGTATTCCCAAGGTCATAGAGTTGGCAGTGGCAGAGCTAGAGGTTGAGTCTAAGCATCCTGTCTCGGCCATTCCCTTTACCAAAGAGCTGGAGATGTGAGGCTCTTGATTGTTACTGCCAGTAGTTTTCTAGACCATTGTACTGTTTGTGGTTCTTTGGGTGAGAATGGGAGATGTATTTCTTTGGGCCTATGATAATAGGTTTTTCTTGTTGTTGTTATTGATTTTATTTATTTTTTTTAAAATAAATAAACATCTTGTTTAAACCTGTTTCCATTGAGAATAAAGGCATCTCCCTCATCTCCAGGTAACACATACTTAAATAGGAAGACAAAACTTTCTTTCCTGTTTTCCCCTGGCTCCAAATAAGATAAAATGTTCATTGCATTGCTTAAATATTTTTCCTTTTTTTCTCAGTAATGCATATACCCTTCTCTAGTATATATCGTGTTTCTTTTTTCTAAATCTGCTACCATCTACAGGTCACTCAATGGCCATCTTCTTCCCTACTCAGTAGCCTCCCAACTCATCTTGTGCTCTCTCCTCCACTGGGCATTGAGAGTGATTGCTAGAAAACCAGTCAAGAGTTTTCGGTTCCCCAACTTAAGTGCTTCAATGGAGTATGTCCATTGTATCCCAAATACATCTCAAACTCCTGGCACAGTCTGGAGGACCATGAGATCTGAACCCTATCAGCATTCCACTTCTCCTTCGTTATTTCAATCCTGATTCTTCTTTCTGTTTCTCAGACACTCAAATTGTGTTTCTGTGTCAGGACTGCTGCTGTGTGGCCTGGGCACTGTAGAGACAAGCAGCACCTTTGTCTTCCTTAGGTTTTCTGTGGTAAACTCTCGGGACCAGAACAAGGCACAAACCGGGATGTTGTGTGCCCTTCCGTGCCGGTGATGAGGACCTCCTTGAACTTTATATCCCGGAGTCTCACTTATGCCCCTCTAGTTCCAGCTCCATTATGCTGAATCAGCTGTTTATTTCTTAAACATTCTATAGTTTGCTCTGTGTTCCTGTAAGAGACAGCACTGTGCATTCATTGATTTTTCTTTTCTTTTCTTTTCTGTTCCAAAACCAAGCAGTGTTTCCTACCATCTTTTGGAGTAGTAGGGGTCATGGCCTGAATTTTGATTTGTGAAGTAATGTATTCTGCTCCCATTCTTGTCCCTAGTAAGCCTTTGTGGGAGCCACTTGTGATGTTATGATGTTATATCCTTCTTCAGTTTATTTATTGAGGTGGGAGTCCTTCTTCTTTTGTTCAACATGGTGTTGCCTAAATCTTAGCTCATAAAGGGAATTCAAGGGAAACCAAACCAGTATTTACGATTCCTTAAATGCAAATGACAACAATTAACAAAATAATGCCAATATTGGCAAGTCTGCCTAGGCAGCTTGCCTTGGTCCTGGCTCCAATGTGCTGGAATTACATGTTGCTACCACACCTACACCTGCCTGGTTTTTTATGTGGATGCTCGGGATCTAAACTTTGATCCTCATGCTCCTGCGGCATATGTTTTATCCACTGAGCCACCTCCCTAGCCCCTCCCCACACTGTCCCATTGTATGTCTTTCAGCTTTAACAAGACCTTTCTGATCCCAAGTCTTGTACCAAGTCTTCTATGTCCTCAAACCGTTGGTTCATTTTCTCCATGCGTTTCTGTTTTTATTGATGAGGTGTGTGGTAGTTTGAATGTAACTGGCCTCTGTAATCTCATAGGGAGTGGCACTGTTAGGAGGTGTGGCTTTGTTGGAGTATATATGGCCTTGTTAGAGGGAGTGTGTCACTGTGGGGCTGGGCTTTGAAGTTTCCTGTGCTCAGGGTCCTGCCCAGTGTCTCAGTCAACTTCCTGTTGCTTGCAAGATGTAGCCAGCACTATGTCTGCCTGCATGGCGCCATGTCCCACCATGGTGATAATGGACTGAACTTCTGAAACTATAAGCTACCCCAATTAAATGTTTTCTTCATAAGAGTTGTCTTGGTCATGGTGTCTCTTTAGAGCAATAGAAACCCTAACTAAGACAAGGTGTTTGGAAAATAAACTGTTTTAAATATTTTCTCTAAATCATTTAACATCTCTTAGAACCCACAGTAAGAAGCAGCCAACTTTGATAAAAAAAAAAAAAATCATTGTCTTTGTGCCACCCCCTTTCCTGCTGATAGAACCACACATCTCTGTTTTAATTATGCTAAATTTATAGTCTTAATTTAGATCCCACCCACTTCCTCCCAATTCTCTTTACCATTCTCATTCTCAACTTGGTGACCTTCAAGGGCATGCTGTTTAGATTATTTTGTAGTAATGGAATCCCATTTTAACATTCACTTGAGCTTTCATTCCTCTGTTTAAATTTTCAGTTTTTTTTTTTTTCCCATCAGACGTGGTGGTGGAAGGAGAAACTGAGGGGACTGGTGAAGAAGACGTTGCTTCTGGCAGCTTTTGTGCACATGCTTACCAGAGAGTTGACTTTTATAGTGTTAATTGATTCTTTACTTCTGATACACCGGGGGATATGTTGCTGTTGCAATTATTGTAATTATTGTAATTTCTTTGCCAGGAAGAAACTGAAAGTTCAAGCCAGTTGTAGTGAATCGAGGACTCTTGCTCTGAATGAACTTAGATAACTTGTTCCTCCTGGTCATGGTGTAAACCATGCTCTATGCTCTGCTCAGTGAGATGCGGACAGGTTGTCAAGTGTGGACAGATTTCAGGTCCTGCTTAGCTTTGACTTGCTAGGGGCAGTAGTTTTTCCCAGCAATGTTGTTATTTCTGTTTGCAACTTAATTGCTTTGCTTTTTCATTACACATGGAGTTTTTTGGATGTTTTTTTTTAAAGCTTCCTTGTCTCCTTCAGATACAAAACAACAACAACCCCCCCCAAGAAAAACAACCTTTCACTTTCAATTTTTGTTAAGCTGGAAATAACCGTAAACAGGTTGGAAAACAAAATAAATACCCACATACAGGTAGCCTAGAATAAATGATTAGTATCTTGCTACATTTGCTCCATCAATCTGTACCTATTATTAAGCATTTTGTAGGTAAACTTAAGGTATGTACAGTTGTCTTTGGAAAGCAGTCTTCCAGTGGGATGTATTTCACTCTTGCATAAACTCTTTTATAGGTAAATTTTATTCTAACTCCCTGTTATTAACTGCGTCAGATCCAAAATCTTATGAAAGCAGATGTTGCATCATCTGTGGACTTGTAACTAAAAAGCATCTCATTTTTGCAGGAAGGCTCTTCTGGGGCTGTAGAAAGAGCATTTGAAATTGCAACGGATACAAAACAGATACTTAAAAGAAGTGATTTGGAGGGTGCTGTTTCCCAGTATTCATAAACTGTTGTGGAAACAGAACCGTGAGTTTTCGAATGCATTTTCTTTTCCCAGAGATCATGGCGTTATGTGCATGATAGAAAAAAAAATGCGTTAAAGTAATTCCGAGCTTGGGATAAGAGGATAGAAAGAGCTTTTTGTGTCCTTCCTAAATGTTGGTGTTTTAAACGGGGACAGTTACTTGTCACCAAAGCATCTCATTTTGGAAGGCCAAAATTCCAGGTACATGAAAATGAATATTTTAAATGTTGAAAATTTAGGAAACAAACACATAATTTTTAACACATTTATTTTCCTGGCATAGATTTTTCTGTAATTTCGCTGTGACTTTCTCACTTTCTCTTATTTCTATTTACAGTTTTCCCGTTCTTGTCCTCTTTGTAAGAAGCAGAGTGAGTAGACTTGGGTGGGTGGGCTCTACTTCCCTCACCAAGATTGCTAGAATTTGCTTTCTTAAGGCTCCCTGTGATTGTCTTCTTCACAGATTTGTATGAAGTATATCGTGAGAGGCAAGGCACTGAATGGATAGCACTCTAGGTCAAAGCTGCATATTTTCAGAAAGTTGTCCAGTTCTCTAAGTCTTAGTTCTCCTTATCTGTTAAATGGATGTTACTAGCACCTACTTATGATAATCATAAGGACTACAGAGAGAATACTTCAAGAGTACTTAATGTGGTTCTTGATAATAGGCACATAGTATGTTTTGTTTCATATTTTCTACGAAATTAATTAAGAATCTGACAAAAGCAAATCCTTTAAAGAATGAAGAAGAATCCGACTGTGTTAATCCCTTACCTTGTCCCAACCTTGAGTGGACCCTGTAGTCACTGCAAGGCACAAGCACTGTGCGAACATCTTATTTATTTCCCCATCAAAATTAGATAAGAAAGAATGTTAGAATAATGTTAGCTAGAAATAATATGTTTTGAAGAGCATGTATGGGTGTTATACCTTTTGTTAATAAAACAAGAAGTCACAAATTTCCCAGAGTTCCCTTCAATATACTTGATCTAGATTCTGATGTAAGATCAATTTTGAGTTGCAATTAATTTTTTTTCCCTTGGTTTTTTGAGATAGGGTTTTTCTGTGTAGTTTTGCGCCTTTCCTGGATCTCACTCTGTAGCCCAGGCTGGCCTCAAAGTCACAGAGGTCTGCCTGCCTCTGCCTCCCCAGTGCTGGGATTAAAGGCGTGTGCCACCGCCACCTGGCTTGCAATTAAATATGTCTAATAAGATTGAAAGTCCTGAATTGTATTCCTGGTCACATTCCTCTCTAATACTTTGTAGTCTGGATAAATGCCTATGAGTTTCAGGTAGTACGATGGAAGAGTAGTAAGGTGATGATCCAATTACTGTTGTACTTCTTCAGGGCAACTACTGATAAGGAAATGACTGTGGTCACCAAGCCCTACTGGCCACTCATTCTTGTCTCGTGGTGTTCCTGTCGGCTTGTGAGTCACAGTAGCCTTTGTCTTCATCTTTGCCCCACCCTTCTACTCTCTGTGAGCATTAACTGTATTTTCTCCAGATACTTGGAATCAACTACTATCTTTGTAAATAATTAAGATTTCCTTTGATGGCTACGTAAAGGCTCAGTATTTCATGCAACTTGAGCAGTTCATTTTTTTTTTCTTCTTCTTCTAGAAATATACTATGGATTGTCCTTAATAGTTGCTGGGAGAGGAATTAAATAGACTAAATATTTAATTCTTGTACATTTTATGTGTATTTTGGCAGAATTGTGTCAGTATACTGGGTGTGACTTGAATTATGGTCCTGACCTGTGCCTTGGTCATACTCAAGGATGCAAGGACAGTTACTGAAGGAGTGCTTTGCAAACAATGCACATGCCTCATGGAGCCCGATTTTAATCTAAACACTAAACTGGCCAGATAGTGTAAGTTTGTTCCTTTCCAAAATGTTTGGCTTAGGAAGTGGTCACTGACTCTTTTGACTGTGAGTCTTAGCTCTTTATTTCCCCACTTCTCATACCATGTTCACATCCTAATGGTTTGTCTGACACTGAATAGACCATTTTCTTCCTCTCTAATCTTCTAAATAGTGTAAGAGAAGTATTGGTTAAATGTTTCATGGTGTGTGTGGTGAGAGAAGAATCTATAATTGTTCTTGAGTTGGATGTTTCGCAAGGCAATCAAATCCCAGATATTATAATCCACGATAAATGATAGCACATTTTATCTTTGCATTTGTGAAATCTTATTACGCTGTTCTGCAAATGGATAAACGTTTTCTTTTCATGAAGCCATAGGCCTAAATTATGGCTGCTCATTAACAAATGATTTCCATACTCTGAAACATGTGTGGGCAAGCCTTATTTGGGCAGAAACTGCCTTGATTTGCATTGCCTGGGACAGAGCTAGGACTTTTACATTGAACTATACCTCTTCTGTTTTTTTGGCCTCTAGGAGATAAGAAGTATTTCATGTTTTGATACTCATTTACTTGTGTTGATCTGACACAAGTATTCTTCATTTCCTTGTAAAGTGAAGGGGAGAGAAGAGGTATGTAGCTGTGTTTTGTATTACACAGTTAATTCCAACCATATATATATATATATATATATATATATATATATATATATATCCTGGAGCTTGACTTTGTAGCTGTTTGGATACAGTCAGCAGTTAGCAAATCCTTCATGTTTCCCTGCAACTCACTTATGACAATGGAGGAGAAAAAATTTTACTGTTTAAGAACTATTTGTCAGGATAACATTTACAGATGTGATGTCTATCTGATGTCTAGAATAATTGAACAGCACAAGTCAGATAACCTTGCACTACAGTGACATATGGGTCAGCCTGTTCTGCCTCAGTCCCCTGAATTTGTAGTACTTGTAAGTCTTGATATTTATAGAGTGAAAAAAGATCTTGCTGATCTTAAATATATCATGTCATCTAATAAAGGGGGAAAGGAATTCATATTTGTTTGGATTTTGAACCTATTTCTAATACATAGGCTTTGCAACCAAAATCTCACTATAATGTCTCCTAGAATCAGAATCTTTCCCGTTTGATCACTTCCTAAATATATTTTGCTTCCTTTTTGGACTATAGGATGAGTATGTTTTTATGACGTCATGTGCCCACATTAGAACTTTAGTGTAACATGTCTTGGGACCTCTCAGCTTCTTTTGGGACTTTTAAGCAGAGAGCCCTTGAGTGCCTGCTGGGTATCAAGCATTATGTTCAAACTAATTATTCTTTGTAAGTTCCTAAACATGTTGCTTTTTATTTTTTTTTAGTGGTAAACTGAGGTAATTTCTTTTCTTTTTTCCTTTAAAGTTGATTCAAATGTAGCCAAAGCTGTACAAGTCCTGTAAAATTCTTGGCCATGAACACAATGTTTCGCACAAATGGCTCCTTCATTTCACTTTCCCTGGAGTATTCTGCCCCACAGGGACATCTTTCCTTCCCCATCCAGGCTGGGATAGCTGTCACCAGGCTGCAGAGCATTTGCATTCCATGACTTCTTGCCTGGCTATCACAGCTGCAAAGTTCAGCCAGGTTGTCACGGGTATCTCTTTCATTTTCTTTCACATTAAACATGGAATGAGAGAATGTTGGCCTGCTTCACAATCAGAGGTGCTAAGACCATGTTTTGGGTTTTTTCCAAGATGTATAATTTTCCTCCTCAAAATACGTTAGTAAAAAGTCTAGACAAAGGCAACCATTCTCCTGTAGCAGTTTACCAAAAGTGTGAGGTAAAATTTTAGATGAAACTTCAGAATTTTTTTTTGTTTGGTTCCTCAGTATGCAGCATAGTCCTTGTTCAGCAGTGTCCCACAGACAAAGCAACTGAAAGGCACCCTCAACCTGGCAAGACTGCAGAGGATGCAGTGGGCATCTATCTCTTGGCACACTGCTGTTTCTCAGTGGGCTTTTATCTCTTGAAAGCTTTTTACCAAAAAGAATGCAGATTTTTAAGTGGCAAAACATTAACCTTACATGTAAATAGAGGGAGCATTTTAATCAAAACAAACTTCCCCCTACAAATTGAGTATACTTACGCCTAAGGTTTAAAAGCCCCATTTGTCAGGGCCCTGGCTGTTACGTAATTGCTCTTATCTCCTTCTCTTCCTCACTCACAGACTGCCCCAGGCTGCTTTCACTTTCATCAGCCCCTATCTAGAATCAATTCCTACTCAGTGCCTCTTCCCCTCAGGCAGTAAGAGCTACTGTTCATCTTTGATTTATTGTTTCTGTATGCTTAGTGTGCTTCAGCTGTGCTCCTTACCAGTGTTTATTGCGTTTACACTTAGCAGCAGCCGGATGGGGTTGGTGTGGATGGTGAAACTTATAGGCAAGGGGTTGAAAGGGCCAGTGAAGTGAGGTGGCAGGCTCCTCCAGCTGTCCTGCAGTGAGGCCAGCAGTTTCCCGGTGTGTGAGACTGCCACCCTGCTGTCTTCTTGCTGCCTTTTGCTTCTTATCACTTTGCCTTATCACTTATCTAATGCCTTTTGTTCTATCAGCTTGTCCTCTACTCAGGTGACCAGCCCTTGGACTCAGGTTCTCCTTCCTCAGGCTCCTCTCTGCCACTGGGCATCTGCAGAAAGCCGTGTGAGAAACAGATTGGTTCCCTTTCTATACTAGCTCCACTCTGCATCTTTCCTTTCAGTGTTTAATGAGTGCCAGCATAGAGTCATAGTGAAATTTGGGTTGCAGATGATAATGCATCATTTCTAGAATCTTCCTCCTATGAAATCCCTTCCTTTCATCTCTCTAGATTTCTCCAGAAAAAAGGCTGCCCCCACCCTATGTGCTTTCTTGGCTATAATTTCCTCTTGTATTATTTAAGAGTCTTCTATGTCATCTGTTCCTGCTCCCTTTCCCCTTCTATCACAAATCCACTAGCTGTTGACCTTGCTTCACTATTCTCTAGTTTCCTTGTGGTTCACAGGGTTCTTCTAAGCTTGGGGTTAGTAGATTCCACGTGGGTGACCCTAGAGATCTTATTCTTGATTCCATTTTCTCCTCAGTTACCAACATCCTGACTGCAACCAGGGATTCTTCTGTTCTCAAATAAGCATCTCTTCTTGAATATAATTTATGCTATACAACTGTTCTTGTTGTCCCTTAACTGGTTTTATTTTTTGACCTTGTCACCAAACTTTGTAATTCTCATCTGGTAACTGTTATTAATATTTTCAGCATTGTCCGCATGACGATGGAGCTAGAATTCTGAAGGGATTTGTGGTCTCCTCACAGGCTACTACCCTTTCCCCTCTGAGCATTTGTGATTGGAATTCCATGCTGGATGCTGTTCAAGGGCTTCAGCCTTGTCTTCCTTTTGCCTATCTCTTTTAGTAACAGGTATTTAGCTCTCTTTTGCATGAATTTCTTATTTATACTATTTATTATTTGACAGGGAGGAAAGGTGTCTTAGTTCAGTCTGCCATGACAATGTTATGGTCTAGGTAGCTTCTAAACAACTGAATTTAATATTGTGGAGGCTGAGGCCAAGTTCTGGTGTCAGCATAGTTGGGTTTTGGCCTGGTTTCTTACGGGCTACAAACCTATGACTTCTCATTGTATCTTCACCTGGTACACAGAGTTAATGAGTTCACTGGCCCTTTTGTATAAAGGAACTAACTCATTTAATTTGGCTGCCCTTTATGATCCAGTCACCTCCAAAAGGGTCTTTCCTCCCAATCCAATACCTTGGATGTTAAAGTTTTAACATATGAATGAGAATGGTGAGGACACAAACATCAGATATTTACAATAGAGGAAGAAGTAGTCAGTCTATCTTCTCCCTTCTTAATGTCAATCAGAGGAGACAGGGCCAGGGCCATCCCAGTATGGAGGGTAGATGGATACAATCTCATGGCTCTGTTTTCTGTATTGAAAAGATCTTTAAGACAAACCACCTTACAAACATTTTATTTACTCTTAAACATGGAGGAGAACCCTTGAAGTGTTGGTTTGTTCTAAGCACAAAGCCAGATTGCTTGTGTGTGAATCCTGGCTTTACTAATTAATGACAGACTAACTCTGGGCAAGATAGTTAAACACCTACATGCTTCACATTCACTTTATGTATAACTGGGATAGCAGCATTACATAGGATATAAAAAATATTAAATGAGTCAATACATGTAAAATAAATGAAGTATGGCAAGTAGTACATTCTTAAATGCTAGAAATTAACATTACTTTGCCAAACTGTGAAAAATTGCCAAGAGTAAAAGGGTCAAGTATCACTACAATTTATAGTATAGGTTCTGTCTTACATGCCAGGTTACTAAAAAGCTATGGTTGAATACAACTATGATTTAGGAGCTCTTAAAACACACAGCATAGTGAAAGAATGAGTGGAAATGTAGGGGAAATTACAGATTCAGGGGTCCCATGTACAAGCTGACCAAATAATTTAGTTAGCTAACCCATTAAAAAATGTGAATAATAACTTAGTTAACTAATTATTATAAAGCAAAGCATTTATAAAACACTCTCTAGGTGATAGGTGCCTGTGGCCTTTGAGGGATTCTCAAACTTATGCGATAAACTGGTAATGTGTAACTACAGCCCCTCATTGACAAGTGCTTGGCCCATGTTTCTCAGTAGGATGTATCCTAGAAGAGCATTTTTCATAGGAAAATGTTAGTGCACATCAGTGATGTGGGGGTGGGCTTTTTTGTGCTTTGCTGAGATCTGCGCAAATGGTAATGTACTCATGATGGTTGCTTGGTTTATTAAAGGGAAGTTTTAGTGGTTTACAAATACTGAGAATTTGAATGCAAATTTCTTAAAAATGTTCATTTGTGATTAGTTGCAGGGGCAATTTTCACAGAATCTGAGGATAATTCTTTGTGTCTTTTCTTGTAATTAACAGGATCAAGATAAAAGTGCTTGCTTTAGGCAGCCATGGATAAATGTTATGGTTTCTGAACCTGACTTGGGTGGGAGTAGCTTGAGAGAGTACTTAAAGATATAGAAGCCCTGACCCCAGGACAGCTAAACAGAAACAGACTCCTTGTGGGCAAGCTTAGAGCATGTGCCCAAATCAGGGATTTCTAAGAGCAGAGAAGTAGGGAGAAATTCTGTCGCTGTATCCTTCCGTATTGTGGGACTTGAGTCTATGATACTAATTTATACTCAAAGCTGAGACTAAACAGTTATAAACATGAGAATGAGTTGATGCTTGCAGGAAGTACCACCATATCGTGCCTGCCTTATACCAATAAGGGGATACAAAAGGCAAGAAGCAGTAATTTGAGGGAAATAATGTGATTCAGAACCTTCACTTTTGTTGTGGTGGGGACTGAACCCAAGACTTTGCACATGGTAGGCAGATGCTCTACCACTGAGCTATATTCAGTCTATGAAGTTCGAATTACAACATTGCAACTGCCAGACAATGATGACCTATTCTCTCTCTCTCTCTCTCTCTCTCTCTCTCTCTCTCTCTCTCTCTCTCTCTCTCTCTCTCTGCCTCTCTCTCTCTCTCTCTCTCTCCCTCCCCCTCTCTCTTTCTCTCTCTCTCTGCTTCTCTCTTTCTCTCTCTCTCTGCCTCTCTCTCTGTGTCTCTCTCTCTGTCTGTCTCTCTATCTCTCTGTCTTTCTCTCTCTGTCTCTCTCTGTCTCTCTCTGTCTCTCTGTCTCTCTCTCTCTCTCTCTCTGTCTCTCTCTCTCTAACTTAAGCATCAACCTTCTCTTTCCCTGCTGTTTTTTCCTCCTTTCCCTTCTTAAGCAAATATTAAAATGTAGAAGACAGATGATACTGGAGACAATTTTCAATTTGGTTTAAGTATTTGTGTTATGTTATAAGAGGTGAATAAGTAAAACAACACTTGGGGGGCAAGTTGGTAATTTCGGTCAAAACATGAAGAAAATATAACTTAGCTCCTGTGAAGGAATCTTGTCCTAGGAGGTTATTATGTGTTTCAGTGTCCTGTGCACATACATGTATCTTTCCTGGACTTGATAGTGTAAGTAGATTTTCCACTTCAGATTTGGTGTGTATGTGGTGGTGCTGGTGTGTGTATGGGAGTGGTATACTTGCCTATGCATGAAAAGGCTAGAGGTTGATGTCAAGTATCTTGTTTCTTTGTGTTTTGTCTGAGCCAGGGTTTCTATTGAATTTCAAGCTTACTGATTGGGCTAGACTCGCTGGCCAGTGAGTGGGTCTCAGAGGCTCATTTGATTTTTACGTAGATTTGACCACAGTGTGAACACATAATCTCCTGTTTTGTTGTCATTGTGGCTCCATCCTGTGACTGTACCTATATGTCATCATTCTGAGTCTCAAAGGAGAGGAAACAGATACCACAATCTTTCATTTAAGCAGTTTATAATCAATGGACAAATAAAGGCTAACCCTCTATCCATCACAAAGATTTAGCATTTTCAGGTTATTCTACATAGGCTTCCTTTGTTTTTTCTCTTGTCTCTGCTACAAGCATTTGCTATTCATATATATCAATTATAAGTAAATCTCACAACATTTTCATATCTGTAGGAAATGTGTTCTTATCCTATTCACCCCATCTTTATCCCCTCCTATCCCCTCCCTCCCACCATTCCTGGAGGCCCCACTCCTCTTCCCAGCTGTTGTTCATTTATAAAATGTCCATATTTAGCAATACTTTGTCACATTCGTCAAAGGTAGTAAGTGCTCAGTATCACTGAGTACTTTGTCCTCAAATTCCTCAGGTTATCTCAAAAATGCTTTTCAAAATTTTGTCTCATTGAATCAGCGTCCAGTTAGGAAAAGGGTGCCTTCGAGACACAGTTAAAGAACACTTCAGTTTTGATATAGTTAAAGGAAGTAAGGAGGGAATAAAAAAAAAAGGAAAACACAAAACAAAACTTACAACCTCTTGGGATTTCTTAAGTATTTTGTGGAAGGAACTAATACTTTCTCTCAGTTTTCTGTCCTTAACGGGCACTATGATCTATCCCCTGAGAATGAGTGATCTGAAGCACTTTTTAAACAATGTAAACCACAGCTTCTGGTTTAATGAGGGATTGCTTCTCACACTGCATTTCATGTCAGCACAGATGCAATGATTTCATGTTCTAAAGTTAGCACCCCAATTACTGTTTTGATTGCTCTTAGCAAAATGCACACAAAGAGTACAGTGACTCAGCGAAAGGTATTGCCAGTGGGTTGTAATTTTTAGCTTTCCAGATATGAAGGAATGGCATAAAGGATGCACACTTGTTGTTGCCTTTCAGAAAGTGATGGAGTAGTGCACAGGCCTTCCACACATTCCCACCACAGCACTGAAGCACAGACTGCTGTCTTTTTTCATTGGTTGTTTATGTATATTTTTTCTTCCTAAAACAATGACAAAGGTCTGTGAAGTACTGTATGCAGGTCAGTTGTATATATCTACAGCTCCCTCCTCCTCCTCTTGCCGAAGTCTCATGTAGCTGAGGCTGACCTTGAACTCATGTAGCCAATGACTGACCTTGAACTTCAGATCCTGTTGCCTCTACCTCTTGAGTTCTAGGATTGCGAGTGTGCACCACCACACCAGGTTTTATGCTGTGCTGGGAGTGGAACCCAGAGCCTTGGTTGTTACAGTCACATACTGTACCGATTCAGCTACTTCCCTACTCTATGAGCTATTTTTAATAAGCAGTAAGCCGTTAGTTCTCCTGTGGTCACAAAGACCTATAAGGATACTTGTTTTCTTTTTTAAAGATTTATTCTGTGTATGCAGGTGTGTCTGTGTGTGTGTGTCTGTGTGTGTGTGTCTGTGTCTGTGTGTGTGTGTCTGTGTGTGTGTGTGTGTGTGTCTGTGTGTCTATGTCTGTGTGTGTCAGGAGGTCAGAGGACAACTTTCTAGGATCAATTTTCTCTCCCTACTTTGTTTTTGAGACAGTCTTCCTGTTTCTGTGGCTGTGGTACACGGGGAGGCTTCCAGCTGAAGCCTCTCCATTGCCCACCTCAGCACAGGAGCACTGAGATTATAGAATCTTGCCATTGCATCAGGCTGTTTTTATGTGGGTCCTGGGATCAAAGTTATCAGGCTTACATTACAAGCATTTTTATCTGCTGAGCCATCTCACTGGTTCCATGATTTACTTTTTCTTAAAGAGAAAAATGTGACTCCAGAGAAGCTTAATGTTGAACATTAGTTGATGCCTAAGTGGCACTTTGAATATTCTCATTGTGAATATATTAAAAGATACCCAGGGAAATGTGACATGGTACCTGCCTTAGCGAGATGCCTGTCTTCTGAAGGATATGGAGGATGAGTGCTGTCAAGTGGACACACTAGGACCAAGCAGGGTTCTAAGCAACACAGCCCTCCCATAAAGTCATGGCTGACAAGAGATGCTTGAGAAGCTAAGATACTACACTTTAATTTGGGGGCATCACATACCCTTGAGACAAAGGCAGGTAGTTGTCAACAATTTGTGCTGTAGTATTTAATAAGAAATGTTTATTTTTCTGAAAACAGCCAGGAGGATTGGTAGAGAGAAGTCAATTTTTATTTCCACATCTTAATCATGAAGTCAAGAAAACACACACACACACACACACACACACACACACACACACACACACGCACGCACACAAACTGGTAAAAAAAAAAAATTACCTAAAAAATAGTAAATCAAAAGAAGACTGTGTTTACTCATTTATAGAAACTGCATTATCCCCCAAAGCCAGAAACTGACTTCAGGGACAGTGATAACACTGATATGTGTCTGCTCTCTACAAGTTTATCATTTTCAGAGATGAAGCTCAGTCGGTGAGTCTCAGAGGATGGGCAATACAGGGACTCTAAATATGTTTTTAAATTCATGTGAATATGTTGAGTGAAGCCCAAAGTTGGTAGACCCCACTGGTGTTTTTCTGTAACTTCATGTTCTTGTCCTGTCTTTGTTGTCTTTAGAACAAACTTCAGTCTTTGAATTGGACAAGAGACTTTAAGATTTGGGTTTCAGAGGCAAAATCCAGCCAGTATTTGCCGTTGACCTAATGCCTGCTGTCTAGTCAAGGTTCCTGGATTAAAGCTCTGACCTATGTAGGCTGTACCTTAGTGACAGCTGTTCCTTTGTCATTTTCTTTGCCATTTGTCGCGTCAGCCATTGCCATCGTTGATGGATCACTTGGACCGAATTGGGATGAGACATCAACCTTATTCTAGTCCATTGACCTTCTTCTCTTTTACAACTTGTGCTAGAAATGGAGGAAGCTGGTTGTTGCCTTCCAAAAGACTGCAGCTGACGACAGGGAGCTGATGTCTTTCTTGATGCAAGGTCATGTGTTCCCTTCTTTTCCATTTACAGGAAGCAAGCAAAGAAACAAATTCCAACTAAACCTCTAATCTTCCACATTCCTACTAAATTTATTTCCACATTTTATTCACATTTGGTCTTGAATATTCAGTACATGAAGATACTTAGATTTTCTGTCATTTACTCTTCATATCCAGGTGTCAATATGCACATTCATCTTATATGGCAAGATTCTTTTGCAGTTATGAAGGTTTAGCCTTTTTCTTTTGAAAAATGGATTAACAATCTGCAAACTTTTCAAAGTATGTGTGATATATAGTTTTAATTCAGAAATAAATATTAAAATTTATTTTTTTAAGTTGGTGGCATAATAGGGCCATCTAGTTATGCCACAAGAAAGGAAGCTTGTAAATGGCTCCATCTGTTTACTCTTATAGCTTCCTGAGTTTCTTGCACCTTATAATGGTGATCCATTAGTGATGTAAGATCTTTTCCAGGTTTGGTTTTTTTTTTTTTTTTTGGCTTTTCGAGACAGGGTTTCTCTGTGTAGTTTTGGTGCCTGTCCTGGAACTCACTCTGTAGACCAGGCTGGCCTCAAACTCACAGAGATCCGCCTGCCTCTGCCTCCCAAGTGCTGGGATTAAAGGCGTGTGCCGCCACTGCCCGGCTCTTTTCCAGGTTTTAAGGACCCTATTTAGAGCCAGTATTTGAAGGAATATTGATATGGTGGTAGAGAGGCCATTCCTGTGATATTTTGGCCAAGGATGTGGCTTCATTCTGCTTGTGTCCTAAGACCTTAAGTGAAGTAATGGACTGGTTTGCTTGGCAGAAGAAGGTCAAGGCAAGATGGTATTCAGGCAGGTGCTAAAGAAGCAACTGTAATGACTAGAGAGCTCAGCACCATTGGCAAGAAGTCTCCTGTACTGCATCTTGCCAATGCTTCACAGTGTAAGGTTCTGTGCTATGATGACATGACAGGATTCTACAGTTTACTTGATGAGATTGCCAATAGTTAGCATTTGTTTTTAGCTGTTCTAGATTTTTAGAGGACATCTAAATATCTTTGTTATTGGTGAAAGATGATAATAGAAGTAGCTTTTGAAAACTAGAAAAATAACTGTCCTAATTTAAACTGGATTCAGACAGTCTTGTCTACCCAAGCATAGGTAGTGTGGATAGCTAGGAGGCTCCATGTGGTGGTTGGCTTTTGTAACAATTCCAGAATGGCAAGCTTGGTCCAAAGAAGAAGAAATAATGCTGGAGGCAATTGGTCCACACTACACAGCTCACTATTCAGAACTCTCTACCCAGAAAAATCTCTTTGCCTTCATGGGAAAGATTAGTAGGGAGGAGAGGCTTGGGGGTGATACTATTTGAACAGGAGCTCCTCGTGAGGGACAACTTATTTACCCCTGTGACTCTCTGAGTCACTGAAATTCTTAGATCATGGCAGATCAGTTCTTGACAAAGGACCGGGAAATTGATGGTTTCTTCCTTGTCAGGTGAGGATCTTGAAACTCCATTTATTGAACAATATATAGAACGGTTAGTCAAAGTTGCCAGATGTGGAACTCTTTGATATACACAGTTATCTCCCCAGGGCAACCACTATGCTAGATACAATGAAGGGGAAAGATCAAAGACTATCATCAGACCTGGGAATGACCTAAGACGGTTTTGAAGGGTATGAAGGGTGGTTTAAATTTTAGAGCCTGCCTAAACTTAGATTGTGTGATTTAATTTTTTGATGTACCCCAGTATTTTAAAAATACGTAATATTCATACATGCATGTAATTGGATCCAATATTCATACATGCACTTATTTGGATCCAATCCATTCCCCACTCACTGCCCTCCAATTCCTCCTGTATCCCATAACCTCGAGTTCTCCTTGGCAACCTCCAAGTAACCCTGTCTTATTTAGAGTTTCTGTTGCTGCAACAAAATACCATGACTAAAAAGCAAGGTGGGGAGGAAAGGCTTTATTCAGCTTACATTTCCACAGCACTGTTTATCATAGAGGGAAGTTAATACAGGACTCAAACGGCAGGAACCTGGAGGCAGGAGCTGATGCATAGGCCATGGAGGGGCGCAGCTTACTGGCTTGCTCCCCATAGCTTGCTCAGCCTGCTTTTTTTTTTTAAATGTAGAACCCAGGACCACCAGTCCAGGGATGGCACCACCCACAATGGGCTAAACACTCCCCCATCAATCACTAATTAAGAAAATACCCTACGGCCAGATCTTATGGAGGCATTTTCTCAACTGAGGTTCCCTCCTTTCGGATGACTCTAGTTTGTGTCAAGTTGACATAAAACTATCCAGCATGACTGACCCCTTGTCAACTTGACACACAAGCACATCACTCTTAAGCTACAGTTATTCATTTCTTGTTCATCCCCAAGAGCACACATTAATAAAAACATTACAATATACAACATTTTACAAACTTAAAAAGTCCCACAGTCTTACAAATGCAAATGCTTTTACAAGTTGTCTCTTTAAAAATGTCCAGTTTCTTTCTTTTTTTTTTTTTTTTTTGGTTTTTCGAGACAGGGTTTCCCTGTGTAGCTTTGCACCTCTCCTGGAACTCACTTGGTAGCCCAGGCTGGCCTCGAACTCACAGAGATCCACCTGGCTCTGCCTCCCGAGTGCTGGGATTAAAGGCGTGCGCCACCAGTTTCTTTTAAAATCCAAAGTCTCTGTGAAACATCAATATCTTTAAAATATATTTAAAGTTTCTCAAATGTGGACTCCTATAAAGTAAAAAAAATAAGTTAAGTACTTTCTTACTTCAAGAAAGAACCAGGACACAGCCACCATCTGAACAAAGCAAAACCTAACTCTGAAAGTGTAAAAACTCAATGTCCAATGTCTGGGGTCCACTCAAGCCCCACTTCAGATTGAATGCCACTGTGTCTTTTTGGTGTTTCTTGTATTTGTATGAATGTGGGACCACTGGACCTGAGGAGCCTCTGGGGGGACCCACCCCTGAAGAAAACTGACTCTGCCATCTGGCAGCCATCAGCTGCCAGTAGCTCCATAACTCAGGGTGGGCCTCGTGAC
Source organism: Peromyscus eremicus (assembly GCF_949786415.1). NCBI lineage: Eukaryota > Metazoa > Chordata > Mammalia > Rodentia > Cricetidae > Peromyscus > Peromyscus eremicus. The sequence continues at coordinate 56,597,215 of NC_081436.1, forward strand.
CATCTCCATGCTGGCACAGTAAATGGATTCATTTTGTACAAGTCTTGGCCTTTTAGCCCCAGCCTTTGAGAGTTTGTGTGTGCAGCTGAGCTATTAAGTCTGGCAAATACTATTTCACTACAGGCATCCCTCTGTCTCTTACAGTCTACCTGACCCCTCTCCCATGACGATCTCTGAGCTTTGGGGGACAAGCGTGATAGAGATGTCTATCCCATTTAGGGCTGAGCCTTTCATAGTCCCTTACTGTTCACCTGTTGTTGGTCTCTGTATTAATCACCATCTACTGCATGAAGAAGTTTCTCTAATGAGGGTTGAGAGATGCTCATGCATGGGTCCATGCATAATCCATGATTATACAGATAGGAACTTAAGGGGTGGGTTTTTTTCTATGTCCATTCGGCAGAATAATGCTGCTAGGATCTCCTTTAGGGCCTATGACCTAGGAAGCCATGTTTTTGTTTAATTTTGCTTGTTTGTTTTTTTTTTATCCACTTAACAATACCAGACATGAGTTCCATCTTGCGGAGTAAGCTTTAAATTCTATTAAAAAGTGATTGGTCAGTCCCACAGCATTGATGCTACTGTTGGCAAGCACCAGTAAGCATAGTTTTCCAGGCCAGTCATTACTGTATCTTGCAGGGTTCACAGCTGGGTAGGACTGCTGGTGTCTCTTCTATTCTGTGTAGTGTCTGCCAGCACTATAAAAGCTGGCCAATAGGGATGAAGTTTCACATTTGTACTAGCTTGATTTCCTCATGTCCTAAAAACCACCTATGTGGTATCTTCAGCAATAGGGTCTTACTGTCAAGTTCTGGAGAGTAACTGAGAGCAATAGCATCTAATGTTCAAGGTGGGGGGGGCGTGTCTATAAGCTTTGTTGAAAATTATTTCAGAAGTAGAGAATGGTTAAAATTGCATAAAAATTCTGGTGTGCCATACACTTTGATTCCTTAAATGCTAGTATTTTATATGGAACCCTATGGACATCCACACTATGTTCACAGGGAGGATATATAGGAGAGAGTTTATAGCTTTACATTACACATGGAAAACCAGATGACACTATATTGGTAAATGAAGTAAAAAACCCAGCAATCTATAGTTTCTTATAGGTACTTATTGTAGTAATTACTTTGAAGTAAATTGGTATTTGCTTCTCTTGCCTAAACTTGGATCATATTATTTGATTTTTATTGCAAAATAGTTTTAGATTTATGGAAAAGTTAAAAATTGTACCAAAAATTCTTGCATATCATCTGCTTTGGTTCTTTAAATATTAATATTTTATCACACTTAACACTTGCAATATCATATTAACTATTTTTTTCCAGAAATTTTACAAGTTAGATGATCTTATCTCTGAAAAATCCATACACATTTATTTCCTTAAAACAAAGCCTGTAATCTGTAAATCAGATGCAAATATTAAAACTGAAGGTGACTCATCGCTTCTCGGCCTTTTGGCTAAGATCAAGTGTAAAACTAAAGGTGACTCAACACTGTTTAGTCCATAGGACTTACTCAGATTTTGCTGCTGCCCAGTAATGGTCATTTGTGGTAAAAGGGGAACTAACTTCCTGACTTGGTTTTTAGACCCAGTCCTTCATCAGGCATTGGGGTTTAACATCTTGTTTTATTTATTTTCTTTTAATCTGGATCACTTCATGAGAGATCTTTGTCTTTCCGGACCTTGACATTTTTTCTCTTATTAAAAATTTATTTTGATTATGATTTCCACTTTCCCAAGTCCTCTAGGATCCTCTCACCTCTCCTTCTATCAGAATCCACACCCATTCTGTTTCTAGAAAACAAACAAACATCTAAGGAATACTAAAATAAGAGAAAAACAAACAAATCAGAATAGACAAAACAAACAGAAGAAAAATAACCAAAGTAGTAGCACAAGAAACACAGAGATCCAGAGATACATATATGTGTATGCATAGGAATCCCATAAAAACATAAAACCAGAAGCTACAGTATATATGCAAAAGGCCTGTACTGTTAACACACACACACACACACACACACACACACACACACACACACACACACACGAGACTAAGATCCTCAAAAGATGCTGTTGAGTTTGTTTTGTATATGCCAACTACTTCTGGGTGTGGGAATTGCCTTTAAGAGTGGTTTGTATTCCCAGTAAGACTCTATTGGAAAGAACTAATTTTTAATATGGGATTGATTCTCAATTGGAGATAGCTTCTGGATTAGGAATGAGGGCTTGTGTCCACTTTTCCTCTCAGTCCTGGGATCCATCTGGCATAGACCTGTGCAGGTCCTGTGCATGCTTCCAGTCTCTGTGAGTGCATATGGTCATTGTTGTATATGGAAGACCTTGTTTCCTTGGTGTCCTCCATCCTTTCTGATTCTTATAATCACTGTTTATGCCTCCTTTTCCACAGGATTCCTGGAGCCATTGGGCAGGGATTTGATGGGAGACATCCCATTTACTACTGTAAGGTCTCACACTCTTTGCACATTGTCCAGGTGTGATTCTCTGTATTTGTTCCCATCTGCTACAGGAAGAAGCTTCTCTGCAGATGGCTGAGGAAGGCACTGATCTATGAGTATAACAGAATGTCATTAGGAGTCATTTTGAGACTACCTTCCTTTAGCAGAAAAGTAGTATTTGGTTTTTTTCCTAGATCTCTGGCCTAACTAGTCTCAGATTCTTGGTCATTCAAGCACTGTCAAGGATGGGTGCCGTCTCATGGAGTGGACCTTAAATCCAATCAGATATTGATTGGTTACTTCCACAAACTTTGTGCCACTATTACCAGCATATCTTGCAAGCAGGTCACCATTGTAGATCGAAGGGTTTGAACCTGGGTTGGGGTTTTTCCTTTGGCAGCATGCAGAGTACCTTTTAGTACTGTGAACAGTTGTGAAGGTTCTGTGTAGGCACCAGCTTGACTTTTCCATGTTCAATGAGTTGTGTAAGTATTATCTTTGGTGACAGGGCCTTAATCTCAGTTTGTGGAAAGTAGTCAACAGCCTTGGCAATAGCATGAGTTGTTTGGAGGTTCCCATGGGCTCCTTTGCCAATAACTCGATTAGATGTAACCCATTCCCATCACAGTGAGCTTCCTTTCATGATGAGAGATGTCTAGTTGGAACTCTGTTGGCCCCATTATTTGGCAGTTTTATTTAGAGTACCTTATTACATGTATATATTTTAGGAAGCCTCTGTTGTATCAGGTTTCCATTGACCTATTAAATGACCCTTAGTTTTAGCTCTCCTTCCCTGTGCTCCCTACCTTCCCCGATCCCCGCTCTTAAATCCCCCTACTATTTGATCCTCTTAGTCCTGCCTCCCTGTGCTTGAAAGTTTTATGTCAACTTGACACAAGCTAAAATTATCTGAAAGGAGGGAACTTTAATTGAGAAAATGTCTCCATAAGATTGGGCTATAGGCAAGCCAGTAAGCAGTACCCCTCCATATCCTTGGCATCAGCTCTTGCCCCCATGTTCCTGCCCTGTTTGAATTTCTGTCCTGACTTCCTTTGATGCTGAACAGTGTTATGGAAATATAAGCTAAATAGACCTTTTCCTCCCCAAGTTGCTTTGGTCATGGCGTTTCATCACAGCGATAGTAACCTAAGACACTCCCCCATCCATAAATATCTATTCTAGAGGAATGTTGATCTGTACGTAGTCTTCCATTTGGCCTTCTCTCGTGCTTCATCATGATTAGATTGAAGCATTTCATCTCTGTCTGAGATATGACAGGAGTGTTTTCCCTTAGTACATTGTATCAGGAAGCACCTGGTGTCACCTTGATCCAATTATGGTGACATTTATTCTCATCATTGCATGAAAATTTCTTAGTTGCACAGTCACTGGTTTCCCTTTGATATTACTAAATACCTTGTATAAGACATTCTGGCACTATATGAAATCCTTTTTCTTTAAAGGAGAGTTTATGGGAGGGTTTAGAGGGAGGACAGGAAAAGGAGAAATATTGTAATTTCAAAAAATAAAAATGTATTAATTTTTTTTTACATTCTAAATTGTGTGTGTGTGCGTGTGCGTGTGCGTGTGTGTGTGTTTGAGGGCATATGCAGGCAGTGTCACATGTCTGAAGGTCATAGGACAAATTTCTGGAGTTGGCTTCTGTCTTTGCACAATGTAGATCTTAGGGCCCAGACTCAGGTCATTACTGCTTTTGCTGGCAAGTGCTGTATCTGCTGAGGCATCTTGCTGGCCTGAAATTTTGTTTCTTATCACACATTCATTAAATGCTTTTAGCTAGAGTGAGAAACTATGACCATGGAGATTTCTAGCAGACAATCTTCTAGTTCATCATTTATTTTGTATTCATTGAATGGAATTTTATAGTAAGGAAGAACTTTCTCTTCTCCCTGACTTATTTATTCATTTATTTACTTAGGCGGCACTGGATCATGTTTTGTTATTTTCTGCTACGGATAGTTATAATCTGCTGCCATTTATCTTGTTGATCAAATAGTCTCTGATTGGACATGAGCCTCTCTGGTCTTTATGGCATGTTCTTAGCATTCTGGGAACACTGCACTGCTCTCTGGAACCAGATGTCTTCAGCAGATTTTGTACTTTCCTCGACCCAGCCTTGGAGTCAGCATTTCTCCATAAGAGTCATTTGATTGAGAAGGGTAACTTAGAAAACAAAATGTGTATGCTGGGTAAGTTCTTGCTTCTGGGCCTTTCCACCAAATGCAGCCTGGAAGTAGACATGTGTCTGTGAACACACCTATATATGAGTTTACATAAATCGTCTGTTTTTGTCCATTTTGGGTTCCCTTTTCCCAATCCTTGATTTTTCTCGATTTCTATATGGCGGATAGTAACATAATTATGAAAGGTGAAAAAACACAGAAAGATGTAAGAGATGTTCATATTTCCAGCAGCCCACCACTTTTACACTGTTCACATTCTCCTTTCTTTTCCCTTCTGTATATTATGGGCCTTTTTTTTTTTCACAAAGGAGCCCATATGTGTATTTTTAAATTTACTTTTTGTTTTGGAATCAAAAGATATCGATGTATAATATTCTTTAACATTAAACACTTCTCTCTCTCTCTCTCTCTCTCTCTCTCTCTCTCATCATTATATCCCGAATATAAGTCCATATCAGTTTAGGAACTTACTTTTTTTTTTCTGAGACAGGGTCTCACTTTGTAGCTCTGGATGTCCTGGAACGCTGTATGTAGACCAGGGTAGCCTTAAACTCCAGAGACCTGCCTGCTTCTGCCTCCTAAGTGCAAAAATCTGATTCATTTTTAATGATGAGTGTATTATACTCCACTGCATGGATGTACCCTAATTATTCAACTACTCTTCTGTATATGAGTATTTATGTTGCATCCAGTATTGGCAGTCATAAGTTGTGTAAAATTTTGCTGCAAAAATAATCTTCTGCAAGTATATTTTATGGTTAATATTTTTACTTCATTTAGATAATCCAGCTTTTTAAAAGCTGTCTTTGATTAAGAGTTACATTTTTGATCTCCAAGTTACGTTTGTAAAAGTGTTTTCATTCCTTTAAAACTACCCTCAGTATTTAAAATTGTTCACTTCTACTTTTAAACATAGAAACATATTATATTGGGACTATACACCGTGAAATTTCAGTAATTTAATTCATGTTTAATGTGTGGTCAAAAGAACCCTCGTGTTTCCTGGCTTTTTATTATCTTAGGTAATCTGAGTAGCTTCTAACAAGAGGTTCTAAAAGAATTTGGGTAACTGGTTTTATAGCGGTAATTGAGACACAACTCTGCATAACTCCTTCCGTCTACCACTTCCTCCCGTGAACAGCACAGAGGCCTAAAAGACCACGAGCCTGGCCAAGTGTATTGCCACATTAATAGTTGTTCTTTTATTATCAGTCATTTTTGAGACATATTTTCTAAACATGATTATCAAATATCTGTTACCTATAATCATAACAAAATGATTAAATATTATTAAATACAGCCATATCTATTGCAACTTTAAAGCAAAGATGTGGCAGGGCCACTCTGCAACACCTCCAGTGTTTCCATATTCTGTTTGCTTGTCCACCTATGAGGAAGCCAGTCTTCATTTTATTTGGATAGCCTTTTCTCTTAAGTGTTCAAATGCTGCTGGCTGCTTAACTTTTAATCTAAAAATCAAAGCATATCTTTTGAGTTCAGATGCCATGTGTTGCATTTTATCTGATCCTCATGCACTTGAACTCAAGTTTCCTCCACAAAGACCCTGTTGTTTCTGGTCTGGTTTACTTTAACCAGAAGCTGGTGGTTTCTGAGCTTTGCTTTCAAATGGCCTGTGGGGGCAGAGTAGTGTGTTCTTCCAGGATGGTGAAAACCCTTCATGTTTTCTCAACTCTGAATTCAGAGTATTTGATGAAAGGAATACAATTTTATTGTCTCACAGTAATGATAATGTGCGGTCATCTTTACTGATTCTAAAGAGTAAATTAATGAGTATGTATGACTATGAATGAACTAAAGGAGTTAATTTTAAACTGATTATTTAGTAATTTTACTATAAGGAATCAATCTCCCCTTTCACTGCCTTTTTCCTTTTCCTTTCCTCCCATTCTCATTTTGGCTATATCTGTAATACACAAACATTCCTTTCTTGTATAGAGAAGGTAAAATCATGTTTCCCATGCTACTTTTATTGCTTTCCCCTAATATAATTGTATTTATACTTATTTCTTTTGTTGTTGTGTGTATTGGAGACATTCAGCATAGATAATTACTATAGTCAAACAAATTTGCAAGTCCATCATTTCCCATAGTTATATATGTTAAGAGCACCTAAGATAATCAATTTTTTTCGTCTTTTTTTTCTTCTGTTTATTAGCTACCCGACCCTTCATTACACATAAACTCAAATTGGCCTGGTGATAGTGTAGAAGTGTTATTTCTCCCCAAAGGAAAGTCTGCATGGGTGAGCACATGAAGAAAATTCCCTAAATTTTGGTGCTATTGATAGAAGGGAGAGAATTACTTCTTCACTCTTGGAAAGTTGTTTAGATATCACACCTTCTCATTTTCTCATGTCTGGTTTCTTCTTCTGGCTCTTTCTTTCAATCTTCTCCCCAACATCTCAAGAAAAAGAGGGAAACTTTATGAGGTACATCCTGCCTCTGGAAATGATTAAGAATGAGATGAGACTTTCTTTAATAGGCTGCCAAGCTTAGAGAACTAGGGTGGGTATAGCACATGCCAGGCAAAGTTCCTTTAGATAATGAAGGTCAATGAAGCCTTCCTTATTGCTGTCTGAGCCCATTGACCACGAGACAAAGCCCTTAAGGCCAACCAAAGAGAAGGCCAAATCCTTATGCTTTAAGGCAGTGGTTCTCAAACTGTGGATCATGACCCCATTGGGGGTCACATATCACATATTTACTTTATGATTCATAACAGTAGCAACTTTACAGTGAAGAAGTAGCAATGAAATAATTTTATGTTTGAGGGTCACCATAACATGAACTGTTATAAAGGGTTTCAGCATTAGGAGGGTTGAGAACTACTTAAAGGGTGGACATCACTGCTCCTGTCTAGCATTCTGGAGGAATTATCACACCCCTCCAACACCCATGTTCTCCAAGCTCTCAGGAACAAGACAGTTTTTACCTGTGTTATGGAAGGGGGACTATGGAAAAGAGGTTTTATGTTTAAAAGACACCTTAAATTAAAAATAAATGGGTTTTCCATATGTAAGAACTATATTGTATTTCTGTTTTCTTTTACTTATGGAATCTGTGTCCTGTACCTATGGAAATGATATCCAGCTAGAAATTGAGGCCTGGGGTAGCTGAAGAAAGGGAATCTTTAATAAAAAGAAATCGTTTATGTGTACAACCTACTGAGTCACACTGCTTCAGTAAGTTAATGATTTATTTGGCAAGGAGATACAGTTGATTATCCTTTTGAACAGATCACGATCCATACAACATTTTATGATATTTAAGATGGTTGTGAGAAAGCCTTAGGGATATTTGTCCCTTTTCCACTCAATATTCTACTAAATTTGGCATGCCATGCAGACATATGCTGTTAGACTCTATGTTGCTGATGACAAGAAGCCTTATTTTAGTTTCTGAGGAGCCAAGGAAAAAGAGTATGTGGTAGAGAGGGACTGAGAGGATAGAGTGAGGGGAAACTGTAATTAAGATATATTGTATGAGAAAAGAATCTATTTTCAATAAATGAAAAAAAAAACCAAAACAACCTTACTTGAAACTCCCTTTATTTTGGTAACATTACTGTGCAATAGCTGATGTCAGTATTAGATGCACTGAGTTGGGCTCTGGGTGTGTCAGGGTGTATAGGCAATGATGTCCCTAGGGGAAGCTTACTCTCTCCTGGGAAGATAGATACATAGCACAGTTATGTGGTTTTACCAGATTGTGAGAAATGTAATAGAAATACCTCTGAGGGGATTTCTGGATTTATATAGGGTCTTTAGCTTGAAAAGAATATCAGAGAACTATTTCTATGGGGATTCAATGTTCTTTAAGTTCCTTGTCTCCCTTGAGTGAGGTAATTGTATATTGTTTTAATTCCTTATTGGTCCATCCCAGGATAGAGTAAATAATCAAAATATTTGTTAGTGGGCAAATGAATAAAATGGAGACTATATGAAACACAAATTTGATAATAACTAAAAATAATGGTATATATTTTTGGAGTGGATGAAAAGCAGAAACAGAAATTTAAAGTTTGTGTTTTATGCTTTGTATACATGTCAGACCTAAATCAGGATGTTACTCAACATTATTTTGGAGGTGGTAGAAACCATAATGGATTTTAAGTTGATATAAAGGGGTTTTATTTCTAAATAAACCCCTTGTGATATTTTTTGTAGAAAAATACATTAAAAGATAAGGAGGTTTGGAGCATGAAGGAATGAAGGCTGATATATTCTGGGGTGAGAAGTGAGGTTATCTGCTCTTTAGGCTTCCCTTTGTATGTTTAAAAGCTCGTCATCTACATATAAGAATTTTCTTGACTTCCTCTTTTCAAATTTGAATGTCCTTTATTCTCTTGCTCAATTGGTTTTGCAATAATTCCATCTTGGTTATGTACGCACTAGAAGAGAAAGCATCTTATCAAAGAGACATTTGTACTCCCACTACATTTTTACCATTATTCTCAGAAGTCATAATATGTAGTCAATCAATCAGAGTGCTCATTGGCTCTGTGTGTGTGTGTGTGTGTGTGTGTGTGTGTGTGTGTGTATGTGTGTGTGTGTGTGTGTGTGTGTGTGTGTGTGTGTGTGTGTAGGATACTATTCAATTATAAAAAGAACAAACTCTCGCCACTGTGGCAAAGTAGATGGAGTTGGAGGACACAAATAAAATTAACACAGAGAGACAAATATTACATGATGTTTTTTGTGGAGATGTGAATGAAAATAAGCCTTCCAGGAAGAGAGGGAAGTGTAATGGGAGGGAGGATGGAGAGAGGCTGAACTTGGGAATTAAAATACAGCTAGGGAGGAGGAATTAGTGTTGGTGCTCAGTAGCCTAGAAGTGTAACTATACTGTAGTTTATGATATATTTCAAAATATCTGAAAGAATAGAATTTATAAATAGGTAGAAATAATACATACTTGAAGAAAAGAAAATTCCAATGATCACAGTTTTATCATTACCAGTTGCATATGCACCAACTTATTTTTCTGTACTCCATACATATGTACCCATACTTTGTGTCAACTAAAACCAAGGCGATGGAGGAAATGCACAGGGTGAGCAGAAGGAGGCATGCAGAATGCAGATGGGTGAGAGTTAGCATTGTCTGTGGTGAGTGGATGAGTCTAGGGTGGAAAGATGGTTTTTTATTGGTGAGATGTAAACTTAAGTCTCTTGGACAGGGGTTCTAGTTAGGCTGTTGGTTTCCCATCAAAACCAAGAAACTAAACTTGTACCAATCATGTCTCTGCTTAGAGTACTAAGCCACAAATCCTGCCTCACCACCCAGGACCTGAAAAAGCAGAGGTTTAGTCAATTTTGCTTAGATTTTTGGTCCTAGATATGTAGGCAGATAGTAATAAATGATACTGGTCTTATTATTAGGAGTCTCAAACAGCCTTCACAAGAATATGTGAATAACATCGTGTGCCATGAAGGACTACTGTATTTGTAGGAAAAGTGTATATAATATTCTTAATATATGGTCAATAAACAAGTCCTTTGGCATTTCCTAAGACTGTTTATTGCTCTTATATATGATAGCAAAAACAATAACAAAATAAAATAAACTTGATTGAAGAGAGAAATGAATAAAAAGAATGTAAAAAATGAAAATAACCAACAACCCAACAGTCCAGAAAACAGAAAGCATCAAAGAGAAGTTTAAAAGTAGTGTGTAAATATGTGGTTGATGGTTGCCTTTGGCGAAAAGTCTCTGGAAAGCCCACAAAACAGAGCCAGTCATGGAGTTAAAAGATGAGATAAAGATGTAAATAGGAAAGGGCTAAATGGATCATAGTCATTTTACTGTTAAAAGGATCATTGTGTGGACTGTTCTTCCAGATGACCTGGGTTTGGTTCTCAGCACCCACATGACAGCTAACAACTGTCCATTACTCTAGTTCCAGGAAATCTGGCACCCTCTTCTGGCCTCTGTGGGTATCAGATATCCAGATATACATGCAGCAAAACATCCGTGCATGTATTCAAAATTAAATTAAACATTTAAAAAAGAATCTGTGTTGGATAACATACAGAGTTTTGAATTGAATTCATTTTGCACACTTGAATATATCAAAAATTTTAAGGTTCATAGACCAGAAATAAAAAACAAATCTATCAAGTTTGTTTTTCTGTTTGTAAATATTTTTATAGAGCAATATATACTTGCTGGATTTAAGTATACTATAAACTGAGTTTTAGACTTATTGTAAACATGCATGCAGTAACAGATACAATCCTTGAGTTGGCATGAAATCCATTTTAATGTATGAATCATTCAATGTAAGAGCCAAAATTACTAAAAGATGAAGACATGGAATTTAGAGTATTGGCACTTTCAGATTTGGGGTATTTTACAGATGAAATCTTAGCACTTGGTGATATATGCATTTAGTTTTAATGCTTTGTCTGGGTTTTCAATCATATCCATACCTTCTTTCTGTCCTATTAAACACAGACATTTGGCAAAGAACAACAAAGAGATTTAATTCCAACTAAATATGAAATTCCTCAGGCTTGAATGATGTCTTTATTTTTGCTAAGTCTAGAAAGATGTAAGTTTTAGCTAACAGTGGAACGGCTTGAACTTTTGAAAGCATACATGTATTGTTTTGTCTCATATGTAGGGAAGTACTTCTATGTGGCCTAGTTTTATTCGATGTGGTTCTGGTTAAACTGGTTGGCTATTTGAGGTCTCCCTGTTGACCTAATAGAGTTTGGGAAATATCAGTTAAATATCACAGTGTGAAAGGATTTATTACAAATGTCATGTATCATTAATATAGGCATTCTTCCCCATAAGTCCAATTTTTTATTTAAGAAAATGTGAAAAGCACTTAGATTAATTCTCTAGGTAATGAGACCACTCTTTCCCAACTTTCCCAGTGGTTCACCTTACAATGAATTGATCTGTGTCTTCCTGCCTCCCTCCCTCCCTCCCTCCCTCCCTCCCTCTGTCCCTCCCTATATCCATCTGTCACTTTCTTCCTAGGATCTCCTGTATCACAACATGGTCTTGAACTAATTATGTAGCTGAAGGTGACCTTGAACTTCTGGTTATCCTGAATGCTGAGATTACAGGCCCACATCACTGTGTTCAGTTACGTGTTGCTGGGATAAACTCCAGGGCTTTTTGCCTGCTAGGCAAACACTCTACCAACTGAGCTACATCACATCCCTGCCCCCTTGTGTGTATTTCTTAGATTTTTACTTTATGAGTCATTTTCTCTGTAATGGCATTTTCTCTCTAAGTGTATCCCCAATTAAACTGAAAACTCTTCAGTTTGTCTGAATCTGTTCTAATATTTTATCCTTTTGAGGAAAAGAATTCTTATTCAAAGTCTCTCATCTGCAATCAGCTGCACTGCCTTAAAGCTTGCTTCACAATTATCTTGGGGTTTCTCTGAAGTAGCAGCACGTTGAGGATTCCCTCAACTTCTGACCTGTGTTAGATATCCTGTTCCCTAGATCCTCTTAGGTTTACTCCCATCCTTTTATAGGACATACCCAGCAGGAGCTCATTGAGAAAAGATATGAGTTAAACAGTCTTAAGACCATAAATACTATAGAGCATTTTTATTCTACTCCATAGTTGACTATTTTGGATGATGTTGCTGTTTACCGGATCTCCTCACTCTTAGGATGGGCCTCAGGATGGAGTCCTACCTCATAATGTTAGCTACATCTTATTCTCAGTGCCTTTCTTTTTCTTTTTTTTTTTCTCAGTGCTGGTAATGGTACTTAGGGCCTTGTGCTTGCTAGACAAGTGCTTTATCACAGCTAAGTCCCAGCCTCTCCGACTTTCCTCTCTAGCTCTTTTTTTAAGAGTTCAAGTACAGTGTATAAGTTTGGAGCTGGTGCTTCTTTTGAAATGTGTCATTCTTCCTCTGTAATTAACTTCTTTTATCTTCAAAAGTGATCGGAGCTGTTGTTGATAATCGGCATCTTATTTTTCTTTGGAGAGAACTAAGGCTGGATAGTGAAGTTTCAAAAGCAGATTTTTTTTTTTTCCAGAAATTTTTACAGTGGGAGTTAAGAGCCCTCAGCCTATCAGTGAAGCTGGGCTACCTTCTGCACGTTACCAAGGAGTGTGAGGGTAGGCAGGCAGGGATAGCAGCATATAGGAAATACCTCAGAGGAGACATGAGAAGGGGAGATTCTAAATAGACTGAACAGTCTTGTTGGCTTCAGCAGGATGATCAGATATCCAGGCGGGGGAGGAGGAATTCCATCAGACATCCAGAGAGAATATTGCCTCTCAGCTCGCTTAGTCAACTTAAGCATTAATTCTGCCCAGCAAGGGGCCGCCTTTGAGGACTGTGGAAGAGGAGGACTCAGAGGAGTTTAATGAAAGCTTGGTCACGGAGAAAGTCTTTGTCATGGTTCAAGTTCTTGGGACAGTATCACATGGAATCAAATATTAGCAAAAATTGTCAAGTTAGTCCTTGTCATACTTATCAAGAACATTGTCATTTTTGTGTGTATCTAACACATGCTGAGAATTTTTAATAAAGAATGGTACTAATCTAGTAAATATGACAAATGTTGGCATTGCTTAATTTCATTTACAGCTCCTGGAATTCTTTCTAGCTATGTAAGCGCGCGCGCGCGCACACACACACACACACACACACACACACACACAAATACACACATACACTCACACACTCACACTCACACACACACATACCAGCATGATAGCAAAAAGAAGGGTAGAAGAAGAGAATAATGGAGAAAGATAAGGTGAGACTAAATGAAGAGGATGAATATGGTCAGCATACATGATGTTCTTGAAAGAAATTGCTTATATGAAACTAAATATTATATAAAATTAACACACACTAATAAAATTATATAAAAAATGCCATGGAGAGTAATGATAAGGATTTGCTTCATAAGCCTAGTCATGCTTAGATGTTATAAACATATGGCCAATTGAACCAATTTATATTACAAAAGTGATAGGATTTTATATTTAAAACAAAGTTGTTATTATGGATTTTGCAGGATGCATTATGCTGCTTTAATTCTGGCTCACGAACTGTCTCAGGACTGAGAGGCTGTGTAATTTTCTTTAGAGAAAATGTGGAGGAATTTGGGCATATTTATAAGGATCATTTAGTTTTAAGTTAGAGTATGTTGGCTACAAGTACCAATAATCTCTGCTAAGATGCAGAAGTCTAGGCAATGGGTAAACTGGTAGACCTTCCTCAAATGTGCAGAGGCAGACACATTTGTGTTACTCACAGTGAACAGGAATGTGTGAAAGCAAAAACCTAAGCCAGTGAAAGCAGAAAACGACAAAGCAAATTGCAGGTTTAGTTCAGTTATGTTTCTAGTGTGTTGAAGTCACTGGTGTTGATGTCAGATGACTGACTTTCAGGATTAGGAGGCCCTGGGCTCTAGAAATGAATTTTAAAGTTTAATACATAATATTCGATTATCTTAGAACAAATAAAATAGGCCTAGTGAACTGATAATGCCCCAGAAGGATGTATAACACAAGTCAGGAAGATAGGAGAAAGAGTTAAAAATGGTTAGGGTAGGAGGTATGTGTCCATGGAGCAGAAGGAGGGGCAAGAGAGACCTGAGTAGACACAGGGTGTTGTGGGGAGATGCGATCATTTCATCTTGACAGTTTGGTGCTGTAGTGCCATATTCTGTGATGTAGTCAGCCGTAGACTAAAAAAAAATCACCTTCCCAAATAGGTCATAAACTTATAGAACTGGTTATTTGAGAGGAAGTAGGTGTGGAAAATACAAATAACCTCAAAAATGATTTAACTCTGTGAAGACTCATAATGGGTTGTTACAAGGAAGGATGTTTGGGCATTCTCCTAACCTTTTGAGGTTGACAGCAAAGAACAGCTCTGTTCCCCACATCATGTGCCTTAGAGACATCATCAGAATCCAGGATGGAAAAGTTTTCGAACTCTGATTCAATGTAGATGGACCATTAGGCTCAGATCTGGGCCAGATACGGACAGACTGTAAATTTAGAGTAAATTCCAAAATGAGAGTTGTAAGTTTTGATGAATAAAAACCTGAGAACCTTAACTTTTATATTTCCTAGTGTTTATTCTCCTTTAGATAGTGTACCCTCAGAGTTCATTTCTCTACTTTTTGGGAGGAAGATTTATTTATTATGTAGACCCAACTCGACTACAATAGTATTAAGTCATCTAGGTGTTTCTCGTGTTGGAGATTGAGTAGGGTCTATTAATTATCTCAAGGAACAGAACTTTGAATTTCTCTTGCACATAACTCTAGATTCAATTTCTGTTTTTAGATTATGAAGTGGAAAATCTCTCCTTCAATAATTATGACTCAGGTTTTTGTTTTTGTTTTTGTTTTGGTATGTTTTATGTCCAGAGAACCACAAAGGTAATTTTAGGATTCTCAAGCACTATGACTTCTTTTACCTGTTCTTTTTTGGACTGTGAGGTGGGGAGTAAATTTACAACATTAGTATGCATACCTTAAAGCAGTGTGTTGCAATCTGGGTGGTAATATTCTTTAATTGAATGGAAGATAAGGCTCAAGATGTAGCTTTTGGATGATGTTGGTGCTTCAGGGCCAAGGACCACACTTTGCATAGCAGGACTTTAAAGAACCCCTTGCTAATGTAGCACCACAGTTTATACAATCAATCTTGGTTTCAGATTTCCCACTCAACATGTTATCTGAAGGGTGGAGGAATAATGAAAACAAATTATGTGAATAAGAGCTAAATAGTGTTTATTTGAATATTGAATTAGTTTATAAGTTTATTTCTACCTATTCCGAATCTAACTCTTTCTCTCCCTCTCTCCTTTGCCCATAACTTTCTCTCCATAAGTATTTTCATTGTATTGAAAAAAAATAGGAAATGAAGACCTAAATGACACAATCGTTTCTTGATACTGTTAAACTCAAACACGCAGGTTCAGCTCTGTGTACTTTGTCTAATTGCTGGCAGTAAAAATGAGCAAAGGGATTTAAGGCTTATGAATGTTCTACTTGGAGGGAACTGTAATTAAGGTTATTAAGGTCTTTGGGTTCCTGTGTATTTTAAGAAAATTAGGATTTTATGTCTTTAAAGAGACAGCACCACTTCCCTTCACAGCTATTTCTTGCCACGTGGAATCAGTCCATGTGGATCAAACTGCACGTGCCCTTCTTTGTTCTTTTGGGGAAATCACAGATTTATGTGAAACCTTTTTTTTTCTATTTTGTTTTCAATTAGTTCTGTACTTGAAATGCTAGACAGCTTAAATCTGGGACTTAGAAATGGAGAGAACTGATCTGTGTACTTTGCTATCAAAATTATTTTTTAAACATAATTATTCCTGAATTTCTTTAAAGTATTTTGACAGAATAATTAGCAACTTTTTTTTGAAAAGATGACTGGTTTTGTTGACCAAAATGTTATGATAACAACAACAAACAATGTATTTCATAGCCTTGCAGTAACATTATTGACATTATTACAAGGTATTTATTTCCCCACATATATGTAAAAGGCATAACTTTTCTATGAAATGGCCTTGCTCAGTGGTACAGTCACTTTATTATTTTTTTTTATACTTAAATTTGGTTTCTATCCCTAGGGCCTCATTCTTAGTGGAAAATTAATTATAGTAAATGGTGACAATTATATGTTTTCCCATTTCATTCCTGGGTGAGCCTTGCCCTTCCCCTCTCCCTCCCACTTTTACACCAGGCTCTGCATCATGTTTGGGAAGGAAAGGCCATAGAGGGCCAGTGTCCTGTGATGCTACCTTCTCCTGCGAGGGTTTTCCTGCTCATCTGTCCTCTTCCTTACCTAGTGCGTGTCACTGCATGGCATGACATATGTCAATGGGGGCTCTTGTCTTTGCTCTCCCAGTTCATTACAGACACATTTTTAATGGCCTTCTGTACTGCTTCAGGCTAGAGAGGCCACCTCAAGTCCTCTCCACCCTGGGGTCTCCCTTTGCTCTCTCTGCACCCCTGGTGGGTGCTACTACTGTGTATCTTCTGTTTTCAGGATCTCAAACTTATCAGCAGGATAGGAATTACTTTTTTTCTTTACCATTTCCATAAGGTGAGAAACTCTGTCCCCTCAGAAGGACCTATTCAACCCCTCTTTCCCCCATTATCTTTATCTTGCCAAAGTAGGTAATTTGCTCTAATAGATAGCCTTCTATGTTTACCTATGAGAACATTTATTGTTCTGAGTCTTGAGTTTCTGGTTTTAATACTCAAAGCCAAGTGTCTTACAATTCAATAAAATTAAAGGAAAGAACAGAGTTTTGCCTGTTCCAAGATTTAAAATACTGTTTGGAAACTCAAAATTTAAGCATCTGTATTACTTTCTTTGAGCAATCTTCCCCAAGCCAACAAATTCCACTTGTGTATTTGAGTGTAGAAAAGACTAAGGGCTGAAAATGAAGTAAAAGAAAAAAAATACCCTCTCAGTTAATACTCCAAAACATCACATCATACATGATGTATGTGCTTTTTTAAGTAAAGAAAAATAGGAATACTATGCTATTTTATAATCTGTTCTCTGAATCTTTTACATAAAAAGCCTTCTGCACATATTAACACTTCTACGTATTATCAATCGGTGGCTATTTGTAGTCAATATCAGTAGCTATTAGATGTAAAATATTTTATTGATGTATAATGTTAGCAACCCTGATGATTTAAAAGAATTCTGTAGTCTAAGCTGACTTTATTTATGCATTTACCCAATTAATTATTTTTTTTTCAGTTAGATTCTTAGAAGTAATATTACTGGGTCAGGCAGAAAGTTCAATATTGCCAAGTTCTGTTCTAGAAGATTTATACCAGTTTATGTTACCAGGATCGATATTTGAAATGCCCCTTTCTTAAATTTACTTTTTTATTTTAAAAAATATTTTTATTAGTTCTTTGAGAATTTCATACAGTCTCTTGTAAGTATATTCATCCCTACTACTTCCAGATTCTACTCTCCATTCTAACCTATGCACCCAACTTGGGCTTTTTTTTTTTTTTTTTTTAGTCCAGTTCATGTTGCCCAACTACTCTTGGCAATAGAGTTTTCTCTGTAGTGTGGTCAGCATACAAAGGATCACATAATTAAAGACAACTGACTCTTCCTCTCCCAGAAACTATCAGATGCCAATAGCTCCTCAGCTAGTGGTATGACTTCATGCCCATTAACACCCACCCCCCTCCTCTCATGGCAGGATTTTGTATGGCTTGATCTTGTATAGGCCTTGTGCATAGTGTTACAACTCCTAAGCATTCATATGTGCTATTTGCCTGTTGTGTTTGGGAAAGTGTTTCCTAAAGATATTCATCACTTCAAGCTCTTACAATTTTCCATCCCCTTCTCCATGAAGATCCCAGAGTCTTGTGGGGAGACATGTGATGACTGTCCCATTTAGCATTGAGCGCTCCACAGTCTCTGACTTTTTTTCATAGCGGCCAGTTGATTATCTCTGTGTCAGTTGATATCTAATGTGTCAGTTGATATCTATCTGTGTCAGTGTTATCCAATTTGGCCTAAAACTTTTGATTTTTTTTGGCCTCAGTACCCAACCCAATATATTTTTTAAATAATCAATATTCTAAGCCTCAATGTAGGATGCAGATGACTCATCTTTTGTCACTAGTCAGGTTCAGTACATTTCCACGTGTACCTTTCCAAGAGCTTATTTGTATCTTTTAACTTTTCTAGAAGGTCTTTGTGCTAGAAGAGTTTGAAATATTCTTTATACAAAAATTATTATTTGTTGTATGATGCAACATTTCCAATTTGTTGCTTTTCTTTTTGTGGATTTACCTTTCTTTTGTATTTATGACTTTGTCACATAGCATATCAAGAAACTTTTACTCTATGAAAATAGACTTAAAAATTTGCAAACATTGTACATAGTATATTTGTTTGACATTGCTATGAAATTAAGAAACATTTACATGTGTTTATAATAGTTTCATATGTGAAACTAATTTGGTTTTTATTAATATTATTTATGTGATAACATCTGTTCTTTTTATGCCAGTTCTACTAAGTTCCAGTTAAAAAGAAGTATGTTATGGATTAACATTTAATTCACACTGAGGACATTTGCCGTGGTTTATAAGATGACTCAAACATCCTTGCGAGTGACTGAGTTGAATGTCGGTGAAAGGTTGTTGATGACAGCATGAACTGTGGTGTCTTGTCCATATGGACAGTGCTCCTCAGAGACCAGACAGCTGTTTAGTTCTGTGGGGGAGGTTGGCCACAAGCATAACAGATAGAGATGGATTCTGTGTTAAATAGATGAATTTGTATACAAGGTCATTGCTACTCTGCTCTGACTGATAACTTAAGCAGGAATGTGGGCATGCCATTTGAATCTTTGAGAGTGATCAAGCAATTGAGAGTTTCTGTTGAATGTATTTCTATATGGTATAAGTAAAACAAAAATGAGGCTTTGTGGCAGCCCAACAGTCCATGTAACATGTTAATGAACCTATTTCCCCAGAAAGCAACTAATTCCACTTATTGCTATGGGTACGTGTGTATGTGCATACACACTTGCTTGTGTGGATCAGTATAAAGATTTTGTCTTGTATTGGATAAAAACCAAACTCATTTTAATCTGTGTTGACTGCCTTTTTCTCACCATTTGGTGCACTCCTTTTGAGAATCTGTTGTTGGCAGGGCACTGCGAGAATGATAAAGAATAAAGAGTAAGAAAAAGGTTTCCATGATGCCAAATTCTGCATCCCTGAAATGCAGTTGGAGACAGTGATTACAAAATATTTGCAAGTGTCTGTTGACAAGACTTCTATGCAGAGGTGGATACCTAATCACATCACACTGGGTGGTAGGGGGTGGTGCAAATATTGTTTGTCCCAGTTTTGGTGATGCTAAGTTTGATTACTTAGTTAATGCAGATTTGGCCAAATCACTCCATTGTAAAGGCAGCTTACATCGTTAGAATTATTAGATAATCTCTTGGGTAACTTTACTCACACATACAGGCACAGACACACACAGACAGACACAGATGCCCCGCCCCCACCCCCCCACATACATACACACATACCCCTTCCATCCATCAGCATTATAATAGTAAGTTATTTTGGTTAATGACTACAAAATAGTAATCTCCATATTAGTATTAGCTTGTAAAGCATTTCAGAAGATAATTGGCCTAGACTGTAAAGATGTCAACAGCAGGACAATGAAGAGGGGAAGAATTATTTTAAATTAAATAAAAATAAACAAGTCAAAGCAATGCATGCCCTTTAGTTAGTTTTTGGATAGGTGGGACATACAACATTTCAGGGATAACAGGATATGGGAAAGCAGACGGAATATTAGCATTTCATCCTTGTTCCATGCCTGAAGTCTAACAATAGTATTGTGGCTATCTACATCTATATCTATATCTATATCCATCTATCTATATATCTGATTTTCCACTTGCATTGCACTTCAAAGCCCTTTATTTCTAGAAAATTGATAAACTATAATATTTTTTACTTTTTCCAATAGCACATTACATCTTAATAGGTGGATTTAACTTTTATTTTTGGTAAATTTACCATAAAATTTCTCATAAGCCTCAGGGATTCTCCCTCTTGGCCTGCATTTGTTTTAGGATTATTCTATTAATTTTCTCCTCCTGAGTATATTCTTTTGCATTTGTTCATTCAAGTGTTTGAGTTCATCAGAGAACTTCCTGCTAACTATGTTGCATTCTCTAGAAGATTGTTACTTTCTTCCTTTATGTTGTTTCATATTTTGTAAATATTCTAATTCCTATTCTAATTTGGAAACTTTAGCTATAAATACAAACCCACCTTCTTGAGCTTTACAATTATAGTTCGTGAACTTTCGAGTTTATACTTTTTTTTAAACATAATTTCTTTATTGATTCTTTGGGAATTTCACAGCATGTGTCCTAATTCTGCTCACCTCCCAGATCCCCCATATCCTTTCCTCACCGCTGCAGTACCCTCCAAAAGAAAATTTACAAATTACCAAAATAAAACAAAGTAAGCAAGCAAAAAAACAAAAAAAAACCAAGAACAAAACAAAACAAAAAAACCTCCTCTTCTCTATCTTTCCTGCTTCTCCAACACCTCTTCATTTGTCCTGGTAGCATTGGGAGCCATGTGTCACATAGTATACCCTTTTGTCCAATCAGCTTTACTAGCAAATGCTCATCGCAATGCATCACTGATCTGGTTCATGCCTCTGGTTTCTGGTACACCATTATCACTGGATCATCACCAGAACTCCTCTGGAATATCCTGAGGCTACCCCTGTCATGGAAATCCTGTGGTTATCTTTCCCTAGGACCAGACCCTTCATGAATTCCAGCAGGTCCTAGATGGGGTGGATGTTAGGGTGGGCCATTTCAAGGCCCTGCTGTGGGCTTCTGTGGTAGCAGAGCTGATCAGACCAGGCTACTGGGGCCACTCACGCCGGGTGAATGGGTAGAGCCAGTTCCCTTCCTCTCATACCCTCGGGGGCAGTTCTCCCTCACCTGTGGTGAGAGTCAGGGCCGGCTCTTTTGCTTCAGTATCCAGCGAGATGCAGGGCCCAATTTCCCAGGGCCAGTGATGGGCAGGGCTGGCTCAACATGGCCCTCTGATTTCATCACACATGGTGACACGGGCCACAGATATCAACACAGACCATAGCTGCAGCTGGAACACTGACTCAGACATGGCCCTCAGCAGTAGCTCGGGCCCAGATAACATCCTACTTCTGGGTGGAAGTACTGACCACTCAGATCAGGATGCCTCTGACAGCAGCATGACCCCCCAGACACAAACAAGGCCACAGGTTTTGATCCTAACCCCAGGCTTCTGTGTGACCTTTGGCGGCAGCATGGGCCTCAGACTTCAACACAGATCCTAGCCTTGATAGGACCATGGACCCAGCCATGGTCCTCGGCAGCTGCGGGTCTGGATGTTACCACTGCCCCAGTTTGCAGTGCAGACCACTCAGATCAGCACAGTCCCAGTGGCAGTGTGACCCTCTGACACCAACGTGTCCTGTGGCCTGTGATGGTAGCAGGAGCCTCAGATATCAACACAGACCCTGACTGCAGTAGGACCATGGAACTAGACATGTCTCTCAGCTGCACCTCTGCCTTGGATGTCACCATGGCATTGGGTAACAGTGCAGGCCACTTAGATTTGTATGGCCCCCACTGCAGCATGGTCCTTGGACACCAATATGGACTCGGGTGACTGACCTGACCCTGGGTATCCACATGGCCCTTGGTGGCAAGAGGAGCCATGGATGTCTACCCAGACTCTGGCCACTATAGGGCCACAGACCCAGACATGGCCCTTGGTAGCAGCCCATGAACCCAGGTGGCAGCACAGGCCACCCAGATCTCTATGACCCTGGCTGCAGCATAGCCCCCAGAATCCCACAAGGCCACAGGTTGTAGCCTGGATCCTGGGTCTCTCTGTGGGCCCTAGTGGCAATATGGGCCACAGACATTAACATAGACCTTGGCTGCAGTAGGGCCACAGACCCAGACATGGCCCCCAGCTTCAGCCCTGGCCTGGATGTCACCATGGCACTGGGTAGTAGCATGTACCACTCATATCTGTATGGCCCTGGGGCACCGACATGGACCCGGGTGGCTGATGAGACCACAGGCAACCACATGGCCTTCAATTGCAACAGGAAGCACAGGCATCAACTCATATCCTAACTATGTAGGGCCATGGACCCAGACATGGCTCTTGGCAGCAGTCCAGGCCTGGACAACACCAGGGTCCTGGGTGGTAGCACAGGCCACCCAGACCAGCATGGATCCAGCAGCAGCATGGCCATCAGACACCAATGGTTATGGCTTGGACCCCAAGCTTCTGTGTTGCCTTTGGTGGTAACATGGGCCATGGATGTTAACACAAACACTGGCTACTGTAGGGCCATGGACTAAGACATGGGTGACACCATGGCCCCATGTGGCAGCACAGGCTGCCCAGATCAGTGTGGCTCTGGTGGTGGCCCTTGGACAACTACATGGCCATAGGTGACAGCCCAGACACTGGGCATCATTGTGGCCCTTAGTGGTAACATGGGCTATGGATGTCCTCACAGACCTTGGTTGTGGTAGGACCACAGACCCTGGCATGGTCATTGGCAGCAGCCTGAGCCTGGATATCACCATGGCCCCCGGTAGCAAACAGGTCTCCCGCATCCGCCTCCTCCTCACCACCTTCATTTCTTCTGTTTGCCTCTTTCCACAGCACATGAACAATTCTGCTTCTTTTTCTCTCCCATTACTTCACCACACATTTGCTCATCATAATGGGACTTACCTGCCCAGCACTAGCCACCCACAGGTCAGCCTGGGCCTGTGGATACCTTCCTGCCAGAGTTTATACTTTTAGGGTCACAGTTTCTCTATTTTCTTCCTAAATTTCTTCTGATAGCATTGTGATTCCATATCATCAACTCCTTTCCCTTGTATTAAAGTTGCCAATCCCTTTTATTTTCCAGTTATCAGAAAATCTGAAAGATGAATGATCTGTTGCATAGACTAGGGTTTATTGGACACACTGAACTTGTGTTGTTGTTTCCTGAATTCTTGTGCATCCAATCATCTACAGATGTTATGTGGATGATTTCCTCCTTACCTGGAAGTTCATAAATAATTGGCAAACTCTTGCTTCCTGAAGACCTACCTCACGTTACCTCCAAGATGAGTTAGACTTCCTTCCTCTCTACACCAAGGTGCTTAGTGCTATGCATATACATTCTATATTGGAACCAACCCCCAGGAGGGTAGTTTGTCTGCTAAATGAAGACAATAATAAGGGATCAGTCAGCTGGATGTTACCCATGCCTTCCTGTTGATAAGGAAAACCAGGTGGTAAATAGGTAGTATCTGGAAGAACTTCCTCTATCTAAAAGGAGTGGTTCCAAGTCATGTGTGATACCTGTCACAATACTGCTTCTCTGAGATAAGAATTATCCAGTGTATGGAAATTTTTTAATGATGAGGATTCTGGGGGAGGGAGAGTCTGTCATCTTTGGATGTGGCCCCAATAGGCTACTCAGGTTTCAGTAGATGGCTTGACACCCATGCATGTATTTACTGGTGGCACTAGATGGGCTCAGTGAGTTTAGAAGAGTGTACAAAGTTGAGAGTGAAAGGTGGTGGAAGGGGCGTAGGAAGAGTTGGAGAGGAGGGAGTTAGGTGGAGATGTGATCAAAACAGATAATCATATGGAATTCTCAAACAATGAATTTTTTGAACAGCAATTTTTTTTTACAGTTGTTTTACCGCTTTTCCAGAAATACTTACTAATTACAGAAGGAAGCCTAGCCTCCATGAGCTTATCCAACTGATCAAAGGTAGTATCACAAAACCATGTAATCCAGATCATTATGTGCCATTCGACATGACACACAGAAGAGGACAGGACACAACTTCATCCTTTCTCCCCAGTACAGCACCCATTAGGGAACAAAAAATATGCCCAAAGGAAAACTTGAAAATAACTCTTAGAAAGTGTGGTACTCAAGATAACAAGGCCCTCTAAATCAACATGAGCAAAGCTCATAGAAACTCTCAGAGACTGAGGCAGCGTGCACAGGGCCAGCACAGGTCTGCACCAGGTCCTCTGTATTTATATTTTTGTTTCCAGTTTAGTGTTTTTATGGGATTCCTGAGTGTGTGAACATGTGGGTCTCTGACTCTTGTGCCTTCTCTTGGGCTCTTTTCCTTATTTTGGTTTGTCTTGTCCAACTTTGATATAATAGTTTTTGTTTTATCTTATATTTTAAAAATGAATGAATGAATGAATGAAAATCTAGCCATTAGTGTCAAGACAGAACTGTCATCTATACCGGCTGGGAGGGGGGAATCAGTTTTCTCCAGCAGAGTGACACCACTCCAGGACAGTCCTCATGTTCAGGGGTAGTTGAGTAGTGTGTGCTTTTATTTGGTTACAGTTTGGTGTGGAGTTTTTGTTGTTGTTGCTTGCCTTCTTTCCTTCCTTCCTTCCTTCCTTCCTTCCTTCCTTCCTTCCTTCCTTCCTTCCTTCCTTCATGTTTTGTTTTCTTTGTTTGGTTGTTACATTGGGTTTTTGTTTGTTTTTTGAGGAAAAACTTAAAGATGGATGGGTAAGGAAGGGAAATAGGATGTGGAAGGATTTGGGGGAGGGGAAAATATGATCAAAATACAGTTAAATTTAAAAATTGTTTTTATTAATAAAAATATAATAAAAATAAAGCCCTTTCATGAGTATCATATTTTTATCAGATTAGAGATTGAAAGAAATAGGAAAACTTGATGCAATGTATGATGTAAGATGAGAGTCTAACTTGGAAAAAATGATATGAAGGACTATAAGGGACATTATTAGAATAATTAATAATGACAGTGGATTAGAACATAATACATCAAAGACGTCCAAAAGACAAATGCTTTTGAAAATACATATTGAATCCTGAAAACTTGAAAAAGGAACTAATGTTTGCAAGTATGTAAATGATTCAGAAAAAAAGCTTATGAATGTTTGACTGTACATTTATGTGGTCTTGTATATTTGTATTATTACATATGCCTATTCAAATTCATGTATAGGAATACTTTTTGAGAGTCATCAAATACTATTAATAGTTTTCCATTAATGTATATAGGCTACTTTTTTTGTTCCAAGGTTGGAGAGAGTAGAGGCAAGTCCGGTCACTGAGCAAGTTACTCCTAAGTCTGTTCTGTCCACACTTCCTCTTTGGTGCATCCTTAAAGTCCAGTTTGGGTCATTTGAACGGGTTCTGGGGCTTTTTAATTACATAGGTATGTTTTCTGTGTGACTTCAAAGGCCCCTTAGCCAGGATGGGCTCTGTCTTCAAAGACAGTGAAGAGAGTGGCCCATTTGCAGGAAATTGCATGGTTTGAGGGTGATTTTTGTTTTCTTTGAACTTGTCAAGTGGAGCTCCTTGCTTAAAAAGTGCTGGCCTTTTGCTGTTTGACCGAACAGTTAAAGACTTCTCATTTATAGTTTTGGAGATTTCTCTTTAACTTCTGCCAGAAGAAACCTGTAACTCAGTTTCCCTAATTATGCTCTTTGATGTAACAGCAGTTTTATTTGGAAGTGTTGGTGGGAGTCATTTTTAACAGTTTTCATGATGTTTTAATGCATTTTCTTTCTAGATGCTGTATACATTTTGCTTAGTGGGGAAACAAAAGCCATGGCTTTTGAAGTAAAAGGTGAGGGCTAGATTCAAGCTCTATGACCTCAGGAAGGCTTCTTAATCTGTTTATTCACCCATGTGCCTAGAGATTCAGAATGATAAGCATTATCTTCAGAAAATTGAGCATGTGGCTTGTCTGTCGTGAAGCGTGTTCTCTGGTGAGGTTTCTTTACTTTTGCCCCTCTGTCTTGTCTTTCTTCTTCTTCTTGATCTGAATTTACAGAATCATGTTAGAGTAGTTAGATTTCATTTTGGGTCCCTGGTGTGGATTACTGTGAAGTTAGCATATCCACCAATTAAAGCATATTAAAATGCTCTTATAAATAGTAAATGTAGGCCACTTTGTGCTTAAAAAATTGGGAACAAGATCTTTTTAAGTCTGGAGATTTAGTAGTGAATCCATCTGATGCTGGCATTCACAGGTGATTATTACCAGTGAT
This sequence comes from Peromyscus eremicus, assembly GCF_949786415.1. Classification (NCBI taxonomy): domain Eukaryota; kingdom Metazoa; phylum Chordata; class Mammalia; order Rodentia; family Cricetidae; genus Peromyscus; species Peromyscus eremicus. The sequence continues at coordinate 56,623,527 of NC_081436.1, forward strand.
GACCACACAATGTAGATGCACAGTGAAACACTATAGTATAAAAAGCTGAAAGTCTTAACTATTGCAAATCTTTGTCAAACTTAAGAGTTAGTGTTTTTCATTAAAGCTCAAAATTTTACAATAGAGCTAACAGGGGTGTATTCATTCTTACTTAAAAAAAAAAAAACCCAGTGGTGAGACCTGTGGAATTTTCCACCTCTAGATCACAGGGAGTCTGTAGTTGCTTTCTTTTTGTGGGTTTTATGTTTGACATCAAATAGGCCTTTTAATTTGCTTGCCTTTTATTGCTCTAAAAGTTAAGATGGTGTGAGCAGGAGGTGACAAATACTGTGTTTTCTAGAAAGTAGGTGGTGTGTATAGAGTTGTTGAATAGACTCTGTGTTATCCTCTTCCTCCTCTTCAAATTAATTTAACCTTGGCCTAGGTAGAAGGGAAGCTTTTGCATATTATATGGCAATTGTTATGGGCCAGACATGGACACATATGTTGTAGTGCTTAGGAAGAATGCAAAAACTGTTTTCACATAGTGTTGCTGTAAGAAGTATTTAAGTATTTTATGGAATACAAATTTGGGTTTGTGAGCATTTTGTTCTATTTAAATAATTGGATGACCTCCTTGTATAAACATGGAACCATGTGAAAGTGGTGATTTCACAATCTTCATCAATGTATATATTTAGATCTGCTCATGTTGGGGTTACCATGAGCACGACATTGTGTCTATATTTTGTCATGGGTCTTTTAAGTGTTTTGTTAAAGCTTAAGCCAAGTTTAAGCATGAGTAATTTGTACAACACAGCAGTTTCTAACTATGGCTTAGAGGGTCACACGCATTCTAACTTTACGATTTTCTTTTGGCATTAGAACAGTTTCATGGAATAAATTATTTTTTTTTCTTGTGGGTTCCAGCAGGTGGCTTATTTTATAAAGCATGCAATAGGATTCTTCCTTTGTTTTGAAAAGGACCAGTTTCCAGACTTCTTCTCTTGAAAAAATGAGCAGCACCAATCCAGCCTTTATGTTTCTTTACTTAATAATTAATGCTATGGGTATTCACAGCTGAAGAGATTATGATGTTGGTGGCCTGTTTTTCCTTTTTCTGTGTGTGTGTGTGTGTGTGTGTGTGTGTGTGTGTGTGTGTGCAAGCTTTAATAGTTTAGTTTGGAGTAAGTGTGTTCTTATCCTTCATGGCACATTTTTCATTATGTATCAGAATTAATATCCAGTGTATGGATATGCAGACAGCTTTTGTGTAAGGTAGCAAAGAAGAATAAAGCTTCTTAAGGCTTGGACTCCTAAATTGAGTTTTAGTTACAGAAGATTCTTAAATATTTGTGGGTACTGTAAATACTGAATTGAGAGGTTTTATTGTGTTCTCTGTCCCCTCATGTCTTGTCTTTTAACTTGAATTTTGATATTAACTTCTTGAAAAATGTTTCTGAAGTATTTCTTCTTGATTTATTTTATTGGCTTGTATTCATTATACACAGTGTTGGGTTTCATACAAACATTTCTTTTCAAGTATATCATGTATTCCTGTCATGGTCACCTCCTTCCAGTCCCTTCCTTTGGTATACCCCCTCAATTTCACTTTTATTGCTATGATAAAATATCCCAACAAAAGGCAACTTAGGAGAGAAAAGAGAAAAGGGTTTATTTCGGTTTGCAATTCTAGAACACAGTCCATCATGGTGGGGAAGTTAAGGCAGGAACTTCAAAAAGCTAGTCACATCACATCACATCCACAGCCAAGAGCCGAGAATAATGAATCCATATATGCTCACTTGCTTGCTTGCTTACTCAATGTTTGCTCAGCTCAGTGTTTGCACTGCTTTAGAGCTCAGATTCCGCTGTCTAGGGAATGGTACTTCCTGCAGGGAGCTGGGTCTTGATTCATTGGTTAACTTAAATAAGGCAATCTTAAATGGACCTGCCTGCAGTGCCATCCAATGCAGATAGTGCCACAATGAATGTGTCTTTCCAGGTGATTCTAGGTTGTGTCAAGTTGGCAATTAAAACTAACTTGTAGTTGAATGTTTTCTCCAGTCCTGACTGGCCTCATGGTCCCTCAGCTGCTTATAAAATAACCACTCAGAGGCTTAATAATTATTTACTAACTGTATGGCCTATGGCAAGCCTCTTGCTAGCTAGCTCTTATATCTTAAATTAATCCATTTCTATTAATCTGTGTTTTGCCACGAGTTCTGTGGCTTACCAGCCTGCTGGCATGTTGTTCCTTGGGCAGCAAGCTGGTGCCTCTCTTTGTCCTTCCTTTCTCTCTCCTTGGATTTCCCACCTGCCTCTAAGCTTCCTTGCCATAGACCAGAGCACGTTATTTATTAACCAATGGGAACTACATATGTTTACAGCATACAGAAAGATATCCCCCAGCACTAACTGTTGTGAATGTGTATGTGTATGCACACAAAATGTCTTTATATATCTATAGACGAATTCCAGGACCCACAAATGAGAGAAATATGCAATATTTATGTTTTTGCATTTGGTTTTATTTTTGCTTAATATGATCTCCAGCTGCATACATTTTAAAACAAATGGCACAATTTAATTTAATTTTTTTTTTTCGAGACAGGGTTTCTCTGTGTAGCTTTGTGCCTTTCCTGGAACTCACTTGGTAGCCCAGGCTAGCCTCGAACTCACAGAGATCCACCTGGCTCTGCCTCTCGAGTGCTGGGATTAAAGGCGTGCGCCACCACCGCCCGGCTTAATTTTATTTTTATGTTGTGTTTATACCGTGTTTTATTTACCTGTTCTTCTGTTTATGGACACTTGCATTTCTAAATCCTATTTGCTTCAGTTGAGTACATACATACTAATTGTGGTCTTTATTCTGGGGAAGCTGCAATATAAATGAATGGTGCTGAGTTCATGAGTGCATAAATCTGTCACACCAAAGCACTTATTTCAGCTTCTCTGAAATTTTGATTCTTGAGGATCAGGATCTAATTGGCACAGATGAAGTACTTGAAGTGCTGTGTGTTGTCAACCAAGGGTTTTGTTTTTTTTTTTGATGCTTGTTTGCATTTCTGGGGCTCCTGACACAATATAGGCTACTCTCCTTTGCTTCAGGTTGTTTAATTTTTTTTAAAATACATCGAAGGAATGTTGCTGTTTCTTAAGTTGGAATGGATTGGACCAAAGTTACTTATGCTCTGACAAAGGTTGGCATAGTCTTTCCATCTCTCCCAGTCTTGGAGCTTGTCCTGAATGTTAATGAAGTCTGTTAGTTGTAAAGTTAGAAGGAGAATGTGTTAACCACATTCTGGCAGGTCTGTTCTACCCTTAAACAGAGCCATGTAAGACAGCATCTTCAATTTGCCCCATTGTTTTCCCTAGACTTGCAGTTACTGAGTGCTCTGAGCTTCTCTGGGACGTCTTAGCTGATTTGCACTGAAGCATTAGTAACACATGCTTCTTGAAGACCTTCTGTTTCCCAGAGGTGTATAAAAACATCTTCTGTGATGACCAGTCCTGTAGACATAGTTAATCATGGTCATAAATGTTCTCCTGCAGTGCCAATTTATGAAGCTTATAGCTGGAATAGTGCTGGTGCTGGAGAGTGATTAGGGGCTTATAATTGGAGTAATTTATGTTTTGGAAGATATTAGCACTTCATGTGTTTAAGTAGATTTGTAACTCTTAAATCCTTTCATAATTTAAAATCTACATTCTTCTAGTGTTAAATTTTTCTACAGTGACATATATTTTGTTAGAAGCAAAATGATATAATTTAAGGCCTTTAATTTTGCTGTAATTAAGAATATTGATTTCTGAGAAGGGTGTGGTAGCATATGCCCATAACTTAGCACTTAGGGAGATAGTCAGGTGTCAAGCCTAGGCTATAGAATGAGGTGATCTCAAAAAGCTAAAATCAAAACAAACAAAAAATAGAAAAAGCATTCATTTCTGTAAAAAGTTCCATATTTTAAGGGCTTATACATTTCATAAATACTATTTTCTGAATGAATACTTCTAGGGATAAGCACAATGCAAGCTTTAATTAATAACTGACATAGTTTAAGTAGATAAAATAGACTTTTCAAACAATACCATTTCTGGCTTACCAGTGGACATTGATTTCTCAAAGCTAATACTTGGGTGTGAAGTCACACCTTTGTAAATGTTATTTTATTTAACTCTTTTTGTTGTTGGCTTGTTTTTCCTTTATTTATTTATTGTATTGAAAGTAGATTTTTTTCAAAAATACAATTTATTCTGATTACAGTTTCTCTTCCCTTGATTCTTCCCAGATCTTTGCTACCTCCCCAGCAGCCCAAATAAATATACACCCCTTATTTTTCTCTCTCATTAGAAAACAAGCAGGCATAAAAAATAATTAAATAAAAAAGATAAAAGAAAACCAAAAAACTAGAATAGGACAAAACAAACAAGCAAATAAACAAAAAAAGAGCCAAAGAAAAGCACAAGAAATACATATAGATGAACACACACACACACATTTTCATACATAGGAATCTCATAAAAACCAGAAACCACAATATATAAGCAAAAGACTTGTTAAGGCTGAAAATAAATAAATAAATTTTTTTAAAAAAAGTTCAGATAAAGTATTATGAGAAAAACAAAACAAAACAGAAAAAAAAAACCCTCCAAAAGTACCACTGATTTCATTTTGTGTTGACCATCTACTGCTGGGCGTGGGGCCTGCCCTTAAGTCTGGTTTGTGTACCCAGTGAGACTCCGTTAGAGAAAACTAGTTTTTCCTTTGTTAGTGGCTATCAGTTGGAGTTAGTGGATTGTGTCCGCTTCCCCACTCAGCACTGGGACTCATTGGGTGTAAGCCTTATTTTAAAAGATATTGTTGAAGGACTTGTGGTGAGAAAGAAACAGAAATCCTGAGAAAATATTGTTTACCTCTAGAGAAGTGGTCCTCAATCTGTGAGTCGAGACTCCCAGGTTGAATGACTCTTTCACCAGGGTCACATATCAGATATCCTTCATATCAGATATTTCTACAATGATTCATAACAGTAGCAAAATTACAGTTATGAAGTAGCAACAAAATAATTGTATGGTTGGGGGTCACCACAACATGAGGAACAGTGTTAAAGGATTAAAGCATTAGAAAGGCTGAGAACCACTGCTGTAGAAGTTCAAAAATCTTGGAAGTTTTTGCACAAGATTTCTCCCCTTGATTATTCAATTTCTTCTATAATAAATTTATGTTTATTTTATCTCCTAAAATGATAATGGATGGCATTTAGTAGTGTATATCTAAATTTTAATACATTTCAGATTTCAACTATTTTAAACATAGGCTTATGTGATTCTAATGTAAACATCCAGTATTAAAATTTGTTTCTGTATTAATAATTGCATTCCATGTTTTATGGTGAAATTTTTGAAAATACTTAGTTTCATGTAAAATAGCAAAGTATATAGATAGTATTTATTTAAATCAAATCTTAGGTGTCTCATGGCCTTGTTGCTGCCTTGAGCTGCTATGTGGTGCTCTCCACAGCTGCTGGCTTTTCATAGCGCTGTTGTCAAGCTCATGTGCACAAATTAGGTTGTATTGGATTTCATGCAAATTATTGGGGCCACAGATTTATTTTTAAGATACACCTTGAATCTGTGACTGGGTATGCACATTAGCAATTTTATGCTTAACTGCATTAATAAAGTCACATTGACTGTTTGGTTTAAAAATTTGCGTAGTTGATAATATTACTTAATCAGCAAATAAGACGTGAGGTTGAAGTGCTAACAGGCTGTTGTTGAGTCCCTCATTTTCTAAAGAGATGTCCTCCCCTTTGTCAAGAATGGGTGCCTTTACCTAGAAGGAATTTAGACCTCCTCTTGTTTGGCAGGGGCTAACTCCAGAAATAGGGGAGCATTTAAAAAAAGTGTCAAGAATATATTGGAAACAGATGGCTACTCAACACCTACATATGAGATGAAAATATGGATAACTAGCTATATTTAACACATGATCAAGATTAATAAAAAAAAAAGCCAGACCTAGTTTGCAATTTCAAAAGAACTCAATAGGATAAACAGAATTATGAACAAGGTCTAACTCTGTTGCCTTTTCTCATGTGTACTAGGAATGTGGTGTTGCTCCTTGGTCCAAGTTTATCAAGATGTGTTTGGCCTCATGCAGAATCACCATTCCATTTTCCAGTGTTTTCCATGTTTCATGCAATGAGCTTTATCTTTCCAGTCTTGGGTGGGTCTAGATTTGGACACATGTTTTGGTTGGAAGTATGAGGCTCTGGATCTCAGCAGGCTTCGAGGTTGGAGAAGTTGAAGCTTACAGAAAAAAAACAAATAAACATGGTCATCAAAGCTGGGAATTAAGAACTGTTTATCCACCTGCACACTTGAATTAAATCTCACTGCAATAGGCAGAGCCATTTGACTTACGACCTTGATAAAATAGTCGTGTCTAAGTATCTGTTTTGCTCGTGTTTGGATACAGAGTTAGGATAGTTACCGTATAGAATAGGTGGAAGTGTTCTGGTTGAATTGTTCCTGAGGTGTTGATTTATAATGCAGAGAAGTCTACGGGGATAACTGACATGGAATGAAGGGCAATTAAACTGAAAATCTATTTGAGGATTGGGCAAGTAGCTTCAACTTGCAGAACTGACTTTTGCTCTTGTCCTTTGGTACTGAGCAAGACTGAAAGAACTGTTAACAGAGCACTTAGGGTTGGGTGTGGCACATCACTCCTGCTTTAAGAGAATTCCTTCTTGGTCAGGTTATAAAGATAGCGAAGATATAGACTATGGTAAGGATTCCCTAATTCATTTTTATTGTTTAAGTCTGTCAAGGTTCAAGTAACTGAAGCAATGTGTCCTAACAGTTTTAAGAATACCTTAAAAAAAATAAATGCAGGACAGAATTTGTTGACTCTGAAATCCTTGTGGTCAAGATGAAAGTAGCCTCCTGATACATAAATACAAAACAAAAAGAGCCTTTAATTTGTGTTGATTCCCTTGGTGCTGTAATTCCCTTTCCTCTGTACTTCTTACTATGGAGTATGATTTGTGATGATAAAGTGTGCTTGGTTTGACCTTTGAACTCAAAGCAAGTATAGCTTCCCTTGAGTTGTGATCACCGCGGGTTAGAAAACCTCCTGAAACATTCTTCCACGAGGACAAACCTTTCAAATTCTCTTCTGCCTTCAAAGCTAGCTTTGAGATCTGAATAACCTTTTTCAAATCTGTAATTAACTCCCAACAGCAGAAGATAGGCAGCACACGCCTTCCACCGGTTGCAGAGGACTTTGTGCTGGGCTCTGGAGGCGGCCTCTGCCAGCAGCTCCTGTTCCTGCTTTAGTCTCCTGGCTGTGCACACAAGAGTTCTTAAATGCCAGTCCACAGGGTGCTGTGCTCTAGGTGGATATCATTCTAGGGCCACTCTGAAAATGAGACAGCTGGCTTTTCCCATCTGATTTTTCTATGCCACGGCAGCATCTACATTCCATTTCTCTTTCTGTTCCCCAGCTATCTGGACTCTATTACCTCCATAGTTTTTCTTTATTACGTGGAAATGTTCAACTGGATCAACGTTTGCCAAAACTCATACTTGCTCAGGACACCAAGAACAATATTAGAACAAATCCTTTTCCAAAGGTAACTGGGAATGTAGAGAAGCTATATGGAACTGCTTTATGAAAAGAAAATAGTTTCCAGCAGAAATACTATAGAGTTTATATAAGTGGTAAAATTCACTTAGCAATATAATACAGAGTGAAGGAAGAAAAAATCAGCCCATAGTTGGGCTCCATAAGTGTTCAAAAGAGAAATAATAAAGGCCCAAGTGAAGAGATTAGTGGAACTGATAAGAAAGAAGAATAGAATATGTGTGTAGCAGAGGTTGTAAGATTATTATAGAAGTAAGAGAAGGAAGACAACCTTTGCAGCCCAAGCTTTTGGAGTTAGAAAAGGTAAAGAGAGCGTGTTGATTGGATGTGGCTCACATTACTTTTGCTTCAGGAGAATTCCTCATGTGGGGGTTATAAAGATATGTAAGATCTGGAGTGAGAGAAGTATTCCCTAATTCTGTTCATTGTTTAAGTCCATCAAAGTTCAGAAACTACAAAGGAGGTTTTAAGTAGAAGGGTAGAAATGATTGTGGTCTTCAGAAGGAGTATTCTTGAAGATAACTGAGTGAAGTTTGGGGTAAGTAGAGGCAGCAGGTAAAACTGCTTCCAGGAAATAGTATTACAGATGCTGATCTGGATGATTGCTTTGGAAAGCTTATACAGCTTTTTACCCAAAGGGAAACATTATGGCCCATCATATGTAGTATCACATTTATGAAAAATTATGAATCATATATTGAATGTATTTATATGTATTTATATGAACATGGAAGAACATCTAGAAAAGCCTTCACCCAATTTTATTACTTATAGCTAAAAAGATTTTTTTTCAGATGAATTTTTTTTTCACCCAACCTATGATTGGTCCCTATAATACCAGATTTACAGAATTAAGGCTGTAAGTTGAAAATTATTTGAAACACGTAATTTTGTAAACAAAAAGAATGTCCTTGGGACAGATGTCTGGGAGCCCAGTTGCTAGGAGGGAATCTTATGGAACTAAACCCTGTACAGATCTGCCACAGTTATTAATGTATTGGAACATGAGTCATTCAACATAAAGGAGTGGTCTGGGTTACACTGGGTACAGTACTCAGTGTTGTGTATCTGCCCATATGAATATGTGTTCCATAGTACTGCAGTAAAGATTGTATGTTCAGCAAAAAGGAACATACTCAAGGATAAAAGATTCAATACCGGATTATGTCGTTTCCAAATTTTATACCATGTGTACAAAGAATCTTTTGTATTTTTTTAAAATTACCATTTTTTAATTAGGAATGACAAACTTATGAGGATATATGGAATTTTAGGTTCTATTTCTATACCTAATCCTATCCCCACTTTATCTCCTAAATAGAATATTTCTGTTGTTTATTTAAAAAGCATAGAAAAGCCAGGCTTGATGGCATACCCTTTTAATCCTAGCACTTAGGAGGTAGAGGCAGGTGAATGTGTGAGTTGCAGGCCAGCCAGGGATTTATAATGAGATCCTATGTTATCATATATAAAAACTGGGAGAGTAGAGGGAGGGAAAACCATAATCAGGATATATTATGTGAGAAAAAAACTATTTTCAATAAAAGGAAAAATTATACAAGAAAGTAAGGTAAGAATATCTTACAGGTGAACATCTAATTCCTAGAATTTTGAAAGGAGAATGGGATCTTAAGTAATTGTATCATAAAGTTTTTGTATAGCCTTTTAATTTATCTTATAATTTACATATGGATAATGCACATTAATTAAGATGCAAAAATATATGCTATACTTATATAGTCATATGAACTTTGTAAATAAACAGCTGTATAATAAATCCCCTGAAGATAGAGAACAATAATATAACCTTATAGTGGGCTGCTATTCCCTGCTAAATTCGTGTCCACCTAGGGCTTTAGAATGTGATCTTAGTTGAAAATAAGGTCATGGCAGATGTGAAGGATATGAAAAATAAGCATATTATGTGAGATTATAAATGCAGGAGAGTATCTACAGGAGGCAGAATAAAGGCATGAAGGTATTGGAGCAGCCAGCCAGGAGAAGACTAAGTCAGAGACTAGTTACACAACCAGGAAATGCTTGGGGCCACCAGCAGCCCAGAGAAGGAAGGAAGGACTGTCCCAAGAATTCAGAAGTGAACTCTGCTCCAGCTTAACATCAGGGCCCCCATCATCACCACATGGAATGGGTTCCTGTCACCTAAACTATGTTGTGGTATCTGTCACAGTGCTCCATAGAAACTAACTCTAGAAATAGAACTGCTTCTAGGTCAGCGCTCTACCTTCAGAGGCCCATGGTGTTCTTATTTCTACCCCATAGAGCATCTTTATGGATTTTCCAGAACATTCCTTTTTCCTGTGTGTCTTGATTCTTTCATCAACATACAGTATATTAATTTTGTTCCTGTTATGGCTGTGTTTTGAGAATTTTGTGTTCTAAAATCCTGTCTTCGTTATAGTTTTTATTTAATATGTTCTTTGACAGTTTCATGCTTGTATATGATGCCTTCTGATTATTCTTCCCCTCTCCCACTGTTTCTGTTTCCCTCCTACCTGCCTTTTCTACAAATCTCTAAGTGTTTTTATTGTTGAGTTAAATTCATAGTGTGAATATCTCACAGTATGTCCATTTCATTCTTGTCTATCTGGGTTCTTTCTTCCTGATAATATTATATACATTTATTTTGTCTTTTTATTGGTTGAGCAATTCCATGACTTACACTATTTTGGTAAATACCTTAAAGTTATAGCGAATACATTTTAACTTAAAATTGAATTTATTGGTATTTCTAATTGATAATGAAGGTTTAATTTTGGATTCTCTTCAAGTCTTGTGTTAATTTTAAATTTAAATATTTGTTTTTAAGCTCTAAAAATGAAAATATTGTATTTTTCTTATACTCTTAAAATTTAAATGCTTGTTTCCCCCAGGGTAAGGATATTTGTTTATATTTCTATGTGCGCAAAGCATAGACTTCTTTTGAATAGGGTTTTTTTTTTTTTTGAGGACTTCATACATGACCACTGCATCTGTATAACTCTTTCCCTCACTTTCTATGCTCTAGTTCCTCTTATGGCGAGAAGTCCAAGGAGTCTGTTTAAAGGGCAAAGGAATTTATTAAGGGGAAAACTCACTGTACAGAACAGGATAGTCATGGGTACTTGGAACACTGTTACGGCCGCCTGAGTCAGTCCCTTATCTCAAACCATGCGGGAGCAAGAGAGGAGACTGCCTACGTGCATCTCAGGTCTTAAGGGTGGCCAAGGAACATGACCCAGGGGCATATACTTCATGGTCATAGGCAGGTAGTGAAGTAACCTGCTGCATCTTTAGGGGTGATACTAAGGTCGTAGACAGAACAGCTACCCACTACATCCTCTTGTGTCCATCTTCCCAAGCTCACAATCTCTTCTTTAATTATTATTGCTAATGTACATTCACATGGTGTATATGTACCCAAATATATTTACATATCAACATATATTTAGATATCAACTGATATATATTACCTTCAGCATCCATTTGGCTTTGTTCATATGGATATGTGTCTAGGGCTGACCTCTTGGAATTGGACAACCTATGTGGGACTTTTTTCCCCTGGAGGCAATGAATCTCGCTCTCTCAGCACCTGCTGACTACATCACTCACCTAGGGGTGGGGCTATGTGGAATTTCCTCTGTCTATACTGGTATGTCAACTGGTGTCTTGATGGTGGTTTTATTCAGGCAACCATATTGTTCAGAATTCATTGATGAATTTTCTCTGTCATATATAGGGGATATGATCCACCAGCAGGCATCTTTGACCTCTGTCTCTTAGAATATTTCTTTCCTCTCTTTCATGATTTTTCCTGAGCCTTAAGTATAGGGGTTGTATTGTAGATGTATCAATTTAAGTTTCTCACTCCACAGCCGCTTAATCTCCACATTTTATTTTATAATTTAATTTAATTTTACATATCAGCCACAGATTCCCTTGGTCACGCCCCCAGCCCCCCCCCACCTTCCCCCCAGCTCACCCACCATTCCCATCTCCTCCAGGGCAAAGACTCCCCTGAGGATTGAGTTCAACCTGGTAGATTCAGTCCAGGCAGGTCCAGTCCTCTCCTCCCAGGCTGAGCCAAGTGTCCCTGTATAATCCACATTTTGACCAGTTGTAGATCTCCTTAATAGTCTTTAGCTGTTTCAAAAAGAAGCTTCTTTGATAAGGGGTAAGAGCTGTATGGATCTGTAGGTATGAGAATGAGTATTTAGAAAATAGTTAGAAATTAATATTGGTTTGGAAAGCTGACAGTAGCAGGTTCACCTCTTGTGTCTATAACCCAAGACTTCTTACGTTCATATTGGTATAGAGACCAAAAGTCTAACAATATTAATATTTAAATATTTTTGTCTTTTCTCTGTTACAGCTAGTTATGTATCAAATCCCATTTGCAAGGGTTGTTTGTCTTGTTCAAAGGACAATGGGTGTAGCCGATGTCAGCAGAAACTGTTCTTCTTCCTTCGAAGAGAAGGGATGCGCCAGTATGGAGAGTGCCTGCATTCCTGCCCATCAGGGTACTATGGACATCGAGCTCCAGATATGAACAGATGTGCAAGTGAGTATTTGACTTTTGTCCATCCTGTTTTACTGGATATACAATTCAGGTATTGTGCTAGGTTATTTTAGGGAAAATATATTTGTAACAATCTGTAGATATGAAACTAAAACTTCCAATAATGAATGGGGTGGGATAAGATAACTTCTACTTTGTATTTTATGTAGATGTGTACCATATAGTCACACACATTCTTTCAGTTATTTAGATTAACCATTTTTCATCACGTTGGCCTAAAATAATGCTTGCTAGATAGAGCTTTGTAAGGAGAAATTACGGCTTGCAAACAAAACAACCAACCAAAAAAAAAATTACAAAAGATTTTTAATATGCCTGGGAAATAATCTTTGATTTAACCTTAATTTTATAGTCCTTTTTCTCTTTTATTTTGGATTTATAATTCCTGCATTTGTTTGACCTACAACTAAATATAAACACACACGTACACTTATTTAAAGCATCATTACTGATGCAATTATGGTGTTTAGTGGATTTTTTTTTTTCCCTTCAAATGCATTCTAGTCAAGTAGCTGGGTGAACAGTTTGTACCAATTGCCAAGACAGAATTACTTAGGCTTAGATGAAGATTGGATATACCTTTGTTTCATGAAATTGTTTGTACTGTTAGAAGGGCATAACTCACAAGTATCAATACTTTGATGGAATCTTTAAGTATATCTTAAGTCTTTAAGGTGTGTGATATGATGAACCATAGGACAGGGGCTCCACCTGGAAGCGGTTTTCTGTTCTGACTGCCTCAGATCACCTCTGGTGGGATTTGAGTATCTGGTTATCCTGTGACTTTCGTACATTCGTTCGCTCTTTTCAGGGTGCAATGTGATAAATCTGGAAGTGGATAACTTAAAACATTTGTTCTAAATTCTATAGCTAGCATGGTATGAATTGTGTGTGAGCAACAGTCTGGCTGTACAATGCCCTACCCAACCTGGGATATTAGCCAGTGAAAAGTGATGCTGTTAGTAACTGTTTGAGGCTGTACACCATAATTTAGGATGTTCTTTGACACACTTATGTAAACAGTTATCTCTGGAGGAGTTTCTGCTGTGTTAGAAGGTTCCCTCAACTCCAGACAAGGGTTAACATGCACAGTTGACCATGCTGACCCTTTTTATAGGAAATGGAGAGTAATGATTATAAATCAGGTTTTGGAAAGAGAATTTACATGTGAGAGGGGACTTGCTATGGTTTTACTTTTTGTAAGTGAATGCAATCAATGCTGGAGACTACTGACCTAGAAGAAATCATTACTTATATGGTACAAGCGGGAAGTGCTTATTAGCAAAACTCTGTGAAACAAAGTGAAAGTAGAAAAATATTTACGTTGTTGTCCATGACGTCAGATCACTAGGGTGCTCCCATGCTATTGTCTTGTTTTCAGTCTTTGCCTATGCAGTGCTAATTTTTGTATAACATCTAGCAGATGAGAATAATATAAATTACAAAACTGGTGAGAGACAGGATTTGAGATTGTAGCCACTTTCCACTGAGATCACTGCTTGATCACAAATGATTAAACTTTAAACAGCAGTAGCTTGGAAAATCCTGTAAATGAAATTTGCCTTTTCATAATGCTGTTTTGTGAACAGTAATGATGCAGGCATAAAGTGATTATCTTCCAAACGAGCTCTTTGCTCTCTATGTTGGCTGAAGTTGGCTTCTTGGGATGTACCGTGAGAAGTCTGTAAAATTCATTCCTGCTCATGAGACTCACTTGAGTAGCTTACTGAAGAATACCATGAGCATACTAACAGGTATTATAAGCTTCTGTTGTGCCTGATATTATGCTACGTGATGTTCCTCTTTCTCATTTGTTAGTAAACTTATTTACACAAAAGCTCCAGGTTTATGCTGTTACACACTCCTTATTTAGAAAGCATAGAAATGCATTTTAATACAGTGCAACTGCAAACCCAAAGGTAAGACATTTCCCAAAGATCCCAAGAGCTAACACATTGTCTTCTGCCCTTGAGAGCATGGTTCTCTGCACAGTTTGTCTTCCCCTCCTTGCAAACGTGTCATATTTGTGACTTATTTTAACTTAACAAGTTTTTTTCATGCTTTTTAACATAGCTGTGTATGTTTTTCTAGGATTGATATACAGCCTTTAGCTAATTAACCTATTAGAAACTCACTTTTAACCTTTATCCAATTGCAAGTACTCTGAGGTATATTTGTTTAAAAATGCTTCCTTTTTCCGTTTCCATACATACTTTTATGTATTTGTCTGATTCGTCTTTGTAAGATGTACTTTTAGCTATAATACACATTTTTGAAATCTTTAGGCACATATTACCCTGGTCTTGTGGAAATTTATATGATGTATATGCAGGTGTCAGTTCATACCCAAACTAACAGAAGACATTTTCCCCTTGTACCTACCTGTAGCTGAAGTTTTCCTGGTCCTGCCTGGCCCACAGTCAGGACAAATCTCTCTCACCCGCCAGTCACACAGCCACTAGGACCCAAGCAAACACACAGAGACTTATATTACTTATAAACTGTATGGCCGTGGCAGGCTTCTTGCTATCTAGTTCTTATATCTTAAATTAACCCATTTCTACAAATCTATAAGTTGCCATGTGGATTATGGCTTACTGGTACCTTACATCTTGCTTCTCATGGCGGTGGCGGCTGGCAGCATCTCCTGACTCAGCCTTCTACCTCCTAGAATTCTCCTTTCTCCTTATCCTTCCTACACTATACTTCTTGCCTGGCTACTGGCCAATCAGCATTTTATCTATCAATCAATCAGAGCAACACATTCACAGCATCCCCAACAGTTCCCCTTTTCATTTTTTCAAAAGGGAAGGTTTTAACTTTAACATAGTAAAATTACATATAACAGAACAATTATCAAGCAAGAATTACAGTTACAATATTTAATCTATTTATAATATCTAATCTATTTGTATTTGGCAGAATTAAAGAAGATATTCTATCTATCCTATATTTGTGAGTCTAAGGTTTCATATCTAACTTATCTTTTATCATAACTAAGGAAATTATAACTATCTAGTCTTTAACTACATCAAAGACCTCAGAAGGATATACTATTAACCTGAGAAATGGGAGGAGGACACAAGCAACTTTGGGGAGTCTTGCGAGCGTAGACAGAGACAGCTACTAGCCTGGACAGTCATCCAAAGTTGCTCTGTAAATTTGGGGCATCTGTCTTCAGCCCACAGGCATAGTCTCTCAGTCACTTCTCTCTGTGTCCTGTTGAATGTCTGGCAGTTTCCTCTGCGAAGCAGGAACCTGAATGACCATTTCACCAAGCGAAGTTCAGTGGTCACCTTTCTATGGGTCCTGCATGTCCAGTCAATCAAGCAGTCCAGGCAAGAACAGTTTCTTGCCCAAATGGATGTTCTTGTCAAGAAGAAGATAAACTCCATATAAAGTGTCTTCAATGCCTATTCTCCTCTCTGAAGTAAATTGGTGCTGCCAGGAGCAGACATGTCTCACTGTCCAGAAAGTCTAAATTTTTAAAACATTTTAAATGCCATATTCTGTAGGTCTTTGAAGTGTTTGAAGATTACCTACCTAATTGAATTATATCTATGTATACCTAGAAAACTTAACATGACTATAAATTTGACTATCATAAAAGACTAATTATTAATCTGTATTTCTCAATTATCCATTACAATCTAAATGAGTTGCAAAAACATATCTTAAACAAGAGTAGAAATATACATACAGTATAACAAAATTAACTTTAAATTTGTATCAATAAACTAAAGTCTATACCAATATAAAACATTTTAAACAAGTTGCTCTTTAAAAGTAGGTTTAACAATCTACCCTTTTATCCTATCATATCTATATCCTATATTTCTATATCATATCCCCCTTTTTTCTTTTAGAAAGATATTGACTATGACCAATAACAATTTGTAAACAACAACCTAAACAAAGACAAACATCCATAATCTATTTTTTGGAAATGTGAGTATAATTTTCTAGGCTACTTCCTGCTGGATGAGGGCACTGTATTCTTATGGGAACCTAAAGAAAATTTTAGGATTATGGAGTAGTCCATGATGCTGTATTGTCTGAGCCAGTTGCCTTGAAACCATTCTGGATATTGGATCATCTGTGCCATGGTGTCATCAGAGACCTTTCAGGGGGTCTTGGCTCGTCAAACCTGATGTATCTTAATCTGGAACAAATCCATAGCCTCTTGTTTTCTGTGGAAACAAAAGCAGAGCCTCCTTTCCAAAGCAACATATCCTTAGATCCAAATTTTGAAGTCAAGGCACCTTTAAAATATACGTATTTGTTTTACCTGAGCAGTCTTTACAATCAAATGTCTTTCTGCAGTTAAACATTGCAAAGACAACACAATCCAGATTCTCTGTGTGATATCCATGTTTATGTAGCTTATTTTTATATTACTTTTACTTTTTTAAAAGACTTTATTTTTTAAAACTGTCTGTTTCTTTATATAACTGCATATATTACTTTCTTTTCTCTTCCAAGCCTATGTACATTTTTACACATATTGTAAACTGTTTAGAGGTTTATCCCATTTGAATCTGTCTTATTGTGAATCTGTTGCTTTAAACTATAGCATGCTCCACCCACTTCAGCTTCCCAACATGGTGGTGGTACGCTTACTGCCAGCTCTGGGAACCATGCTTCCACAGACTCTGGGAAGCAGTGGGTCTATGCTTCCATCCAGCAGCATGTAGCCCAGAAACCTCTATTTTTTTTTAAATGTATTAGCAAAGGCTAAATCCACCACACAGCAGCACCTAATGTGTGGCTTGGAGACACCTAGTTCCTGCCATTCTGCAGGTCAAGCAAGCACGCCAGGAACCTGCCATATAGTAGCTCAAGCATGCAGACTGTGGCTAACTAGAGAGACAACTAGGAAGCTGTTTTAGCTCTGTTTTAGAATCTTTTTTTAAAAAAAGATTTCTCAGGTTTTAGGTGGAAATTCTTGCCCCACATTTCTGGCACCATTTGTAGCTGAAGTTTTCCTGGTTCTGCCTGGCCCATGATCAGGACAAATCTCTCTTCACCCACCAGTCACGTAGCCACTAGGACCCAAGCAAACACACAGAGACTTATATTACTTATAAACTGTATGGCCGTGGCAGGCTTCTTGCTATCTAGTTCTTATATCTTAAATTAACCCATTTCTATAAATCTATAAGTTGCCACGTGGCTTGTGGCTTACTGGTACCTCACATCTTGCTTCTCATGGCGGTGGTGGCTGGCAGCGTCTCCTAACTCAGCCTTCCACCTCCCAGAGTTCTCCTCTCTCCTTATCCTGCCTACACTATACTTCCTTCCTGGCTACTGGCCAATCAGCGTTTTATTTATAAATCAATCAGAGCAACACATTCACAGCATCCCCAGCACCTACCTAGGTATTAATGAAAGTATGTGTAATGTGGTATTCTTGTTTTAATAGGATTTTACTGCAAATGAAGCTACACATTTGTTATTAGTATGAATACTGGCACTTAGTATATTTACCAGAAAATGTAAATTCTTTTTTCTCCTATTTTAATTTTTTTTTAAAAAAAATTAAGTGAAATATCATATTCAAATCAAACTCGACAAACAGTGAACATAGATTTACCACAAAGAGGAGTGGCACAGGTAATCAGGGAATTCAAAAAGAATGTTACCAGGCTCAGTCACAGTTCTCATTCAGTATTCTCTCTTCACTCATCCTAACCGCCATCCTGATTTGTAACAAACACACAGCTGTATTGAGGTTAGAATCTTCTGGTTTAGTTAAACCCACAGATAATCAAGTTGATTGTATGTCACATAAACACTGTTTATCGTTTAGCTCCTGTCCTGTGCCAGCATCTCTGATATGATACATTTTTCTTCTCAATTGTTTAGTAAATAGCGCAAAGCAGGTTGAATATTTCTATTTGCTGGATGAAGTTTCCTAAACTGGTTATAATACCCTTTCCAAAACGTAGAGGTGGGGTGTAGCAATGAAGGGACTGGTATATATGAAGATTATAAGTGTTTTCTGTATTTTTAGGATTGAGCATTATGAATAAAAAAGAAGATGAAAATATTAAGAAACTATCACCCATCCATAAATATAAGTGGTTTGGTACAGTTTTATTGTATAATAAGGAGTTATTCTGGGTAGGTTGATTAAGACTACACTATGACAGGATTGCCTTAGATAGGGTTTCCCTGTAGCCCAGGCTAGCCTGGAACTCATTGTATAACCTGGACTCACTTTTGACATTGTGGTAGGTCCTTCTACCTTAACTTATAACTGCTACCAATGCAGATGTTACAGGCATGAGCCACCTCATCTGACATAACAAATTGATCCAATTTAAGCAGCTCCTGGAAACCACTCACAGTCGATGTAGGATTTTTAGTAAGAAAGTGACAAACTTAAATTTCAGAAGCATTTTCAGTTTGACTGCATGAGGATGAGCTAACAGGTTCAACAGGGAAGGCAACGAGATCAGTGACGGAGGCAGAGAGATTGGAAGGGGGAGGCAGGCTCCTCAGGTTTCACCCGGCCCATTCATTTGTCTGGAATTTCACTGTTCCTTATCTGAACATTGATTTTCCTCCTTTGTCCCAGCCATAGTAACTTCTGTTGCTGCACTGTGATAAGCCACCATGACCACGGCAATGTAGAGAAGAAAGAGTTTATTGGAGGCTTGCTTAACAGTTTCAGAAGATGAGTGCACATGAACATCATGGTAGGGAGGCTGGCGACAGACAGGACTTGAATTTTGCCATCGAACAGGGAAACGTAGAGGGGCAGAAGCCACTCAAAGATACACAGTATGAAGCAGAAGCAGTAATGGGCTCTAGGATTGTCTCTGATCCTACTGCCCATGTTTGCTTAATTACATATGCAATTTGGAGAAAACAGTAACGAAGGAACTACACCACTGGCTAGGCCTTGAAAATGGTGAGTGGGACAGCTAATTCTTCACACACACCCATTCTTAATTAGTTCTTTGAGAATTTTGTACAATCCATTTTGATCACACTCAAACCAAACAGCACTTCTCCATGATCCACCCCCCTCCCTACCCACCCAGCCTTATGTTCTCCTTGTTTTTTTTTTTTTTTTTTTTTTTTTAAATCCACAGAGCACAATTTGCCTACTTGTATTGTATTTGATGTGTTGCCTTCCCCTGGAGCATGAACAATACACCAGGGGCCATACTCTCAAAGTACATAGTTTATCCCTCTCCCAGTAGCTATCAAGTACCATTAACTCCTAGGTAGGGGAGAGATGTCACATCTGTCTCCCTTCTTTATATGGACATATTTGTGTGGGTGTGTACACACATGCATGCCTGGGAGTGTGTGTATAGTTGATACTGGATGTTTTCCTCAATTACTATCTACTGTGGGTTTTGAGGCAGGATCTCTCCCAAATCTAGAATTAACCAGTTGTCTAGACTAACTGGCCAGTGAGATCCAGGGGTCATCCTGTCTCTGCCACCAGGGGCTGGGATTATAGGTATCACATAGCAGGTCTGGCTTTTAGGTGGGTGTTGGGAATCTAAAACTGTCTTTATGGTTGTGTGGCAGCATTTTACCTATGGGACCACTTTCCTAGCTCCTAATAAATTTCTTAAAATTAATAGCTGATTTTATTTATGTATTTAATTTTATGAAAAAGTTGTTTACTTACAATATATCCTAATCATAATTTTCCTCTCTACCAGCATGATCTGTTAAATATGTTATATAAAAGGTGGTAATATAAAAGCATCATGGGAGACACAATCTACTATGTGACAGCCCCTTTTCAATATCTTTTTTTCGTCTTTCACTGAGCTAGTAGAGACAATGATAATAACTTTATTTCTTTTCTTGATCACTTAATAGGAAGTAGTTTACAATATACCCTAAGTATTCATTTTATAGATCGAGTTAATATAAACATTAGCCATTCTTTTTTAATGCCAGAGCTAACAACAAGTAATAACAACCTATTTCAAATAGTCTTAAGGAGGGTGTTTTGTGAAAATAAAAATACTTTCACTGATAAATGCCTCCTGTGTGTGTGTGTGTGTGTGTGTGTGTGTGTGTGTGTGTGTTGTGTTACAGACATGCATAGCCCGTTCAAAGAAGGAAAAAGTATATTTAGACAAATTAAAAGAGAGAGAGAGGTAGATGGTAGATGATAGATAGATAGATAGATAGATAGACAGACAGACAGATATATAGGTGATAGGGATCTGGAAAAGTTTGGCTTACATTCTCCTTGTCTTCCTTTGTCTCTCCTGGTTCTTTTCCATTTCAACCTTCTGATTATGTTTCTCTCCTTCTCCTCCTGCTAACATATATAGATCTTACAGTTTATAGATGAAGTATGGCTCCCAAAGTGTCCCAGAAGTCAGCAGCAGGATACCCATCTTGTTTGAGAACTCTGATTCATAGTGGAATATTTTTTCATTGTGTTGTTCATTAAAAAATGAACATGAGCCAGACAGTGTTGGCACATGCCTTTAATCCCAGCCGTTGGGAAGCAGAAGCAGGAGGATCTCTGTGAAAACAGGCCAGCCTAGTCTATAGAGCAAGTTCCAGGTGTAGCTAGAGTTTTCCTGCCTGGCCCACAGTCAGGACAAATCTCTCTAACCTGCCAGTCCCACAGCCGCTCAGACCCAACCAAGTAAACACAGAGACTTATATTGGTTACAAACTGTATGGTCATGGCAGGCTTCTTGCTAACTGTTCTTACAGCTTAAATTAATCCATTTCTATAAATCTATACCTTGCCATGTGGCTCACCGGCATCTTCACATGCTGTTTCTCATCGCGGTGGCTGGCAGTGTCTCTGACTCAGCCTTCCACTTCCCAGCTTTATTCTCCTCCTTGTCCCGCCCACACTTCCTGCTTGGCCACTGGCCAAGCAGTGATTTATTTATTGACCAATCAGCAACACACTTGACATACAGACCATCCCACAGCATCCAGGACAGCTAGGATTGTTACACACAGAAACCCTGTCTCAAAAAACCAAAAAGAAGAACAATGACAATTATTGTGCACAATTATAAATCAAAGTATTAGGAAAACTTAAATGGTTTTCTAAAACAAACAGCCAGTGTGTTTCGAATTCCATTAAGTATTTCATGGCAGTCTTGCCAATGTGTTTCAAATTCCATGAAGGATTTCATGACAGTCTTATTTTCTAATGGTGGAAATCAATTTGTGGTAAATCACATTGAAAAGAACACTGTACTAGAAGGAATCCTGGGTTCTCAAGTGTGTTCTGCCAGTAACTAGCTTTGTAAGCTAGAACAGTTTACATAACACATTCTGGAATGAGAGCTGGCTCGTGCTCTCCTGAGCCTATCTATAAAACCATCACAGTAAAAGAATGAAATCTTTCGGTCGTTCCTCTTGAAGATATTCTTCTCATTGTGACTTATTGATCTTGAAGTCTAGTTGCTTCAGTGTTCAGTTTCTCTCTGTAACCCTCATATGCACATGGTTAATAGTTAAGGAATATGCATGAGTAAAAAGTGGGACAGGAGCTCTTCAGTGTACAATAACCTGATGTCTAAGTTGGAAATATTTTATAACCTAAATGGAACTAATTGTAACCAAAGCATGTGGGTGCATTTAGATAAACAAAGAGGATCCTGTTTCAGCATTTATTCTGAAATGGTAGAAATGGAATATCAACTGTGCTCACCCTTCAACAGACACATCTGTCATCATCGGTCATGTCAGCCCCCAGTGTCAGGGTAGACACCAAGAATACAGAGTGTGCTGCTGTGATCTCTTTATTTGATGGGATCGGGGGGCGGGGATGATGAAAGGTGTACATGAGCATGAGCCTAGAAACAGATAGGTGAGTCTAATAATAAAGATCTGCAGCCTGAAAACCAAGGGTTTAAGCTTGACTTTAGATATGAAGTGGAGCTACTAAAGGATTTACAATAGTTAGGGCCTGGAGAGATGGCTTGGCAATCAGGAAAGCTTGCTGCTTTTCCAGGGGACCCCACGTATGCCCCCAGCATTCATATTGAGTGGCTAACAGCTGGCACTAAATCTGGCCTCTAAGGCACCCATGCACGTGTGACACACACACACACACACACACACACACACACACACACACATATGCACATAAATAAAAATAAATCCTTTAAAAAAATTGAAATACTTGAAGTTGGCACAAAATTTGTATGGACTTACGGTGTATTATGTGATACATTAATATACATATACTTTATCTAATGTTTATCTCAGTGTGAGCATATTTATCCCATCAGTTATCTGTCATGTCATTGAGGTAAAAAAAAAAAAACCCAAAAAAGTCCTTTGTGTTCTATTACTTTTAAATATCATCTTATTACCACCCAGAATTACCTGGGAAGGGAGTATCAGTTGAGGAATTATTGATATCAGGCTCACCTATGGGTGAGTCTGTGGAGGACTGTCTCAGGTGTTAATTGGTCTAGGAGGACCCAGCCCACCGTGGGTAGAACCATTCCATGTACTGGGCTGAAGGAAGCTAAATGAGAGAAGCGAGCCAGAAGCCAAAAGTGGTGCACCCATTTCTCTCTGTTCTTGAATGTGGATGTGATGTGCTTTTTCTGCTTGAGTTTTCACATTAACTTCCCCATAAGGACAAACTGTAACCTTGAACTGTGAGCCAAAGGAACCCTTCCCTCACCTTCGTTACTTCCGTTAGAGCAGTTCTCACAGCAACAAGAAGGAACCTAGAATTCTTTCTCCTGGCTGTTTCAAATTATAATTATTATATAATCATTGTTTAAAGTTGTTGAGTCATATGAGAAAAATGTATGGCCTTGAAAGATCAAAGTGGTTCCCCTACCAGTATTAATTCTCTCATTGTGATGGGTAGCAGTGTGGCTAAGTTGTCCATAATTTAGTAGTAGGTTGTATCAGGGTTGGTTGTAGTCATTTGTTTGTGACAGCATCTCCCCACATGGCCCGATCTCGTCTCAGTTCTTGCAGTTCTCTTGCCTTAGCTTTCTGATTGCTGGTTTTCTAGGCAGCACCATGGGTGCATCGTCAGAGTTCTAATTAACAATTTCGCCTGCCATGTGAGTACTAGGAACTAAACTTGGGTCCACCTGAGGAGCAATCTCTCTGGCTCCAGCATTATTTATTTCAGAAGGCTCAAACTAACCTTGTGCTCTATGCTTCTCTGAAAAGTAAGGCATTGGCTGGAAATGCTTTAGTTTTTAAGGTGCTTGTGGAACTTCTCCTTTGCTGCTGAAGTTCTTAGAAAGTGGTCTAGGCCCTCTGGATAAGCGAGACAGTTGTTTAGCTCGAACTGTTTAGGGGTCCCCCAGGCAGTGGGATCAGGACCTGTCCCTAGTGCATGAGCCAGCTTTTTGGAGCCTAGTGCCTATGGTGAGACATTTTGCACAGCCTTGGTGCAGGGAGGAGGGGCTTGGACCTGCCTCAGCTGAATGTACCAGGCTCTGCTGACTCCCCATGGGAGACTTTGCCTTGGAGGAGGTGGGAATGGGGATGGATTGGAGGGGGAATGCTTGGAGGGTGGGAGGAGGGAGGACAGGGGAATCTGTGGTTGATATGTAAAATGAATAGAAAATCTCTTAATTAAAAAAAAAAAAGAAATGTGGTCACAGTATTGCCATGTACAGTGAAGGTACCAGAGGCCTCTACCAGCCAGCCTGAAGGTTGGCTTCTACTGCATGGCATGGTTAGAGGTTCTGTCTCTTTCTGTCACTGAACTGGATGGTTACACATAGCAAGGCCATCTTTAAACAGAGCTAGTTAAAAATGGCAGATGACAGAACTCGAAGTAAATGTTAATATTGGTTTCATTCGAACCATTTTGTTTTTGGATCCTCCCCCTTTTTTTTCAACCAGCTCTTTGATTCACATGCCAATGACACAGCAACCTGGGGATGAGAAACTTACTACAGCAGGATGATATGTCCCCTGTTAATGGCTGATCAGAAGTCATGCTCCCATGTGGAAATCACTAAATCCCTGTGTGTTTACACTGTTGGTCTATGTGTAGAGCCTATGGTGGATTTCAGACACCTTCTGAATCCCTAAGCTAAGATACTTCTCCTTGGTGTTCTCTAAGTCAGAACTCAGCAAAATTCAACCAAGGGCAAAATCCAGCCTGCCATCTTGTAGTGTCAGGGCCTTGGTCTAGGGATAACTCTCAGAATTTTAAGTGGCAGAGAAAAAATGGACGTGAAGATGGTGCATGGGACATAACTTTAACTTGTGTTTGTGTGTTCATTAGTAAAATTTTGTTGGAAAACAGCCACACTTTGTAATGAATGAGTTGTGGCTTCTTTTGTGTCTAATACAGTTGAGTAGTTTTGACAGAGACCTGTGGTCTATATTCTAAAATAGTTACTCTCAAGCCTTGTACCCCTGCCTGATGCCTGTTCAGAGTGTGAAGGGATTGAGAGATTCTTCTTACTTGCTTTGGGTGGAGGTTGAGTAGAGGTAAGATGTATGTTAGTGTACACATGGTTTTTCCTTTCAGCTGGGTGGGGAAAATTGCCTTTTCCAACATTTGGCAAATTGCAATGGGGACTCAAATCTGAAGTTTATTACACTGTTCTGGTTTCACCTTAATATGATAGGGTGACAAGTTACCAAAATAGGAAAAGTACAAGGAGTAACCAAGATGAGGGACCTGCTGCTGGCAAGAATTGAAAATCTGATATGAAATATTAATTTGTTTTATAATTTAAAATTCTCTTCTTGTCAATTTTCCTTTGAGGTTGCTGTCTTTCCCCTATCTTCCTTAAATGGAAACACAAATCCCTTTAAAACATAGCATTGCATTCCCAAAAGATATGTTCTTTTTCATTTCATTGTTTGCAGTACAATTTCAAATATGCAATGCTTGAACTATGAGAGAAGAAGCCAATATTTTTATTTGACTACTAAGTTTTCTATCAGACTCAATGTTTATTTTGTGTGTGTGGAAAAGATACAATATAAGACATAGAGAAGGTATTCCCAATATAATTCCCAAATTTGAATTTGGTGCTTATACACAATAAATTTGGAAGACAAGTTAAAAATGAGTCTGTGAAGAAAACTCTTTTGATAGCATATGTATTTCTAGGCATCAAAATAAAGTATGCCTAGCATGGGGGTACATGCCTATAACTCTACACTGAGAGGCTGAGGCAGGATGATGGTAAGGGCAAGCTCAACCTTGGCTACACAGGAAGACACTGTGTTCAAAAAGAGCACAAGGGCATTTAATATAAAGTAGAATTCCCTCTCAGTCTGAAAAGTGGCCTCTTTCTGGATGGAGTTCATGCATCTGACCTGGTTATACTTTGAGGGTTAAAGTCTCTACAGGAGCCAGAACTTGACTTTATAATAGAGAGAAGTTAGGTGGTTCCCTCTTCTCTGGTGAAGAAAGTAGGAAGAGGGAAATTTCTGCGTGATCAGCTTTCTTCCCTCACCACAATATGCTTTGAGACATGGGTCTCCTAACTCCCAGTACCCAATGTTCAAAGTAGATGGCTTTCCACACAGGTGTGCACGTGTGCAACAGGTGAACTAAGCAAGAGTAAAACTGTTTCTTACAGATAATGGTCTTTAAATACACTCTTCATTTGAGTAGTATACATGTTCATGTAAATTATTATTGCATTCATAATTAACTATATATTAATGAAAGTTATTTTTCCACACGAAGTATTTGGGAGCTTTTGAACTTCCTTCCACCCATCATCTTGGATGGAAGTTTTTTTGTTGTTGGTTTTTTTCTCCCCAGTTTGTAAGTCATTTGTTCTCATTCTCTATCTGTTTTTCTGTCTGTCTCTTACTCACTCACTCACTCACTCACTCACTCACTCACTCACTCACAGAGACTTCCTGTGAAGCCCAGGCTGGTCTTGAACTCAGGGCAGTCCTGTCTCAGCCTTTTCAGCATCTGGGATGGCAAGCATGTTCTCGTGTAAGCTTTTCTATTGATGGAAGCCCACGTGCTTTGATCCCTCACTGCCCAGCAGATACTGTACTGAGCACGTTGCACTTGGTAAGCTTCTGGGTCATCTTGACAGACCTATGGAATGAAGGCTGACACTGCTTTTATTTTGGCTCATTAGGCCAAAGAGACTCCTAATCTTACTAAGTTGCTCACCGTCCCACCCGAGTGAAGAAATCTGTCCTCAGGTCTGCGAACCACAGTACTGCTGTCCTGGCCTCTGTTTTCTCAACGTACTCAGTTGTGTCTCTGAGCCTTTGTCCCTGTTCTGTTCAACATCTATTCAAGATAATTGGATGACATTTGTGCCAGTTGTGCTTGCTGGTAAAGGCACTTTTGAGGTGAACCGTTTCTACTGGGTTTCCCCAGACTTCGGCAGGGTTATCTGTTCACTTAGGAGTGTTGGTTTTCTGCCTTGTCCTGCAAGTCGTTTAGCTGTTCGTATGAAAACTTGAGTGCTGTCCTTTATTTTCTTGAGTCTGAAATGAACTGAAGCTCTGGATGAGCTGCGTGTAGCTGGACTCTGTTGTGTAACACTGTGCTTTTTAGCGTTTGTTGTAATTTTTTATCAATCCATATTGTGATGAGATTTTTGTACGAGCAAATATTAGAAATATGTAATCTCGGTAACTTAAATTTTTTTTTTTTTTACTAAGGGATACTTATAAGCTGTTGCCGGTTTGGAGTTGAAGTTAATAGAGTTCTCTAAAAATTTGCAGTCTTAAAACACTTCAGCTTAAGCTGCTGTCAGTGATTACTAAGTGAAAAATTCTTGTAAGTCCAATTTTGTTGTTTGGGGGTAAGTTGTCCCTGTAATGTCTCTTCAGTGCCTATAATGAGCAGAGAAACTTGTAGGGATTTTCAGGGACTGAGTGTTCTTTGATTGATACAGCTGCACCATGGGGACTAGGTGCCTTCTGAACATATGACAGTGTCTCTGTCTTCTGAGAGGAGGTGTGGATGTGGCGTAAACAACTGGTTTTATCAAACATGGTGGAGCACTGTGTCATCCCAGCACACAGCAGGAGGTGTGAGGACCTTGAATAGGAGGGTACCCTGGGGAAGAAGAAAAGAGACAGGTAGCAAAGAGCAACAGGCAGAGAGGTGGCTGCCTTGTCTTGGTCAGAATCACAAATGAGAGAGATTTATTTTTCAGTGTCTATCGCGGTCCTTATAGTACATGACTTCTTATCCTTCCTCTCATAATAGATAGGGATATAGAGAGTTATAGTTTCACAGTTAGATTTAACAAGTCTTGGTATTTTTTGTATTTAAGATTTTGGTTTTCTTATGTTTTGTTATTGGTCATGTTGAGCCACTCGGAGGTCTAGATTAGACTGAGAAGAGAGAGACACACAATCTCTGTGTACTTAGGCCCAGAGACTACTGGGGACTGAAGGGAGAGAGGGCTCACTGTGTGACTCTTTTAGAGTGTCCTCTTTAGAATGATGAGGGTCCTAATGGCTTTCCTCTCAACTCGTCTTTCAGAAAGGTTAACTTTCTGAAACTCTCCACACACAGACACACAGGCATAGACACAGACACAGAGACAGACACAGACAGACATACACACACACACACACACACACACACATGTTCTATAGCCTTATAAGTAGTAGTCATGTTATTATTTAATTGCTTGCCAAAGTGCCTCTCCTTATAGCAGACAGAGGGTATTGAGGTTACTCATCCATCATCTCCTAGCCCCTGTGTCTTTCTATCTTTCTAAATGAGGAAATAAACTAGGCACTACCTTGGTCAATTTGCTCTTGTGCTCAGGTATCTAGGGAAACCATTCACTAAGGCACGTCATGTTCCTGATCTTGAACCCAACTTCATTCTTACTAACATTAATTGCTATTTAAATCTTTAAAAACCACATAGAATGTGGATAACTTATGCCCCTCAACCACAGCTGCTGAATACAGGGAAACATCCCCATCTCTGACCTGTGCCCCACTCAGCCTGCTCTTCCCTGGGCCTCTTATCGGCCATGTGCATTTTCTCCATTGCTCCCACAACCTCACTTTGTCAGGGCTCTACTGTTCTCTGTCTCTTTAAAGTACATTTATGTAAAAGAGCCCAACATCCATGGTGTGTAATACCAATACCTGCTTTACCTTTACTCGCCTTCTCTAGTCTAATTATTTTCAGTTATTTACTGGTTATTCCTGTATAATTTGCAGTTCTCTATAGCTGGTGGGGGTGGTTTATTTTGTTTTGTTTTCCTTTTTTTTTTCATATCTGAGATGAGTACAGTGTACATGCTAGCAACCTCATACTTAATATCCAGATAGTAAAGAAATTAAGTTTTTAAAATGGCATTCATGATTTATTTACTTGGCAAGTGCTAAAATTTTACCCCATGTTCAGCATTGTGCCAGAAATGGAGATTTCATAAATTGAAACATATAAAAATTTAATGGGAGAACAGAAACGGGCCCTTGGTCTCTGCCTGTAATGTAGCCAGCCTGTACCTCTACTGTGTATTCTATTCTCTTTCCATATTGTGTTAGTGCCACGTGGCTGTGGCCCATCACTTTGGCATTGGCATCCTTGGGACTGAGGGATGGGTGTTAACGAACCATGTTCTTAAGGTCTGGCAGCATCCTCGGCACATACTAGCTTCTTGGGGAATGCTTGGAATGAACTAGACTGCAGTATAATTTGAAAAATGTTACTTTAGAGCCTGTATGGGGTGGTGTTGGGAAGACAGGAGAGGGGGTTGTCCAGCATGCTTCTCTGCTTCTTGGCTAGGATAAGTCCTTGCGGCCAAATGACAGCCTTGTCAGGCTGCGTTTGGCCACAGTTTCACTTGGACAGTAATTTTACTTAAACCAATATTGGCAGTCCTCACTTGGTGGATTACATTTTTGAGGAGGCACTGTAATTAAGAAGCATGTAAGTTGGCTAAAGTAGGTTCTTACATTCTGAACAAGGACTTAAAACACATACTTCATAGCAAAGGCCTATGCTTAGTAAATTTTGATATACCTATTACACAGTATAACATTTTCAAAGGTTAAACCAACTATTGTATGTTCCCATTGGCATTTAAATGTGTTTAAGCCATTACATTTATGTTTTACAAAGAGGTTTCTGGAAATACACATGAGAAATAGTTATGACAGTGGCCCTTCCTATGGAGTGAGCTTAATATGACTTTAGGAGAGAAAGAAAATTTCTGTATGTCCTGAAAAGCTTTTTTTAAAATGTTTTGAAATTTTATTTAGAATGACTTTTGTGTGTGAAAAGAGAATTTGTTGAAACTGAATCTTAGTAAATTGAGAGTAACAAGCTTATGGCTTATGTAGTTCTGGGGATGTCGCTCCTGGCTGAGTACAGGACTTTGAGGCCCTCTAGAGATTACCCTTACATCAGAAGCATTACCTCTCTGAGACATGGTCAAATAGGGTTAGGGGGATCTGCGGCTAGTGAGGAACATTCCCAGGTGCTGAAGCCCATCCAGGGGTAATTTCTGGGGAAAGTGGCTTGCACATTGCTAGTTAGAAGGCCAAAGATTAGAGTTGTAAGATAAGTCTGTGATGCAAACTGGGAATCCGGAGAATCCAGGAAGACAGCAGAATTATAGATGTGTGTCCTTAGCACCAATCAGAGCTTTTAAAGAAGGCTTCATTGCTGAGATAGTATTTTAGGTTTTATTTTTTATTTTTTTATTTTTTCATTTTTTTTTAATCTTAGAACGGAAGGGAAAGTGTTCCTCACAGAACACTAGAAAACAGGGCTCCTGATAAGAAATGGTTAAATGAACATGTAGTTAGCTTGAAGGTTAAAGCAGGTTCAGCAATATTAAGGCTATAGGTTTGTGTTCTCAAATCTGGAAAGGTTTGAGACATGATCTGCAATGTTACTTGGTTTTCCATGTTGAAATCAAAAGGGTTGTTTCATAAGTGCTAACAAAGAGGCTGGGTTTTTTTTTTTTGTAAACCTAGGTAGTTTATTAAATTGTATATATTTAAAATAACCTTTTTTGTTATTTTCATTGTATAAGTAAATTGTAATGATAAAAGTTTCATATGTTTAGGAACACATAACACTTTTTGACATTTCACAATTCTACTATCCTTACCTCAATTTTTCTATGTACTTTATACACACATATGTATGTATACCCTTCTATATATGTCTTTGTTGTATCATATTACATATAGCTTGCCTTGTTTTTTTTCATTTCACAATAGGCCTTAGCACTAACTGTAAGTCATTGCTTATAATTCCCAGTGTGCTTTTTAATGGTTATAGTATTCTACTATCAATGTATCAAATTTGAGAGTGCATAATTAAGCTTTTCTCCAGCAGGACTTATGCCTGAAATAGTCCCGAGGGACTGTACAGAGAATGATAGGCATTTGAGAAATTCTGCATTCATGAAGTGGTATCAGAAGCGAGGAATGAAATGAGGAAAGGGATCTTTAACAATAAAGATCAGCAAAGAATCTTGTAAAATTAATTCCAAATGCTTGTTGCTATAGCTTTTTGGCCAAAAGACTTAACTGTGCAGAACGTATTTAAAAGCCAAATCAGACCTTGTAGGTAATGGCTGATTGATGAAGTGTGGAGTCCTCACTTTTAAAACAATATAGATTTTTGTTGTTGTTGTTTTCTTTACCCTCTTCTGATTCTTCCTTTGGAATGTTTACCGTGTCTTTGAAAAATAATTCTGTAACAGAGAAGGCTGCTTGCCTCTTCAAAAAAAATATAGCAAGAAAACTAACAATTTGTGGCCATACTGGTCATGTAGTTTGACCATGATCGAGAGGCTTCTGTCCAGCTGTTGGCCTCTGTTTATTAAAATGTAGGTTACAGCATTTAAGACTACAAATGAACCTTTTATGGGGTGGCAAGCTATACTTCTGTGTCCACTATTTTCTTCCCCCAGCAAAGAAGCAATGCCATAATTTACTGGTGGACTTTAGCCCACAAATACTTGGTGTTCTACATTTGGTGGTATTCAGTTAGGTGCTCCATTGTCTTCACTTAATGCACAAAAGTCCTGTACAGAGTCAAAATGGAAAGGCAAGGACCTGTCTTTTTTTTTTTTTTTTTTTGGCTTATGGCTTAGAAATTACCATTAGGTAATATATTTTATACACCTTTTTAGCCTTTTGCTACTTTCTGGAATTATTTTCTCAATGTTTAAACGTTTAAGCACAAAGGGACTTTTTATTTCAGTTATATTTTCTACTCCAAATTATCTCTTAGTTTGTACAAAATATATGACTTAAGTCTTTTCAGGGTCCTTGTGACACTGAATATAGTACTGGGAACTCGTGGGAGACTGAGTGTGATGCTGTTGAGTTTGCACATCACCTTGGCTACTGGTGATCGCCAGCGGTTAAATCTGGTACAACTAACAATTGACTACAATCTCTTGAAACCCTGGCCTTTCAGTTAACCAGTCTGCCACCTCCTGTGTTGTCCGCCCGCCCCCAGGAAGCATACTCATTTCCACCTGTGCCTGCCACTGATGTCTGGCCCAGATATCACTGGCTTTTCCAGAGAAGCTGATCTAGAATTCAAATCTATTAACTACTTTCTTTAAACACCGTGTTGGAACATTAAGTCTTTTGGTTGAAAAATTCCTGTTTCTGACTCCCTGTTGCTTCTATTTGCAGACTTCATATTGTGTGTCAGTACATTTATATATGTTATTGCACATCTTTACTATAATCTTGAAAGGAGGCTGGGTTCAGGCAGAAGCCCCGTCAGAACCAATGCAGCCACTACTCCGTGTGTGACCTACTGTCTCTTAGTTTCCAGGGTCCTCATTTACAAATTACTGGTTCCACCCAACTGGGAAGAGCAAATGGAAATGTATACAAAGGTCTTTGTGCAGTGAGATTTCCACAAAATGACCTAGTCCTTCCTTTCCCCTACCCATGTCACATCATTCTCTGAATAAAAAAAAAGATAGCATTGACCAGTGCTTTGGGTAATGCACCAGGCATTTAAAAATAATTTGAAATTTGAATTCTTTTTTTTTTTTTTTTTTTTAAAGATTTATTTATTTATTATGTATACAGCGTGTATCCCTGTAGGCCAGAAGAGGGCACCAAATCTCATCACAGATGGTTGTGAGCCACCATGTGGTTGCTGGGAATTGAACTCAGGACCTCTGGAAGAGCAGTCAGTGCTCTTAACCTCTGAGCCATCTCTCCAGCCCGAAATTTGAATTCTTAAGTCACTGACTATCTTAAAACAAAAGATGCTGATTAGAGTTCCCACTCTGTTTCCCATTGTGGAACTTTGAAAGGCAGTACAGATTTCAGTCTTAGAGGTGATGTACTTTGTAGCAGGAGGATATTCTTTATAATCATCTAGTTTAATCCCATTTGGACTTCCAAACATCTCTGGAGTCTTCTGCTGCCTCAGGCCCTTTGCTGGTACTCTGACTTCACTTATTAATGTGGTATGCTGTTGGAAGAATTAGGAGTGATGTAGAGTACTCTAACATAAGAAAATAAAGGCATTGGAAATTGTATTTCTCTGATCATTAGTGTTTTGGTTAAGGTAATCAATGAATTTATGTAATGTGATTTGTAAAATGCACAACATTCTTTAACTATTTCTTTCTCTTTAAAATTGTAGGATGCAGAATAGAAAACTGTGACTCTTGCTTTAGCAAAGACTTTTGTACCAAGTGCAAAGTAGGCTTTTATTTGCATAGAGGCCGCTGCTTTGATGAATGTCCAGATGGTTTTGCGCCATTAGATGAGACCATGGAATGTGTAGGTGAGTACGTCTTAATTCAACTATCCAATTGAATTTTTTTATTTTGTAAAATATATATTCTGTATTAGTTAAGAGAAGAAAAGAAAAATATGCAATTATATTATTTGTCAATACACCATTACCCTTACTGAGGAAATTGTGGATTTTCTATGGGAATATATTTCAAATGCTTTATGGGGTCCCTGTTTTCAATTTTAATTTTTTTTACACTTTCTTTTTTATTTCTTTAATTTTTTTGGGGGGGGGAGAGGTGGTTTCGAGACAGGGTTTCTCTGTGTAGTTTTGGTGCCTGTCCTGGATCTCACTCTGTAGACCAGGCTGGCCTCGAACTCACAGAGATCCGCCTGCCTCTGCCTACCAAGTGCTGGCATTAAAGGCATGCACCACCACCGCCCAGCTTAAAATTTTTTTAAATTCATTTTTTATACCAGCCACAGATCCCCATCTCATGCCTCCTCCTGATCCCTCCCATACCTCCTCCCCCAACCCTTCCCTTATCCCCTCCTCCAACGGGGTAAGTTCTCCCATGAGAGGACAGCTAAGCCTGATATGTTCAGTTAAGGCTGGACCAAGCCCTTCCTCCCTGCATCAAGGGTGAGTAAGGTGTCCAACCATAGGTAATGGGCTCCAGAAAGCCAGCTCATGCACCAGGGATAGATCCTGATCACACTGCCAGGGGCCCCTCAAACAGACCCAGCTACACAACTGTCTCCTGTATGCAGAGGGTCTAGTCCAGTCCCATGCAGGTTCCATAGCTGTTGGTCTAAAGTTCGTTGAGTTCCTATGAGCTTGGTTCCGTTGTCTGTTTGTGCAAATACTCATGTTGAGTATAGTCAACCTAAAAGTAAATGAGTTCCATTGCTCATTAGAACTCAAAGGTTTTTTTTTTGGTTCTTTGCTAATTCTAAATAGCTTAGGCATCATGATGATAGGTAACTTTGTTCCAAAATCACCTTTTTTGGAATTATGTGTTTGCTGAGTTAGCTTACTTAAATGCTGATAAAATTTAGCATCTGTAATATACTCATTTCGTATTATCTTAGTAATTTATTGGTACTTGCCTTAGTTTGGGTTTCTATTTCTGTGAGGATACAGCATGACCATGGCGACTCTTATAAAGGAAAACGTTTAATTGTGGTGGTAGCTTGCAGTTTCAGAGGCTTAGTCTATTATCATCATGGTGAGGACATGACAGTGTTCAGGGGACATGGTGCTGGAAAAAGGAGCTGAGAGTTCTGCATCTTGATCCACAGGCAGCAGAAGGGAACTGTGTCTTGGGTGTAGATTGAGCATATGAGACCTCAAAGCCTGCTCTTACAGTGAGACACTTCCTCCAACAGGCCACATCGACTCCAACAAGGCCACACCTCCTAGTATTGCAGCTCCCTATGGCATTCAAACACAAGAGTCTATGGGGGCTATACCTATTAAACTACCACAGTACTATTAGAGAAAAGCATTTTATTTAGGAGAAAAACAAAACTTCCAAGCATTATCATGCCATCTAATTCTATTGCTTTAGCCATGCAAATCAATGAACCATGGGGCTTCTTGCTTAACCATCAGTGTAAAAAAAAAGATTGAAAGAATATTTTTTCTGCCCAAATATATTTTCTTGATGATTGACTGCATGTAACAAAGTTCAATTAAAATAGTTTTGGTGTTAGCTGAATTTTAGAGCTGTAGATAATTAACATACATATTGTGAAAAATAATCACACATTTTAGAAACTTCATATGAACTTTATACTTCAGTGTTTATAAAGCACTGTGGGATTTTTGTGTGTGTGCCACTGATTAACAGGTAAAGTGACTGCATTTGACAAACATGTAGACTTGATTTTAACTGTAATTTCATGCCCATCTCCCTCAAATTTTACTAGACGCATTATACATCTGATTGATATGCAGTAAAATTAGGAATCATCAATTATACTTCCCATTCCCTTAAATGGAGTGATTTTAAAATGAAACATGACAATTTTTTCTTTAGAAATATTGCTTAACCATTTTGCAGTTGTATGTATTTGAAAGCTTAAAAGTGAGGTTTGGAAAGAAATGTGTTAATTTGTAATTGTATTTATGTGTGAATTAGTATATGCAGTTTATCACTCAATTGAAAAATGAAAAAAACCACTAAAACATGTAAGTGCTATTTTAGCTTTTGAGAAGCAAAAATCACACCCATTACAAATTGTAAATGGAAATGTATAAAATATTCTGTGACAGAATCCTGCACATTACCCTATGTAACAATTTTAAATGGATTTAAAAAAATTATGGATTGAAATCACAGTGCATCATGTGCGAACTCCAGGCTGGTGTCCTCATGCACTCATGTGAGGAGCTTTTCAGTGGCAATGTTGATGAAGAGGAACTCTCCACAGCTTTAATGTCCTATGCCTATCTCTACCACTGTTCCATAATCTTACAAAAGGGAAATTAAGTGTTTCCATAACTAGGAATGTGTGTGTGTGACACACACACACATATATATATATACACACACACATATATATATATGGCAGCAGATGTCTTAATTTTCACACTTGCATTATATGGCACACGGAACAGAAAGAAATACAAGAATCGATAGGATAGGCAGAATCAGAACACACACACACACACACACACACACACACACACACACACACACACACTGAACTCCTTGCCCACCTCCTAGTACTTGTCTAGAGAATAGATAGAATAGGCAGAATAGAACACTCTCTCTCTCTCTCTCTCTCTCTCTCTCTCTCTCTCTCTCTCTCTCTCTCTCTCCTCTCCCTCCTCTCCCTCTCTCTCTTTGATTTTCTTGCTACCTCCTAGTACTTGTAAAATAAAGGAAACACAGTTACCGATTTGTGGTAGGGCATACGAAATTAGTCTGAGAGATGGTGGCTTCCACCGTGGCATGAAAACAGTGCCTTCTCTTTAGGTTTTGTCTGTTTAGAGACCATCTTTTAGAGATGATAGAGTATTGCAATTAGGACTGACCAGCAGTATCCCTTCAAAAATGTGACAAGTGGAAAGCATCGGCTCCTTCCTTACTTATATGGCATTTGTTTGTCTTAGCTGTCAGTACTCTATGATTTAAACAACTGTAGTTCTAGACAGAGGAGTTCAGATCCTGTAGGCTACATAAGCTATTTTTTTATATGTATGGTGGAGGTAATGGATAAACATAGTTGTATAAGTTTTATATCAAATGAATAGTGGGTACCCAACTGCTATCTCTGTTTGTATTTTTTAAATCTTTATCAGAAGGATGTGAAGTTGGTCATTGGAGTGAATGGGGAACATGTAGCAGAAACAATCGCACATGTGGATTTAAATGGGGTCTGGAAACCAGAACACGGCAGATTGTTAAAAAGCCAGCGAAAGACACAATACCATGTCCAACCATTGCTGAGTCCAGGCGATGCAAGATGGCCATGAGGCACTGTCCAGGAGGTGGGTCTAACTAATCACTCCCGTGTGCTGTGTGTGTGCTCTTTGAATTTCTTCCCTCCCTCCACTCCCTCCTCCCAATAAATGCTATTTATCTATCCATGATGAAAACCTGATACTAACAATGGAGAGGAGATAAAACTTTACTTCAGAAACAAATACTTAGTTGTGATGCATGTAGAGTGAACATTTAATTTGTTTTTGTAATATTTTAAAAATAACTTGAAGGGCCAGGTGGTGGTGGTGTACGCCTTTAATCCCAGCACTTGGGAGGGAGAGCTAGGTGGATCTCTGTGAATTCGAGGCCACCCTGGTCTACAGAACAAGATCCAGGACAGGCACCGAAACTACACAGAGAAACCCTGTCTTGAAAAAAAAAAAAGCTTGAAAGAATATGAATGTGCTTCCTAAAATGAGATTTCTTTTGTGTGTGTGAGTGTGCATGTTTTTTCAAACGTACCATAAAAGCTGGTTCTTGTGAAATCGGTCCTTTGCAAATGTTGCTCAGAAGGAACTTTCAGTTGAGAAGTGCTTAGACTGTAAAATCATCTGCATCATTACTAGTTGGAGATGACAACTTAAAATAAACTTACCCAAACACTGGGAAGAAAAACCCTGTCTTAATGTTACCACAATTAGCCCCCTTTCTTTGTTTTGATAATAATTTGTAGAAAACAGCTACTGGTATGTGTGTGTGTGTGTGTGTCTCTTTAACTCTTTGTAATAATTATACTGATTTGCAGTCATTATTCTATAATAGCCAGATTAGGCTCATTTGGAAATTAGGAGATGGGTACTTAGTGAGGTGTTGGACAACACAGAATGAGGAGGTCAAAATGCAGTTCTCGTGTACATGCGTTTGTGTGTTCTGAATACACATGTGTATGTGCACACAGGTGTGCGTGTGCAGGCCAGATGTCAGCATTTGCCATCTCCCTTTAATGTCTCCAACCTTTTTAAGATGTGGTCTCTTATTGCCCTGGAACTCACTATTTTGGCTAGACTGGCTGGCCAGCAAGGCCTTAGGGCCCTCTGTCTGTGTGCACCCTCCCCAGGGCTGGAGTTGCTGACATACCTGGCTTATGTGGATGCTGGATGTAGGAACTGAGGTCTTTGTGTTAATGCATCAAGTGTTATTACCAACTGAGCCGTCTCACCAGCTTCTCGATGTGGAATTCCCACAGTGTGAGTGCGTTTCTTAGAGCAGTAATCATCTGTTGACGTCTGTTCTATCCCTAGCCAAAGCCATGCTGCCGCGGATGAAACTGAGATTTTGTTTTTGTTTTTGTTTTTTATAAAGCGTACAAATAGAAAACCAAAGCAAAAAGAAAGTTGTGTTTGGAAAAGTGCCTGGTAAAATAATCCAAACTTTTGTTCGCCTCTCCCCCTCACTCTCTTGTTAGTGTGTAACTTTTCAACTTTTTAACTCTAGCCCAGAGAGAGAACATGTAGCCGCTACAAAGGGGTTTATATCCACATTCTGCTGCCTTGTAGAGAATGTCTATGATCCATGGAGAAAGACGAAACTCTGAAGACTGGAAGACTCCAGCCGGCCTCTGAGGACTATTAGATCCAGATTCAGAAGCTCCTGTGGAGGAGGCAGCTTTTCCTCTTGAATTAGTCTTGCTTTTCCTTACTGGGCCTTTGAAACAAAGTTTTTTTGGGTCTGCTTTGCACTAACAAGGATGGTTTTGTTCACTTAAAGTGGGTATTTTTCAGTCAAAATATAAGAAAATATTTTCTTACAAAACTAATAAGCTACTTCTTGGATAGCTGAGAGCATTTAACCTGCAACCTTTTGCCTAAAAGCAAACCTGATGTATTCAGGTATTGAAAAGAAAGACGTTCTTTGTTGTATATTGTTTATATAGCCCCTCCCCCCATTCCTTTTTCAAGCAACATGGTCCTGCAATTGTGGTTTACATTAATAGCAAAAATTAAACTGAAAATATTCTTGTAACAAACATGCTTAGGTATAAGAAGAGCCCAAACACTCCTCTACCCCTTTCAAGCCTTTTATTTTGTCCTGACCTCAGTCATGATTGAGAATTTTCTAGAGAGAAGATAGGTTAGCCATGTTTATTACATTTCTGTTCTTTGTACTACCAACAGTTACCATTTTAATGCAATATGCTTGACTCTACTAATAATTTAAATTGTGCTACAAAAAAAAATCAGTTAAGCCTGAGTTGCTAATTTTCTTCTCCTGACAAAGAAATCAGAGATAGATTCTGCTTAAACTGTATTTGGGTTTTAACCATATTTTATCCATTAAGCATTGCTCTAACCCCTGTAGCTATCTAATTTTCAGTTCACTAATTTTTTTGGTCTAAATTTAGCCAAATAGTAAACACGCTTGTGTTTACTTATAACAGGGTTTCAAAGATATGCTGAAACTTTTTTTTTGTTTGATTTATGGGAAAATAAATTAGTAGAAAGTAATGACTGTAACAAAATGACTTCTATTTACAAATGTAGGATGTAAGAACTAAGAAATTATTTTTGGAATTTGGGCAGTGGTTGCTAAAAATTGGCATAACCTCCAGTGGAGAGTCCCACCTTGCCCCAGGTGAGAGAAGGAAAGGTCCCTTTCTTCAGCAGGTCACGCTGATTAGGAAGAATGGAGAAGAAAACCACTTTATCCCCTCTTCCATCTTGATTTGATTTCAGTGATCTGCTTTGACAAACCATGCAAAAATGTACGTCGTAATCAGGTTGGGAGTACAGGCATTTTTCAGATCTTTTCAACATATGTCGGGATTTTTCTCCCATTGGAGCCAATCTTAACCTGATTGCGCTCAAATGCAGCCTTCGCCTCCTTCACACTGGAGCCCAGACGCATTCAAATCAGCTGCTTTTGATTAGGGACAGGCCCGAGCTAGAGGTCAGCATCATGGAATGGCTGCTAAGTAGGTGAGCTGTTACACTGAAAACTATTAAATATGATAAAATGAAAACTACAAAAGTAAAAATAACAAAAAATATCTTGGTATAATGGCCTGCCCTATTTCTTTCTTTACCCATCACATGCTGATTTGTTTTGTGAGGGGAATAGAAGGAGAAAATAATATAGACTTTAGTAGATGTATTTGTACTGAAGTACCCATTCTTCGTTTCCAAACTTTTCTTTTTGGTCAGTTTCCTTTTCTCTTATTGTTGATGGAACAGGTAAGGTTTCTTGGACTTTTATATTAGCCTTTAGAGGTTTGGTCTGTGATCTGGGTGTCTACATCCTGTCAACTTATAACTTTTATGACCCCTGACAAGTTGCTTAACCCCCCTGGCCTTTACTTCCTCATTTATAAACTGAAGGTACTGATGCAGGAGATCTCTAAGGTTTAGTTTTCTTCTAAACTCCAGTCACTGTAGGATTAATTGCTGAAAGGAACAGGTGAGGTCTATGGTTACCACGTAGAAGACAAGAAAAAGAACTGGGGTCCAAGAGCACAGATTGACCATGGAGCTGATCCCATTTCTGGTAATGGCTGCCCTGAGCATGTGCTGAGTCTTCTTGTGACTTTCCAAAAATGAATGTTGTGTTATTAATCTTCAAAGACTAAATAGGATTTGTTTTAAATGTAGGTATTACCTGTAACATGGCTTCCAAAAAGCAGAAGTGTAAGGGAGAAACAAAGGATAAAAGGGGGAGCGCAAAAAACTCCAGGAGGAAAAAAGGACAACACAATGAATTAACAGTACATTTGGGAAAAAGTGGGAAGAAGAAAAGACCCCTAAAAAGTCACATCTTATTTGTTGCAGATACAGCCATCCCTTCCCACCTCTTGAGTGATAGATTTCATCCTGCTGGTAATAATTCATTGTAGTAATAGACCAAAACTCTGAATGGAAGGAATATTGAATCCAGTTTAATTTGTGTACTAGGCAATATTTTAAGAGAAAAAGGTAAATGGGCTATTACATATTTGAGTGATCAGTGAGAGCACAACATCAAATTGTTAAAGTATGGTGCTGGAAGATACCCATGTACAGTAGCAGATATTGTTATCTGTAAGTATGTATAATTTCCTACACTTATAAGATTAGCAAATGTTCTTTCATGTGTATATTCAACATTAGTCTTTCAAAACATTATTATTATTAGTAGTAGTAGTATTAGTAGTAGTAGTAGTAGTAGTATGTGTGTGGGGGTAGGGAAACTGTGGACTTAATTCTCTCCTTCTACCTTTATGCAAGCAAATTCACATTCTTGGGCTTGTATAGCAAGTATGTTTACTTGTTTAAGTATCTCTCTGGCTCTGACAGCAAGTTTCGTTAGATGTTTGTTGACGAGTGTTTATTGTTCTGTTTTTCTATTGCTTAAAGAATTCATGAGTTTTTCTTAGAAAGAATAACTATAGTAAGGGAGTATATAATTTCATGCATAAGCATGAGCTATACAGAAAAGTAAAGCAGGACACTGAAGGAGGGTTTTGGTTGAGATGTGCTAACTTTTCAGAAAACTGTGAAAGTGATGTTTGATCAGAAATCTGCATTGTTGGAATTTTCTTTGGGCTGCCAACAAGCTCCCAAATAAAGACATGGAGACTTATTATTAATTATGAATGCTCAGCCCTAACTTAGACTTATCACACTAGCTCTTTTAACTTAATTTAACCTGTTTCTACTCATCTATGTTTTGCCACATGACTTTTTTTTTAACCTTTCTTTCATTCTATATGTCCTAATTTCCTGCTTCCTCCATATCTGGCTGGCCCCTGGCATCTACTTTTCTTTCTTCCCCAGAACCTAAAATCCTCCTTCTACTTACTCTCCCTGCCTAGAAGTCCTGCTTATACCTCCTCCCTTGCTATTGGCCATTCAGCTTTTTATTAGACCAATAGGTGCCTTAGGCAGGCAAGATAAAGCAACAACACATCTTTACATAGTTAAATAAATGCAACACATCTTTGCATAGTTAAACAAATATTCTGCAGCATAAACAAATGCAACACATCTTTGCATAGTTAAACAAATATTCTGCAATGTAAACAAGTGCAGTACATCTTAACATAGTTTAACAAATGCAACACATCTTTGCATAGTTAAATAAATATTCCACAACAAATCTAAGCTAAGGTGATTATGTGAAGATCAAAGATACATTTGTTATACTTGACTCAATGACTATTTTAATAGTCTCGATTCTCCCACAATATTTTTGGGAAAGAGGAGGTCCCAGTGAGTGCCAGTGAGGCTCTGACTGGTTCTTAACAAGTTGCTAATGGTAGAGTGTAGAGTAGGAACAAAGTCTTGCTGCCTGGGAAGCCTGAGTTTCTTGTGTCTTTTCCTTGTTCCTATAGTGAAGCTTAAAGTTGAAGCCATGACTGTCTTGCATTGTGATTTATGCAACTTTCAGCTCTTTCTATTCCTACATTCAGAAATATCATTTGATTTCTTTCCTAGTACTTTAAAATACAACACCATTCCTTCCGGATACCTTCCCATGCAGAATAACTAGTGAGGTGAAACCCAGAGGTCATATTTCCTATATTCCGAAGCACTGTAGCACTAGCTGTGCTTTAACTCATGTCCTATGAAGACCCCCCCTCCTTTAATTGTAGTGTTGTTGGTGTTCAGTTTGGGGGAGTATGTGGCTTCAAGACAGTCCCTTTAGTATTTAGTCCTTCAGGGTCAGCTTTTGGATGAGCCTGCTTGGTGT
This sequence comes from Peromyscus eremicus, assembly GCF_949786415.1. Lineage (NCBI taxonomy): Eukaryota > Metazoa > Chordata > Mammalia > Rodentia > Cricetidae > Peromyscus > Peromyscus eremicus. The sequence goes on from NC_081436.1 coordinate 56,665,540, forward strand.
GTTGAGCCACATTTAACATTCATTGCCCTACATATGATTACACTATGCCTAACATCGTTGTCTTGTTTCTTTCTGAGACATTTCAGTAGTCATCCTCTGAAGTGATGCTCTGGCAGGTGCTCAGTGGCTTTCTGCATTCAGTGCTCTGACTGCCTCAGCTCACTGTTAGCTTATTAGAGTGGAATTCTTGGAGCCGTGCTCATATTTCCTTATTAATATGCAAGCAAGTTAAATATAAACATGAAGTCTATTATGACCTTCTATTTCAATTTGGAAATAATTCATTCATCCTAGGAGGATTGTGATCCACCACTTTTCTTCGTCAAAAGTGGTTCTTAACTTAGTGGAAAACAAAAGAAAATGTTACTTAGCAACTTGGAACTTTAATCTCTGTAAAATCTACTTTTAAAAGTTAACAGGAATAAGACCTCACTAATGCCTGTTTTCTGTATATAAACTGACAGCATCATCTGGACGAAGCATTGGATAATAGAACTAAAGATGGTTGCCGATTGTGAAGGATTAAACCAACAACAGGAAATAAGCACATTTTCAGTAGGACAGGGTCAAGAAAATAGGCTTTAGACGTATGTTCTTTATTTCTCTACATTTTGTTTACATTTGATTTGCAATTTATGTGGTCTGCTTTCTACATGCCAGCTTCAAGGATCATTGGAAGAGAGGATAAGAGAAAAACACATCTCTTCTGTGACTTACACGTTGTCTAAAAAGGTGTCATTAATGAAGCTTTTCCCTGAAGATTCTTTTGCCTTTCTGTATGTTCTGCTAAATACTTTGTTATATTTCTTTGAGCAATTAGTGGTTTGTGGTAGTGGTGATTTTCAGTTAAATAAATCACACTGTTTCCAGGTACTCTGGATACATAGATGGTATATGTAGTGAATGTAAATCTGAATAGTTATCCATAGCTGCAACTTTGTTAATTTTATCATTGTTATATAAAGCTGATGTTTTATAACTATGCACTTTCTTCTAAAAATTTCTGGCAGTAGTGTGTCTAAAACTCCTCTTTTAGGGACCTTAATAGTGTCTTGAGAAATGTCCTTTTCTTGGCCTTTCTCTCTATCACACCTTTAAATTTTTTTTTAAATTTTTTCTTGTTCTTTGAAAATGAACAGAAGATAAACATTGGCTCCTACAGTTAGTGGTAGTACAATTTTCATTGTTGTTGTTGGTGGTACTACTGGTGTGTGTGTGTGTGTGTGTGTGTGTGTGTGTGTGTGTGTGTGTGTGTGTGTGTTTGAGATAGTGTCTTAGGAAACCCAGGGTCTTTTGAAGTTCCATCTTCTGAGTGTGGGGATCACAGGTTTATGCCACTGTGTCCAGTGGTAGTGCGTCTTTTGTTGTTGCTGTTTTTAAGCAATCTAGTTATTTCCAGGTTTGTTTATTCTTACATAGCAGAGTGTAAGATCTGAGGAAATGTGAAGTAGCAAACCAGGTTCCTGTGGTGTGTATGTGGATCATAAAGTCTATAGGTAGTGAAACCAAGGAGAGCTCTGGGCATGGGCATGGACACAGAAATCTAAGAAGAGCAAAGCACTTATAGAATACAAGGGAGGGAAATATGACAATTTCCTTTTTTAGTCATTGCAAGTCTGTCTTGATACCATTCTTGCTTTCCCAGAGGGGACACTGAGTGAGTGAATAAGTGAAAGAAGCTACACCTTTGTGTCACTCTCTGAGGTTCCCATCTAGAAGCTCTACCAGACTGATTTAGTTATAGTCAGGGGGCACCATGTCCTCATCTTTTTTATGGGTACTTATAAAAAGAATTTCTCAACTGCATATGCCATCAAAGGCCTATTGTCCACTGTGTAACAAGGCAAAGAGGAAAATTCCAGAGTGCCTTTCTTTTATGAATTTTACTCAGTAGTAAGCTAGTTTGATCTTAATGTGAAAGGTGTAAAACCATTTTATGACTATCCAAAATAAAAACATTTAATAGGACACAAATGTTGCCAGAGATAGAGTGTCCCCTTTATAGGAAATGTTGCCCTACTCTCTGTAAGACAAGAAAGCCTTACCTACAAATCCCTTACTACTGATTCTTAGAAGTGCCCTTTCTCCACCTCCGATGCCTGGGATCATCCCATGGTGTGGATGAAGAGTAGGATCGAGTTGGTGTGCTCACTTGGGCTTTTGGTGGCACTGCTCCAGCTACTGGGCTGAACACCAGCTGTACTTGTGATTTTCTCCAGGGCCAGGGGCAGCAAGAGAAGGTTTTGTTGAAAGAATTACAGTTTTACTAAAATCACAGTGTGACTCATGTTGTCTTTACACAGAAGTAGCTAAGTTGATACAATGATATTTTTTAAGGGGTCTGGCAAACATTTTCACTATTAACCTGCCGCTATGGAAACAACAGTTTTTGATGCACAGTCAGCCTCTCTGTGATACCTAGACATAATTTTCATAGGACTAGCATTTTTCTTCTATTTAAGGCTTTTTGAGACCAGGAATAAACTATGTAAACTTGTTTAGTGAGGACATTTAATAATTAACATGTAGCCCTTATATCTTCTTGCCAAGTGCCCATAATATTAGTGATAGTGTAAAAAGATACATAGCAGCATGGTGAAACAAACCCCAAAAATGTAAAAGCACAAGGATCAAGAAAAATGGAGGCAGAATAAGAAGGAGCTCAGGACTGATAAGAAAAAAATGTCCAAATGTTCATTAACATAGTTGAGTAAAATTTTGACTTATACCACAGTTTAAAATAAGTAGTTATAGACTACAACATTGATTTAATAGTGTCTTTTCAAAGGAAAGGTACTGTGTACATATACTTATAAATAAAAAGTGTACTGGTGCATACATATAAATATCCCTTCACAATGCGAACACACTGAAGTTTGTGCACTTAATTTATGCTGGAGGAGGATTTAGATGATAGAATAGAGTTGGAGAAATTGATAATGCTCACAAAATGTTCTAGTTCCATAGGAAAAGAAAAACTAAGCAGGTTACTGTCAGATGAAATGGGTTTCTCAAAGGAGTTTCACATTCAGAGCAGTGGATCCTGTGATAGAAAGTGTCCCAGAAGGCAGCTTCACTTCAATACTTAACCCTCCATGAAAAGTGGAAAGTGTGTGATCATGATGTGACTCCTCAAAGTGTGAGGTGGACACAGAACTCAGTGAAGTATCATCTGCTTTATTTGACTGGTGTCATCAAGAATATTCTTTTAGTGAATATTGGATTTTGGGGAGAAGAGTTTGGCATCTTAAGTATCTATGTAAGATACAGCTCTGTTGTCCTGGGTTTGCACAGCAACCCTTGAAAATTGTCAGTCAATAGTTACTAGATGGTAAGGAAGATCTCCCAAGGGACCTCCCTACACTAATATTTTAAGGAGACTTTTATGATTTTTGTCTCTTTTCCAAGGCTGTTCTTGGATGATTTTAATCTGTATCAAAATTATTAGTTATGAGAAAATTAGATGGAAATTGAGTAAATGCTTCCTGAGTTGAACTCACTTTATTAAAATATGTTGTGGGGTACTTCCCATTTCTCTGTTGAACTTAGATGATGCTGTGTGAGAGCTGCTGTTCTAAGAAATCCATGACTCTACTATTGCTCTGTCTATACATTCTTCCATGTTCTGAAGAAATGAACAGATGGAAAGAAGGGTGTTTTCAAAATAAAACTGATAATCAAGTCAATGAAGAAGAAAATTTACATCACACAATGGCAAAAGAACCATATCATAAATGTCAGCTGACTATTATTGTAGGCTCTGATGCTTTAGTGGAGGGGAAAGATATCATTAGCTGTTGGGACCAAGGAAATTTTTCCAAAGAGCAGGGATAGATGGAAGCCTTGTAATTGAGATTTGTTTATTTACTTTATGAGTGTCTGCCTGCATGTATGTATGTATGTGCACCATGTGCATGTTTGTTGCCCAAGGAGGCCAGAAGAGGGTGTCAGATCCCTTGGAACTGGAGTTATAGATTTGAGTTGCCATGTGAGTGCTGGGAGTTGAACCTTGTTCCTCTGTAAGAACATCAAGTGCTCTTAATTACCAAGACACTTTTCCAGCCCTTGAAGGATTATTTTATTATTTTTCTTTGATTGAAAATGATTTTTTTCATACAATATAGTCTGATTACAGTTTTCCCTCCCCCAACCCTCCCAGTCCCACCTCACCTCCCTTTGCATATCGATCCATTCCCCTTCTGTCTCAGAGTAGAAAACAATCAGGTGGCTAAGGAATAATAATAAAATAAGACAGAACTAAGCAACAAATTGGAATACGACAAAACAAACAGAAAAAAAGAGCCAAAGAAAAACTATGAGAAACACATATAGAAACAAAGTCATACATTTTTGCACACATAGGCATCCCACAAAAGCACAAAACCAGAAGCCATACTATATACACAAAAGGACGATGTTGGCAGTGAAATGTTAGGATCAAATGGGGAAGGGGATGGCAGAAGGGAGTGAGGAAGAGAACATGGAAAGGGACAGCTAAAATGGCCATTTGAGTAGTCAGATGGAAACTTAGTACAGTAGAAATTTCCTAAAATATATACACATAAGAAGTTGATCTAAATGAAATCATCAAATAATGGAGATACTGTCCCAACTAGACATCTCTTGTCACCAAATGAAGCTTCCAGTAACAGGAATGGGTTACCTCTTATCAAGTTGTGGCCAAAGGGGCCCTGTGGGAACCAACAAACAACTCAGGCTATTGCCAAGGTTATTGGTTTCTCTCAACAAACTGACATGAAGGTCGTATCACCGAAGACAATACCTACACAACTCATTAAACACAGAGAAGTCAAACTGGTACCTATCTAGCTAGAGCCTTCACCCTGATTGACTAGTGTTCGTGGTACTGGAAAGTACTCTTCCTGATACCAAAGGAGAAATGTAAACACTAACCCAGTTACAAACCCCTCTATCTACAGTGATGACCTTACTGCAAGATAACCAATATCTGATTGGATTTAAGGTCCACTCCATAAGATGGAACCCATCCCTGACACTGCTTGGATGACCAAGAACCTAAGACTAGTTAGGCCAGAGACCTAGGGGAAAACCAAATACTAGTGTTCTGCTGAAGAAAGATAGCCATAAGATGACTCCTAATGACATTTTCCTTTACTCAGAGCAGTACGTTGTTCAGCCACCATCAGAGAAGCTTCCTCCTGCAGCCAGTGAAAACAAATATAGAGACCCACAGCTAGATAAGGAGTAGCAGGGAGAGACTTGAACACTCAATCCTAAATGGGATGTCTCTATCAAATCACTCCCCTCAGGATTCAGAGAATTCTCTGGTAGAGAAGGTGGAAAGATTGTAAGAGTTTGAAGGGAAGGAGTATCAAGGAAACAAGGCCCCCTAAACACAACAGGATGGGTGTATATATGAACTCTCAGAGACTGTGGCAGCAAGCACAGGGTTGCACCAAATGGTTGCTTAGGTTTGCACCAAATGGGGTCCTGGATCTGAGAAGTAGACACATGCCCCCATCCCTAACCCAGAAACTAACTCCTTGATAACTACTTGCAAATGAAAAACTAGTTTTATCCAAGGAAGTTTTACTGGGTACAAAAACTCCTCTTATTAAATATAGGTCCCATACCCAGCAGTAGATGGCCAATACAAAATGAACTCAACAGTATCTTTAGGGATTTTCTGTCTGATACTGTGTAAGGAAGGGCATTTCTTTTTCAATGGAGACTGTGGAAGCCCAATGTGAGAAGGACAAATTCTACATGGCAGAAAGCATAAGTTGCTGACTGGGAAGTGTGTCTGTGGCAAGGAGGACTTTAGACTTTATCTTGTACAGTGTGGAAAGTCCAGGAGACATTTGAAACTGTGGGCGGTGTGTTAGCAAAAAGCCGACTCGGATCTGAGAGGCTGAGTGTTGTGTTGGGAAGGTGTCAGTGAGAAGATAAACTGTCCATCCTGGACTGGGGGCCCAGCATTGAGCAGAGGCTAATTTTGATGGTAGAATTACCAGCAAATACTTCAGAGTCTTGATGTTTATGCATTTTTCTGTTTGCTTGCTTTTCTAATGAGTGTAGGATTTTATCTTGGCCTCCAGTCTGCTATGACCCTCTATCTCTGTCTGCCAACTTTCTAAGCCAGGCCATTCCCTTGTTATTTGTGCAATGTTTCCTCCTTTTCTTTCCTCCTTTTCTGTTTTAGTCTAGGCACGTTTTGCTTTTACCCCAAGTGAACTGTATCTGTTTCTCACTCCTTCCATTTGCCATTTCCCCAAGATCTTTGAATGGATTAGTCTCCATTTTTTACTGTCATATTAAGATCCTAATGTATTTTCCTTTCCAGTGTATTTTCTTAAAACACATAAATATTATTCAAGTCAAGGATGAAAATGTTCCCACAAGGCCCGATTTCAACTGTATAATCTAAAATGATCTTATCTGACATGTTAGTGACTGGACTGTGGGTTTTAAAGGAATCTCGAGTGAAACACTGGGTTCAGGAGAAAAGTATGTAGTAACCAATGTGTGACATGGGGCAGGAGGAAATGTATAGCTTATTTGTTCTTCTCTTCCCATTTTCCTTTAACAGCTCACTCTGCTCAGGGCTCTTCAGCTGCTGTCCTCCCACTTTCCAACGCACACCTGCACATCTTTGATAACGCTACCTTTTAATTGATACCTTCAGTGATGGCAGACATAAGTATCATGGAAAGCACAGCACAGGAAATCAATAGAGTTTTAAACTTGCTATACACTATCCTTGTTCACCTCTTAGTTGAACGACATAAAGTTTCTTAATTACCTAAAGCCCAGTCATGTACAAAATGGGACTAGCCTGCCACAGCATGACTGAGTGGTAAGTGAACAGGGATGTTAACAGGTGAGTTCTTTGCCACATTTTATTCATATTCTGTTATGTTCCAGTACTGCTTCCTGTGACAGGTCTCCTCTTGGTTCTCACTGTTTTTGCCTTTTGCCCATCTCCAGCTCCCTCTGATATGAACCAGCTTCTTCTGAGCTCCAGTCTCACAGGTTCACTCATTGATAGGCATCTCTCCCTAGATATATGATGCCAGTGTGCTTGGTTTACCATGGCTGATACATCATTTACACCTCCTTTCCCTGGGGTTGGTCATCGTTTTTATAAGCATCACAGCTTTCGATGCTCTGGACCCATAATACAGTCTCCATACCCAGACATACCAGGACTTAAATCTTTGCTCAACACCTGGAAGCCAGCAATTTTGAAACATTTCTTCAGTGCCAACATCTATGTGATGGGATAACATGTGCCTGTGACATAGGGTTGTCATGAAGATTAAATCATACTATTCTTTTCTTGTATAACATGAAAGATAAAAATAACACTTTTGTTATTGGTGATGGTTACGGTGCTAGCATAGAATCCAGGGTCTTCTATGTGCTTCTCCAGGGGCTTTATCACAGAGCCACATTGCCTAGCACACTGGCCTCCACCTTTTAACAAAGTAACTACCTATCTAGTCTTGCTTCTCATTTGGTCACCCCTTTTCCTTTCTAGTATCTCTACTTGAAGTCCTCTTCCTTCACTGGGCTGGGGACCGTCTTTATATTCCTGCTAACTGATGTGTCAGCATAGTCAAAGCCGAATTGGTTTCACTTCACTGGCAAGGATGGTGGCGAATGAAACACTGAGTTTAAGAATTGTTGAGGCAGCCATTGAGCATCCTTATTAGGGCATCATGCCGAGGAAGACTTACCTACTGAAAGGGATGGAGGTTGCAGGGTGAATAGCCTAGGCTAATGGTTGCTAAGATGTGCAGACCTGAGTCCTGAGGGGACTGCACCAGTGAAAAGGAACAGAACCGAGGAGAGAAGATAGTATGAAAAATGGCACATGTGTATGGATTAGCAGACAGAGATGTGGATAATCTGTCTGAACAAAGCCAAGTTTCTAAAGAGAAAAAGGCCAACAGTTTGAGTGAAAGGAGTATAAGTAAGGAGAAGGAATGAAGTGGAGAGACGATCCAAACACCAGCAGGAGATGGTCATCAAACTTAGTCTCATAGAGAGAATATTGGCTGGCAGATTTGAAGTTGGCTAGACAGTGAGCACAGGGAAGACGATTCATTAATGTACTCAAGCCTGAATATGTATGACATTCACTCAGCAAGACATAAAAGCATAGGTGTGACATATACTATATAGCCTAAAAGTAGTGAGCAACCCTGAAAGCAATGTAATGAACATAAAGTTAGAAATGTGGGTGCAGTTGATAACTGATTTGGCAAACATACATTGCTTCTATTTCTATGTCTATATCTAAAGGCACTTTAGCTTTGGGGAGTCAGTCCTTCAGTTCATTATATACTAGCAATTAAAGCTTGAGGAAAGGGTGAGACTTGGAGAAGGCAAGAATCTCTAGAGACCTGCATTCAGGGCTGATCAAATTAGGTTCTCTGCAGTTTACTGTGGTGTGTGGGATTCTCCCCCAGACTTGGGGGAAGGTCAAGTAGACAGGGCACGGGCCTCTCATCCTTTTTTTTTCCCTCTTGTGTATTCTGGAGGTTCTGCATACATAAGTTTTGTTTTGGGGGAAAACAGAGGTCAAAGAACTTGACTTCCTATCAAAGCCTTCAGGTGTGTTCATTTGTATTCCTTCCACTATAAAACTAAGGTGCCCAGAGACTGGGTGCATTACTAATGGGAAAGGTAAATGGTTCAAGACAAAGCTTTATTTTTGGTTAGATAGTGAGCCTAGCACTCTTTCAGTTCCACGGTTTCTTATCATTTGGTGCACAGTAATCTCTGGGACATTCTCATAGGTGATGAAATTCACAATTTTCATCATATGCATTCCCTCTATAGGGATAAGCCTTTAGCTTTCACAGGGCTTCATCTCAGAAGAGTAGTGTGAAAGTTAGCCTGAACTATGTTCAGTAACGTGTTTCTAATTTGTACTAGATTCTGCAAAATTATAAAATGAACCAGTAATTAAAAAAGAGATCTCTTTAAATTTACAGTCTTTTACTGGAATATACAAATTATATAGCCGAGTAGGATAGTGGTGGTTAGTGGTGTCCATTTTACAGAACCTAGGACCACCTAGGAGGCAGGCCTTTGGAAGTACCTGTGGGGAAACATCTTGGTTATATGAAGGGAAGCACTATTCCCTGTCTGGGATTCTAACCTGTAGTACTGGAGAAAGAAAGTCAAGTAGAAGCATGTATCCATCCCTTCCTCCCTCCCTCCTGATTGGGTTCCTGCCATTTTGATTTCTCTGCCATGATGAACTATATCCTGGAACTGTGATCAGAATAAACCGCTTCTTCCCTGACTATTTTTCCATTTGTCTGAGTGTGTTATCACAACAACAGGAAAAGAAACTAAGATGGTCATAGAGGACAGAAGATCACACAGTAGGCCCAGACAAAGCTTGGTGTCATTTTGTACTGTCTTTAAGAATATTTTATTTAAAAATTACCTGGTTTTCCTAAGAGACATTTCTCAGAGGTCGTAATGTTTTTTTCTGTTCAGTTTTGATACACTCTTAATTTAGTTACTAGAATATCAAGATTGAGACAGTAATGAAAAATAGATACTTGAATTAATAATCTATCTTTTTATTATTTTAAGCTTAGGAAATTGGCAACAGACTGGTTGGTCTGAAGGGTCTATTTCCCCAAATACCAAGTCCTTATATATCTTTCTTGAAATAGATGTCTGATGCAATGAAATGGTAAAAATAGTTTAATACCAACTTAGGTAAGACGTATCTCACAAAGGTTCCCAACCCCCCTCCTCTTCTCTCCTTTTCAGCCGATGTCACATCCTATATAAGAAAGCTGCATGCGTCTGTCTTGCATCTATACATGGATTTTCCATGTTGAGAGAGGTATTGCTATCTTGAGTAATTTAAAGTAATTTCTATCTCAAATGTCAAGCGTCTGCTGCGTTTCAGCTCTTCCTCCATTTGGTATAATTGTCAACTCCATGTGCACAGATTGACTTAATACAGCCATCAAATGTGCTTTGAATTAAGAGCTATTTGGCCAGCTTCTGTAGTACTGTTTGAAGCGGTGCATTCTGTGTTGCTGTTACCATTTTGCCTCTGCTTTATCAGAAACATAAGAGCTATGTATTCCCAGAACCACTACGTGAAATCTTTCCACCAGGTGGATGACATGTGCACTTCTAGTTCGAGAACTAGAACAATGGTAGTAGCCTAATTTGAACCATTCCTTCTATAATCACTTACATTTATTAAGAATTTACTTAAAGGAGTTCAAACAAGGGTAGTGACCTCTCAAGCACTGACATTAAAAAAAAGGTTTATTTTTAATCACACAGTGCCCAAGTTGGTGCTATCTTATGCAATGTCAGTATTTATTAACAGCTCCATGGTCAGTGTAGTGTAAGGAATCGACACAGGAGATTTGAAAATCCAAAACGAATCATAATTTATTGTCCTCGAACATTGGTGCATACTCGAGCGTATGTGTGGGGGAGAATTCGCGGCCCCAGCGTTGCGTTTAGGGAAATGTTCAGTGTTGTGCTCAGCATTTTGTTTGCCAGTTGTCACACTGTTCTCGTTGTCTCTCCCCCTCTGTTTATTTCCCTGCTTCTTAAACAGCCTGATGAAATCTCATCAGCCAACTGGGATTGAATCTCGATGAGTGCCAAGTTGCTTTGATGAAATCTAGTGTAATTATCTTAAACTCAATTTTATTTGGCTTTAATGCTGGCATTTTCCATATTCAGGAAATTAGTGCATTCATCTGCTACTGGAATAGAAGTCCAGACAGAAACAACGGTAGCTAAAATTAAAAAAAGCCACAATTTTAGTTCATTTTATGCTTTTGTTTCAGAAATAGCTTGTATGTGCATTTAAACTTTAAAAAATGTTTAGCATTTGTTCCTTCTAACAATAACAAAATCAAAATGAATTATTAGCCCAAAGTACCCCTCTCTCAAAAAGGAAATAACATAGTTCTCTTTGACCAAAAGATAACTTTGGGGTCCTGTTTTTTTTTTTTTTTTTTTTTTTTTTTTTTAACCTTCCTAAGAGGGACAAAATACTATTATTTTAAATAGGACATTTTTATTTTATCACTATGAAAAGTGAGTTTTAAAAAAACTATTTTGGTTCAGAAGGCAGTATTGCAAAAGAGCCAAAGCCTCTTAAAATTCAGTCTTTAATTTCTGATACTTATGCTGTGAGAAAATTAAGCTTGTTGACATTTATGCAAAAGCACCATTTTATCTCTGAGATCATAGCAATGTTATGATGTACGGAAATTTGGGTGTTAGTGTATGGCCCTGCAAATAGGGTTTTCAAAATGTTCATAAAAGCATAAAAAAGACATTGACCTATTCAGTTTTCAAGTTTCTACTGTCCTCAAGATTCCTAAATTTAATTTGAACTGGTAAAGTTTTTGCTTGCAGTTGGAATCTGGAATTTGAAGAGATTCTGGTTTTGGAGTAATAGTCCTCAACATGGACACTTTGGAGGATCTTAGGGAGACTAGGATCTTCTCTGGACATGTAGAGGTTAGACTGAAATTTTCTTATTTGAATTTATTCCATGAAATTATTACAGAATTTTGACATCCTCCCCAACAGCCTGGCATATAACATCCTTTATGTAGACTCTTGCAGGCAATGGCAGTTTAATTAAAGGCAGAAAATTGATGTCAGGTAATTGAAGACAGTTCTATGACCATGGGAGAAAGTGATGTATGTTGTCTTTTGTCAAAACCATGTGCCTCTGTACTCCTTATTCAATTGTTCAATTGCCTTTCCCTTTTCATATATTTCTTTGGTAGTTTTTTCAGTAGCTGTAATGTGATTTATTAATCACTATAAAGAATTTGCTAGTTTTACTACAGTGTTTATAGACTGTTCAGTCTAGTATTACTTCAGAATTACACCATTGGTGAGTTCTGCTGACTATCAAAGTCAGCAGATTTCTGTGTGAACAGGAAAGGACCAGAAAAATGCTGCGACTTCCTATTGGCTATACTTATGGTCTGCATGCTGCTGCTATCCAAGAGAATGATTATTCATCAGAGAGATGTGAATCTCATTTCGTATTCTACATGCTCTCTAGTAGATTTTACTTGTAGTTAATGGAGTATCTGTTGAAGGCTATCAAAGACAATATGGGATGCTCCCAGCACACAAGATTGAAAAAGGATCTACAATTATTATTCACGTTGTGGTGCACATAAGTCATTTTCACATAAGTGATGCCACAGTCTACTCATTAAGATTTTTACATGTGTTTATTAGTCAATTGTCATTGTAATCATGACCTAGAACAAGGTTCAAAGAAGCTGTTGAACTTTGTATATTTGCTAGACTTTCCTCCAGTTGATTTTGAGTGAGCCTTCCATCAAAGATGACTACTAGATGAAGATGAAAACAAAAGAAGTATCTCTATTTTTGGACTTTAAAATACAATATTATATGAACTTAGAAAGGGAAATTTGACATGTTTAAAAAAAGGCAAAAAGAAGTTCATAGAGTGATAGTTAACATCTCAGGACTGAGTCTTGATTTTGGATACTGACTGTAGTCTACATAAAAGTCCCAAATTAATCTCAAATGGTTAGCTGAGAATCTGGAAATAATAGCTGTGGCTCTGGTATAAGTGTCTCCTGATCCACAGCCTAGAAGGAAATGAGTAAAATATGTGCTTTTTCTAATAAGGTACTTGATTTTTTTTTTTTTTTTTTGCTAATAAGTATTATACAAACCACAAGCTTTGCTGATAAGGTGTCTCGAGATTTGAAAGTGTATCAAAAAGCTGCGATAATTGTAATGAAAGCAAGAACCAAACGCCAACAGCAAGGAACATGGATGTCTTAGAAACACACTGGCACCAACTGCTTCCCAAGTTCTATGAAAGAGATCTGTTAACCCTTTCCAAACTTTTATCAGGAGGGAGCTGTGATTGATGCTTGTATCTGTGGCTAAAGCACTTCAGTGTATTTGACTTTTCTATATTCATCACTTGACCAAATGGTTCAGCTAGCTTTTTGTATTAAATGAATATTCTCTGAGAATCATGCTGGTAAGGGCACTTCAGATTTCCAAGATTTCTTTGACTCCCCTGAATTTGTATGGTTTGTCAAACTCTACTTCAGAAAGAAACTTGAGGTAGATGCTAAGTAGTCTTGGGCCAAGGAGCTGTGAGCAAAGCATCCTGGGAGATTTATATTTTTCCTGAGAGAAATAGGCCGTCTGGCTTTGTAAGTTAGAAAACTGCTATCCACACTTCTGTGTCATCTCTCAAGGACTCTGAAACTAGAATCTAGGGTAGCTTTACTACTATTTTTCTTTTGTAAAAACATGCAGTAAAAATGTAGAACCATAGCCAGGGGGAGGATGAAGGGTAAAAGGTCACGTCTCAATGGATTGATAACAGGATTAGAACTTTGCAGGAATAATTTGCATTTCTGGCTAGTGTCTGTTATAAAACACATAACTTAGTCCAAGTTAGAAATCTGGGTTGTTTATATTTCAAGTTCCTTTGAGGGAAAAAAAAAATCTACCATTTTGTGTGCTAAGGAGCAGTGATCACCTGTAAAATTTAAGAACTACCTCTCGGTACAAGAAGAGACAGACTAATGTGAGAAGCACTCCAATCTAAATGAAGTTCCTTTACCAGTCTGTTTAGTGGCAAAAGGCAGAATTCTTTTTACAGTTTTGGTATGGAAGATTGAAGATGATGTGGTAACAGCAGTGTCAGAACACGATGCTAAGGTAGCTATGCATGGAACCTTCAGGAAGATGGCTTCTGCTGTGTTGACTCATGGGGACCTGAGTTGAGATCTGTAGAGACATCCTCAGTGCTAGGTATAATTAATGATGTTACTAAACAATTAATAAAGCTTACCTAAAATAGGAATTTTGACTTTTAAGTAACCCTTCAAATACTAAAGATCCATTAGCACAGTAGCACAGCCTGCACTTTATGATTGATTCTAGAAAAAATTTTTAATGTGGCTAGAATGTGGGCAACATATTTTCAGATAATTAACTTCGTACTGTTCGCCTTGTATTCTTGGACTGACGGACAGGATGCTTGTGAGGGTCAGTAAAGCAGAAAAGACCCATCTGGACACATTTTTCAATGTTCCCACTATCAGCAATATTAGCCTTGCGAATGTCCTGTGTTTGGAGTGGCTGAACTGCACGACCAAGGGGCCAAAGCACGAGAGGCAGCCTGACTCCGATGTCCCATGTCACTGTCACACAGTAACTTCTTCCATCACTGTGCCCATTTGTTTAGTAACTTTTCCCCCTTCTTATCCCCTTTTTACTCTGTTAGACAGTTTGTGATGGATCACACCACCACGACCATCAAATGCATTCAGTTTGGGAAGCAAACACTTCATGGCTGTTTAGAACTGTATTCACACAGGGAAAGCAGGGGTGGTATCAAGTTTCTGAAACATTCTGCAGAAAATGAAGTGATAACAGTTCCTGCCAGTGGCCATATGACTCAATAATAACTGGAAGGAAGGAATGTTTGTTTAGGGCTTGACCTGGGTTAATAACAAGCAAGAATTACTACCTTTTTTTGTGTTTGTGTTTTCACAAACATGCTTTCTTTTTCCACAATTTCTTTCCTTGTATTATAGATAGTCTATGACTTTTTGGTATCGGACTTTGTTCTTGGAGAGATTTTCAAAACGTCTTTCGTGCTGACTTAAAAGCTTTGTTTGGGCAGTTGACATTCGTTAGAAACACAGTAGAAAATTCTCAGTTCTGCAGCTGCTGTGCTACCATAGGATGCACTGTGGGGCTGTGGCACCACATTGGTCTCTGTACTCTCAGAGAGAACTCTAGAAGGTTTCCATTTTAATTCTAAGACATTCTGCCTCAGTTCATCCACACTCTTGCCTCTTTCAGCATGCAGAGTACATTTGGCACCAACATGTGCTAACATGAGCTTTTGTTATGTTTAAATTCCTTCCTCCCTTGGCTGGCCAGATCTTTATTTTATTTTGGTCCCTGGGCACATCTGTCACCTGTCTCCTCGGAGGCTATATGCTTGAGGGTGATGAGGGGAACGGCTTGTTTTGACTGAACCTGTGTTTTGTGTTTAGCTTCCAGATGCTTTCCACATTCCTATAGACATCTCAGGTGAGACACACAAATTTCAATCCAGTAGTTGAGGACCTGGGGAGGTATGGTCTATTTTACTCGATTTATTTATTCACTAAGTGGGTGGCATATTATAGCTTTAATAAATGACCCTTTGTGCTGATAATGTTGTGGACTGAGAAGATGTATATTTTGAAAAGAAAACCTTTCATTTAAATATGCTAAGTAATTCTGCAGGAATCCTACATGAGAGGTTTAAGATAATGCATTTTCATGAGAGATGTCTGAAATGGTCTATGAAATGGGTAGGTAATGAGACCATTTAGAGGTAGAAATTACTGAAGCATTTCTGAATTAATTTTAAATTCTTCTGAATATTTTTATGCACAGGAGTTATGACAACTTTACTGTAAATAAAATCAATGTACTTGAATATATAAAAATATAGGAAATCATAAATTTATCATTTAGTATTTAATTTTTGGATGACATTTGTTAATTTTATTTTTATTAATATTCATTAAGCATATACAATAATGGGTTTCATTGTGCCATTTCATATAATGCATGCAATGCCCTTTGCTTTTGTTTAAATCCTTCAAATGGGTCTTTTAATATCATATACTTACCACAATTTCAAAAACCTAATTTTTATGAAATTCATTTTAAAATTTTTTTATATATGTACTGTATTTGTATAATTTCCCCTACCTCTAGCGTTTTCTGTGTCCCCTCACTCCCTCTCAAATTCTTGACCCCTTTTTCTTTAGTTGTTTTTGTCACACACACACACACACACACACACACACACACACACACACACACTAGTTGTTAAGGTGGTAAGAAAGTCTGATTCTATTACTCACTTAAAAGCTAAACTCTGAGATGAATAAATGTTTAGTTAAACATGACTATGCTGCAATTTCATTTTAAGAGTGCTCTTACAGACAAGACCAGAATTTTTAACAGATACAAGAAACATCTTTATGTAATCCCTTCATATTCCCTCTGTATGCACTGTTTATGAGCAAAGTGTATATTTTCTTAACTGGTCTGCTGAAAATTGTGAGGCAGGGTTTTCCCTTATAACTTGGATCAAATCCATTCAATGAAGAACCTAGTTAGCAGAAGTCTTGCTGAAAGTTACTTCATAAAAGTCAAAATGTAGTTCTAACAATTTTGATATTCAGGGATTTTGATACTTGGGGGGTATTTGAGTATCTATGCTAAGAAGTAAGTTCCTTGATGTAGCATCTCTTGCCAATGCCTACCCTCAAGACTCCGCTGTTGGCTTGTTGCATTTGTTCCTATGTTTCTGCTCATAAATAATGGGAGGCAAAAGAGCAAGTGGCAAAGAGAACAAATCTTGATGCAATCTCCTTAGAGCTAATACTTGTTAATTCTGGCTCAGGACACATCACTGGTAGTCTTCCTTTTCTGTGAAGTGGGAGCAAATTCTACCTTACAGTCTTATGAGGTTTAATGAAAATGTATGGCATCTCCTTCATCTGTGGATGGCACACAAACACGTAAGAGTTCTTTAAATTTTAGAAAGTTGTAGTGTTGTCCTGATTCCTTGGCTCTCCTGGTAGCCATGCAAACCTCAGTCTTACATTCCTATGGAGGGTGATTCCACATTTAGTAGATCACTATTAGTGGCCCTCCTGATCATCCTCAAACTGTTGTGTCATCTCTTGGCCTTCTGTTCCCACCAGCGCTGTCAGTGTCCTCCAGTCTGCATTTGAAGTCCTGAAAATGGTTTCCTAAAATCTGGACAATCTTCCTAGGAGGATTAGGTCCTTTTACAAATCCAGGGCCTAGCAGGATACCATGAGATTGAAAAATTCTGGGCTAAATATTTAGATCACATCAGTTTGATCCTTATTTATGATAGACAACATTGAGGTTATTAACATTTATTTTCTGGAACAAGTTTTAAAATTATTAACTTAAAGATTAATAGTAGTACATAATTAAAAAAAATCTTTCCAAATATTTTCTGTATATAAGTCTGAGCTTTGGGTAAAATGTATACTAAAGATAATATATACAAGCATAAGCCTTTTATAGATATGAGAACATGTTTTGTATGTAAGAAGCTAGGATTTTCTTTTAACCATGTTCTAATGTTACATTTGAGCACTCAAAAGTTTTCTGTATTTTGGGTAAGTGGTTTCCTTTTGTCAAGGTTTCTCAATAAAAGACCAAGATGGAAAATATGTATTAAACAATTTAATAATATGGTAAGACTTTTTATTTCTTTTACTTTTTTTAATTTTTTCATATGACATATTTTGATCATATCCTTTATATTTCTCCGAGCACACCCACAGATCCTCCTTACCTCCCTGCCCACACAACTTCATATTCTTGATCTCTCTCTCTCTCTCTCTCTCTCTCTCTCTCTCTCTCTCTCTCTCTCTTTCTTCAGTACAATTTAGACAAAAATAATAATAAAAACTACAATTTAAAAGGATATTGATAGTAGTTGATTTTGGTGGTGGGAATTTAATTTATGATGGGGAGGCTTGGCATACCTATTCAATCTTCAGGATTTGACACTTATTACAGAGAAGTATCACATCTGTAAATACTTGAATATTCATAATATACAGAATATACATAAGAATACGCTTTTTTTTTGTCTTCTTGGCAATTAAAAAACTTGGTACAAGTGTTTTTGTCCAAGGATTGTAATCAGATAACAACTAAAATGCTTTTAAAAGACAGTATTTTCACGATTAACTTATGAATATAACATCTCGTACTTTCAATTACTGCAACAAGTAGAATTGTCATACTAAGGGGAGAGATAACCTTTTGCCAAAATACTCACGTTTCCAAGTGTCTTTCTAGTGGATTGTGTTTGTCATTGACCTACCAGCATAATGTAAGTACCAGCCTTAGCATACTTTCCCAGAACTGCTTTGTTTTTTAAAACACAATCTTAACATGTTTTCTAAAATATATCTCATCTCCTTTTCGGCTGTATGTGTCCGTTTATTAGCGAGAGGGATCTTTCATTTCTTCCTAGCAAACTACATAACCTCAGCCTATCTCTGACAAAGAAAATTCTTTGAAAAGTTTAGAAAAGAGGGGAAAAAACAGACTTTTTACATGTTAAGATAAGGGGCCAAGACTTCTGCATTGGCTGTGTTTTGAAAATTTCCTAGTTCAATACTTATAAATAAATGGTCAAGTCCAAAGACCAGCTCTTTAATTTTCAAATGAATTGAAATGAGTCCAAAGTTGCACAGAAATGTTGGATTTATAACTTGTTGTATTGGACAATGATAGTTTTAGCTTCTGTTCTTGTCTCCTAAGCTTTCTACTAAGTCTTGACTGGCGCCAGCTAAAGCAAATAGAATTAAGGGGTCTTTATGAAAATGAATTTTGAAATATTTCTCAGAGGTGGAACTTGGCATCTATGTTCTCTCAGAAATGAGTTCATAGATTTTGTCATTTTTTTAAAGGGTTGTTAATGTGGCTATACTTAAAACACTTTCATATAAATGTGTGGGCATATATATTTTATCTTTCATATATGTGTATATATATATATATATATATATATATATATATATATATTTTAAGTGGGTAATAAATTTAAGAACAGCATTTTATGGTCATTAAAAATAAAAGGAATGGATAATGTAAGTTCATGTATATTTTATATGGCATATGTGTGGTCGTCTTGGCCATTTTCTTTATAAAGTTTGAGTATTTTATTCATGATTTTATATTTATTTTTATAGCATTCTCAGTGTGTAGGAACTATGTTATAATACTGGAAAAATACTGCCTGTTTTTGTTGTCATGAAAGTAACGTTGTTGATGAAAACTCACTATCAGATTGAAGAGCTGTGTGATGTACAAGGAGTCCTCCTTGTACACGAAAAACACTTTATAGATTTTTCTTTCTGTGACAAGAATATGATAGGAACGCCTGGGAAGATAGGTTACAGCCTTGGTTTCAGGATTGACGTGCTTTGAGCCATGCACATGAACTAAAGATTGTACTAATTACTCTTTGCCATTCTGAGCCTTAGCCTTTTCTAGTTCTTCCAAGTCTCACACCACTTATCCTGTTGAAGGCTAAAGAAATCAAAACCTGGGTGGACAAGCATACTCATAATCTCAGCTCATCTCTTAGATTAGCTCACAGATCCTGTTATCTAGCTCAGATCCTTCACTCCATATGCTTGTTATTGTAACCTTGACGTTTTCTTCTCCAAAAATGATACTGTCTTCGTCTTACAGTGGGTAACTGAAGTCAATTCACTCACCTTACTTCCCCTCACTGCAGCTTCATATGCTGTACCCACTTGTAATTTCCTGTAAGAAATACCTACCCTTTTTGTTCTCTCTTTTACAATGGAGGCATTGAAACCCAGTACTGTTAAGTAAATTTCTCTACCATGAGTTCCAAACATACTTTTGGGAGCCCCTGAGTCTTTGCTGCCCTTCTTCAGGGGCAACGTAGTCAGCTTCAGTGGTCATCTCTTTGTTATGTTTACATCCCGGTCTCTCCCTAGTCGTCTCAGTCCCTTCATGCCATTTTCCTGACCATCCCATTCCTACCTAGTCTTCCCACACAAACTCCAAACTCAAAATATATAAACCAACCTCTAGTTTTTCCCATCAAATATGCTATTCAACACACATTTTGCCTAATTTAGCCACAGCCTAGAACTCCAGGCGAACTCCTCTGTTGTTTTGTCTTGATTTCTCATGTGCATATAGTCCCTGACTCCACTTGATTCTGGCCTCTTAGTATTATGTACATGCTATCCCACCATTGAGTCCTGTTCCTGATTGTGTTTGCTCACTATTATTTTTTAAAGATTATTTCCTTTGCTATTTTGAGACAATTCCTATAAGAATACATGTTTGTTATGCAGGGTAATAATTTTTTATTTTATTTAGGTATCCTGACCTTGAAACAAACTACTGTGCACCTGTGGCATGTTTTCAGCATTTTCAGGTCAATATTTTAAATGATTTGCATTTCCTTTTGATGAAAATAGATTATTTTTTTCACGCACTCTATCTTGATTATAGTTCCCCTCCCTCTAGTGCTCCCAGCTCCTCCCCATTTCCTCTTTCCTCTGGATTCACTCCCTTTCTGTCATTAGAGAAAAAAAAATCAGGCTTCTAAGAGATAACAACCAAGCATGACAAAATAAAATATGAAAAGATGAAGCAAAAACTACCTTATCAAAGTTGGAAATGGCAACCCAACAGGAGGAAAAGGTCCCAAGAGCAGGCACAAGCATCAGAGACCCACTTATTCTCACAGTCAGGAGTCCCATAAAAGTATTAAGCTAATAGCTATAATATATATGCAAAGGACCTGATGCAGACTCACATAGGCCCTGTGCTTGCTGCTTCAAAAATGACAGCTATTTAAAAAAAAAACACCTGTTATAATCTGTTTTGTGTGGCCACTTTAATGTTCACCCAACTTTCTATTATCTTGCTAGAAAGGTACACCAGTGTGGTGACTAAATGTTGTTGCTAAGGCATTGTGTGGTTCATTCATTTCCCAGTCCAAATTCCCACTTTTTTAAAACACCACCTTCCTCCCACATATACATAAAATAAACAGCTTATGTTTGTATATGTTACTGTCTCTTTAATACTTAGGAATGTTAGAATGGGACTTCAGACATAATATCTGGCTATGTGGAGATTTCTCTGCTGGCCTGATAAAAAAGAAAGCTGGGTAAATGCATTATACTTAATAGCATTGCCCAGGATTTGTCTTACTCTGTGGCACGCAACTGTCCTGAAGTGGTGTGAATTCTCTGAAGCACGTTTCAGTTGCTTGTTTCATGTTTGTGGTTGATTCCTCAACAGATCTCTGGGAATTTTATACAACTATGTTTTATCTTTCCCCCTCTTACTTTTATAGTATTATATTTGTTTCGGTGACATGATGCAAATATGTGATTCAGTTAATTTTATGAGCACCAAGCATCCAAACAGAAAGTCATGTGGAGTGATAACATTCATGTACTTTGATGGCATGTAGAGGCAAATAAAAGAGGCTTGTGTTACATGTACACTGCAGATCTCAAATTACCAAGGGCATTGCTAGACATAGGCTATTTTGGAGCCAGAAGGACTGAAAATCTGTGATTTGGAGGATGTGTAAATAATAAAGACACACTTTATATTAATCTTCTTTTTACTGTGAAGGAAATAGCATTAATTTAAAGGGAGCTAGTTCAAACAAAGTAACTCTTGTATATTGTTGGTATAATTTTTAGTGCAACATTAATAAATTACGCAGTTTAAACCTTAAATTCTGCGTTGTAGTTAGCTTAATTTTATCTCACAAGATTTTATGGGAGTAACCTAAATTTTTTTATGCTGGCCAAATACTAGTATTTTTCCAGCCTGGGTAGAGAAATATTGGATTTTATGTGTGCTCTGAAACAAATTAGCACAGTTTGGTTAGAACAGCTGCCTAAATGATGAGAAACAAATTGGATTATAAAATCTTAGTTGGTAGTTTGGCATGTCAATTAGTTAAGTGAGGATTTGAACCATATCATACAGTCATGGGATAAAAAATGACACACAGTGGTCAAGCCAAGTGTCTGGTAATAGGGCCAACCTCAGTGCTTGGGTCTGGTCTTGAATTATGTGGGGGAGGGCAGGGATGCTTTTGAAAACAATCCCATTTCTTCAGTGTTAGATCATAGCTGTCTTTTTAATAAGACATTATTGAGTAGCCATCATGAGTTAGATGACTTATTTAGGGATGAAACAACATAGTTTGAAATCATTACAAAACCAAGACTGTATAATTTTAGTTCAGTGGTATTTGTTTTTCAACTTTGTGGTTCAGAATGTATCTTCATACCATGAGAAACCCTAGTAGAATTATGGTACAATGAAGGATGCTTATTAGGTTAGATGAAGAGTAGACCTATAATGTTTGAGTTACTTAGAAGTTGAAATGGCCTTTTTCTTTATTGCAGTTAGAGTAATAGAGATTGAATAGTAGAGTCTGGGATATTTGATTCTTCTTCCTTGACATTCATTTCTCTTGCAAACTTGATTGCCCAGACCTGACTCCTACATTACCTCTCACTCTCTAGGCAATCATAGAAACAGGAAATACTACATATTGCTAAGACTAGAGAGTTCACATCTCAGCTATTTGCTGAACAGACTGGTGGCTTTTAGAGTTAATTTTAACCAATTCTTAGTCTTTCCATTTGTAAAAGAATCCCTCCCTAGAAGATCAGAATGGATCCTTAGTGGGTTGGTAACTCAAGTGCAATGCTTTCCAGGGTATTTGTACATATATTAATGTTAGCTAGAACCTGTGTTGATGAGGTCAACCCACATCAATAATGATAAACCAGTCTTAATGACCTGGAGAAGTCCAATGAAACCATTAGAATCATCTGGAAGATGGCAGATGGGTAAATGACTATAGTCTTTCTGTATATACCACAGCTGATTGGGCCTGATTAATTCTACATAGCAACATTTTTAGACATTATACCATCTAACTTAAAAGACTCAGAATTAAAAATACAGAAAATTGCTTTCCATCCCCTTTCACAGTGAGATATTTATTTTGGGAGAAGTAGGAAGAATGAGAAAAGCAGCTTTTGAAATTTGTATGTGTTGTAAATTTTTCAAAAGTCTTGCTACATAGTTTGAAAGTGCAGTACAAGAAGAGGCGACAGGACGAAAGGAGGAGGGGCTGATGTTGTGAGTTAAAGGATCCTTCAGTGATTTGGAAGACCTAATTGAATACTTGTACTTCAGCAGACACTGAAGCTATTTATCTGTGTAATCTCTTCAAGCTTGTAGTTATTGAAAAACTTCTCTGTTCTCCTTTGCTTCTTAGCCCAGAGCAGCATGCACATTATTTGCTTTCTTGGGTGCTGTTCTGGGAGTGCATGTATTTAAGGCTTGTGAGAGAGCCAAGCCGCAGGATCTGGCAGGCTTTCAGCTGCTGAACAGGGGGCATGTAACTTGCCATTGGTCCCCAACTGAGAGAATTGTGGATGCAATTTCTTTTTGGTAAACATCCATCATGAAGTTATCTCCTCTACACATTTGTTTTCCTTTGGGTGTGTGATCCTTACTTCGTTGGACATGAGTACTTCTGTAGCATTACTTAACCACTCAAAACAATGAAAAGTTACTTTGGAAAATCTGTGTAAGTCAGAGGATACATAGGCTATACAGTAAATCTTACCCCTACCCACAGATACCAGTCAGCTGCAGTAGGAAGAAGGCTTTCTGATATCAGTGTGATAACCAAAAATCTGTGGTGTGAATGATTTGGAGCATGATATTGGACTTTATGGTGTTGGGGCACGTGGTCAAACTTTTCTTGTGGTTTGGCTCTGCTTTAGATTATTTAATGTGGTTGGTTTAAGGAAAGTTAAGATCTGTTTCTGCTCTTTTGACCTTTTTGACATTCTTTATTGTTTTTATTATCAGTGACAGCCACCATCACTACTAATGTGTATCAAGTGCTCATGTTGTGCCATGAGCAAGGCTCAGCTTTCCACTTAGTTCAAACAGCCCCTTTACCTATCAGGTCCCCGTGGTTTCTCACATGTTACAGAGGAACAGCTGTGGCTCCCAGCAGATACCAGCTGTGAGGCTTTGGGTCACCTTAGAATGGGAGCTTACACTAAGACTTGGTCTCTGACATCAGGTTCTAACCTTCATGCTGCGCTGCTCTCCTGAAGTGAGATGATGTGGGAAGCCATCCTCTTTAAGACTTCACTTTTTCTAAATGTTTCACATATAAAAATTCAAAATGGCATGGATCCCAGTTCTGTTACTTTCATTTCCTCTAAGTGCCTTTAGTAAATGAACCCAAAGATTAGGCTAGAAGAGCAGCATTGCAGAAAGATTTGCAGTGTAGTTTGGGAGACTTTGGCAAGAATAAATTTTGAGTCTCTAAAATAAATATGACATTTCAAAAGATGAGTGAGCACAGTGTATGTTTATATAAGCTAATTTTTTTTTTGCAAACTTAGCTAAGCAGTATATCTGTTAACTGTATGCTTTCAGCAAGGCTAAAGGGTGATTAAAAAGGGTCTAAAGAGCATGCAGATTGTATGGAACCTGGTGGCCAATTATTTTTCTCGCTTTCAGAAATCATACTTGAGTAACCACAAAAGGAGGTTTGGAGTTCAAAGAGTCAACAGTTCCTTGGTACTTAAAGTTATTAAGAATACTTAAATATTCTCTTGGGTCTTTAAAATAGTCTTTCTGTGATAAGTGGATGGAAATGTATTTTAATGCAGATAGATGAAAGAGATGAGCCTTGTGGTTCTGTCCCAATGATGTTCAGGTAGAATTCTTAGAATTTGTCTTCTTTTGTTCATGTAAAAAAAAAAAAATGGTATTGGACTTGTGAGTTGTTCTCAGTCATAGAAACTTTAGCTGCATGTTTTCTTTGCAACAGATACCTGAATGAGCTTAGTATTAATGACCCCTGGCTTCTGATTGAAGTGGTATTTGAATGGATTTGCCTTAGCCAACACCCCTCTACATTTCTTCCTAAAAGACTTACAGTGATGGAATGGATAACACTGTAAGTCAAAACCTATTGGCAGAACCTAGGAGGATGCTCCAACAACTTAATGCTGCAAGGCCTGAGATGAAAAAATGAAGTATCCTGTGTCTGCTCAGCTGCTGATTGTGCCTGAGTGGAAGCCCACAGACAACCTCTGACTCAGCCTCCTGACCTTGCTGGGCGAAACCCAAATTGAGTCTGTTAGAAACCCCAGCAGATATTGTCTAGCTGTGTGCCCTCTTTGCTTTATCACAACAGAATAAGACTGTTAAATTATTAATTTATTTAATTACAGCAGTAGTTATAGGAAAGCTATAATTATTGGTTTTGCTTTGGGGACAAAGTGTCACTCAGAAGTCCAGATTGGCCTCGAATTCTTTATCCTCCTGTCTTGTGGGGACAGAGACACAACTGTACACTGCCACCCTTGACACCCTGAGGAACTTCTGTAGAGTTTAGGGACTTTATGGCCAAATCAGGATTTGTGACTTTGGTCATGAAGAAAATGTCAGAATTTCAGGATGAGGCTGTTTTTCTGAAGCAGAGTTTGGCATGTTATTAAAGAAAAGAGGCCATCAATTTGGAAAGAGAGCGGGGAGGGCTATCTGGGGCATGGTTGGAAGGAGGAAAAGGGAGGGAGAAATTTTATAATTATTTTGTAATCATAAAAATTAAAAAAAATTTGGTATAGGCTTAATTACTAGGACTAGGAGAGAAAGGGGATATGAAAAGAAGTTAAGACAAATCCAATTTGAGGGTGTGGGTGTGGACTTCTCAGACAGAATAGTGTGTGTGTGTGTGCATTTGTGTGTGTGTGTGTGCGCGCTTTGTTTGTGGGTTTTTGTTGTTTTGTTTTCCTTTTTTCCCCCAACAGTCATATGTAGGATTTTGGAGGAGTTCGGTGTTACTATCATCCAAGAGTTGCAGATCACTGGGTAGCTCTAGTGGGGCTAGACAGGAATATAATTGATACAGTTAAAGTCTAGTGCACAGGGAGAGAAGAAAGTGCGAGATCTCTAGTGTAAACAAAGTTAAGTTTTGTGTTTTTATTTTTAGGCTGTGTGAGCGGAGAGGAAAGAAGCTGTGGGTCATGGCTGCCTTAACAGAAAATGTAAACTGTTGGAAACATTTACCATCTTCCAGAAAAATACATAAGAGCTAGGAAGCACATTGCGTCCTGGACAGTGTGGTTCCACTGAGTGCTGTAAGTCAGGCATTCAGTGAAAAGGACCCAGAGAGGAGTGAGAGCTGAAGATTATAGGTGAACTTGTTTCTGTCTGGTGTGCTGGAGATGGAGACCACAGCAAAGAGCCTTGCTTCTCATTCAGTCAAGTACAAAAAACCACTTGCATGGTTGGGAAATGGAGTTTAATCCTTACCTGATGAGTCCAGGCAGTCTCTTCAATTTGTTGGCTAAATATGAGCTGACAGTTGGGGAAAAACCAACAAATAAAGCTGTCTAATTTCTTTCGAGAATAAGACTAAAATCAACCCAAAATTGGGAAAGCTCAGACATTCACCTTAAAAATAATATGAAAATTTTATGGGAAAGTTTGTCTGCAATAGGATGCAGGGAAGACATCCATAAACTAGGTGAGAACAGAAAAGTAAATGGGCTTAGATAGAGGGACAGTGTGTTTAAAGCTAAAAGAAGGTCAAGTGAGGTAAGAAATTATAAGGACCCTAAACACAGCAATTATTTTTAAATATGGGGTTTGTCAGGGACAAAATGACCACTTGGGTGTAGAGTAATGACAAAAAGGGGAAACTAATAGAATTCTAGAAGACAAAATCTAGAAGGTGATGACGGAATAAAGGATTGGTAATAATAACGGATATTTGAGCTGAAAAATGTCCTGGGTTTATTGAGTGAAGAACTCACATGCGAAAAAATGGGACCAAAAAAACCTTGAATGCCAAGGGTTGAGAAAGTTCCATAAACCTTCATAAGGAACAAAAAAATGCTATCCTTAGATTTCTCAATATAGAGTTGAAGAATATCAATCAATGTCAGTCAGTCAGTCAATCAAAAGGCAGTGCAGTAGCACCTAAGTGTTGAAGGTGAAATCTGTTTTAATTGTGCATGTAACTAGGTAGCGTTACTGATGTTCTTTCCTACCTGATTTCTTGCTACTATGATATTTGCTATAAAGCTTTCAAAAAAAATAGCTATGCTAAAAGGCACACATAGGCTTACCAACAAAAACTTTCTGTACCAATCTAAGAAAAACAAATTCTAATGCTCTCTAGTCTCACATCTAAAATCTTCCTAACAGTGTGGTGCTATCCTGGCTGCTCACTGCTGCACAGCCACCTCCTCAGACACAGTAGCTGACCATTTGGCAAGGCACCAACAATTGGTGAGCTCTTTCCTAGGGAAGAACATCTCTCCAGCTCCTAGCTTTCCTCAGTTCTTTGTAAGGCTGAGACCTCATGGGCTTTTCCTCCCCTGTGGCATGGCCTTTGGTGTTATCTTTCTTCATCTCACATTTAGGCAGTCATGGTGGTGAAACTTCATGGGAGGACTTGTGACATTATTAGGAGACATAATCTCATAGCAAACTCCCTGATCTTCTGTCTCTTACCATCTTTCTGATTTTATAGTAAGAGGCTCTAGGGTGTTCCTCCCTCCCTCCCTCCCTCTTTCTTTTCTTTTCTTTTCTTTTCTTTTCTTTTCTTTTCTTTTCTTTTCTTTTCTTTTCTTTTCTTTTCCTTTCCTCTCCTCTCCTCCCCTCTCCTCTCTGCTCCTCTCCTCTCCTTCCTTCCTTCCTTCCTTCCTTCCTTCCTTCCTTCCTTCCTTCTTTCCTTCCTTTCCTTTTGTTTTGGACATTTATATTTAAGTTTAAATGTATTTGGGGATTGAGTTTTGTGTTATGTATGAGATGGGAAAACTGATTTTCTTCCCCCCTTTTGAATAAACTGTCATTCTAGCATGACTTATTTAAAAGTCCTCTGCATATATGTTAGAGCTAAAAACTAACATGGCGTTTTTGTGGGAGTGGGTGTGAGTGTATCTCTGAGCAGGCATGTCTCTGACTCTTTTGCCTGCTCTTGGGATTCTTCCTCCTATTAGGTTGCCTTGTCAGCCCAAGATGAGTTTTTTTTTTCCCCCTTGTCTTATTGTATCTTATTTTGTCATGTTTGGTTGTTATCTTTTGGAAGCCTCCTCTTTTATGAAGGGAAATAGAGGGAGGAGTGGATCTGGGGTACTGGAGAGGTTACAGGGAGCTGGGAGGAGTGGAGGAATGGGAAACTGTGGTGAGGATATAATGTATGAGAGAAGTGTCTATTTTCCAAAATAAAGAAGTCAATTCTTTGTTCATTGTTCAGCCATATCAGGTTGTGAAATACACATTATATACGCTTTTCTTTAAATTAGTATGTTCAAAAATCCCTTAGGAGCATAATGTCTTAATTTTTGTTGAAAGGAAGCGAAGCATGATGCTGTATCTAAGCATAGTAAATGCTCAATGCTTATCTCTACATTAGTGTACATACCTATTTCCACTGTTCAAGTGTGTACTTTTTTAAAAAAATGTATTTTAATTGACAAGTAATAGTCTTATTTGTTTATTGGGTACATGTTGTATTACATATTATATGTAATGCAAGGTTATATCTGGCTAATTAACATACTTGCAACCTCACTTTTTTCTTGCTGCAATCACACGTAAAAATGTTTTAGGCAGGACTGTGAAAGTTGGTCTAGCACAAACAGGGTCCAGGGTTTGATCCTCAGTACTGCAAGGAAATTTTGCCTTTTGAAATTTTTAAATATATACTTATGTTTGATTATGATCACCATGTAATACAATTAATCATTAATATTATTACTTTCAGCTAAGCAAAACCAATACCTCCTCTTTAAAATCAGTGTATCCTCTTCCTCTACATTTACTTTCCTCCACTACCTTTATATTCTATTTCCATGATAGCAATTTTTGTAGTTTTCATATATAAATTAAATCACACAGTATTATTTATCTTTCTGTAATGGCTTATTTCACTTACTGTAATTTTTTCCAGTTCAGTCTACATGGTGATTAGTAACAGGATATTCTTTTGAAGGTCATGTATTTTCCACGGTGCATCACTTACTTTATTCATGAATCTACTGCTGGACCCTAATGTGGCTTCCACATCTTAGCTGCTGTGGATAATGCTGAAATGTGTGAGGACATACAGACACCCTTAACATCCCTATTTCAGTTCCTCTGGATAGATACACAGAAGTGGGACTACTGGGTAGTGCAGTAATCCTGTGTGTTTAGGAGAAACTCCATGCTAATAGTTGCAGTGACTTATGTTCCCAGCAATACTGGACAATAGCTGCCTTTTTATGGCTCCTCATAAGTATGTGCTATTCTTCAGATAGTAGCCATTTTTGTAGCTATGAGGTGATATCTCATTGTATCTCATTCCCTGGTGATTAGAAACACTGAACATCTTTAAGCATAGCCTTTGGCCATTCATCTCTCTTCATTTGAGAAGTGTCTTTTCCAGCCTTCTGTCCATTTTAAAATTAGGTTATTTGTTTTCTTGTTATGAAATTGCTTCAGTTCCATGGGCTTAGCTTTGATTTCAATATAGATCCATGAGACAGCATGCTAAGATCATGAAAAGTTTAGTGTTATATAGTAGATCATTATTATTTATATAGCTTTTCTTGTTATATGACAGATCATCTTTTTTATTGACATTATGGTAGCTTCAAATTTGAATCTCTCCTTGGTAACTTCTGATTCAGTGGTATTTTCATTTTAAATCATTTGTGTTACATATTTTAAAATGTTAACATAATTCATAAACTTCTAGTTTTGTGTAACTTCTCTTAATACTAGAGCCAAAGTAAACTGATAACATGAAAATGAAATATGACAACAAGAAATGCTCAAAAAAGTTACTACAGATCTTGTATGTGTGTATATATAAAATGTCATTGGTTTTAGTTTATATTATACTTTTGACACTATACTTTTTCTGAAATTTGAAAGTAATACCACTGTAAATTGTGGAGGTAAAAACCAATTTTATTACCATTAGGATATTTGTAAACAATAATCCCATGTTTTGCTGTTTTAACATCTGGTAGTCACATGCAAGGATATTGGGATTCAAGATAACCCAGCAAGATGGTAGATTTCTTCTAAAACTGAGAAATGTGATGTCTTTGATGAGGTATGCCAAACTTTGCAGCGAACCTGGGTTTAGTTCCCAGCAACCATGTCAGGCAGCTCACAACTCCTTATAACTAATTATGTGAGCACATACAGACACACAGAGCAATACATATAAATAATAAATTTTTAAGAAGTACATTGCAGATACTTGGTAATGATCAAAGATTCTACTATGACAAAAGAGTATTTTGATCTTTATTTTTAGTAAGAAACTATTTTGGGAAATGGCTTACTTTCTTTGTAATATAAGAATAAAAAGTGTTCACTTGATCATACTTTTGTATCAAACCAAAGATGATCTCAGGCTTCTGATTATGAATTTAGGGATCTAGCCACTTAATTCAATGGCCAGTTCATGGGTTTTGTAAACTATATGACTGAAGGAATTAAAGTTCCACTGACCTTCTCTCTGTGATATTGGGAGGCTATGCTTATTATATTATGAAGTGATAAAATGAAGTATACAAAAACAAAATTTGGGACCAGACTGCTCAAATCCCAGCTTTACCACTTAACACTGGTGGTCCTGGGGTAATGTAACCTTTCTGACCCCAAGGTTCCCTTTCTGAAAAATATGGGTAGAGATATTATCTGTATCACAGGCCCTTTTTAATATGAAACGAGTTAACCTATGTCAAGACTTGGTGTCTGTTACAGAGATTGCAGTGCCATCATGATGATGATGTTGATGATGATAACATTGTGATCATGATGATGATACCATGATGATGATGGCTTAATATATGGAATTGACTTGTAGGAAGCACCTTTCTGCATCAAGCTTAAAGATTTCCTTGTTTTCCCTTTTCATAATCCAACTAGTTATAACATGATACTATTAGCATTTATGTTACATGGAGCAAGAGGTACTTTTCTGTCTCACCTCTTTTTTTTTCCTCTCTCTCTCTTTCTCTGTGTGTGTGTGTGTGTGCGTGTGTGTGTGTGTGAGTGTGTGTGTGTGTGTGTGTGTGTGTATGCGTATGCGTATGCGTGTGTGTTTTCAGAACTAGGGCTAGAACCTAGTGTTGTGGCAAGTTAGGCAAGTGCTGTACAACAAATTGCATTTCCCAACCCCTGTTTATTCAACTTATTTGAAATGCCAGCCTTGCATATTCATTGAGGAGAAACCCCACATGTTAATAGTTAAGATATTTTAACGTTTTAAAGCAATTTTTCATTTTGTGTATTTCCAACTTTAGAATTCTTGTGACACAACCAGGTTACTTTTTGAAACAGACCTGCTCCTTGAGTTAGTTGAGTCATTTTATAGAGCAAGTCGAATCTCTCAAACAGAAACACAGCTGCCATCTTGATGGTTGCAGATAACTTGGAGCCTATTTCCTGTGTGCACACACTCCTCCAGGCATGGGTAGCTTTGTGTCTACTTGTCTTTCCATGCATCACCCACAAACATAACCATGGAAGTGAGTCCAGAAATTCATGCTGAACTCACCTTTCCATGCTAGGAGTTGGTCCTACTTGAGCATGTACAGATTTTGTGAATGTTGTTGCAATCCTTGTCAATTCGTATGTGCAGCTGTCCTGTTGTGTCCAGAAGATCAGGTTTCCTTGGTGTCATCAGCTGCTTCAAACCCTTACATTT
Source organism: Peromyscus eremicus (assembly GCF_949786415.1). Lineage (NCBI taxonomy): Eukaryota > Metazoa > Chordata > Mammalia > Rodentia > Cricetidae > Peromyscus > Peromyscus eremicus. The sequence goes on from NC_081436.1 coordinate 56,696,963, forward strand.
TTTTCTGGCTCCTCTTCCACAATGACCCCTGAACTTTGGCAGGAGGGAGTAAGGTATAGATGCCCCATTTAAGGCTAAGCATTTCAAAGTTTCATAACCTCTGACCTTTGCCAGTTGTGGGTCTCTGTGTTAATCACAAATAGAAGCTTCTCTGATGAGGGTTGAGAGATGCATTGATCCATGGGTATAATAAGAAGCCATTAGAAGTTGGTTTAATACTGTGTCTATTTACTAGACTAATAGTAAATAGTCTCCCCTGTGGTCTATGGCCTGTCCAGCCATAAATTTTTGACTTGCTAATTGTGCCAGTTATGGGTTTCATCTTGTGAAGTGGGAGTAAGAGAATGCCTAAAAATAATATTTCACATCTTTTCTCTCATTTGTGCACTTTAGCTTTGAACCTTCAGATATGCCATTCGGAGCAGGAAGGGTTAAGTGCCAAGATCCTCTCTAACTCTATTGTTACTTTCTGCTTAAGGATTAGAAAAATAAAGTTTGATAGTGCATGAAAATAGCCTAACATCACTGGTTTCTAAATAGTATAGTTCTGCTTTGAATCTAGGCCTATATGACCTCAAAGGCTGTGGGCTTAACGTTCTAGCCCAGATGCCTGCTCATTTCAGTATCACACTTCTCCACCCCATAGCCCTACTTCTCTGCTCTAGACCAGGAGTGATTTATTCAAGCCAGGCATCCCAGATTCCGTGGTTTATCTTGAAATGACCTCATGGGAATATACATTTGAGGTGAAAGAGATTGAAGTTGAGGTTGTTACAGAGAGGTAGGCTGAAAAGTCACAGGCATTATGCAGTGTCAGTAGGGTATATCAGTATTCAGTAGGGTAGCCTACATAGACTATGTCAAGCTGAAATTGGCTGCCTTCATTTGGTCTGTAATTTAGGTGGTGGATTTGAACTGATAACGTATGTTTTGTATAGCTACCATGTAGAAATCATTATTTCACTTATATGAGTGATCTACAAGTTCCACAGAAATTGTGTTGAACCTGAATTAAAGTAACATTCCCCATATGATGATAAGTATTAAGTATCACTTCTTGGGTATCTTATTTATTTAGTTGATGGCTATTGATTTAGGATCAAATAGAAGACATTAAGTCCTGTAGTTGTAAAGAGAATTCTTTTAAAAGGTGTGTTCTATTATGAAGTCAGCCATGGAGGAAACTGAAACTATTTTCTGATGACACCCCAGTTCCCAATCTAATAAAAAAACAGTTTGTATCATTTTCTCAGCAAATTCTGATGCTCTTTTTCAGATTTGATATAAAAGTGTTAAATGAGTCTGATCATTTCTTGTAAATAATTTTGAGTAAATTGAGAGCATGTCGCTACACAGTGTTTTTGGCAGTATGGTTAGAGTACTTATCTTTCCTCAATGTTGAATTAAATAAGAATATGCAGAAAGCACTTAAAATGTGTGGTAATCTTATAATCTATAGTCTCAAACTGTATTGAGGCAATTTTGTAGACTCAATATTGGTAAAAGGTAAAGAAAATAATGATTCAAAGTAAATTTACAGAAAGCCCAAAGGAATGAATAACTGAATAATAAAGGGGTTTCATGGTTGTGATGTGGTCAGTGACATTTCTCATAGAAATCACTAAGAGGACTACTAGCTATCTGTAAATGCCTTTTGTCTTTATTGAAAAATGACTCAACAACTCCATCTGTCTGTAGTGATTTTTCAAGGCTGTAAGACTATGTAAGAAAGAGTGAAATTAAAGTCCATGTTTTCAGCCTAATCCTGCTCCTGATTAGTTGGAGGAGGATGGGTAGGTCATCTAGACATCTAGACAAGGTGCCTCACTTGCTCATCATCTAATGTGCCTTGCGGAGTTGAACTTGAGCAACATGTCGAAATGTCACTTGTTGCCTCTTGACTTGAATCCTCAAAGCTAACTAACTGTGGCTAGGAGGCCAACTTGATGAGAGTCCTTTGTCAGCAGTCATCATAAATGGTCAGCTTTTATTCTTGACATTAATCCTCTATACACTGGGTGAAATAGGAGCTGCTGAAGATCATGTTTAGTTTTGTGTTCTTACAAACTAGAGATAGAAGACTTACTCTTTGCTGTAGCGTGCATTCGCTTCCCCATAAGAAAATGTCAACTCAAGTTTGGCTTCAGTACTGTTTCTCTCCTAAATGGATGGATAGAAGGATTATCTTAATAGTTCTTTTCTCTTGTTCCCAGACATCTTTTTTTGACAGAAAGGCAATTATATTTTTCCTTGTGCTGGATTTGGGTCTTATTACTGTTTAATTCTCTACAGCATTTATCTCTGGAAAAAAAATAAGCCTTAAAGTGAGGTTAAAATAAATTTAAGAAGTAAGAACTGCAAAGCTCCCCTACATACTTAAAAACAACAACAAAAAACAAAACACAAATGCATCGCCAATAGTCTTAGAATAAAAATGATCTACTGCCCCCTTGTGGTGGAAGTATATTTCCCCCCCAATACAACAGAACTAGAAAACTATTTTAGGTTCCCTCACCCCAAAATTTTGTCCTTTACAATGAACATAAAGTATTTATGGACATAATTTTTAACCATTTCTCCTTGCTTATTCTTCCCTATCATTAAATGAAAAGAATCATGTCTTTGAGTGTTTTCTCCCCTCTGCGTGAGGTATATCTAAGAATCTAGTTACCCAGATTCTTATGACAAATGTTATAGGGAACCAAGCCAAATTTCATTCCCATCGCTTTGCTGTGGACCATGTTGCATCAGGTACATGTTAAAGCTTGGAATTATCTTACTGGTCCTATAAAAGTCATATCACACAACCAAAGGAAAGTTTTGATAGCCATAAAACCAGGAACATTTGAAACATCATGTACAAGAAACTTTAGTGGTGCTTAATTATCCACATAGGTGTAAGTGCTTTTTGGGTTTAATTCTTTTCTGTTTCTACCACTTTCAATATAAAACAAGATCTTTAAACTAATCCAGATATGTGGTGGACCACCTATCTGGTATATGGACCAAAGAGGTCATTTTAATGTTGTCTTTATTATAGTAAAAGCTGGGTAAGTGGCACATAGTCAGCCACTTCCCCTGCAGGTCTAATGGCTTAGTGAATTCATTCTTCTAAGCTGGCGAAGGTAGTAAGTTTTTCTGGAATTCCGAATAGTTTTCATGTTTGTTTGCTTAGAGAAGTCCACTTTACCCATTACATTTGGTTTGGTCATGCTCTGCGGCTTACAGCGCAAGAAGAAAAACTGCTGGAAAGTCATATGTAGTTTGGGTGCAGGTTTTTTCACTGGTACTATTTTCTATTAAAAACTGTGCTTTTCCTATTTTTACTCTCTGCCAGTTTCATGTCCACATACAGAGCGTTTTAGTCATTTAACGCCCTCTTCCTTTTATTAATTTTATATTTTGAGATTGTAATATAATTACATTTCCTCCTTTCCTTTCCTCCCTTAGCAGCCCTCACCCATATACCTCTCCTTGCTCTCTTTCAAATTCATAGCTCTTCTTTCATTAATTGCTAATGCACACACACATCTAATTTTACTCAGTCCATATGATGTTACGTGTATGTATACTTTCAGGGTTGACCCTTTGGTATTATATAACCCATTGGTGTGCTTTCCCATGGGGAAAACTATTTATTCCATCACTGCTTACATCTTTAGTGTTAGGTCATGCTGGTCATTGCTATGCTTCGTAGGTATCATAGCTGGGAGGACTGTTGCTCACTTCTCTTTTGGAAGCTTGCGTGGTGCCTCCTGATACCATGAAAGCTAGTCCTCAGGGAAGAGACTTTAGTTAGAGCTCAGTCGTCTCTGAGCCATGGCTCTGAAGGGCCTGATGTCTTCAGCAGTAGAGACTTACCTTCTGTCTCTCATGGAGAAACCAAGGACAGCAGTAACAGTCTGTCATGTTTTGGGAGTCTCTTGGACAACTCTGACTCACAGCTCAAGAGAGGATTTCTCACGCCTGGTGTCAGTGTTCGGATAGTCTTTGACTCATGGAGGAGCATTGTCATCCCAGATGGGAAAATTTCATTTAAACTGTGTATGTATTTATACACCAACTTACATGTGTTAGGTATTTTTAGATAGATAATATTGTGATTCTTTTTGGCCTTTTCAGACATCCATACTTCTGCCTCTCTCTCCCCTCTTCTGTATTTGTCTCCTTCTCTCTCCCTAACTGAGTACCCTCCTCCTTTTCTCATTTCCCAGGTCAGATCACCTATCCCCTGCTGTTCCATTCCTCCCATACTGACAGTGGTCACTTTTTACTTCCTTGTTTCTGCAATTACTCCAGTATATGTACTAAGAGACTCAGATGAGAGAGAAAAATGAAACATTTGTCTTTCTGTGTCTGGATTACTTTCAGTCAATGTTATCTTTTCTAGTTCCATCTATTAATCTGAAAATTTCATTTTTCTTTTAGCTGAATAGTTTTCCATAGTGTATATGCACTACATTTTCATTATTCATCCATCCATTGTAGGCCATTTAGGTTGTTTTCATTTCCTGGCTATTGTGAATGAGCAGCCATGAGCATGGCTGAGCAAGCATCCATGGATAGGATGTTGTTGAGTCCTTTGGGTATATTCCAAAGAGTGATACAGCTGGGTCATATGGTAGATTTGTTTTTAGCCTTTTGAGAATTCTCCACACCATTTCCAGAGTGGGTAAACTAGTTTGCAATCTGGCCAACTGGATGAGGGTTTCCTTCCCTCCTACACCCCCTCCAGTGTTCATTGTTGCATATTTTGTTGATTTTTCCATTATGACTGGTGTAAGATGAAATCTCAAAGTTATTTTTGACATGCGTTTCTCTAATTGTTGAGGACTAGGAACATTTTTTGAGCTATTTCTTAGCCACCATTGTTTTTCTTTGTTTAATAACTCTCTGTTCAAGTTCCAGGCCCATTTTGTGAATGAGTCAGGGTGATTTTTTTGTTTGCTTGGTTGATTTTGACTTTTATTTTCCAGTTCTTTATAAATTCTAGATATTAGTCTTCTGTCAGATGTATAACTGGCGAAGATTCTCTCCCATTCTCTTCACATGGTTGGTTGTTTCTTTAGCTATGCAGAAGCTTTTTGGTTTTATGAAGTCCTGTTTGTCAATTGTCTTAATTCTTCAGCAAATAGGGTCTAATAGGAAAGTTCTTTCCCACACCTAAATCAGGTAAGGCAATGCCTTTGTTTTGTTATAGCAGTTTCAGGCTTCACATTTAAGTGTTTGATCCATTTGAAGTTAGTTTTTGTGGAAGATGAGAAGTACTCATCTGCATCTGGACATCCAGTTTCCCCAGCACCATCTGTTGAAGGTGTTTCCTTTCTTTCAGAGTGTGGTTTTGGCATCTTTGTCAAATACTAAGTGGCTAGAGTTATGTGTACTCATGTTTGGGTCTTGATTTGGTTCCATCAGTCTGCACAGTCTCCATGTCTGTTTTTGTGCCTATACCAAATTGTTTTTGTTACTATGGCTCTGTAATATATCTTGAATTCTGGAATGGTTATCTTGTTAGCATTATTGTTTATGCTAGCTATTATTCTGGCTACCCAGTGTATTATCTGTGTCCATATGAATTTTAGGATAGTTGTTTCTATTTCAGTGAAGAATGAGATGGGGCTTTTAAAAAAAATAGGATTTCATTGAATCTGTAAGAAGCTTTTGATAAAATGGTCCGTTTCACAATACTAATTTGACCAGTCCATGAGCATTGACTATCTTTCCATCATCTAGTCACTAGAATCTAGTATCTTTCTCTCTTTCTTTAAAGTTTTCATTGTAAAGTTCCCTCACCTCATTGATTAGTTTTATTCCTAGTTATTTTATTTTCTTTGAGGCTATTGTGAATAAAGATATATCCATGATTTCTTTCTCTGTATGTTTGCTAATGGTTTGTGCCATTGGTATGTGTAAGTTGATTCCATATCCTGCTATATTCCTGGATTTGTTATAGTGTTCAGAAGTTTTCTAGTATAATTTCTGGGATCTCCAATGTATAATATTATGTCATCTACAAAGAGGGATATTTTGATTTCTTCTTTTTCTATTTGGTTCCCTTCAATTCTCTTCTCTTGTTTTATTCCAGCTAGTGCATCAAGCACAGTGTTGAAAAGGAGTTGGGATAGTGGACAGCCTAGTCTTTCTCCTGACTCCTGTGAGATTGCTTCTTGGTTTTCACCATTTAGGATGATGCTGGCTGTGGGTTCCTCAGATATAGCCTTTATTATGTTGTGGAATGTTAAGTTCTCCACTTTTCTGGGACTTTTATCATGAGGCCATGTTGGATTTTGTCAAAGGCTTTTTCCTTCATCTATGTTTATGATCTTGTGTCTTTTTGTTTGTTTGTTGTTTTGTTTGTCGAGACAGGGTTTCTCTGTTTAATTTTGGTGCCTGTCCTGTAGATCTGGCTGGCCTCGAACTCACAGAGATCTGCCTGGCTCTGCCTCTTGAGTGCTGAGATTAAAGGTGTGCACCACTACCACTGGCAATCTTGTGTCTTATGTCTTTAAATTCATGTGTGTAGTTTGTTACATTTATTGACTTGTATGTAGAGCTATCCCTGAATTTCAAGGATAAAGCCAACTTGGTTATGGTGAATAATCTTTTTGGTGTACATCTGTATTTTGTTTTAAGTATTTTATTGAACGTTTTTGAATCTATGTTCATCAGTGAAAATGGCCTGTAGTTTTTTGTTGTTGTTGTGTCTTTATCTGACTTTGGCATTAGAGTGATACTGGCTTCATAAAAGGATTTTGGGAATGTTCCTTCTCTTTCTATTTGAATAGTTCAAGAAGGACTGGCTGGCTGTCTTCTTGAAAGTCTGACAGTGTTCTGTGAATCCACGTGGCCTTGTGCTTAAGTCCTAGGAAAGATTGATTGATTAATATTTTTGTCTCCTCATTTGTTATATTCCCGTTTAGGATGTTATTCTCTTCTTGGTTCAATTTTGGTGGTTTGACTGAATCTAGAAATTTACCCATTTCTTTTAAGTTTTTCAGCTTAATGAGTACAAGTTTTTAAAGTATTCTCTTATAATATTCTGAATTTCTTTGGGTTTCTTGTGATGTTGCCCTGATCATTTATGATTCTGTTAATTTGAGTCCTCTCTTTTCAGTTGGATCAAAGATCCATGAAGCTTGTTCACCTTCTCAAAGAACCAACTCTTAGATTTGTTGATTCTTTGGATTTTTCTTTGTCCCCCGCCCCCCCCCCCGCTCTAATTATTATTATTTCTTGTTGTCAACTGGGTTTGGATTTGGTTTATTCTTGTTTTTCCAAATTTTTAAGTTGCTTCATTAAGTCATTTATTTGTGCTCTTTCTGACTTTTAATGTAGGCACTTAAAACTATACATTTCCCTTGTTGGACTGTTTTCAATATGACCCAGTGGTTCTGTTGTGTTTCATTTAGTCCCAGGATTTCTTTCCTTATTTCTTCTTTAACCCATTCATCATTTAGTACTGAGTTGTTTAATCTACATGAGTATTTACTAGCAATTTGTTTGCTGTTTGTTTTAAGTTTTATTGAATTATGGCCAGATAGGATACACTGAGTTATTTCAATCCTTCTGAATTTGTGGTATATTTTAGAAAAGCTAATGCTATGAATAGAATGTATGTTATTTGTTTTGGGGGCCAAATCTGGAGATATCTGTAAAGTCCATATAATCTTTGATGTTATTTATTCTGATGTTTATTTTTGTCCAGTTGTCCTGTGTATTAGATAAGAGTAGATGTTTTCAATATCTACTTTAATGGGTCTATATTAACCTCTGTTTTATAATTCCAGAAGAATGTTTTTATGAAATTGGGTGTACCAGAATTTGGTGCATATGTATTTAGGATAGCAGTGCCATCTTGGCTAATTGTTCCCTTCACTAGAATGAAGTGTCCTTGTTTATCTGTTTCTATTAGTCTTAGTTTGAAATTTATTTTGTCTGCTTTTAGGATGGTGAAACCAGCTTGCTTGTTTGTCCCATTAGATTGGTGTACTATTGTCTACTCTTAGATTTTAAGGTGTAGATGAATTTCTAAATGATCTTATTAAATAAAAAACACAGAGCCCAAAATAGGGGTGAACGCCTTAGAGAGATCAGGGAAATAGGGAAAGCTAGCCAACCTTACCTCACCAACTCTGCAGCTTCCAAATGCGAGTTACTTCCTGTCTACCTGCACCTACATGCCTTGTTGTTCTGCTCCCTGATTTTCTCTCTGTGTTCAGCTACATCACTTCCTCTTCCTGCCCAGCTCTGTCACATCCTGTCTACTGTACAGACCTCCAGACCTCCATGGTTGGCTAGTGTTGGAATTTAAGGCACGTGCCACCACACCTGGCTCTGTTTCCAGTGTGGCCTTGAACACACAGAGATCCTGCCTGCCAAGTGATAGGATTGAAGGTGTGTGCTAACATTGCATGACTTCTGTGTTGTGGCTGGCCTTTTCCTCTGATCTCCAGGCAAGCTTTATTTATTAAAGCACAAATAAAATAGCACCACATTTCCCCTTTTTTTGCCTAATAAAAAATAAAAAAAATTTAAAAGTTATAACTAATATAAGAAAAACTATATATAATAAGTACAATAACTATATAATATATACAAGCAATACATCAACAATGTCTAGTCCATTTGCATTTGACAAATTCAGCAAAAATATTCCGTTATCCTATTTTGGTGAGTCAAAATGTACCTATCCTTCACTTTCTACACTATCTTGTATCACCAACAGAAAACTATCTTATAATGTCTTTCAAACTCATACACTTAACGCCTCTTAGTGAGTTTCTTTTCTGAATTTCTTAACAAGGAAAACTATAACTATAACTATCTAATCCTCAACTCCCTCAGACATGTGAGAAGGAAATAATATTACCTAGTAAAACAGGAATTGCAAACTTCCAGAAAATGTGAGTTATGACAGAAACAGCCAGCTTCCTGGACAGTCACCAAAGGTTTCTCTGCAATGCTGGGGCATCATCTTTGACCTATAGGCTTAGCATATCTGACAGACACATTTATGAAGCAGGGTGTATGCAAGGCCTACAGCTCGATCCCACATTTGGTGCAAATATTCTATGTACCAGATAAACTTGAATTCTGCCAGTGTCATGTCATAATTCAGGATGTTAAATTCTGGAAATTGCTGGTGTTTTTGGAATTCGGCTTCCCATTCTTCTGGCTTGTGGGTGGCTTCATCTCTTATATTAAGTGCCAGTCTACTATTGAGAGGCCAGACTCCATCAGCCTAGTTACTCCTCCAAGAATAACTGTTTCAGCTACACTGTTTCACTATACACCAGAAGCCATTGGTCCACTGCCTGTTCAGCTGCCTTTGAAGAAAGGGGCACTGTACCTTTCCAGATTGCAAAGCCACTTCAGTGATGGTGCCATATTGTCCTGGGCTCAGAGTATGCCTGTTGCCAAAGCTGCAACCACACTTGTCTTGGCAAGGATTGGTAGTCCCCTTTGTGTGTGTGGGTGTGTGTCCTGCTTGTCCATTTTGGACAGCATACTGTCAGCAGTTGATGCAAAGGGCACTTTCTTGCCCAGTGGCTAACTTTTGCCACAATGAAAGTTAACTCCATGTGTAATTTCTTCAATGCCCATATCTTCTCTGAAGTAGATTGGTGCTGCCAGGAGCAGACATGTCTCATAGTCATAAAAAAAGGAAAAAAATCGATGTTTTTAAAACATCTTAAATGCCATATTCTATAGATCTCTGAAGGGTTTGAAAATGACTTATCTATCTAAAATATATCTCTGCTTGACCTTGAAAATATACCTAATATGACTACAAGTTCGATTGTAATGTCTAACTATTAACTTTCATTTCTTTATATCCTAATTAGTTGGTAATAAAACTTTCAAGGATTAGCAAATTGCGTTACATTGTTAAATGAACTGTATAGGTACAATATCCTAAACAAGATTAGAAATATATGTACAGCATTTTCTAACAAAATCAATCTCAAATTTGTATCAATATATATAATTTGTATACAATATACAAAAATCCATTCCAATGTAAAATATTTAAAACTAGTAGTTGCTTTCTAAAAGTAGATCCAATAATCCTAACTTTTTATCTGTAACATATCTATATCCTCTTTTTTTCTTTTCAGAGTAGATTCAATGTTCTACCCTTTATTCTGTCATTTCTATTTCATTTTTAATAGTAGATTCAGTAATCTACCTCTTATCTATATCCTCTTTTTTCTTTTTTTTCTTTTTTCAAACAAGAACCTTAAATATAATTTCTTTTGTTTAGTCTTTTTCCTGACCATTAACAATAACAACTTGTAACCAATGATCCTAAATAATGACAATTATCTAAAACCCATAGAAAAACCAAAAACCACCTGCCCCACCTCTTGGGAATGTGGGTGCTGTGTTCTTAAAACTGCTTCCTGCTGTTTGTGGGTGAAGGAATCTTTAGGGCATCCTGAAAAGAAAAATTGTAGCATGAATCTTAAGTTCTTATTAATAAGATCAAACCCGGACCAGGTATTGGGGTGAATTCTGAAAGATCAGAGAGATAGAACAAGCCACAGCTAACCTCACCTGGCCAACTTCTCAGCTGGTCTTGTTTCCTCAGACTGGAAGCCTCTGTGTCCTCATCCCAATGGCTCTCAGCTGAACTACTGCTTGAAAGCCTGAAGCTTAACCAGCCAAATACTTCTAGTTTTCTGGTCCTCACACCTTATATACCTTTCTGCTTTCTACCACCACTCCTTGGGATTAAAGGCTCGCTTTCTTGGATTACAGGCGTTTATCACCATGCCTGGCCGTTTCCAATGTGGCCTTGAACTCACAGAGATCCAGAGGGATTTCTACCTCTGAAGTGCTAGGATTAAAGGTGTGAGTGCCACCATTTTCTAGCCTTTGTATCTAGTGGCTGTTCTGTCTCTGGCCCCAGATAAGTTTATTAGGGTGCACAATATTTTGGGGAACACAATACCACCACAAAAAAATTCAGGGTTAATTGTCACGTTCCGAGAGAGTTAGCATTTGTTGTCCAGTCTCTGCATAAAGTGAAAGTGCAAGGCTTATCTCAAGTCCTCGCTTGAATAGTCTATGAAGCTGGATCATCTCAGCTAGCCATCTCGAAATTGTCCCGAGCAGTTTGTAGTCCAAAGTTGATCTTTGGGTGATGTTTCAGCTTAGTGGTATTATTATTATCCATGTAAAATTGTCACGTGGGGCCCCATCATCTTTCTGGAGACTTCAAATTTCCTGTTATTCCTGGTCATGATTCCCTGCAGAAAATTGATAGCGATTCCGACACAAAAACATGTATAGGCAGCTAAATGAAGCCTTTTTTTCTAGAATTAGTTAGTACTATATATGACCATTAATATCATGACAAAAGTTTAATATATATATATCTTATAAATTTTTATATAAATTCATACCTTAAGAAAAGTTGAAAGAATCAAAATAGAACTAATGAATTGTGAGATTAGTGGTAATAGAATAGTCCCTTAATTTTGATTTTCTTCTGTCCCATTTCAGATGGCTCTTCTGACATGATGCAGAGATTTTGCATTTTCCTTTTAACAAATATGCTTGAGTTTAGAGAAGGAGAGAGCCATTCTCCAACTCCAAAGCCAGCTTTAATTTTTAATTGAACTGGGACTACAAAAAGACCATTTGTGTTAAGTGTTTGTAGAGATGAGCAGAAACAAACATTTAGGAAGACTTATGAAATTTTATATGTGATATACCAATAGGCCAATTTACTCTTTTTCTTGGGACATTTTTTTTTCTGGATGTTTTGTCCCTTTTCTTCAGATGTCTCTTTTGTCCAGTGTTACTCAGATTCCTTAGCCTTCATTCTCTTGAAAGACAAAAGCAAAAACCCTTTCCCAAGCCTAACTTTGGGGAGGTTCCCTTTTGGTAAGTTATATCTGATTAAATGAAAAGCATTAGTTAGTTGTATAAGTTAATTTAAATTGGATGTTCATGCTGGTTGATGAACTATTATTACCTCTTCTAATAGGTTTCTCTTGTTCAAATTGAAACTTTATCAATTTTGATGGTATCCATAGCTTTTCTTTTCCTGTAGAAACAAAAGCAAAACCTTGTCCCCATATCCTGGTTTCCATTCTGAGGTCAGCACATCCTTAAAATATATAGGCTGATTTAATTCTGTAGTTTTTTTCTATTATCCAATGTCTTTCTGCAGCTGTTGTTTCTTTCTCATTAGCATTGAGAAAATTCAGAGTTAATAGAGCATTATGAAATCTATTTCTAGGGGTTTTTGTTACCCCTTTCTATTTATTTAACATATCCTTTAGAGTTCAGTTTGATCTTTCTATAACTGCTTGGCCTGTAGGATTATGTGGTGTACTTGTAATATGCTTTATGTTGTAATGAGCAAAAAACTGTTTCATTTTACCAGAGACATATGCTGGAGCATTGTCAGTTTTAATTTGTGCAAGTATCCACATGATGACCATAACTTCTAGCAAATGAGTGATTACAGAATCAGCCTTTTTAGAACTCAGAGCAGTTGCCGATTAGAAATCCTGAATAAGTATCAATGTTGTGGTGTACATATTTCAATTTTCCAAATTCTGTCAAGTGAAACACATCCATCTGCCAGAATTCATTCCTCTGAGTACCCTTCGGGTTACATCCTGCCAGTAGTGAAGTCTGATTGTTAAAAGAACAAGTAGGACATTTCCTTGGCTTGTTGCCAGGTTATGGACAAATCATTTTTTAAACCTTCACTATTGACATGATGTTATTTATGAAATTCTGAGGCCTCCAGTACATTTCCCATCAATAGTTTAACAATCTCATCATTACCTTGTTCTAGAGGGCCTGGCAGACCCTTATGGGATCAGATGTGAGTTATATATAAAGGATGCTTTCCATTCCTGATTATATCTTTTTTTTTTTTTTTTTTTTTTTTGGTTTTTCGAGACAGGGTTTCTCTGTGTAGCTTTGCGCCTTTCCTGGAACTCACTTGGTAGTCCAGGCTGGCCTCGAACTCACAGAGATCCGCCTGGCTCTGCCTCCCGAGTGCTGGGATTAAAGGGGTGCGCCACCACCGCCCGGCCTGATTATATCTTGTAACTCAATAAATAACAAAGTTAATTCTGAATCATCAGGGATAAATTCTGCAGTCTCAATATGTAAGACCACTCTTTCAGCATACTGAGAGTCAGTAACTAAGTTGACAGGTTCCAAAAAAAACCCATTAATACCAACAGAATAGCATACAATTCTGATTTTGAACCGAATTATAAGGACTTTGAACCACTTTACTTAAATTTTCTGACTTGTAACCTGCTTTTCCTTGTTTGTTTGCATCTGTATAAAATGTTCGAACTCCAGATATGGGTATTTCCCAAACAATGCAAGGCAGAATCCAATCAGTTCTCTTTATAAGTTGAATTCTATCACTTTTGGGATATTTGCTGTTAATCTTTCCCAAAAAATTCCTGCAAGCTCTTTACCAAGGTTCACTTTCTGCATATAATTTGTCATTGTCATCCTTAGTTAAAGGTACTACAATTTCTGCTGGGTTTATTCCTGCTAATTGATGAAGTGTCAATTTTCTTTTCAAAATCAAGTCAGAGATCTTTTCTGCAGAAGTTTTAAATTTTTTATTCTGTTTATTTTGTAGAAATATCCATTCCAATATAATATCATCCCCTCACATTAAAATTCCTGTAGGAGAATGCTTAGAGGGTAAAATAACCAAAATGCAATCAAGCTTTCGATCCACACAATCCACATGTCCTTCCTGTACTTTCTTTTCCACCAAGGCCAGTTCTCACTCAGCTCAGCTGATAATTCTCTTGGACTATTTAAGTCCTTGTCACCTTGTAATGTTTTGAACAGATTACTCAGTTCATCATTTTTTACCCCAACAACAGTTCGTAGATGAGAAATGTCTCCAAATAATCTTTGAAAGTCATTAAGAATCCATAATCGATCTCTCCTAATTTGCACCTTCTTGGGTCTAATTTTTTTGTAGACCTATTTTATATCCTAAATAATAAAATCTCTTTTTTGTATCTTTTCAGGAGAAATTTGTAATCCCCAACAAGGCAAAATTTTCTTTACTATTGACATTGTTACTTTACTTCTTCAAACATTCTAAGTTATCTGCATGTGAATCAGTTAGTAAAATATCATCCATGGAATGATAGATTTAGGAAATTGTTTACATATTTCTTCCAATGGCTGTCATACAAAATATTGGCACAGGGTTGGGCTATTTAACATTCCCTGTGGGAGAACCCTCCATTGATATCTCTTAACTGGCTGACAATCATTATAGCAGGCACCGTGAAGGCAAATCTTTCTCTGTCTTTTTCTTGTAAGGGTATTGAAAAGAAACGGTCTTTTAAATTGATAACTATAAGAGGCCATCCTTTAGGTAACAGAGTAGCCAAAGGAATTCCAGATTGTAGAGAGCCCATTGGCTGAATTACTTTGTTAATTGCTTTTAGGTCTGTTACCATTCTCCATTTACCAGATTTCTTTTTAATAACAAATACAGGAGAATTCCAAGGGCTGGTTGATTCTTCAATATGCTGAGCATTTAACTGCTCTTGTACCAGCTCTTCTAAAGCCTGGAGTTTCTCTGTTGTTAAAGGTCATTGCTGGACCCATACAGACTTGTCTGTTAACCATTTTAAAGGTAGAGCTGTTGGTATCTTTGAAAGATTAGCAGTTGTGCCCTGTTCTTGTAAAATCTGGATGATTGGTGACTGCTCTTTATAATACCTCCTAATATTTCTCTCAGAAACTTGTGTTAGTTTATGGTTTGTTTCTGAGGTTGGAGGAATATTAATCTGGGTATTCCATTGTTGTAATAAATCACAGCCCCATAAATTCATGGTTATATTAGCCACATATGGCTTTAATTTTCCTCTCTGTCCTTTTGGCCCTATACATTTGAGCCATCTTGCCCTCTGTTTCACTTGAGATAATGTTCCAGTCCCTAACAGCTGAACATTTACCTCCTGAGGAGGCCAATTTGGATGCCAAAATTCTGGTACAATTATTGTAATGTCCACACTTGTGTCTACCAAACCTTCCAAGAGAATGTCATTTATTCATGTTTTTAATTTTGGTCTTTGTTCATTTATAGAAGTTTGCCTTAAATATTCTCTTTATGGTTTCTCATAAAGTTCCTGTTCAGTTACGGCTGTTCTATCATCCTGAGCAGCCTGACTGATTCCAATAGGCATTTGGTTATTTAATTACTCTGAGAAGAGGTTTCTTCTATGATGGCAGAAAAAGTCTGAACTGAATTTGCCATGGGGGCCTGCATGAGGTCCCTTGGGGAGTTTGTTGACAGCAGAGGCAAAAGATTACCTTGTCTGTCCCTTGTTGATCTATATTTCTTAGTTCAGTGTTTACCACACCTTCTGCATAATCCAGAAGGGAGAGGCATTCTGTTGCCATTGTTCCTTGAATAAACATTGTTTCTAAGAATGCCCTGTTTACACTCCCTTTTCAAATGACCTTGTTTACTGCAGCTTAAACATCTGACATTATTTTTCCTCAGAGCTTTTGATATCACCTCTCCTATCCAAATATCACCATGGTCATGAGACTCAATATTAATTGTGTCCTTGATCCAATCCTCCAAGGGTGCTGATCTTGCCTTTAATGGCCTGGTTATTCTTTTGCATGCTGCACTCGCATTTGCAAAAGCCAAAGATTCAATTATTATCTGTCTAGCTTCTGAATTTGGTATCATTCTATTTACTGCTGAAGACAACCTTTGTAAGAAATCTGTGAAGGATTCTCTGGGGCCTTGTATAACTTTCATAAATGACTCAATTTTTTTCAGCTTCCTGAATTCTGTCCCATGCATTCAGGGCTGCCATGCAGCATAGAATTAGGGTTGGGTTATTATATAAACATTTTCTTTGATTATCAGCATAATCACCCTCTCCAAGAATCTTATCCTGGGAAATTTCGACACCTGTAGCCCTGCATCATTGTTCTATTGTTTTAGCCTCCTCTTCAAACCAGGTTCTCCACTGTAACTGTGGACTGGCCTCTAAGACAACTGTAATTAATTCTTTCCAGTCCTGAGGGATAATTCTATTACAAGTTGACCATGAGTTTAACATCTGCTTTACAAATGGAGAATGCATGGCATATGATACTATAGCTTCTTGTGAATCTCCTTAAATCTAACATTTCCACTGGAATCTAATTAGCTTGTACACCAGCATTTGGCAGTTCCTGTAAGGGTATGGGGTAAATTAAAGTTTGCTGTCTGGTAACCTGAGGCTGTTTCTCTGTAACTTTATAATTCAATCCTGAGATGATTTCACCTTTAAATTATTCTGTCTGAGTCTGGATTTCTCTATAATTCATTTTAATAGGTTTTTCTAAAGTCAATCCTGAGTGAGGTTCACCTTTAAATTCTCTTGTCTGGGTCTGAATTTCTCTATGATTCATTTTAACAGGTTTTTCTAAAGCTTTGATCTTGGCACTTGAATTGAAAAATCTTTTTAATGCTAAAATAAAAATGATTAAACAAATAATATTCATAATTGATGTTACATATATCCTATCAATATTAATTATCCACTCATTCAAATGTTCCACTTTTGGACTGCCTAATGTGTTATCAAACAGAGACCACATTCCTTCGATTGTATAAATGTTTCCATTTTTTAATGTGGGAAAAAGATTTTCTTTCAAATAATTTCACCCTTTAATATAATCTTAATTGACTTGCCCAGTCTGTTGACTGCATAGAACAGTAGAAGTCAGAGGGAATTTCAAAGTAGCTACCTAGTGTGGTGGCAGTCAGAGATGGGAACCCAGAGAGAGCCCACCACCCACCAGGAGAAAGAAAGCCAAAGAGAGTCTGGCCATGTGCTCTGGCCTGAGCCAGGGGCCCTGTAAACCCATAAGCAGCTTTTTAGTGAATTCTTGCCACATTGAGCACCAATTGTAGATGAATTTCTTTTTTTTTTTTTTTTTTTTTTTTTGAGACAGGGTTTCTCTGTGTAGCTTTGTGCCTTTCCTGGAACTCACTTGGTAGCCTAGGCTGGCCTCGAACTCACAGAAATCCGCCTGGCTCTGCCTCCCGAGTGCTGGGATTAAAGGCGTGCGCCACCACCGCCCGGCGTAGATGAATTTCTAAATGATCTTATTAAATAAAAAACACAGAGCCAAATATAAGGGTAAAAGCCTTAGAGAGATCAGGGAAATAGGGAAAGCCACCAGCCAACCTTACTTCACCAACTTTGCTGCTTCCAAATGCGAGTTACTTCCTGTCTACCCATGCCTATGTGCCTTGTTATTCTGTCATCTGATTTGCTCTCTCTGTTCAGCTACATCACTTCCTCTTCCTGCCCAGCTCTGACACTTTCTGTCTGTACAGACCTCCTAACCTCCATTCTTAACTAGTGTTGGAATTTAAGGCATGTGCCACCACACCTGGCTCTGTTTTTAGTGTGGCCTTGAACACACAGACATCCTGCCTGCCAAGTGATAAGATTGAAGGTGTGTGCTAACATTGCATGACTTCTGTGTTGTGGCTGGCTTTTTCCTCTGATCTCCAGGCAAGCTTTATTTATTAAAGCACAAATAAAATATTACCACATTTCAGCACAAATAAATTATCACCACATTAAGGTGGTGCCTATTTTTAAATCTAAGTTATATTTCTTGTAGACAACAGATATATGGAATTTGTTTCTTGATCCTTTCAGCCAGTCTGTGTCTTTTGATTGGGGAATCCAGGCCATTAATATTTAAAGTTATTATTGAAGTGTGTTTGTTGATTGCAGTCATTCCGTTGCTGGTATGTGGTGTTGTTTGTAACCTCAGTAGTACTCTGTGGTTTAGTAATTATAACTTTTCTTTTTTTTCCACAGTGTCTTGGCTATGCTTATCTCCCTCTTCAGTCTTCCTATATTTTCCTTTGGTTTGATTTGTTGAATACATTTTTTAGGCTTGCTTTTAATGTGGAAAGTTTTTCTTTCTCTTTCAATTATGGCAGGTAGTTTTGCTGGGTATTTGTTTAGGTTGGCCATCATGGTCTTTCAGGACCTGGAATGTGTTGTTCTAGGCTGTTTTGGCTTCTAAAGTTTCCATTGAGAAACCAGCTATTATTCTGAAATGTTGCCCTTTATATGTGATTTGTGTTTTTTTCTCTTGCAGCTATCTATACTTGTCTCATTTTGTAAACTTAGTGCTTTAACTGTGATATGTCGTGGGCATCTTCTTTTCTAATCTTGTCTTTTTGGTGCTCTGTAATTAAAATATAATTGCATCACTTTCCCCCTTCTCTTTCCTCCCTCCAATCTCCCTTATAACCCATCCTGTGACACCCTTCACTTCCTTTCAAGTTGATGATTGCTTTTTATTTGTTATTGATACATGTACATATTTTTAAAGCATCAGTTCTTTTGTAGACTGAAGTGACTAGATGATTACCTGGAAGTTTTTTGGTCTGTCCCTTGAAATTCAAGATGTCCAATAAACTCTTAATAGGTGGCTTGTTAATTTTTAACACTTTAATAATCGTGAAACAAACCAATGAATGTTACCATTTACATTACACTTTACCTTCCCCCTACCTCTGACTTACCAGGTCATATATAAATAAGAGTATGTATGCAGGAAAATTTCAAAGAGAGAGACTTTAAGCGTTTTCACTACAGATAAATATATGAGGTAGTAAATGAGTTAATTAACTCAATTTAGTCATTTTACAAGGTGAAAATATGTTAGAACATCATTTGCATATAAAAAAGACAATCTTCATAATGCCATTACAGTAGTTACTATGACCTCTTAAGACAGATTGTAGAGGGCCCAAACTTGCTCATTATATTTGCCTACTCAGGTATCTTTCTAGACAAAACAATGAAAAAACTGGCACCTTATAAATTAATAGCCATTTTTAATGTCTAAAGGGTTTAGGTCAGTTATTTATTCCTAAGCATTTATATCTTATATCCAGTTTGGGTGTGACCACTGTATGAATGAATTGCCTTGTTTTCATAATAAGAGTATTTTTATGTTAAGGGATTTTTCTTAGACCCATTCATGATAAATTTTGGGAACATGCAATAATAGTACTCTTAGAAAGGGATTTAATTGCTGTAGCCTTAAAATATAAAATGCATGAGTTTTGTTGCAAGGATACTTTATTGCTTTAATAGTTATAAAAAGAAGAGATCATGAAAAATTATACTAGGACATTGAGATAATTTATGTTTCATCACTATCATAGTAAACATCCCCATGCATAAAGCTTTGCCCAAGTTTAGATTATTTTCCCAAAATAGATTCCTAGTTCAGAGTCAAAAGTTATGAATATTGCCAGATGGCTTTGTGGAAAGGCTGTATTTAAGTTATATTTCTGTAATGCATCTAATGCCTGCATCTCCATATTCTTAACAGATTTAAGGATTTTTACTTGCAAGGATCCTGCATCAACACCTCTTTTTATTTGGCAGTTTTAATTGTTAAATATATTAGTCATTTTAATTTTCTTTATGAACTATATTTAGTTTTTTTGTATATTTTTATATGAACACTTAAAATATTTTAAGAACCAACTGGCATCTTTCCATAGAATCATTCATCAGTCTTAAAAAAATAAATTTATCTTGCTAATCATTCTTCATTAAACTCAGCTTACCCATATGAGAAATAGAAATCACCAATTTGCCATTCATTGTCTGCAGTATAGACCCCTCAGGCTTCTGACTCTTCTGCCTCCAGAGTGCCTGCTGAGATGTGGCAGAATTCAATAGGACAGTTGTTTACATGACTCTATAGCCTTCAAGGTTAGTTACTTGAAAGATATGAATTCACAGACTCCTGGAATAACACAAACCTCAAAATTTGCATCTTGGTCGTAGGTGAATTGTTTTTGTTACAGTTGTAGCTAAAACCATAATTATACTTAATTATACAGTCAGTCACATTTGTCATAACATGGCTTTCCCCCATTTCCATGTATATGTATAGGCATATATGTTATATATATATGCATACATGTACATATATAACATGTTACATATATATGTAAACACAGAGAAGCTTTTTTATTTTGTAATTATAGCTACTGTTTTTCCCCCTTCAGTTTACATCCATTATATTTACTCTTAGAAAATCTTTTTCAGGACAAATAGTAGTCAGGTTGGAGACCCTAGACAGGCTCTATGCCTTACTGATAGAAATACAAGAACCATTGCTGCAGTGATGTGAAGCTTCTCTCTGAAGTCTAAAGAAAAGAAGAATGTTGGATTTGAGAATTTGTGGAAGAATGAAATAGTGAAATCAAGAGATTCATTGTTTTCAGATCTTGTAATTTGTGAGTCTTCCTGCTAGTTTGCTTCCAAATAACATATCCTGTTGTGAATGTAATAGCAGTAATCCACAGCTGATAGCTAGGAATATTTCCACAAACATTTTCTCACCTTTCACTGTGAAAGAATGGATAGGATATCTTTTAGGACCATTTCCATATATGTGTAAAGATTATGTTGCTTAGCATGTGGTTTTGATAGTACCTGTATAGTTTCATTTATTTTTATAATTTTGTCTTCCTTTCATCTTAGTAACATGACTTTCTCATGCAATATCTCATAACTCTCTGGTAAATAATGACCATCATTGTAGAAATGAATACTCACAATGTAGTGTCTTATCATACACATCCATTACAATATCCAGATTCTCTCTTCCTCGATGTAGCTTTTCTCCATTACATCACATCAGTTTCCTTAAAAGACAGTAACATACGGCAAGTCATCATTGTGCATCCATAGAATGGGTCTCAGCAGATCTGTTCTGCACAGTGCGCTGGCTGTCCTACTCTGAACAGATTTGTGCTGTAGCAATGCGTCAAGGCCACTGTGTTCTCAAAGCAGTCAGGATAATGATGTGCAGAACTTGTCAGTAGAGTTGTGTATGTTGGAGACTGCCAAATTCATAAACCCAAGCTGCCTTTTCTGATCTTGTGTAGTAAAGATTCTGAGTCTTCCCTTACTGACTAAGTAAGAAGAAAGTTAAATCGGTTGGATTTCTCTTAGGGTAACAATTATTATGCATGCCTTTATATGTGCATAAATATATTGAGAATGTACAATTATGCCAAGTACAGAAGTCATTCTCCAACTTTAATATCAACAATATAGATATATGAATATATCTAGATAAATATAAAGAAATTAAGTGGGAACAAAAATTAGCACATCTATGTCCACTAAAAATCACCAAATAGATAAGAGCAGGGTTAGATGTTTCTCAGTTTGAACCTAATTTCTTAATGTCTGAAAATCTTAATTTGAAAGAAAATGTGTGTTGAATCTTTTCTATAACTTCTCTTTTAATATATTTCTATTATTTCAAGTTGAGCATAAAGTCAGAACAATTACTGTGGACCACAAAATATTTTCAGTTAATTTAGTCCTGTTTGTGGTCAGATTTTGGCCTTCTATCTTAATTCTTTGGTATTTTCAATATATTTAATATCAGAAATGGTACTGGCCCAAAACAAAACCAACCAACCAATCAACCAAACAATGGCAAAGAGTTTACATTCAACAGTCTTCATATGAAAATAATTAACATTATCACTGGGTCCCCAAATCATTATCAGTTGGAACTGGTCATCAAAGACATAAACATACAGTTTGAAAGAATATTTCATAGTTTTCAGAAGCATCACTTAGTAAGTCTATGATACCAAATGTTTCATGCAACTGTTAGTAACTGTCCCATCACAAAGGCAAGACCATCTGATACTGATGTTTTTTTATCAGAATAGTTATTAGATAACAGATACAAAATTAGCCACCTTAAAGATGTAACTATGCATGGATTAGGGTTGAATGAGAGTAGTGTACATTTCCCACGGTAGTTCACAATCATCCATACCTCAGGCTCAAATCCCTTGGTACTCAGGTTAGGGATGGTTGTGAGCCACCATGGGAACTGAATCTAGGTCCTCTGTAAGAGCCCCAAGTTCTCCTAACCACTGAGCCATCTCTCTAGCCTCATCTAGTTTATTTTATATTACCTGCTCTACATGAAGATTTGGACATTGTGGATGCTAGCTTTCTTTAACATTTTCAGTCTAGTAGAACAAGTTTTGTTCTCCATTCACTTAATTTCAATTTACTTTTAAGAGGAATGCCAAGATTTAGATAAAGGAACGATAAACTAAATGAATTTTAAAAATATAGTCAGCAATGATTGTTTTGAGCTTCAGATATTTGTTTATTTTAAGGAACATGCAGAGCTGAGAAATCTTTGTAAAATTTTGTAATGGACACTTCTCTTTAAACATGCCTTTCTCTGTGAAGTACTTCTTTGTGCTCTTCAGGCGTGTCATCATTAGAGATAATGGACCTACATAGTTAGAACTTCACAGCTGCTTGGATTAATGATGGCTTGGACTAGGGTTTCATTGGGTAGGATTAACTATGTTTAAAGATGGCAAAATGCCATTATAACATTAATGCCAAAATCTAATGAGAACCAGCAGTTAACTTCAAGGACCTTTATAATTTAATATGGGAGCATGATCGTGTTCTCATTATTTTAATGTAGTGTCTATTAAAATAAGTTTATCTTCTTGCTTGAGATTTTTTTTTCTACCCAGGCACCATTTGTTGAATGTTGACTGTATTTCTGTCACTTTTCTAGGGTATTGAGGAGTAAGACCATTTCCCTTCCTCTTGAGAAATTTGTAGGAATGTGAAATACTTCCTTAGGAAACTTAAGTATTCTTCTTAGTTTCCTAAGACATGTATCTCCTTCATCTCTTGCTTATTTTTTAAAAGATTTATTTTATGTATATGAGTGTTTTTCCTGCATGAATGTATGTGCACTATGTGTTTACATGGAGGTCAGAAAAAGGCCTCAGATCCCTTGAAACTTGAAACACGGATGATTGTGAGCCACCATGGAAACTGAACCTAGTTCCTCTGCAAGAGCAGCAAGTTCTCTTAACCACCAAGCCATCTCTCCAGTCCCATGTAGTTTATTTTATATTAGCTACATTTTCCATTTTTGGGTTGTACTGAAAAATTGAATTTCATATGTATAGGAAAATTGATGAGCATCAATTGGATGCTCAGCTAAATGCTATCAATACTGTTGGCATTGGTATCTGACGGCTGAACCCTACAGAAACAGAACATAGGTTTTGTATAAAATTACAAGTACATCAGGTAGCTGATATTTGGTAATTGGATTTTTTTCTAGAGTAGTCTTTCTGTGATGAAGGTATATAGTGATAACTTCCAGTAAAATGTGACATTTATGAACATGTCATGTTTCTATGTCTATAATATAAAATAATGAACTAAACCCAAGAACTTCCTGTTTCTTTGTTTCATAATCTTGTGTATATGTATATACAAAGAAATGTTAAGACCTTCTAAAGTATGAAATACAAATCACAACCAGAAGGTGGAAGAAATAAAAGATGGCAGAGGAGAAATCGTATCCAATAAACCCTGCTGGAGAAAACCCTCAAGTATTCACTTTGTGGTCCAGGCTTCCTGGTGGCTAAAGAAAGAAATAGAACTTGGTGTGGTTTTCTGATAGTGAAACACGTATCATCCGTTTGTCAGAACAAGCAAGCCTTCTTAATGTTAATAGGAACGACTTGTCCAGGCAATTTGGATAAGAACTGGTGGAACACATAATGAATGGTCCTTCCTAAGTTTTTTTTTTTTAAATAGAAAATTTAAAAAAAAAACAGTGCACACAGTTAATTGTTTCATTCATTGGTCTGTAGAGAACCTGGCAGGGATGGTGTTAAAAACAAGACCCATGCTCCCAAAGAAGGGAGTTTGAAACTTCCAGTATATTTACGATAGAGAGAAACTGATTTTCTTCTGACTGACAGACATGTGAAGCAGCAGAAAGATACTGCAAAAGGTGGATGCTAAGGGTAGCATTGTTGAAAATAGGAGAGTATCAATGAAATTTTTGTGGCAGGATGATATTTGAAAGACTGATCTGGCCTCTGGGAAGTTTTAAATATGCCAGTTCCCTGTAGCAGGAAGATCTGTCTCTGTTCTGGACAGCATATCCAATTTAGGGAATTATTATTATTTCATCAAAATTAATGTGAACAATTTTTCCTTTGAGGCTGCCTTTTCCATAGGTGATGTTTTCCAGATGGGCTTTGGCCAAAATTCTTAATGTTTTGTATTCTCTTTCCTTGAGAAAGGAACTTTTCTGACATCCTCTATTCTCCCTCTTTCTTTATCCCATCCTAGGGAAGAGAACACCAAAAGCCAAGGAGAAGAGAAACAAGAAGAAGAGGAGGAAGTTGACCGAAAGAGCCCAAGAGCAGCACAGTGTCTTCCTAGCTACAGACAGAGCTACCCAATAAAATACAGGCAATAGTGGGGGGATTTTTGAGGGGGATTTTGTTGCTGTTGTTTATATTGCAAAAGTGCACAAAGCTACTCTCCAATCCACACTGGTGGACAGCATTCCTGCTGCTCTGACCAGTATCCTTTTTCAGTAACATTGCGAAGGGAAGTGCCCAAGCATGGACTCTGGGTTATTTATGCTTTGATTTGAATCTGGAGCCTGTGATAGCAGGAGCTTGTTGACCTCATCAGTGGGAGCTGAAGCATGTACACTCCTGTGATGAGCATCATGTGTCCTAAGAATCTGCCCCTGGCACAGTGAACTTGTAGGAGGCATGTGGCTGTAGATCCCCACCGGAGAGTGCATCCATGCCTACTTTCCTGAAAGAAGATACAGAAGCGGGCAAGCGCTGTTCCCTTGTGACTTGTTTCTCACCTTGTGCATTGTCAAAGACAATTGCGAGTGGAAATAATGCTTAGTGTCACCGCACGATGTTTTCATGATTGGTGGCCTTCAAATGATCTTTCAACGAGACTGCTTTTTAGCTAGGGGTATTCTGTGGAAATTCCTACTATATTTCAGCCTAGTACTTACATGTACAGATTCTGCTGAGCTCCATACAAAGCTCCATACTGTATATTTATGCTTTCTGTGTGTAACAAGTCATACCTGATTGATAAGATGTCACTTTGTTCTTAGTGGTTCTTAACTATGGTCTATACATGATTGTTCTAATTCTGAAAATTGACAAATGTTTTGTTGCCATTTTGTTTCTTCTGTTTGTATTATTTTGGGCGGGGGTGGGGTAGGCTTGTTTCCAATTGTAAGTTTAGGATAAGCTAGTTTGTACGTAGAGTCAAATGACTGATGTCAGAGTTTCGGTGCAGATAGAACTTCCCCAGTTCGTGTCACACACACACACACACACACACACACACACACACACACACACACACACACACAATAAGCAGCATGCAGCATCTGGCCATCAGAAGCCAAACTTCTTTTGAGTTCAGAAAGTGATGATTTATGAAACACAGCTGAAAACATGAGGACTTGTGTGCAGTTACATGTATTTATTACACAATTCCCAGCTTCATTTTTTTCAAACTTAAAGCAACTCATGACATTAAATGATAGGTTACCTGGCAAAATTTTTGGGTCACTGGGGAAGCTGCTGTCCTGAAACCACCTAGGAGATGAAGGAAAAAATAGGAGGGCTTTCCCTGACTGAGAGTCACACCGTGCATTTCTCTGCTGAGCCAGAATGTCTTCTACTAGAACAAAGAACATGATGGAGGCTTCTCAGCCGGTTCACACAGACATGATTTCAGAATCACCATTGTCCCCTTGGGTCGATCAGTCCTTTGACTTATGAATTGGCAGGCTCTAAATGCTTTATCTTCCTGGTGATCCAGGGGGACCTTAGAACAAAAGAAATTGTTGTAGAGTTTTGAGGAAGCAGCCAGAGCAAGGCAAAGCCTTTTCCTCACTTTGCATTGGTAAAACTACCTCTTCAGCATTTTTGTTGAGTCAGAAACATCTTGCTGATATGTATAGATGTCATAAGCTTCATTATGAAAATAATTGATGCAAGATAAGCCATATATGAATGTTGTATTCAACTTTAGGGCTTGCACTTAATCCTAAAGTGTTCCCTTCCCTTCATGTCTATTCATACACTATATTCCTATTTACTAAGTGGGGAGGGGTCTTCTTAATACCATACTTCATTGTTAATAAGTCAATGCTTGTTATGTTTCTGGGCTGTTGTTTTTGTGCATTAAAAACTCAAAAATTGCTTTTGGACTATTTTTTACTTTAAGAGTACACTTAGGGGAAAGTGCAATGCTTTACCAACACTACTGTCTACTTGTGATCCATCAAATACATGAGAGAATATATTGATATAAATCTAGGATACTCATTTCAATAAAACTTATTGCACAGTAGTTGAAAGTAGGATTTTCAGAACTAGACTGCCCAAGTCCAAATCTAGCCTAAGAAAGTCTTCTTAGAGAGAAATTGTTCTCTCTCCCTGGGTTCTTTTCTACCTGTAGGACTATGTTTTAGGACTGTACTACAGCTCTCCAATCTGAAGTATATTGTATAATGTATAATGTAGTATACTCAACTATGTATCACAAATACTTGAGAACATTACATTCATACTGAACATGTTTGCTTTTTATCATTCCTTAGACAATGTATTTAGCAACATTTAAACATAACACTTATACATATTAGGTATTTTTGATAATTTTTAGTGTTTGTACACATAGCAAATTGTGTTGTATTTATACATAATTTACTATGTGAGCATATTTGGGTTTAGGTGTCTGCAAGAACCTCTTGGAACCAATGTCATGAGGAAACCAAGACATCCTTGTACAGACTGAGTTAAGAATTTGGAGATATGTATATATATATATATATATATATATATATATATATATATATATATAGTGTGTGTGGTCACTATAGCAGATTATTAAGTACTACAGAAATTGTTACCTATTATTTCTTTCATTAGCTATTTCAATTTTTTTCCAAAAACATTCTATTAACAAAATAGATCCTAATTTGTTCAGTGGTCGAAACTTTTGCAAGCATCCATAGTATCCTAGGTCCCGTCTCCCATACTGTAAATAAATAGTTGAATTAACATTTATGAAAGTATCATACAGCTTCAGTCTATTATTAATTCACTCCTAGACACTGCTTAACTTTTATTCTTGTGAGCATTTATTTACACTCACCTATTTCTAAGTTTCCTGGTTTAAAGAAAGCAAATATAAATCTAAAACTGAATACATAACTATTTCACAGTTGAGGAGCAGCCAAGGAAATAAACTAAACTAGATATCTAATATGAACTCTAATATCAAGAATATATTAATTACACAGGTAATAAATCATCTATAAAGTCAAATGAGTTACCAAGACAAGACAGTGGAGCAATATCAGCAAGCCACTATCATGTTTAGGGTGAGGAGAATTCAAGGAAAAGGTGGAATTTCCAAAATCTAGATATCAAGTTCACCCCCAGAAGCTTAAACCTATAGTTGAGAATATAGCTATAACCAGAAGAATCTGGGGCCAAAGACAGAACACTTACCTAGGAGAAGATGAAATCTAAGATATAATCTAGTCACTTAGAGAAATGTCACAATCTCAGAAAAGCCTAGATCTCTTCTTCTCAACAGCTTCCAAGAGGGCTTGCCATCATCCAGACCTGTCCCTGATCCCATGGGCAAGGGGTCCTGGATAATGCTGTGATCCATGATACAGAAGATAGATGTAAGCACAAACTGGCCAGAATACTCACCAAGGCCTGACCCTGGAACTGTGATGCCTCTTGCTTTCCTCATTTAAGAGTTTGTGTTTATGTTCTTGGTTAAGCAAGTGCCTTTGTATTTCTCATTTATTTCTGTTGTTCTCCACATCTTGTCAGTAAGTTCTAGTAAGCCTGTCTTGAGAATGAGTGTTGAAGTTTCTCTCTTCCCTTTCTTTGCCAAGGACTGGTCTTTTCTGGCCCCATTCTGGACTGTGCTATTATTCCTATTTACTGCTGTTCTCTCACTACAAATATTCCTTTATGTTCTCACCACTTTTTCTATTAACATACATATTTTGCTGCTTTCTTGCTGAATACGCTCCTGTTCCTTGTAGACTCTAAATTTTTTTCTTGTTGAATGCTATATCCTTTTAGCATCCTCTTAACCCTAGGTTCCCACAGGGATTTAGAAAAGTCTGAATGAGCCTCAGTTAGAGTTAATGTCAGGTCTTTAAAGACTGCTTAACTTGCACCCGCTTAGTGTCTTAGTTGGTAGTCTTTGGAATATAAGAATAAACGTGGATTCAAAAGTAGATGGTCCTTAAAGCAGAATAAGGGGTTGGGTAGTCTGGAAATGTGTATTGAATGGATAAATATTTAAGCAGATTGCCAGGTAAATATGAGGACTCATGTTAGCAAACTGCCACATGCCACCACCTCCAGCTTAAGCAGATGTTGTTGAACACATTTTTGACTCCTGAACAAAATACATAGATCCTTTCCCCAAAGTGGAGTTACAGGGTGGTACTTCTAAAATTTTGAAGTTGACAGAGGTCTAATAACTTCTAGCTTCTCAAGTACGTGTTAATGCCCTGAGGAACTTTTCATATGAGAAAATGTTTCTTAAAAATGACTATCCAAGTGCTCCTACCACCACCTTCCTGGTGCTTCTGGGTCCAGAACTTCTTAAGCAGGCTTCCCATCTTAGTAGTATATTTTCATTCTGAACGTTTGGCCTCACTTTCTGTCTTAGCATGACCAAAAAATAAGTATGGACCATGTGACTTCTGAGAGTAAAAAATTGTAGAGAGTGATTGCAGCACATCTACTCTCTGGGTGGCTTATTAGTACATGTGAGGATTTTCAGACGGAAGCTTGCTACCATTATGAGTCCCTCTACTCTGGAGACAGTAGACCATGTGTTAATGGCAGGGATATCAAGGAAAAATACTACATGTGTATTTTGACATATAGACTAAATGATGAACATAGGAATTTTAGGAAGACTAGCCTAAGTACTGGAATGCACCAGTATAAAGCTCCTGAGGAACAAACAGGATCAGGATGGTTGAAGTGCAGACAAAAAGGAAAAAATGATAAAGTATGGTAGGAGGATAGTGGAACAAACAGGAAGACAGAAGACCCATGAAGTCCATAGAGAAAGCTGATTTTTGTTCTATATGCTGGGGGAAAAAATACTGGGTTTTTGTCCTGCTTAAGCAGGAGAGAGGTGTACTTGGATTTCTGTACATTGTTCCCTAGGTCTTCTTTGTGAAAGGTAGATCTTTAGAAGGAAAGCAAAGGGACAATTAGTAGGTTATTGCTTTAACCTGATGAGAATTCTCACAGCATTGGTTAGTGGATATTATTAAATAAAAAGAGGAGGGGCTGGATCTAGGGGCCACAGGAGTTGGATGTGAGAAAAAGGAACAAAAGGAGCCAAGATATTATCTAGGTCTTGTTCTGAGTAACAATATTTATGGGACAGAATTGGCAATAAATGATTCTACTTTTCATTTGCTAGACTTGAAGTTGTGGTAGGCAGCGAAGTGGACACAGTAAGATGGCAATTGGTTATAAATATGGACTTCAGGGGAAAGGTGAAGGCCAGAATATAATTTGAGAATATATTGGAGTATAGCTTGTTCTTTGAATCACAGACCTTCAAGTCTATAAAAGAACACAGATGGGAGAACAATGGCTTTGGGGTACTCAAACCTTCAATGTCAACCAGAGGGTGGGATGGGAAGAAAGAGACACAGAAAAGTAACCTGAGAGGAGCACCAGGAGCAGTTACTAAGTGTAATGAAGAGTTGCACTGAGCAGTGTAACCCACACCTACAATCCCAGCATTTACAAGGTTAGGAGACTGAGACAGGTTAATCAAGAGTTCAAGGCTAGCCTCAGATGTGTGAGGCCTGCCCAGAACATAGGAGAACTATCTTTAAAACAAGTTGGAGTTCAAGGCTTTATGTGGTACCCTTCCCTTCTGATTTATAATAAAAATAGTTGGAGAAGTGGGGAGCATGAGAAAAAACATAATAATTGAACATTTTTGTCTCCCCAAATTTATTTCTGAACTATATACTCCAAGAGTGAAATTTACCAATAGCTTACAATCCCTTGAAAGTGGTTTTGATATAGAAAAAACTTAAAGTATGTCAATGCTTAAAACATTTGGAAACTACTCTTCACATAAATGTGATAATGATACTTAATTTCAGGTTACCATATTATCTACCAATTTCATCTACATTTATGATGAAATAATTATCTCAATGGCTCTACAAAGGTTTTTCTTTTATTGCTTTCAAAATCAATAAAATGTATCAAGTGAGCTACAAAACAAGCATTCCGTGAATTATAGGTCCTTGAGTTTGTAATTTTCAGCAATGAGGATTTTTCAAACTTGTAATTATTGAGTTACTTTGGTAGCAGCTCTCTGATGTGAGTGCATACATGTCTGAACAGAATTAGGCAGTGCACATGTACACAATCATAGTATTTAACTAAAAGCAAGATCATGGTAAAAGTATTTCTTTTTTCCATGGTTTTCTGTGTAAAATAGAACAAATGAAAGCTTTAATTACTTGCAATTCAATTTTAAATTAAATAAATGTGTTATCGTTTCCCCATCACACTTGCCTGTCTTGGATATATTCTCTCTTGTAGGTGATAATCTGGATAGCAACTGTGGTAAAGCCTTGGAGAACTGGTTCCCTCTTCTCTGAGCCATGACTATCGTTCCATTTCCCAGTCCTATTGCCTGACTTTAACCCAGGGGGTTTCAGGAGAATAATGTGCATCTACTTGAGAACTAGTATTTAATAGCAAGTTCACCTTCTGCATGATGTTTGTGCCTTGGGCACAAAGACAGGTCCATGGGGTAAAGGAAGTCTGTCTTTCAGTTAATGTATGGAAAATAGTAGACTCAAATAGTTGCCCAAGCTACACAAGTAAAATATCAATATTTGTTGTCTTGAGCCTTAATGGTCCTTCATTGCTCCTTATCTTGAGTCAACACCTTCATCATGGACTTCAGAATGGTGAGAAATATATCCTTGTTCTTTAATCCTTCCAGTCATGGGTCTTCCTTCATGACAATCTAACAAATTAACCTATGGACTTTCGCAGGAATCCAGAAAGCCATGACACTTAGGGGAGTCTACAGCCCTGACTTATTGATACCTTCCTCTAAATTGCTACAGCAAATATAAGTTGAAACATTATTTTTAAATAAAATGTTTCAGCTTTTCTTCAACAATTAAGCAATTATTTTTTTTCAACAACTATACTCTGGCCCCTTGAAATGAAACCCCATACATTTGGTTTGTAGCAGTCATCCTACAAATGTTTGATTAGTTGTTTGTTAATGGTTCAGTATTTTCTTACAGCCTAGAATCTTGAGAAAAAAGCTTTTTAAGATTACGTGTGTGTGTGTGTGTGTGTGTGTGTGTGTGTGTGTGTGTGTGTGTGTATTAAGGCATGGATAGTCCTAGTTATCCTGGAACTTACTTTGTAGACCAGGCTGGACTCAAATTCACAGAGATCTGCCTGCCTCTGCCTCTCAGGTGCTGGGATTAAAGGCATGCACAACCACCACCAGGCTATATTTCTTAAAACATGAGATTGTGAATTGCTTCCTAGTCTTTTATGTGATTATAATTGTCCTGCTATAATTTTGCCCAATATTAAAAAGGGCAAGAAAAGGATCCAGGGACATCTGTGTTAACTGCCTTTGTAATTTATCAGATGAGTTCTCAATTCTATGTGGTATATAAACTGACAGATGGTCAAAGTTTAACCAAAGTAAAACATCTGTTTTAAGTGACACCTTAATTTTGTGATGAGCTAAGTGACTTGAGAGGGATTGCTGTATGTTTTATTACCATGTGGAGAAACATTACACTTGCCCATCTTCATTCACAAGCCACACACAGTGATGTGTGGTAGCATTAAGGTCCATCATCTACACACCCATAGGCAAGCCCTGGATCTTGTGTATATCTTCAGCCTTGCTCTTCTCTATTCCTTGTTTCCTTCAGTGCTGCCCGTCTATGCCTGTCTCTGATAACATAAATGATTTTCTCTTGGATTTGTTGGCAAAAACTTCCGGAAGTTCTCTTGTGCTTTAGTTGGTTCTGCAGTTACGTTGTTAGAATCGTACCGAGCAATTGTGAGCATTGGTCAAATGGAAAAAGGAAGCACCGGGCTTCAGCTCCAAGCAAAACCACTTTATGAGCATGTGGCTGGGGTGCACGTCAATAACGCCAGGGCCCAGGTGGCCGAATTTATGTCCACCCTCTTGATCTGATAATACAGAGCAGGAGGATGAATTGGTAATGACCCAGGCTCAAAACAGATGGTGACTCTCTGTGTCTATGTTGTTGAAAACCTACAAAGGGGAAACATTAAATATGTGTCTTTAAATTTAAATTAGTGCATTTCAAAAACACAGGCTGCTGATCTTTGAAAACAGGGTAGCTGAATGTGTTTCATCTTATAGGTTTGAACTTTTGTGTGCTTTGGGGAAGAGCAACAGACAAAATGGATGGTATGTTTGTTACCCTTTCGTTAGCTCTTTAGTATCAGTGGTGCACCACTATAATTAGGAGCTTGTGTGCAGTTCTTTGTCATTAAATTTGCTACACCCTAATTATGGATGTTTAGAACATTCAAAAGACCACCATCTAAAAATTGGCATCCATTATTAAATATATTTCCTCAGGTCAGATGAATTTGCTTTTGCTCCATAATGCTGATTGAGTTTTGTGCTAAGTGTTTTGTCTTAGAGCATTTTGTTGATAATTTACACAAACAATATTTTATCAAAATACACTAAATTACATAATATCATACTGTCTAAATGTGTTCTTGGGATGTGAGGAGGTCTTTGAGTTTGAACCTTTCCAGGGATGATTAGTTCCTTGATTTGCATTCAGAGACAAATAAAACTGCTGCTCAAAGCCAATCCAAACATATCTCGGAATGATTTGGGGATACATTACCACAAACTTACCCTATGATTCTGTGAAAGTCTGGGATGGTTTAATATAAAAGTACATAAAATGAGTATAGTTGAAGACTGGGTACAATTTAAGAGCCATTCCAGAACCTGGTATGGACTCCCTCAATAGTTATAGGAAAATGGGACCCAGGCAAAAGCAGATGAGAGAGGCTTTCTGTCAGCTCCATGTCACAAACCTGTGCTGTGTAAGTCCTGAGAAATCATCCTCATTCTTCCAAGTGAAATTGAAGTGGTCCAAGTTCAAAGCTGCTTCAATTGATCTTGGATACACTCTGAGTTTTCCAAAGTACCAGGATTTCTCAC
The DNA here is from genome assembly GCF_949786415.1 of Peromyscus eremicus. Taxonomy (NCBI): domain Eukaryota; kingdom Metazoa; phylum Chordata; class Mammalia; order Rodentia; family Cricetidae; genus Peromyscus; species Peromyscus eremicus. The sequence goes on from NC_081436.1 coordinate 56,730,193, forward strand.
TGGGGTCTATTCCACACTACTCCATGCATAGACCTGTAAGTCATGGGTCTGGTCTTCTTCCTATGATTCATACATTCTCTCTCATTTCTTATGAGTTTCAAAACTAAATAGAAGGGAATATTTTTATTATCTTTTTCAATATTTTGACATGAAAATGTGGTTCTATTTAATTTAATCATCTCAAAAGCATTGATAAAACATGAAATAACATCCAATGCCAAGCCATGTGACATACATTAAGAGAAATGACTGGATTTCACACATTCTTTATTATTTTCTAAATTCATGGTGTTGGATGATGCTCCAGGTCTTGTGCATTGGGAGGAGACACAGAATAGAATATGTTGCTCAGGCTCTTGGGAAGCATGACAGTAATTTACCCAACAGGGCTGGGGAGGCACCTGGGCACCTGGAGTAAAAAGTAATAAAATTACAGGTATGAAGACTATACTTTGATAACATGCAGAAAGATTATATTACCTTTTGTGATGAGACAAGTCTTCATTAAAAAATATCATTCTAATGCCCTCCCTAAGGAGAGGACATATGACCTTCCTCTACTTAAAGATGGTTGCATGTGAAATTCTAGACTGAATGGATAGTCTTTCCCTATAATGTTGATCTCTAAATAATATCTTTTGTGATAATGGTGCAAAGAAATATGTGCCATGTTTAACACTATAACCTCTGAGGTATTTATAAATTCCTCTTAGAAATTTCAAATATAACAGAAGCTCTTTCATGGTCTAAATATAATCTCTAAATAGATAAAATTTAGGCTAATATCTTTAATAAAGTCAAATTATAAAAACTGACATTTTGATACTATTTTTATATTAGTACTTTCATGTTATTGCAGTATTATTCATGCCAGCCAAGACACGCATATCTTAATTATCTATTAACTGAAGAATGGGTAAAGAAAAACATGCTACATTTTCACAGTGGAATACTACTCAATCATAAAAAGGAATAAACTCCAGCCATCTGTGACAGATGACACAGATGGATCTAGCAGTCATTGTGTTAAATGAAATATGGCAGACACCAAAGAACAAATACACGTGTTATGTTTACTCATATGTGGAAACTAGTGAAGGAGAGAAGAAAGGTGGGTGTGAGAAGTCAGAAGAGGAGATGGGAACACATTAAGCTCTAGTCTTCTATAGCACAGTAGGATGACCACAGCAAAAGCTTATGGTGAGTTTCAAAATAACTACAAGGCAGGGGCAAGAAGATTCCTAAACATAAAGAGATGGAAATAGCAACCGTTTTGAGATCATGAGTGCCAATTATTCTGATTTAGTCATCCATCGTACATGGGATCTGTCACCCTAAGCATAATGTACAATTATATGCAGCTAAAATGCAAAACAATGTGTTATTTTACGTACAAAAGAGCAAAAAAGTGTTATATAATCTGTTTTCCTGAAAGAACACCTGGCTTTTAATATTTCTGGACTATTTCTACATTTGAACATAGTTGCACGTTAACAAGAACAGATTCACAGACTGGGGATATATCTCAGTGGTGCAGCCCTTGACTAACTTACAAGGTTTTGAGTTCAATCCTCACCATCACACTCATAGAAATAAATTAGAGTTATATATAGTTAAAATGCATAACTGTTTTAAAATGCATTATAGAATTCATCTGTATTGTTAACAGTATACAGGAATTTATTATTTTAAAACAAGTCATTTATTGTATGCTTAAACTGGTTCCAATGTTATTAGTCTACGCACTGAACTGGAGCTGGAAGTTTAGGCTCTACCCTCAAATAGCTCCTCCCTCCCTCTCTTGCTTCCTCCTTCCATTTCTTCCTCACACCCTCCATGCCTCTCTCCCTCCCTTTCTTCCTTCCTTCCTCCCCCTCCTCTTAACTTTCAAGATTAAAAATTTTTTTTTAGATTTATCTATCATTTACTTTTGTGTTTCTCTTCTTTTTTTTTTCCATTTATTTTACATACCGACCATTCTTGTTCCTTTCCCCCACCTCCCTCCTGTGCCCCGCCCAATCCACTCCTTCTCCATCTCCATTCAGAAAGGGGCAGGCCTCCCATGGGAATCAACAAAGCATGGCCCACCAAGTTGAGGCAGGACCAGGCTCCTCCCCCTGCATCAAGGTTGGGGAGGCAACCCAGCTTGGGGACTGAGTTCCCAAAAGCCAGCTCAAGTGTCAGGGACAGGTCCTGATCTCATTGCTAGCAGCCCCACAAACAGACCAAGCTACACAACTGTCACACACATACAGAGGGCCTAGGTGGGTCTCATACAGACATAAGCATACCCATAATTTAATATTTTTTAAAAATAAAGATTTTTTTTTCTAATTATGTGTATGCTTATGTCTATGTGTATGTGCTTATGGATGCAGGCAACCTTGGTAGCTAGAAGTGGGTGTTGGATCCTGAAGCACTGGAGTTACAGGTGGTTGTGAGCCACTCCATGCAGGTGCTGGGAGCAAAACTCAAGTCTTCTGCAAGGGCAGTGCACACTCTTAACTACTTAACTCTCAAATGGCCTTTTTCCAGAAGAGACCAAAGACTTGTATGTAGGATCTGCTACATAATTGTGGAGCCTTCAAGAACTTGAAATTGCAGAGAAAGACTAAAAACTTAGGAATTTTAAAAGAACCCAAGTGCAGCGTTAAAACCAATATCATCATGAAAACTGTGCCATCCCATGGCCTCATGCCCATTAAGTCAGCCCTGGATGTAAGTGTAATTTTAAGTCGGCCCTGGATGGTGAGTGCCTTAGGAGAACAGCATGTTATCCTGTCCCAGGAACACAAGGGACTTTGTGCTTCCATCTGGACAGTTCTTGTGCCTTTACAAAACAGCATGGAGTAACCAAGACAGACATGACTGCTGTTAGCAAAAAGTGACAGGCCATGAATCACACCTGAAAAAAAAAACACAACAACAAGCAAACAAAAAAAAAACATACGTTGAGTTACATAGGACATTTTGTTTCAAACACAGAATCCAACATTTGGAGAGGGCAGTCATTTTTATACATGAAGAATTATGAGGCCGTCATAGTTTTGAACACCAAATGTTTGTGATTTTGTTCTCTGATCTGTGAGAGCCAAAGAAACTCATACTGCGCTCTTTTTGTGTGTGTGTGTTCTAAACCAGTCAAGATAATATAATTCTAAGAAAGCAAATGAAACTTATTCCAGGACAGAACATCAATCGTTTTTTGTTCCTTTGTTTTTTTCTTTCTCTTTTTTTTACAATAAGAGTGAACAGACCAACAGGCTTGTGGCTTTTCTTATTTGGAGTAACTTCAATGTCTAAAAGTTGCTAAGTAACACTTTTAATAATAAGAGATTTCAAGGCCAGGAGATTAATGATCCATGACCCTATTTAAGAGAAATATTAGTGCTACATCATGAGGCAAGAGGGCTGAATAGAGTAATGGGAACTTTGGGTAATGTGTTCAGCCACTTTCGTAGCTTCTTTTTCTCTGCTGTTCATAGTCAGTTTGGCATGGCTCTTCTTTATTAGACCATTTGTAGAGATTATTTCATCATTTCACATTCACTAATAGTTACATTGGAAAATTGTGTGATCTATGCAGAGTAACCACTGTACATCAATTATCACTTGGAAAGTTAGTTCTAGATCTGATAGAAATATATGTCTAAAGTAAACTAAGTGAGACTTGCAGCTCATGGGCTCATTTCCCTACAACCACCCCTCAGTTCCTCTTTCTTGACAGCCTCTCCTTTCCCAGGAAGCATTGACTCCTTCTGCCTTGGATATGAACAACTTGGTCCTCCCCATGAAACCCGAGCCTCAACCTCAACCACCACACGAGGAGGACACAACCTGGGCAGAGAGCAACTTCTGAAGGTCTCTTGAAGCCAAACTTGGCTACAACCCTGGATGTCTGGAGTGGAAACTTCAAAGGAGAAACCAGCTTCTGTGGATTAGTGGCCATGAGAGCTTTAAGGGTAAGTAAAACCCTTCACTGCAATTAAAAAAAAAATTGGCATTGGCTCATTCTGCTGAAAGCACAAAGCGTTTTAGGAGGAACACATCACCTTTTAAAATAAATGACTAATATCTGTATAAAAGACAGTGAATCGTTCATCCGAGAAGCATCTTCAGGGCAACAGAATGTCCGGCACTGAGAGATCAGGGCAGCTCATGGCCTCATGGCCTCTGAATGCCAACCATAGGAAGAGCTGGGAATAATTTAGAGAACTCAGAAAGAAGCCCCCAGGGACGTTCATTTTGACCCAAATAGGAAAGGTTGGGTTTCCAGAACTAGCTTTTTTTCCCCTTCTTACACAAAAGAAATTTATAAATAACTTAAAACTGCTGCTCTGGTGTTTTATAATTTCTATGGTAAACTCGGAGAGTTGTTACTAGAAAGAGACGTTTCAGCCCCTAGAGGATGAAACAGAGGATGGCAGCATGGAGGGCTATGATTTGTCCCACTCTGTATGAACCTCAGGTTCCCATGCCCGGGGCAGTTTGGCAGCCTACTGGGAGTATTAGAAAGGCAGTGAGCAATAAAGATATTTCCTATGCAGCAGCAGCAGCAGCAATAATAATAATAATAATGATGATGATGATGAACACACATGGCAAATAATGCTTAATAAACACAGCATGTTAACTGTGTCAGAGAGCCCTTAGAGCTCTGGCCAGCATCACTCATGGCTGACCAGGCCTCATGGAGAGTGCTTGCTGAGCAAGGGGAGACTCCCTTCTCTTTGAACAGTGCCCATGTCCATTACCATACATTTGTTGGTCTGTACTGTAACATTCATTTATAAAATGGAAATTTTACACCTTTGCTCCCTAATAATTCTATTAGCGAATATACTCCTGAGGAATTCGCATCCCAAGGCAATGGCTTCCAGGACAGAAACCAGGCTAGCTTGAACCCTCCTGGGGAACACTTCCTAGTTTCAATTTTATTTCTGATCTTCAAGTATTACTTATCATTGTGTCTCCACTCAGAACCTCTGGATTGGTTCTCATCTCTTTAGTACTTTACAACTTGTCTTAAGATTGTAGATTTTAACGTTGTCTCCTGTGCATAGCCAGCATTAAGAAAGGAGGAGGAGGAGGAGGAAGAGGAGGAGGAGGAGAAGAAGGAAGAAGAAGAAGAAGAAGAAGAAGAAGAAGAAGAAGAAGAAGAAGAAGAAGAAGAAGAAGAAAAAGCAGAAGCAGCAGCAGCAGAAGAAGAAGAAGAAGAAGAAGAAGAAGAAGAAGAAGAAGAAGAAGAAGAAGAAGAAGAAGAAGACCCTTCATTATATAGCTTTCAGCTTTTAAACTTGAGGGGGAATTTCTTATAAAGAGAAAAGTTGTACAGTTGAGTGTAGGTGTAGAGTTTCTCTCCAGCTCCTGCCAAGCCCAGCAGTCCCGCAGCCCACTTATAAAATAAACACACAGACTCTTATATTATTTAAACTGTTTGGCCTAATGGCTCAGGCTTCTAGCTATCTAGTTCTTACATCTTAAATTAACCCATTTCTATAAATCTATACCTTGCCACATAGCTTGTGGCTTACCAGTATCTTACATGTTGGTACTCATGGTGGTGGCTGGCAGCGTCTCCTCACTCAGCCTTCCTGTTCCCAGAATTCTCTTCTCTGCTTGTCCTGCCTATACTTCCTGTCTGGCTACTGGCCAATCAGCATTTTATTTATACAGAGCGATATCCACAGCCATTCAGGATAAAGGTGGCAAGGAGACTTGTCCTTATGTATTCATGGTTTTAAAAGTTCAAGTATGTTCTAGCAAAACTTACATAAAGACATGGCTCAGGAGCTAGGAACATTGCTGCTCTTCTAGAAGACCAGAGTCGTATTGCCAGCACCTATGTCAAGCAACTCATGATCACGTGTAGCTCCTGTTTCAGGGAATCTGACATCCTTTAACCAGTTCAAGTACCTGCATGCATGTGTGTGTACTCACCCACAAATACATACACATGAATTAAATAATAATACACACTCAGGACACGTTTAGTAACTTTAAAATTGAAGATGATAAAGTGAGTTATTCTGATAGAAGATACTGAGAAAATGAGCACAAAATATCTCATAGAAGTGGGAATCTAGATGACCACTGAATGTGAAAAGATGCTTGATCCCAGTGGTAATAAGCACATGTAAATTCAAACCTTATTGTAGTACTATTTTGTAGTCTTTCTTATGAAAACATTACATATGACTATGTCAAGAATTAGAAAATAAAGGAATTTATATACTGCTGGTGATAATTTACATTCCTACAATCATTTGGTAATATTTGTAAAATGTCAATTTTGCATATTTGATGACCCAGAAATTCCACTTCCCAATATACTCCGGAGGAATTCCCTCTCATGTGTTCCTGGCACTTTATGTAATAATGTTTATAGCAACGTTGCTGAACCAGCCTCATTAAAAATCTATCAACCAAAACAGAATTAATTATGGAATGTGCACATGTAGAAAGGAAGAGAAAAACCTCACTTGCTTTATACATACCAACCAAGAAGAACCCTACATATTTGCTAGGAAATCTGGTGTTTCAGGGCTCTCAAATATGATACCACTTACAGAGAGTTTTAAAACACACAAGCAACAGTGTAAACAAACATAATATTTGTGTATGTGTATGTAGTAAAAATAGAAAGAGGGGTCTGAGATGGACAGATGTCAGATTCTGTATGGTAGTTCCTTCTTAAGTGGATGTAGCTGGGAGGGAGGTGAGAGTCAGGTGTATGACATTTGTTTCATCTCTGGGAGACTTTTAAAAATTATTTAAACTTTTTTGTGTCTGAAATACTCTATAATATATTTCCAAAGCATTAAAACACAGGCTATAACAAGAGTTTGGCTGAGTGCAATTAGCCCTAAAGACCTAAAGACCCTTCCAGGAAGAAGGGAAGAGTTACAAAAGAAGGTATGCATCCTATAAGAGAAGACCTGGAAATCTGCTTCCCTTCTTCATCTTTACTTTGAAGTTAATGCCTCTTGCAACTTTTTGTTTTCCTGAAATTTGTTTACATAGTTGTCTACCTCTAGCAGGCAGTAAGGAGGTGTTCAGGATTAAGGTCTGGTTCACTGGCAGCCTTAATTCTGCATACAATTAGTACTCAGCCCACAACATGTATTTTAAATGTGCTGGGTTGGTGAATGGATTGGTAACAGCAGAAATAGGCTAATGTGATAGTCTAGAGACAGTCTTCCTGTTTGTTTTGATTGCACTGATATCAACATGTAAAAATCAGCACAGACAGGGAAAGTTAAATAAACAGAACACTTATATTCGGCTCCAAAATGAAAGGGAGCTACATGCTCTATTATGGAGGCAAGATAGTTCCCTTCAAAGTAGTAATTATGGGAGATGATTCTGATTTGAAGCTGGTTTTTGTAATTGGTGTTTGGCTTTTAGAAATCTCACAGGCCTTTAATTTATATATGCATTTTTTAACTCACCATAGCTCACCCCTATCACCAACAAGACCCCATTTTTTTCCTCAAGACAGGGGATGGTAATCATATAAAAGGTCAAAGAATTAACATTACCAGCCAGAACACTATATCTATGACCCAAAAATCTTTAAAAAATGAAATTATAAATATGTGTGCATAAAACCAGTGTGATGAAGGAGGTTTCTGCTATATCACCTGTGAACTTCCTTTGACCGTCTGAATCAAAATAATGACCCTAACCCATATTCTCTGTCTCCCTCCCCTGCTTTACTTCTCCTGACAATGACAGATAGTCCTTCTGACTCTGTGGGGCTTGTCTTCCCCAGTGACCATAGAATTCAAAGGTTTATTTTCATTTTTAAAACATAAATTTCAGTGTGTGTGTGTGTGTGTGTGTGTGTGTGTGTGTGTGTGTGTGAAGTGCAAATGCCCAGAGGCCATAAGAGGGTGTCAAACCTACTGCAGCTGGAGTTACAGGTGGTTGTGAGCCACCTGATGTGGATTCTAGGAACCAAAGTAGGGTCCTCTGGAAGTGTTCTTACCTCTGAGCTGTTTCTCTAGACCCTGAGATTTAATGCCTGAGTTGGTAACACCACCTTCCCTGTTTGTATAATAGTATTAAGAAGATAAAAGATTTCAAATAAATGCACGTTCAATTAAGGAATAATGGAGTCAATATTTTATTTCTGTAGAAACTTTTAGCCAGATACCAATTTTTAGATGTAAATCATTCTCAGTCATTCTCCTCTCTCTCTCTCTCTCTCTCTCTCTCTCTCTCTCTCTCTCTCTCTCTCTCTCTCCTCTCATTCTTTCCTCAAGGGAAAAAATTTATTTAATTATAATCAACAAATAAGTGCATGTTATAAAACAGATTAAGATCTGACATATAAAGACCCATACACTACTCACAGCAATTAGGATATTAAACCATCCATCATGTGCAAAAGTCAAAAGTCAAACACCTCTAGAGATCCTTTTCATCCTCTTATTCTACTTTTTGGTCTTGGGCAAGCATTCACCTGTGCACTCTCCTTCTCCTCTCTCTGCACCACACACACACACACACACACACACACACTATAGATTAGTTGATGTTTGTAGAAGTTTATGTAAATGTAAGTATATACCATATACTTTTTATTTCTGGCTTTTTTAAATCAATTTGTTTCAAGACTTAATTGTATTGTTAGATATATAACCAATTCATTCCTTTGTACTCCTGAGTGTTTATATATATATACATGTATATGTATATATGTGTGTATGTGAATATATATCTATAAGCATATGTGAATATACATATATAAACATATAAAACCATTTATTTTTTACACTTCATGTTGTATTTGTATCATTTCTTCTTTAGGCCTATTGCTATTTGGAAGATTACACACATGCATATTCATTGATGCTCTCGATAACACATGACAAGGTGAGGCAAGCTCTACATTCTGAGAAATGTATAGTGGGTATCATAATACCTTACTTTTTATTAGAATATGTTTATTGCTTACCATTATCAATATACCTTTTTGGTAAAATGTTTAACTATTTTGCCCATTAAAGTTTTGTATTTCATTCTTACTATTAGGTTGTAAGTGTTCTTTGTAGATAGTGGGTATAATTACTCAATGAGGTAAGTCATCACCACTATTTTCACTTACTCTGTGGCTGTTCATGTCATTCTCTTAGCAGTGTATTCACAGAGGTGATCAATTAAGGTAGTCTTAATTGACAAATTACCAAATACAATACTCTTTGCAAGTGCCTAAGAATCAAAATACTTATTTGGATCCTATGTCTCACACTTTTGAGAGCTTACAGCTTAGTGAATTATGTAGCTCCATTTACCAATGTAGGGAAGTATATTGTTATACACCACCTGTCATGTACTCAGTCCCAAACAGGACAATTATAACATAACAGCACAAAGCCATGGAGGAAACAGAACTTCCAGAGGAATTCCCCAAGTGCACGATTGCTGTAGAAAATGGGACAACTTCCCCTCACAGGATGTATAAACAACAATGAACTAGGATATCTCTGTCCAGAGGGTTTCTGAATTGTAAATGACCTACAAATTTTAGAGATGGACTTGCAGTTTTTCTTTTTAGAACTATCTACTGAGTATTTTGTGCTGACACAGAGAGAAATGATGTGTTTTGTTAGCAGTAGCTGAAGGTGAATATGATCCAAATTCATTTATATCTTCTTAGAGAATAGAACTGGCATCTAGAAAAACTTGAAAAGTAACATATGTGCTAACTTGGCAAGATGAAAAAGGCAGCAAAGCTACTCCTTGCTTTGGTCCTCGGAGACATAGAGGCACAAATCAGGTGTGTGGGTAGGATACAGATTTAAAAATGTATGAGAGAATCAATAGAAATGTTGAGCCAGCTTGATTCCAGAACTGGTCTTGTCTCATTTCTGAGAGACAGAATTACATTGATGATAACATCATGAATTTGTGTCAAAATTACTAAAAGATAAAAGAGGGCTATAGATGGATATGTAGATTTTAGTAAGGAAGAGTGTGTATTTTGCATTCAGGGTATGTTTTACTAAATGCTTTGTTCTTTGGCAGAAGGCAGGGCCTCCAAATGGAAATGTCTCGGGTACTGTGGTGAATGACTGGTAGGTAGTGTCCTCAGATCTTGAGAATTCTGGACATCCTTAGCAAAAAGGTGAATTGGAACAGCCGGCTTTTCAGAGGAGTGTGGAAAGAGTGTTGAGTGGAAAGTAAATACTGGCAAAAGATTGATTGTCATTCCAGAGAAATAGGAGTTTAAGTTATTTTTACCTCTTCCACAGTAGGAAAAAAAAAAACAAAACATTTTTGTAATATCTAATGTGGTTATTAAGTATTTGGTTAACAAATGGAGTATTTATAAGCTTTTGTGATAGCCTAGCCTAGTCCATTGTCTCAGAATTCAAACAACTGGAGAGAAAAAAAACAACACTCGCCTGTGCTGAGTTCCACCACGCTATTATCTTCACCCTTGGTTTCGGTTCCTGGCACAGAGTAGGCACTCAGGCAATGTTTGTTAAGGGCCAGATGGTCCTTCTTGTATTCTCAGCCAACTCAGTTAGTTTGCTTTCTTCCATGTGTGAGCCAGATGGTTGAATAGTTACATGAATCTTTAGCTATATAAACCAAAGTCACTTACATCATTTTAATTGTCTATTGTATACCCCGTCTCTCTTTTTATTTTCTAAAGTAAATATTCTGAAGTTTCCAGCTAATTTCTCTAATGATATGGGTATTAGGACAGATATTTTGAAGAAGATAAATGAAGTGATATCTCATGGATTCCTTCTCAATTTGTTCTGTGTGGAGAAATTTGAGGAAACTCAAGGTTTGGTGTAGTGGCCTTGGTGGAGGATACTTAGCAACCATAAAAAAGATATACAAAAAGACTGCAGCATTAACTAAATTTCATATAGTATGGGTTTTCAGTGGACCAATGATAGTTCTGTAATTTTTTCTGGAAGAATTTTATCATTGTGGAAATTATGGAAATGGGATAAGATTGTTGTTAATTGAGTAGAGACTAAAGAGGCCCTGACATTCAAGCCTCAGAACCCGAGAAGTCTCCTTTCTGAGCTTTCTTCACACACCAGAATCCTGCTTGTTATTCATTTGCACTGCCAGCTCAACAGCAAGTTGACTTGTGTGGATTAGTGAACTGGGGAAATCCTAGAATTGCATCTCTGATGAAAAGTCTCAACTTAGGACACACTCATTTTTAGGTTTCGTAGGTGAGAAGACTTGATGTTGAGATTCTCAGTCTTCATTTAGGAATGGCCTTACTTTAACTGTCTTTCATGGAAGTTCCTGCTATTTAGAATTACCTCCCGCCATGGGGAAGAAGGTAGATAAACAATCATGTATCATCTAAATTTCATTTCTTCTGATGAATAATAGAGGACAGTAATTAGAAGCATGGGATTCAGGGGTCAAAGAGATTTGTATTTATATTTTTTATGGCTTTCTCACTTATGCCAGCGATAGTAAATTTCTCTAGCATCTTGAGGTACCCATATTTCCATTGAAAATAACTACAATAACTTATAAACTAGGTATAAGTTTAAGTGGGATAATATATCTGTCGTATCTATCTCAGCAGCTATAAAAATGAATGAAAATGAAGTATATTAGACAGGACTAGATAGTGTTGTCTGCGCATGGCAGGGAAGCTCCACTCATGAAATAGCAACAATATGGCTGCCTAAACAAAACCTGCTTAATGACTTAGTGCCAGTAACATGCCAACATGGATGAGGGAGATTTCAAAAGGCCCCACCCCTAGGTGAACAGCTTCAGGCAATAAATGGCTGCTAAGAGAGTGAGAATCTGTCTTCCTCAGGAATGACTCCCCTGAAAATTATACAATCCCAAGTGGTCATCCCTAACCATACATGCATAAGAACATAACTGAATGGGATCACTAGGGTGTGTGTGTGTGTGTGTGTGTGTGTGTGTGTGTGTGTGTGTGTATCTGTTATTGGGATCCTGGCTTTCTAAACTTTGTATTACATGGAAAATGATTTCTTCTCATCTTTGCTCAAAGGATGCTTATATAATGTGTTGGAAATTAGAAGAACAAAATTCAGAATGGCAATATGCTTTAGAAATAATAGGAAAATATTGTGTGAGAAGGAGTGAAAAATTTATCTGGGAAGGCAGCAGAGATTTAAGAGACAGAAACCAGGGAGCAAGATAGTGATGTCCACATATTGTTGATGACATCAAAGAAGCTAAGCTCACTTATATTTTCTTACATGAGGGGCTGTAGAATCCTCTACATTCATATCTACTTGTCATTGCAAGATCTAACATTTCCCTGAGAATTCTACAGAGAAGACACCAAATCATAAAGGAGTACTTATGGAAGATAACTAGCTATGAGACTCTCCAAGAGTCCAGAGTGGTGGGGAATTACACATGCAGTGCTCAGTCATTCCTCAAGTCTCAGTGGGGGATACATATGTATTAAAACTGGGTAAAGAATGATTTTTCTTCCCAATGTATCTGATAGGGAAGAGTACCTGCCTTGTGTCCTATGCAGCACCATGGAGGACTTAAAATGACACTCCCTCCTGTAATTATATGATCAAATAAGGGTGACTTGGAACCTATTTTATAGCCAAACCATAACATCCCCATACACACCAAACCACGGAACCTCCAGAAACCACACGAAGAGAGCAGTACCTATACTTTAGTATCTGTTTCTCTATACTTCCCATGACATATTTTCTGTTCTCTAGATGCTATCAAAATAGTGTCTGAGATAGAGTAGACCAATAGAGCATCTTGGAGCTTGCCACATTAGTATTATTCAGAGAACTAGAACCCATGAAAGATAAATTAGTAGATGAATCTATATCCATCCTAGACATATATCAATAACAGGAAGACATATACCCTAGAAATAGAACAGGATTTTATGTATATATTATTTTATTCCTGCCCACTCACACTGAGGAGGCTTGTTTGCTTTACTTAGCTCATCAACTCAAATGCTGCTCTTTCAGAAACACTCTCATACACAAAACCAGAAATAATATTTAGCTAGCTGTCTAGTTAAAGTGACACATTTACCGTCGCAGCAGCTAAGACAGTGAAGTTACCTGAAGCCTTAATTATGTATCAAAATGTTGCCTAGGTTTATGGGAGGTTTCTAACTCTGATTTATAAATGAGTCTTCAGATAAATTGATTTGAGGAAACTCAAGTGAGGAAACACTTGAGGAAAATGTTTAATCTTTCTCTGAGCAATAGGATTCTCAGAGATGTCAGAGATGCCCTTATATGTCCAAGAGAATGTTTACTTTTTTTCCAGTTTGCTAGTATTTTTTTTCTCTTTTTTTAATTAAGAATTTTTTATTCATTCCACATACCAACCACAGATTCCCCCCTCATCCCTCCTCCCACTCCCCCTCTCAGGTTTCCTCACAGCCCACCCCACAGCCCCTCCTCCTCCAAAAGGGTAAATCCTCCTGTAGGGAGTCAGCAAAGCCCAGCACTTTCAGGTGAGGCAGGTCCAACCCCCCCCCCATCAAGGCCATGCAAGATGTTCACCATAGGTAATGGGCTCCAAAAAGGCAGTTCATGCACCAGGGATAGATCCTATTCCCACTATCAGAGGCCCCTCAAACAGACCAAGTTACACAACTGTCTCACCCATGCAGAGGGCCCAGTCCAGTCCCATGCAGGCTCCCCAGGTGTCAGTCCAAAGTCTGTGAGTTCCCACTAGCTTGGTTTGGCTATATCTATAAGTTTCCCCATCATGGTCTGGATGCCCTTGCTCGTAGAATCCCTCCTCCCTCTCTTTGACTTCTGGAGCTCGGCGTGGTGCTTGGCCATGGCTCTCTGCATCTGTTTCCATCAGTTATTGGACATAGACTCTATGATTACAGTTAGGGCATCCACCAATCTGATCATCGGGGTAGCCAGCTCAGGCACCCCCTCCACTACTACTAGTAGCCTAAGCTGGGGTCATCCCTGTGGATTCCTGGGAACTTTCCTTGCACTAGATTTCTCCCTATCCCCATGATGTCTCCCTCTATAAAGATGTCTCCCTCATTGCTCTCCCACTCTGCCCCTGTTCTGGGCATGGAATTCAGCCAAAATGTGTTCCTATATCTATTAGGATTGCCACATGACTTTCTCCTTTTGTTATAATGTAGACGACAAATTAGAAGACAAATGACCTGACTGACATACTTCTGTTGCTTTTAAAGCAAGGCAAGTTCATACACATGGCCATGGCATATTATTCTCTTATAATTTGCTGAATCTGAGTTGCTAATATGTTGCTAAGTATTTCGCACCGATGTTAATGAGGGTATTGGCATAAGACTATTATTTATGTATTGCCCTTCCTACTAGCACTTTATAAATATTTGTCAAATCAAGAAAGCAGAGTGGGAGAGCAATGAGGGAGACATCTTGATAGAGGGAGACATCATGGGGATAGGAAGAAATCTAGTGCAAGGAAAGTTCCCAGGAATCCACAGGGATGACCCCAGCTTAGACATAGAATACAAAAATATGGCTTGTTGCACGAATCCTAAATGGTCTTATAATAAAAACTTGGAGCCAGATGTTGGGGTAAATGCTGAAAGATCAGAGAGACAAAGGAACAAGCCACAGCCACTTCTCACCTTTCCAACTCCAGGAGTCCTCTGACTGAGTGCCTCTGAGTCATCAGCAGAAAGGCTCTCTAGTCCCTGTCTCCTCACGCCTTATATGCCTTTCTCCGCCCAGCCATTTCACTTTCTATCTCAGCCTTCTTAGTTCTGGGATTAATGATGTGTGTGCTTCCCAAATACTGGGGTTAAAGGTGTGTGTCACCACTGCCTGGCTTTGTTTCTCTCCTAGACTGGATCAATTTCATGTAGCCCAGTGTTGCGTTGAACTCTCAGAGACAGACAGATCTCTGCCTCTGCCTCCCGAGTGCTAAGATTAAAGGTGTGTGCCACTACTGCCTGGCCTCTGTGTTTAACCTAGTGGCTGGCTCTGTCCTCTGATCTTCAGGAAAATTTTATTTATTAACAAGTGAAACAAAATATCACCACAATGGCTTACTGCATTAGTTATATAGAGAAATACAGAGGAGACATGTATTTAAGGAGACGGTTTGGAAAGACTTGCCTGCTTCCATCTGTGTCCCACTTCAGACCACTCCTCAAAGTGTAGACAATATAATCAATTCTACTTTAACTCTGACAATGAATCTCCATCACCTTGAAAGCAAAGTTTAAATACCTTATATTTTTTTTAACTTCCCTATCTTTTGTATTCCAAAGGACCAGCAGGCAAAACCAGTAACCAATAATATACTTTGTTTCTAGACTTTTGTACTTGATAGTCTCATGGAAAACATGGTCTTTCCATTCATTTTCTTTTTTCATAACAGCTGAGAGGGGGATGATTTTGGTAAGTACAAAATAATTATTTAAATATGTTCTGGGCTTGGAAGATCATTTAGTCCCAGTTGTATGTTCATGGTATACTGATGATGGCTATGGTGGCCATTCTTGTTTGTCTACTTGATATACCTGGAAAAAGTTAACAGTTGAGAAAATGCTCTATCAGTTTGGCCTGTGGGCTGGTCTGCGGGCCTTTTCTTGATTCCTATTTGATGTAGGAGGACTTAGCCCTCTGTGGATTGTCCTGACACAGGTAGGTTGTACTGGGCAGTGGGAGAAAGCTAACTGAGCAGACACAAAAAGCCAATAAACAGGGTTCCTCTATGGTCTCTTCTGCAGTTACTACCTCCAGGTTCCTGCTTGGATCTTTTGTTCTGGCTTCCCCTGATGACAGAGCATAACCTTGCTTCTCCAAGTTACTTTTGCTCTTGGTGTTTATCACATCAATAGAAAGCAAACTAGAACACTGCCTCCTCTTCTGATGGGACAGGGTGGGACAGGCTTTATTAGCAGATCTGGACTCCAATCCTACCTCCGTCACTTATTATCTTATTATGTAGGAGCACTGCATAAGTTACTTTTTTGTCTCTTATACCTATTCAAGTACCTAAAATGATTTATTATTACAAATAAATGAGAAAGGTTGTATACTTTATATACAAACTATGTGTCTGACATAGTTCCTGAAACAGCACATTCTCAATAAACAATGTCAGTGATTTGCTACTGTATTTTTTTACCTTCATAAAACTTAGCACAATATATCATAGCTCCCATTATAGTTTTGTTTTGCTTTAGCAAATTCCTTAATCTATTTACTAGTGTAATTTTAGTTTTTCAGCATAGTGCTGAAAAGAAGTGTTCACTAAATACAAACTATTGATATTAGCATTGACATACAAGCCTCATAGCTGCTTTTTTTATGGATTGTATGATGTCAGAGATCTATTTTGGGGGTAAATAAATCTTTGCTTGGCATCAAGAGAAGAGTAACTCCTAGGACCTTGAAGATGGTAGGAATCAGATGAGTTGACGGTCTGGAGATGTGTGCCAGGAACTATGGCACTACACATTGTAGTTTTAGGAGCATTGATGAAGGTCCCAACAGCTTAATTTTATATAAAAAAGAGCTCTTAGGTGAAACACAAGGTCCTAGTGAACCAGAATAACATGGTAACTTCTTCAACCAGAAGGTGAAGAGAATTCTGGGGCAGCACATAGAAGTGACTGCAAAGGTATTGTCGTCGTCGTCACCATCATCATCATCATCATCATCATCATCATCATCATCATCTTATTGGTGCCATGTGCTAGATGTAACATTAACTTTGCATGTCTTTTTTATTTAGCCTTCACAGTTATCCTTATTTTTTCAGATAAGGAAAGACAGGATTGTATAGATGAGGAGATTCTAGGATCCTGGTGGCCACATGCTATACTCAGAGACATCGATGTGGCATTTATGGTGGCTGTCTAAAGACTTGAATCAGAGATGAGAATGTGGGTGTCCTAAAGGCTTGGGTCAGAATTGAGAATGTGTGTTCTCTTCTGGCTATTTCACTAAATTCCTATTATTAGGAGTATAGGGGAGATGAAAGGTCTCCCATTTGACCCCAGAGTAGTCCTACTTGTCGAGCTTTGGTACGAAGATGTCTAACTGTGAGCCTGGCTACCAGTAATTAGCTTAGAGGGTCAGGGAGATGAACTGTGAGAAAGTAGGCAGTGCTGATGAGCAGCAGCTCAGATATTTACGTTTCTCATCATTAGAGAAAGAGTTTGGATCTGTAGTTCTGTATTATTAGGAGCAGGACAGTTTAATTTGAATATATCTAACAATATTTTAACAGAAGAGCTCACTGGATGAGAAAATAAGAAAAATGTTCTGTACAGAGGGTTTTATTTGGAACACAGACAGGAAGGGATTTCAGAGCTATTCTGAAATTATGCAGCCCACCCAGGGATGTGACTGAACCAGACATTTAATGGATAGTTGGAAGCTGAGACCCAGGGGTCAGGGTAGGATTAATCCTCTTTCCCTGAGAGCCAAAGACTCACCCCACCCCCTCCTTCCTAGGAGCATAAAGTTTTCCTGCAGAGTCCAGTAGACAATTGGGCATCTGTCTGGTGATCTAGTTTGTAATTGGAGCCTTTAAGACCATGGCTTGTTGACCCTTGAAATTTTACCCACTGACCTGGCATGATGAGCTATTATATTTGCCTCTTGGAGTTAGAGTGGCCTTGTCCCTAAGAGCAGTGGAATGTCCCAGACAATTTTCCTTTTGATTACTTCCTCACATGTTCCAATGCCCTCCAATTTTTCTCCTAGCTGGATTTCAGGGCATTGTTTCTAGATTGGTCTTGAGGTAGCTTTATCGTGAGTGATACACAGCTGGTTTGAACACTCATTTACTTTTGGAAGAAGATTCAGATCATACAAGTTTGGTCACAGAGCAGTCCAAACTGACTGTGATTCTTCGATGATGACTTTACCTGTAACTGTGTGTGTATCTCTGTTTGGGGGTGGGCATTGGGTTGCCCCATCATAAGGCCCCCAGAAACCATGAGTCTTCTCCCTGGGTTTGGCAGAATGCTGCAGGAGTTACTTCCTCATGAGAAAGCCAGAATGTTACAAAACACTGGTGTCCTGAAGCTTACTGTAGATGTATTTTCTACAGAATAGAATCCAGAATGCATTAGAATCATCTGATGGGCTTGTTTAAACACAAACTGCTGGATCCAGGCTCAGGCTATCTGATTTCTTAGAGCTCTGATGGACACCAAGAATTTTTATTTTTAATAAATTCTCTTATATGCTGGTTATTACCTCCTAAAGAACTACACATTGAAGAGAAACGATTGAGAAATTAAAAAAAAGACGAAATGTAGACACCAAGGCAGAATGTGAAACTTGTATCTAAAGGTTGCATATTGATGAGTCAGAGAAAGGAAGAATTGATTTGGGCAAAGAGTAGTTCCACTGAGGAAGCGAGAATAGGACAGTGATGATTTGACTTCAATTACACAGGCCAGGTGCTGGGGAATGACATTACTATCCCTAAACTAGATAGCTGAACATCGTCCCAAGGTCTGAAATCAAGCATGAGATCCAAACAATTCTATTTTAAAATGTCTCAAATCTGTTTTCTCTTCTTCATCTGTTCCTCCCTACCTCCCTCTGTCTCTGCTTCCGACAGTTACAAGCTTTCAGCTGTTCTTCTGCTTCTTCCTTGATTCTGTCATAGGTGCTGAGATCTTCAAGTCAACCTTGATTTCCTGTTTATATGATTTCTAAAATGACTAATAAATTAAATTAATTCAAAGTACTTTAAAATACTATTCTCCTCATTCTGTCCTACACCTCCCTCATGTTCAGTCAGCTTTGTTACTGCATCATGTTCCTGCTGACTGGATGCTAAGTATCTCAGGGGAATGTCTTCTCTTTGTATTAGTGCAATAGTCATCACAATTACTCCAAAAACATGCTGAGAATGTAGTATTCATTATCTTTCAACTTCACAATACTAGAAAATTAGAAATAGTTAACTTTGCTTCTCAGGAAAGGCAACAGAGGCTTTGAGAAGTTCAGAAATGTATGCAAAATTACACAGATAGTACGGAACAAAGCTGAGAGTTTAATCTGTGTATGCTGAGTCCCTGGGCTCACCAGCAGAGACAGAGGTCCTTCATGTCCTGAACAGACTCAGTTCTCTGTATAGTCTGGTGGAGAGTAGAGCTTCTTGTAATCATCTATCTGGTGTTCTTCCACATACCTAAGCTGCTGCACAAGCCAGTCCTTTGCCTGGGGTCCCCTGCTTACCTGTTCATTTACTCAATCAGTACTTAAAGTTTTCTATTCCTAGGGCCTTGCCTTTCCTTCCTCCTTTTCCCACAGCATCTCAAACACTTGTTGAAACTTATTGCAGTTTTTTTTTAATTTTTTTTGTCAGATGCACTTTCTCTGTTCCATGAGTCACTGAGACTTTTTTTGGGGAAGTCAGTTTAAATCTACATGTGGGGCATAGAAGATACAAGTCAGTTTGATTATTTCTGACTTCAAAAAAAAAGGCCAAACTAAGTATGGCTTAAATAAATAATAATAAAAAGTAGGTTCACATATTTGGAAATGAAAAAAATCTTCATGGGTATTGTAAAGTATGACTATCTATATCTATCTATCTATCTATATATGTATTTACTGCACATGTAACATTGAGTATATACCAAGTAAATATGGGCTGCTATTATCCTTAAATATACTTTTCACTTATCTACATCTAGATCACATAAATAAGAATTATTTGTAACTTTTGCCAAACTCCTGGCTAAGTTTCTCACATTAGCTAAGACAATATTACTCAAAGGATGAGGTTCACTCTTTTCTGAAGGGAAATGGAGACAGGGTGGATCTGGGGAGAGGCAAGGTGGGGGTGCTAGGAGGAGTAGAGGGAAGGGGAACTGTGGTTTGGGAGGTCATAGATGAGAGAAGAATACACTTTTAAAAATCATATGAGATATGGCTAAAGAACATTTTTCTGTGTCCCCTTTGTCTCTCTGACAAAACTCAGGAATCTAGGGAGTAAGACAGCTAAATTAATAAGCTCTGCAGGTAACTTATAGTCAAGTTTGTTTAATACTGTTTTGTATTACTACAACATCGAAAGAATGATCCATGGAAAAAATAAACTTTATTAAAATTAAAATCTTGTTCTACAGGGAAAAATCCTGTTTTGTAGGAGACCATGGATTTGGACCCAGTACCTGCCATCGCCCCAGTAGACCAAATCAGTAGTGTTTAGTCACAGCAATGGAACTTTGATTCCTTACAGAAGACACTCTATATTGAAATGTCAAACTGTTGACTGTTTAAGCTGTAAGCAAATGACTGATCAATTGAGTAAGCTACGGACACTTAAGTTGTTTTCCTTGTTTTGTGTGCATTGTTCTCTGGTGCTGTCTAGTCACAGTGTTGGCTGGTGTTCCCAGAGCCTTCTTTGGTGAGTAGGCTGCCAAATCTGTGAAACTGACTTTCTCTCCTCAGATAAACAAAATTTCTCTGGCCTAAGGAATTTTCCTTTTAACACATCTCACGGCACTCGCCTCCTTTCCTAGCCCAAAATAGAATTATAGGCTTACTCTATTATTTCTGGGAGAGGTTCTGGAGAGTCTCTAGTTTGTTCAACACTTTCTGTTATATGTGAAAAAAATGGAAACCTGATCTAGAGTGTGACTTCAAAGATGTGGGGGTCTCAGTCACTTCTGCCCTCACTCCCTCAAGCCTCAGTACACCTGAGAATGTTCTAATTGCTGCTGGAGTCCTGACCATGTAAGGTGAATGTTGAGCCTCCTAGAAGTACTTATTCCCACATCCCTCCATGGCCGACAAAGCTAAACTCTTCCAGGTGAACAGGTTTACAGTCCTTCTGTTACTTACTGAATTTGGGGAGCACCACTTTAAGACACTCACCTGAGATTCAGTGTGATCATCTAGGCTTTGCACTCAAATTCACATCTGCCAGCTGTAACTCTGGTCACTTTTTAAGCTTCTGCCTTAGCTTCCGTCTCTGCAAAATGGACACTATTTGCATCTCACAATTCTTGAGAGCACTAAGGTAGAGAATAGAGAGGGTGTCTGAGACACAGTTGGTAGGCAAGGAATACAGAGGAGTATTCTCTGTCTGACACTGGTGACATTGATTGTTATCTCTTTGCATATTTCTCTTGATCTCCAGTTCATGATCCAACAGCGTTGTATTTTACCCTCATGGTGGATAGCCCCATGTCCTTTCTAACTTAAACATTTTGTCATTGTATTTAATACTTGTCAAAGGATGCAGATTTTTCTATACATTTGAAGACTTCTTGTGCCAGAGAATCAGATGACATCTTTGAATAAAGTTCTTACTTTGGGCAGAATCTTCAAAAGAGCACAACATATGGGCAAAGGCCCTAATTAAACACTTGTTGAAAGAAAATTAGTTAATTAGAGTTGACCACTACTTCCCACAGAGGGCAATCAACACAAGGTCTGGGGAGAGCATGGACATCCTGTGGGGGCAGAAACGGGGCTGGCTTCAAGGCAAAATCATGTCCTTTAATAAGTGCTTTTATGTGCCTCATCCTGTCCATGTTAGAAAAAAAGAGACCAATGTGTACATAAATAAATAAATAAATAAATAAATAAATAAATAAATAAATAAAATAAATAAGGGGAACAACAGATAATTACCGACTAGCTAATGTGGTCTTGAAGTACCAGTCATGAAGGGTGCTGCGTTCTTTGTGTGTGTGTGTGTGTGTGTGTGTGTGTGTGTGTGTGTGTGTGTGTATGAGAGAGAGAGAGAGAGAGAGAGAGAGAGAGAGAGAGAGAGAGCATTAAGTGACTTTTGAAAGTTAAATTCCCAAGATCTAGTTCTGTTACAATTTCTGAAAAAAATTCAATTTATGACTGAACCCCTTACCAGGGATAACTGAAAAAAAAAATAACAAGACTATGTCATGAATCACTGTTGTGTACCTTGCCTCACATTTGATGGAGTAGATGGGATTTCCGGTTTAGAGATGGATTTCACTCTACCAGAACAATAACAATTTTCTTCCTATTCCAGTCAAGGGTCTAGTTCAGATAAAACGCAAGCTAATCGAAGTTGTCATTCATTCAGTCTTCACACAACGTGCTGGCTGCCTCTGAGGTCTGAAGATTTATGTTTATTTTCATCTGGGTATGAAACCTGGGTTTTGGCTAGCACCAGCAGTGGAAATACCATGGGAAAAAAACGTCCCAAGACATTTTGGCCTTGACCAAACCTGTTGTTTCATGAAACTGAAGTTTTGACATTAAGCTTTTTTGAGAACAAGTGCCAGATAATGCTGATTTGAGTCAAAACAGAGCAATAAATACTTTCCTCTGTGTTTTTCTTTTTTGGTTTATGTAGTGCTGAGGACCTCACAACCCAGGGTCCTCACAAACCCTCGTTTCTGAGTGCACTCTCTATCTCCAGCCCCTGACTTCCTTCACCTGTGCTTCCTACTTGGAGGTAGATGGGAGAAAAGAGAGCTCCGAAGTCAAGACAGACTACAGAGGGAGTCAAAGGATGCAGATTAGCTGAGTGTTGTCTAATCGAGTCAAGTGACACTAGTCGGCCTTTAACAGGGTCCCAGAGTCACCAAGCATGGTCATTGATGACATCACTAATATTTAACCTTACTGTCCTACAGAGGATCTCATTTTTATTCATATCTATCCCTCCTTCTTCCTTCTCGTTCATTTTTTCTTCCCTTAGTTATTTTTTTTTCATGAAAATCTTTTCAGTGATCTCATAGCTCAAGAGCAAATAATAATTCAATTTAAGAACTAGCCTGCCCAACTGTGAGTATCAAATGTGTTATACTTTGCATGGAGTGTCAATTAAGGCTGCCCTGGGATAAACGGGACCACGTTCTGAATTAAAGAAACTGACGACCAGATGAGTAAGGTTGATAGTTCTGTAGTACAATGGGAGCATAGCAGTCTCTTACCTGGAAGGCTGGAGTGGTTTTGAACATGCTGTATATTTCCTGCTCACCAGAACAGCCACACGAGGCTCAGTTTGAGTTCCTCTTCACTTACCCCAGCCACAGAGACTCATGTTTGAAACCGCAAATGCTGTTTGTACTGAGAACAGTCCATGGCTTGTGAAACCCAGCTATTTCACTGGCATCTTTTCATCAGCGTGCTCTTCCATAAGAAACTGGTTCTTCCATCAGGGGTGGAAAATGCAAATGTGCCTCCTCTCCATTTTCTAAGTCAGATGCAAAGAAACGTTTCAAGAGTTGGAGACAGCTTAATGTCTTATGTGTTCTTTCTTTTTTTTTGTCCAGTCCCTTGACCCTCAGTACCTAGAGTGATCACAGGCAAAATCTACTTTTCAATAAAAGAATTGGCCTTTTTAATGAGATACAGGAGAAAGGATAGATGAGATTCTCTGTTGTGATTAAAATTTCAATTTGTATCATAAAAATGTTAAATTTCCACTCAGATTAATTTTTATACTTTAAAAATTCATAGATGAATAAAAAACATCATATCTGTCTCCAGTTCATTCCCCCAAGAAACCTCTGTGTCCCCCAGGTTACAAATCCTTTTTTTTTTTTTAACTTAGTTTAAACTTATGTTTGCCTCAACAAATAGCATCAAAAATTATTGCTTTTTTATTGCTTTGTAATAGTGATAACCTTCCTCAGTATCTTCCCTTGCATAGTCTTCTTGGCCTCTGATGCCAAGGATATTGTTGAGCTCTGAGAGAGCTTCATCATTTGGCATCAGAACTGAGGTGCATGTGGACACTAGGATCAGCTCCACGATTCTTGAGGCACATCATAAATTTTATGAAGAGTCAAAAGAGGTGTTTCTTTTAGGGTTGAGTTACCTTTCCACACTGCTGTGTTCTAGGTGGGATTTTAATACGAGACATTAGAGCAATCTCTGAATAATACTAGGCCAGTGATTACTGTAACTCATGCCCCCAAACTCCTTCATCTGCAGGGAAAGCCAAGTGTGTCCACTCAGATACACATGGATTCCTCCAGAGCTGTGTGCTTGGCTTCTGGTAGGGCTGAACAATGGTCCATTACATCTGTGACTTGTATGGCAATGCCATATTAGAGGTATTTCCTCTTCTGCTTTATAGTTTATTGACATAATATTATGCGATCTGTCTACCAAACTTATTATATACTTTTGCTGCTTTAACTGATGGATATTTCTTCTTTTTCTGCCTGTTGATTTATTCTAGAATTCCATGCCTACATAATGTAACCATTAGATTTGTCCCATGGCTGTCACAGTCTTGATCTCAGTAACATGACAGAGTTTTGAAGAGTGTTTCATGAAAATGGTTTCCAAGACACAATTATATACAGGAGTTTACTAGAACATAGTCTCCTTCTGGACACAAAATGGGGTTCATGTATCTTGAAATATTCCAGGTATAGTACTTATCACACAGAAGTACTCAGTAATTACTTATCACCTTTGTTTTTATTTCTGAGAATGAGATTAATACCACGACTTCCTGATTTAATGATAGTTAAGTATTATGATAAAATTTAATATGTTCAATCTGTTGTAGATGTTTTCAAATTTGATCACAGGTAGAGATTGTTTAATGAATCTGTTTGGAATGCATATTTTCTGGCTTCATACTCTCAGACTCTTTTTCAGCAGGATTGGGCAGGAACAAGTATCTACATCTTTAAAAATTCCTGAAATTTTTAAATGTACATGGTTAGTAAACTGTAGAAAAAGCCTAGCTTATATGGTACTCAAGAATATGTATGTACAATGATGAGATTTTTTTAAAGTTTACTCTGCAATAATCCTCAATGACATTGGAATTTGAAAATATCTGTTAAGCATATATTTAGTGCAAAATGAACTAGTGTAATATTTTCAGGGAAAATGACCATCTGCTTTATGTTCTTTCAGAAGTGTGTGTGTGTATGTGTGTGTGTGTGTGTGTGTGTGTGTGTGTGTGTGTGTGTGTGTGTATGTAAGAGAGGTACAGAGAGGCAGAGAGAGAGAAAGATAGACCCATCAACTCAGCACTATAAAATAGTAAATAGTTATTAGGCTCTAATAGGTTCTATACCATTGTCAATGTGCTTCACTTCAGTTAACTTTTGTAATGCTCAAATTACTGTAAATGAACAATATTGTCACTATTTTCCTATAACAGTTGAGGAAACTAAGCTACAAAAAAAGCTATGTAATTCCTTTAAAGCCATAAACTTTATAGGTTGTTAACAGTTCAAAATGTTGTTGATTTTGGATAAAATAAGTCTTGCATTTAACAAAGTGCTTGCCAAAATAAATCAAGGAGATCAAAGTGCAAGAAAATTCGTTGAGTTCCTGAGTGTGATATTAACTAAAAATTTCATTGTTAATTTCATAAATAATATATCAGCATGCTATTTTACAGTGTAGTTTGTAGAATAATTTTGATAGTGATTTTTTTAAAATAACCAGGGCAAAACTAGAGACAATAGAAATTCTAGGTTATTTGATATTATCATAAAGGGAATTTTAATTCAAATTACTCCAGACCTCTGGTGTGACTC
The DNA here is from genome assembly GCF_949786415.1 of Peromyscus eremicus. NCBI lineage: Eukaryota > Metazoa > Chordata > Mammalia > Rodentia > Cricetidae > Peromyscus > Peromyscus eremicus. Next base: position 56,755,673 of record NC_081436.1, read on the forward strand.
CAGAAACCACAGGTAGAGTGAAATTCCTGTTGCAACTGGAGCTCAAAAACCCCAGAAACAGATTCACGGTGATTGACATGAACCTTCTCCACCTTGAAACAGACTGCTTGACCTGGGAAACCTTCTATTCAAAATTGTTATTGGTTTATTTATTTATTAGATTTTGATTCAGCAAGCATTAACTGAATGTGCTGATTTGTTTTATCTGCCGACTTGACACAATCTACAAATGACAGGGAAGGAGTCTTGATTGCTTGCCTAGCTCAGATTGTTCATGGGCAAGTCTTTGGGTAATTGTGCTGATTGTTGGTTGACTCAGCCCACTGTGATGGTACCATTCTCTGCGAAGTAAAAGGGGCTAGCTGAGTGAAAGTCAGGATCCATGGTTTATATCTCTCTGTTTCTGACTGTGGATGTGATGATGACTGCTTTGACATTGCTATTGTAAGTCAAACAAACCCACTTTCCTTATTGTTTTTTTATCAGGATATTTTGTTACAGAAATAAGAAAGAAACTAGAACACTTAGACTCTACCCTGGGATACCAGCTCTGCTAGCTTTTTTATTATAGATTGTCCTATTCTATCCTATGAGGATGCCCTTGATACTGCTCTTGAAGATTTAATGTATATAATAACCAAGGACTCGCATGATTAGGCAAGTTGCTAACAAGGGGCAGCATTGAGATTTTAGTTCTAAGTTTAAGTTTTAAGCCCATCCAAAGCCATCTTAAAAGTGATTTCTGGGGTTTTAATACTTTCAGTAGTTAGGTTTTATAAATCAGAACTTTAAAACCATGAAAATGTTAGCATGAGTATATTCCTATTTGTTCACTTTGCCAATTCCTATAATCAATAGGACAATGTACATGGGAAGAATGGTTGTGGTAAAAGGTGGACTCATTCAATAAAAGATCCCGAATGCTACTATACGCCTGGCATCATGTTAAGTGCTGTGGTTCATGGAAGAGAAGAAAGCATGGCTCTGACATTAACACAGGAAAAAGGACACCAAGAAAATATAGTTTGCATAGATGCTATGTAGGAAAACAGAGTGCTTTGTAAAATACATTAACACTGAAATAAAAACTACTCTGGACAATGATATTTAAAAGGAGACTGAGACATTTGAGGTGACCACATTAAACAGAAGTAAAAGCACCATTCTTCAGAGAGGTTTTCTTCCCCATTATTCCTCTCTTTCCTGATCTAGTAGATTGCAGGAACAATTTTGCTTGTGATAGGCAGATTTTTTCTAGCCCTTGTGTGTCTGTGAGCTTCCCCCTCAAAGTTCTGTACAGAGAAGACCTAGGAACCAAACAAAGGGAACCTGAGAAGTTTACACACATTTCCCCTGCAAACCAAACATTGGCAAGCACATCAAATGTACCACTTCTACCTTTAAGAAAAATTCAACATTTAACTTAATTTTTATTTTGCTTTTGATGTCTATAAATCTTCATTGTACATTTTCCACATAATACAGCTTAATTCTCTTGATATTAAAGGGAGCACACAAATTACACTGGCCCACTAAATGCACAAATCAGAACAAGATGGAGGAGTGGCCAAGGCTCAGAGTTTCCATTCTCTTCCAAGGGAAACCAAATGAGAAAAATAATACACCCAAATGTCCAAAGTTTTGATTACAATCCTGGAAAGAAGGATGCAATCAGATATTTCACAAAAATTTTCTTTGAGATCTTAAATTCCAAGGGGAGACTAGAAGGTTGGGTAGAGTACAACCTGCCACCATTCTCCAGGCTCTACTAAGGTTTATCAATGAGTCCCTGGAGGCTCAGAACACACTCATGTAGACAGTAGATAAACAAGGTTAGGGACCAGGCTCATTAGTCATCTGGTTAATATAGACCTCCCTCTATGTTAAATTAAATGTTCACAAGATTTGTTTAAGTTCTCCAAAGACCCATCTTTCACCTGAAATATACTATGCAACACAACTGTGATGGGGCATTGTGGGTAACTGGTTAGGAGATGAGAGTCTTGCCTCACAAATAGTAAGTTCTATAAGAAGAGCAAAACTAAGCCCTGCACATAAGAATCATATGGGTAACTTTTGAAACAAACAAACACATACACACACACACACACACACACACACACACACACACACACACATCCCACTACCACCACCAAAAAACCCCAAAACTTTCAACTCATAACCCCGTCTCAGGAACTTTGGTTTAATAGACAGTGTGGTGTCTAGGCAGGAGCAGTGCCTGAACTTTTTCATGTAGTGATTTTAATGGACAGAACTGTGTGAGAGACACTGTGTTATATGACTTTAGAAAGTCCTTGAGCAATCTGGGCCTTACTTTCTCCTTTTTTTAAATAAAATGATTCCTAAAGCATGTTTTTCAACATGATGAAAAGACAAACATTATACCTGTGGACATAGTTTGGAAATTTCATCTCTGTTCCACTTTATTAAAAATGTGTGTGTGTGTGTGTATGTGTTATACATGTGTACACATTTGAACACCAGATGCCTACATTGGTGTTTTGTTTTGGTTTGGTTTTATTTTATTATTTTATTTTATTGTTCTGTTCCTTAGATTTTGGAGACAATGTCTGTCACGGATCAAATTCGGCTTCCCAGTACTGGGACTATAGAAACATGTCCCCACACCAGGCTTTCTTTTTGAATGAGTGCTGTGTATTCAAACTCCATGCATCATGCTTGATCAACACAAGTTTGTTCTCTGTTCTCCAAATGCATGAACCTGTATGCACACACACTCATGAATGTGAATCTGCAAATACATAAACACATTGTTCGCATTCAGGCCCGCCCCTTGGGGACCTGGCCAATACTGGCCAGTACCTTGGCCCACTCAGGTTCCTGACAAAGTCATGTGCGCCTTGCTATGTGGTCTCTGTGTATGTGTATAAAAGGGCAGGCTGCCACTTTTTCTATTCCCACGAGGTCCTGTCTGCACTTCCTCTCTCCCCCTTTCCCGTCTCCTTTTCTCTTCTTCTCTTCTTCCTTTTCTCTCCTTAGCTCCCTTCTCTCTCTTCTCCCCAATAAAACTCTCCCCGTGAGTGTGGTCTGCATGGTGTATCATCTCTCTCTGTGGCTCCCACTCATGGTGACTGCTGGGTGCCATTTTTAAAGTACAACACACATATATACACACACATTAAAGTGGCTCAGAATTTGAGTTTTTTAGATATTGATAAAACAGAACTTAAGCTAAATGAAAGGGGAAGATTTAACTTGGAGAGCGGCCTGTGAGAAGCTTAAATGTTTTCTCTGCGATATTAAAAGAGAATTTATTTTAAACATAACCTGGTCATCTATATCTTAAAATTTGAGCCCTCGAATCATGAGCAATGAATCATAAAATATCTTCCTTTTCATGTTATTGGTATTAGGGAGAAGAATTCCTAAGACCCTGGGGTGGGGGCAGAACCCAAACACCAGACAGTTCATCCTAAGGCCCTTCCCTCTAGCACTTAACTTTCTCTCCAAAAGATTCAAGATAAGAGCTGTCAAGTTTCTCCTTTTCCAATTTGTTTCAGTTTGTTTAATTTAATATTCAATATACTTATTTAATTTAATATGTTTAATGATTTAAAGAACATATTTATTTTCATAATGGTAATTCTTAATAAGAAAAATTAAATACAGCATTTTCTCTTTCTTTGAATGGTGGCTTAAAGGCAAGTGTTCTCCCCTGGAGAATCACATATTATAGTTTAGTTTTGCATACACATTTCCAGAATTGTTCTTGTGTGGAGTGAGATGCACTTATTTCATCAAGAACCCTGAAAGAGGACAGAAGATATAAAAGTAATTAGCGTGTTAGTATAGAAATGGAATGCGGTTGGAAATTTTAGGATCAGGAGACTTGACTCTGTGCTTCTAGGTATGGAAATAGAAGTTTTCAAAAAGACCCTTTCTTAATTTCTAGTATCTCAGAGATGTTCTTCAGTGGGGTGATCTAGCAAGCAACAGTTCCCTATAATTGACATGGGTAACTGCCTGGGCTTCAGTTATGACCTCTCCCTTGCCAAATGAAGAAAAAAATAGAAATTTATGTGAGTTCTTGCTACCTATTTACTGAGCCAAGCATTATAAAATGGGTCTAGACGTTCTCACTCATGGATATCTGAATCCATGGGTAGTACTAAATTCTATAAACAAAACCTATAGAAACTCGGTTTTGCCCAATACACATCTATGATAAAATGTAATTTTTAAATTATACATAAGACTTTAACACCAGTAACTAATAATAGAACATTACATCAATTCTGTAAAAAGTTACTGTGTTCCTGATCCAGCTGGGTCCTCCTGCTCCCCTAAGCTCTCTTTCCCCCAACCCTTCATTACCCCCCCCCCCAGTTTGCTCATGTAGATCTCATCCATTTCTATGGGTGATCCTTGTGTCTTTCTTAGGGTCCTTTTTACTAGCTAGTCTCCCTGGAGCTGTGAGTTGCAGTCTGGTTATCCTTTGCTTTGCATCTAGTATCCACTTATTAGTGAGCACATACCATGTTTGTCTTTCTGAGTCTGGGTTATCTCACTCAGGATGATATTTTTGGCTTTTTGGAACCTAGGGCCTATACTGAGACACTTTGCTCAGCCTTGGTGCAGGGAGGAGGGGACTGAACCTGCCTCAACTGAATCTACCAGGCTGGGTTGACTCCCCAGGGGAGACCTTGTTTTGGAGGAGATGGGAATAGGGGGTGGATTGGGGGAAAGCTGGGGGTGGGAGGAGGGAGGACAGGGGAATCCGTGGCTGATATGTAAAATTAAATTAATTATAAAATAAAAATATTTATTAAAAAAGTTACTATGAGTATACCCTGTGTCCCTCACCACACCTTACTGTACTACACTGGGTTTTTAAACCATGGTTGACCATGGGGACTGAAGTTGAGCCTCTGGTAAAAGCTCTGTGGTCTCTGAGTTTTGTGCTTATCTTTTCTCTCTCTCTCTCTCTCTCTCTCTCTCTCTCTCTCTCTCTCTCTCTCTCTCTCTTTTAGTAGGTGCCTTTTTCATCTTGATCTTTATTGTGACTGAAAACATACACAAAGCAATTAATATTTTTCCATTGAAATTATGTAAATAAACGGATTGCTATAATAAATGACATTCAGAGATGGTTGAGTGATTAAAGGTCTTGCCCTGCAGGTAAGAGGACCTGTGTTCAGATCCACTGATCCCACGTGAACACTGAGAGATCACCTGTAATTGAAGCCCCAGAAGGTAGAAACACAGAATCCTTTGAGCAAGCTCGCTACTGAGATGAGGCATATCGTTGAATCCTGGGATTCAACGATACACACACAAGCAAACACATACAAATGTGTACACTATACACACATACACATGAAAAGAAGTGAAAAAACAAAGCCAAAGAAAAAATATTTTCTTCATAATCTCAAAAAAAGTATAAAGAAGCATTTCATTAAGGTAGGACTTCAGTGTCTGTTTATCAGATATAGTAACCTATGAGAATGAGTTGGGAGAAAATCCCCAGGTACTGAAGATTTATTGCTTTGGAAAATACAGCAAGGGAAAGTCCTGTGAGCTAAAAGAAGAGTGGTGTTTAGACCAACTATGCCTTAGGAATGAGAAACCTAAATACATTTAGCCACATTTTGAACAAGAATGCAGATTGCCTGTCAGTACTATGAGTCTGTGCTAAATGAATTCAGTTTTTATTTCAGATTTCAAAATGGGCTAGATTGAAGGCATTTTGATTCCTCGGGTCTTCAATTTACAAATACCTCAAAAAGTGGCTTGCTCCATCTGACCAAAGCTGTCTTCTGTGTTTATCCACTAGTGATTTGTATTGCTGAAGCAAATCTTAGCAACAATCCGAGCTCCACTTGGTATATCCAGAGTGTAACTGTGTGGGAAAAAAAGACAATTGTTTTCTCTGCAGGGCATCACTTTCCACCGGCTTTGGAGGAGAAGATAGTAAAGTTGTAACTACCTCTTACCCACACTTGACTCTTTACAACAATCTGCCTGCTGTGACAGTTATGTTCTGGAACAGGAAAATACTGTAGTTCTTCCAGGCTGTTGAAGAAGCCAGTAACATAACATAAGTGAAACTAACAATGCTCAAGCTCAGAGGAGAAACACGAGGCCAAGACGAGATTTTGGCAATGGGGAAGTTGTTCTCTCAGAAAATGTTAGAATTTCCAAGAAACAATTTAAATGTGATTTAAAGAAAATGGGTGTGTTCCCTAATCTAGACATAAAGAAAGAACTGCAACCAGGATTGAATACTGTGGATGAGGCATACCAGGATCCACACAAATATTGCCTCCTTTTATTATTTTTCAGTAAAGGTCCCACATGATATTCCTGTGCTTTGCTTTCTCAATTGGTTGTGTTGTTTGCTTTGCTCCACAACCTGAGAGTTTCAGGACTTACACTGGATTCTAGTTTCTGATGTCTGATAAACACACAAGAAATAGGAGGAATGGATAAATTTTATCTTCTAAACTTTTAAATTTATGTCAGCATCAAGATGTCTTGCCGGGCGGTGGTGGCACATGCCTTTAATCCCAGCACTCGGGAGGCAGAGGCAGGCAGATCTCTCTGAGTTCGAGGCCAGCCTGGACTACAGAGTGAGTTCCAGGAAAGACGCAAAGCTACACAGAGAAACCCTGTCTCAAAAAGAAAAAAAAAAGATGTCTTGTACATCATTTGTGGTTTGTGCTAAATGACCCAGACATCCCCCACTCTAGGGTATATATTATATTCATTAACTCCTTCACAGTCTGGTCCACTTGATCTCCATAATCTCTTCAGGCAGTGGAACCCATCCTTCCTTCCCTGGTGGGACGGAAAGAGATCTGAGTCTGACTAACAGGGCGATGAGACATGACTCACAGAGTTCCATGTTTGTTAGTTTGGTTTGGTTTCTGGGCCACTAAGCTGTGTCTTACATCCCTACTGTATGTTCCCAAGCTTGTGTGATAGCTCTGATGGCAGGCCTCCATCTCCAGCTTTCCTTGATAGTCATTAAAGAAGTTACCTCTTCCTGGCTAGAGGAGAATCCAGTTTCTCTGTCTTGGTGTCCAGGCAGAGCAACAACTTCGAATCTTCCACGATCTTGATCTCTTGGTGCTAACTCAGGAAATACCCTAGCTTAGAAGGAAATACTCTTCCTTGGTCAATGATTTTACCAAGTATTCCCTGTCATCAACAACTTAAGAAACCCATGATAGCTTCCACTCTATACAGTTCCTTCTGTTATTGTCCAGAAATCTGCCTGTCAGCTGCAGGCCCTCATGATAACTGGGAATTTCTGAGTACCTGGCTTCAGATGATTTTGTTTTTCAGCCCAGGAGTGTCTTCTGACATTTTAGAAACAGCTGATGAGGGGTAAGGAGATACTGAGGCCATAAAGTTTTTAGCACATGAACATGAGTACTTGAGTCAGGACACTCAGAAACTGTAAAAGCTGAGCATGGGGTAAGTACACATAACCACTGTGCTGAAGAGGCAGAGAGACGTGAATCCCTGGAGCTTACTGGCTAGCCAGCTAGCCAACCAGTGAATTCCAGGTTCGGTGAGCAACTCTGCCTTATGAATTAAGGTACAGAGAGATTGTGGAGGGTGGCAACATTCACCTATGTCTTCTTTCATGTGCACACATGATGATGTATACACACACACACATACACACACACAGAAAAAGAAAAAAACAGAGAAAGAAAAGGCAAAAATAAGAAAAAAAAGCCCTTATTTTCTTGCTCCCAACAGGTTTTGTAATCAATATCAGCATGGTAGGAGACTGATTTTCAAGGTGCACCTTTGTCATAGAATGAGAAAAAACAAAACAGAATTAGTTAGGGAAAGAATGATGTAACAGCTGTAGCGAGGAACAAATGCCACAGCCTGGAATTTGAGGAGGAACTGTTTCCCAGTTTCATAGATGAACAAAACACTGACAGGCAAAAGCTGGCATTTACCAAGGTTTACCTGAATATAGAAGCAGTCACAGGCCCAGGAAAGAAGAAAGCTAGGACCCTGAGTCTGGAATATCACTGTGATATCCCCTACCAATTTTATTATCACGTCAAGTGCTGTGAAGGTAGGCTAATGGTTCAGGTTCAAGGAAAGGAGAAAAGTATAAGGTGAAAAGTAAAGTGGGATGGGGTTTTTTGTTTGATTTGTTTGTTTATCTGTGGAGCAAGATGTAGAACTCTCAGCTCCTTCTTCAGCACCGTGTGTTCCTGCTTGCTGCCATGCTTCCTGCCATGATAATAATGACCTTTATGAGTTGCATAAAATTTCATGAAAATTACATAAGTAAGAAGAAATTGTATATGTTTTATCTAATCTAAACACAATTTAGGTTAAAATACATGACTATCTTCCAAATTACTTTTTTAAGACTTAATATAACTCAGATAACATTCTACATGAACACACATCCTGTGAACCAACACTTTCACATTTGAGCTACATAATGTTTCAAGATCTGGATAGTCCAATTCACCAATATGTTTTGGATTCTAAATTCAGAAAACTACAGAAGACAGTAGATGCCAGATGTCATCTGCTTGGACATGAGCTGAGCCAAGGGCCTGTATTCCTGAGTTGACCTGCACCTCAGCCTGCCACTGAGAAAACCCAATGCTTGATACAATAGTCAAAGAAGGTTGTGCTTCTGATGAGGAAGCAGGGAGGAAGGGAGGGGTCATTTGGATTACAGAGCATAGTGTGGGGTGTGGTCAAGTTCACGTGGGTTGCTTTTTCATTTTCATGCTACCTGAAGGTGGAGATAGGTTCATCCTTCCAGATCTCTTATATCAGGAGAGAGTAACAAGAGCTTATGTCCCAGATTTCTTTATTTATATTATTAGTGTGTTTGGGGGATGCAGGCATGGGGGAGGTAGAGTCTTGCTATATAGCCAGCATAGCCTGGAAGTCATTATGTACTGCCATGACTGGGCAGGATTTTCTTTAAGTTGTGATCAAATTGATGTTATATGATGTGGTGGTTTGAATAGGTATGGTCACCATAGACTCATGTGTTTGAATTCTTGGCCCATAGAGCATGGCACTATTAGGAGAGATGGACTTGTTGGAGTAGTGTAGCCTTGTTGGAGGAAGTGTGCCACTGTGGAGGCAGGCTTTGAGGTCGCCTATGCTCAAGCCATGCCCAGTGTGACAGTTTACTTTCTGCTGCCTGCAGATCAAGATGTAGAATTCTCAGCTCCTTCTCTGACACCATGTGTGCCTGCATGCTGCCATGTTTCCTGCCATGATGATAATGCCCTTTATAAGAGTTACCATGATGGTCATGGTGTCTCTTCACAGCAACAAAACCCTACCTAAGATGGATGAAATAAACCAAGACCAGATTTCATTATAAATACAAAGCAGTATCTCTGTTCCAGGCCCCCAAACCCTAAATTCTTCTTTGAGGCACTTTTAAAGAGCTTATCTACAACATTTTTAAGCCTCTAAAAGAGGAATCTTGTACTGAAAGATGCTGAAAGCATATAGCATCTTTCTGTGTGTCAGCATTCTGCATCAGTAGGTAACTGTTGGCTGCTGTGTGTCCGGAAGCTCAGCTTCAGGCAAAGTGCTCTGTGTTGACTATGAGCAGTGGGTGTGGGTTATGAATCACAAGGACATAGCAGCTGACTGTAGCAGGAAATAGAGTCATTGTTTGTGGTAGTGTGAATATAATTGCCCCATAAGCTCATGGGGGTAGCACTATTAGTGGTTGTGGCTTTGTTGTAGTAGGTATGGCCTTGTTGGAGGAAGTGTGTCACCATGGCTCTGAGGTTTCATATATGCTCAAGCCATGTCCAGTGTCTCAGTTCACTTCCTGTTACCTTTGAATCAAGTTGTAGAATTCCCAGTTCCTTCTTCAGCACCATGTCTTCTTGCATGCCACCATGTTACACCATAATGATAAGGAACTAAATCTCTGAACATGTAAGCCACTCCAATTAAATGTTTTCCTCTATAAGATTTGCCATGGTCATGGTGGCTCTTCACAGCTATAGAAACTAACTAAGACATTGCTTTTCATCATTTATCCACACCTTCAAATTTGAGTTTCATTTGTTATGTTTTGTCTCAGGCCTCATTCTGACTAGAAACAATCTCAAAAATGCATCTCTTAGAGTAAGAGGGAATGACTGCCAGAAGGAGGTGTACAACTTAATTTGGACATCCAAAGAAGAAGGAAAATTGTTTCAGAAGACTTTGAAGCAAGGATGAATAGTTTACCAAAAGATACAAGTTAAGGGTGAAGTTAAGAACTTTATGCCTGTAAGGGTGGAAGGGTAGATGCTTTATCAGAGAGTGAGATGATGGTGCTCTCAGGAAACATTTGCAGCAGGTTCCTTCTATAGAATCCTATTTATGATGGTAAAGAATTTAAGGAAGTTCACCAGAATCACTTTCACACTGTCACTGTCTGTAAGATCTGCTTCCTGGTGTGTGTGTGTGTGTGTGTGTGTGTGTGTGTGTGTGTGAGAGAGAGAGAGAGAGAGAGAGAGAGAGAGAGAGAGAGAGAGACAGACAGACAGACAGACAGACAGAGAGACAGAAAGATAGAGAGACAGACAGAGCATGGTCAAGGCCAACTGTACTCAGTTATTTACAAAACTTGAGAAGACTTTACTCTAAATCCCAAGTAATCAGGGAACTACTTCCTCCAAGATCAGTTTCAAGTTTTCAAAGCAATGGGCTGGTCGTTTGATAACTGTAGCTCCTCTGTCCATCTTCATGAGACTAAGAAGAATCTTAGACCTATGAGCTAAGGCTCAAGTCTGAGCTTTAATTGAAAGCAGCTTGGAAGAATTCAAGATCTCTTGAGTTCACATTGAATTTGCCTCACAGGTCTGTCTCGAACCATTTTATTAAAGAGAAGACAGTTCATGGTTTGTATCACCTTGTGGAAAAATACATATTTGTTTTAATTCCCTGGGATGCATAAACACATCCACTGCTGTCTGACTTTGGCTTGCTTTTGGTGAGGCTATCATGGGCAATGGGGCTTTATTTAATTTGGCATAACTTGCTGTTATTACTGAACAGGATAAAAATCAAGATTTTTATTTTAAAATACCACATTATATTCTGGGAATATCCAAATGTCACTGAAAAAGAAATGTAGGTGGTGTTAACAGTTCAGAAAATCCTTCACATTTTCCTCTTGAGAACGCTGCTACCACTCATTACCTACTGATAGTGTGGAGAACTCACAGAGCTTTGATTCATACAGAGTGGCATCCAAGTTCCATTTTAACCTGGTTGTATAACCTCAGGAATGTTGATTCTCTATTTGTTCACCACACAGGGATGTTTGCAGCAAAGAAGTGTTAATCTTCATAATATAATGTGCATCCCACATGGCAGGGCATCACAATGTGATGTCCTTTTTCTTCTCTATCTTCCCTCATTGGCAGAGTCTCATTAATAAGACTAAATTTCCAAGACACAGTTTAAATATTTGGGTCCTCTCTTCATCGGACATAGGATATAGCATGGCAGTGAAATGTCTTCCCTTTATTTCACTGTATCCAGTTGATTAAACATTAAAATGAAAATTAAGTAGATTTGTAAAACTTATATACATAATAGAAGACTCGTAACTTTGCATCAGGTAACACAGCTATAAAAGGAATGAAGTTTAGATTTGGAGAGTCCTCAGATCAAATTGTGTCTAAATGTCATTATCTGTGTGACCTTGGATAAATAACTTAGCACAAATATGTATCAATATGTGGGAGGGAATGAATATTATACACAGTAAATTGTTATTTGACCATTGGAATTTACTGTGTTGAGGCATTGGTCGTGTAGTGATTAGCACACTCTAAGAGCTCTAAATGTTGTCAGAACAGGAAACGTGCAAATCCTACCTTTATCAGAGTTAATATTTGAATTGGAACAGAAAGAATCACATAAAAGCCTAATAGAGAAAATGTTAATAATCGAAGCTCCAATGAAGTATATAAAACAGGGTGATGGGCTTGAGGGTGACTGAGAATCAGGGTGACAATATGACAGTCAAGTCAGGAAGATCCAGAATGTCCTCTAAAGAGAGATGACACTTGAGTTGAACTTCAATGGTACAACAGAGACAACCTGCTGAGACAGTCTGGGCAGGAATAGTTCCAGGATGATGAAGAGACAAGTGCTAAGGTTTTGAGTTGAGAATGAGTCGATGGTTGCAGATAGATAAGGCAACAGTGAGGAAGACAACTAAGGTTAAGGAGTTGGGCAGATGTGTGAAGGACTTTGTAGGTCCTGGTAAAGATGCTCGATCCTAGAGGTAGGGTTATAGATCAGTGATAGAGCACTTGCCTAGCGTGCTTAAGGTCCTATGCTCAAACTCCTGCTTGTTAAAAAAGGAAAGAAGGTCAGCTAGATTTTACTCTAAGAAAAATATTTTAAGTAAATAGGTTAATAGATTTATGCTTATTGTCATTAACATCTTCCTCTGCTTAAAATATATTAAATTTAATCATAGAAATATGTAGGAGGAAAGTAATATAAGTGGGATTGATACTATTTTGATTTCAGATATCCACTGGGGAGTTTTGGAACATATCACCAACACATATGGAGGAGTTGTGCATAGATTTTAATGTTTTAAATTGTCTGATTATACCTATGAGAAGGATGTATTTTACTTTTATACTGTGAACATCTCAAGATCACTTGAGCAAGAAATAATAGAGCTCTTCTCCCTTTCTTTCTCTCCTTGCTCTTTATCCCCTGTGCATAGCTTGTGTGGGTCTGAGCAAACATTTGTCACTCTGCTAAATCAGCCTTTTTCTGAATACACTTAGGAAATGTCGGCCCTCCTTTGGGCATAATCTGAACCCCCTCAACATAGACATAGATCTCATTTGTTGATTATTTCTTGAGTGAGATAAATTCATTGATACATCTTTCTATTACTCATGGTATTAAAAAAATCCACTTCTCAAGATGGATTTTAATTCTCCCATCAACCAGGGAGTGTTTTTATTCTTTATCATTCACACAGGATTCTTCTTCTCTAGCCCCTCATAGAGCTTATCTTTCTTACTCTGTACTCAGACATTTTCCTACTTGTAACAAATCAGTTTTTTCCCCCAGGAACTATAGTTGCCAAGTTAAAATTAGCAATCAGATTTTTAAGACATGAACATGATTCCATACTGTGTTGTGTAGTCTGTGGAGCTGGACACATAGCAATGTCAACAATCTGTTGCTGAATTTAACTGGTAAAATTGATAGAACATCATTTTATTGAGCACTTTCAATGATAAGCATATAATATACATTATCAAATTATACTTTCAAGACAACCATTTGAAACATTAATGGACTTAGTTTGCAAATGACATTATTAAAATCCAGTGAAATTTAGTAATGTACTTTTGGGAGTGTCCAAGTCACAATGCAGATCCTGATCTGACTCCACAACTAGGACTGCTTCCCCTACCATGCCACATTGCCCCCTCATTCCACTCATTACGTCCATGCCTAGGATAACCTAATTGTTTAGCATTACACATAACCACAGATGTCTGCACTTACCTTAATAGACATGATGAATTTGTGCACTATTTATTGAATTATCAGAAATTCCAAGCTGAACATTTGCTTACTTTCTTCCTAAAATCACCATTGCAAAGTACAGTCACAGCAGACTTGCTCAGTGTCAAGGTCACCGTGAGACAATAAGAGAAAGGAAAACCCTCCAGGACAGAATTAGAGTAATCATTAAAATCATTAAGAGAAGCATTAGCAGTTTATTCTGAGCCATATCAAGGAGTGTCGCATCCTGCAAGCTGAGCAAACAGAGCTGTATCCACTATAATCATATTAGGGATGGTGACGGATTGCACATTTATTGCATTATACTTTGAGATCATGTACAGCATTTAAGCAAGGGAAGTATTTTTTTGGAATGATATTAGTTTCATGTTAAATTTAATTTTTGAAAAGCAAACAAATCACAGTATATCTAAACCGCAGTTAATGTGAAATCTTCACATTGTACCTAACAACATCTTTTCTTTCAAAATTTGAAAATCCAACCTCCCACCACTCCAGCCTGAAAACTGATTCAATAGTGGCTCTGATGCTCAGCTCTTTAATTTGGTCTTTGCTGACAGCTGATTTCAATTTTTGCCTGTTTATGGAAGTAAATTAAAAGAACACACTCGCTGTGATCCAGTGGTTCATTGTGGAGTGCATTCTATTCAGCCCTAAATCAAAACCCAGACACTTGTCACAAGAACTAATCTTTATGTAAATATGATTGTATTCATAGGGCAGAACCCAGAGAGACACAAGGTGGAAGTATGCCCCTTTCCTGGGCACTTCAGGGGTCAATGTCTTTGTTATTGCAATTCCTAAATTATGAGTTTAGAATAATACACAAGGGACTCAGGAGCTTCAACTGGTTGGCATTTGGGTGGTGGGTTTATGTCTGTGGAAGCAGAACTGTTTAGTGTGTACAAGAGCATCTCTGGTTGAGACAAACGACATATTAAAAACAAGCCAGTAGCTTTTGCCTCATATAACTTACCTCAAGTTCAAGAATTCTTTAACAAAATATATGATTAAGCTGCATGAAAGGAGACTTGATTTTAAGTAAAAGTAAACTGATAGATAGCACATGCTATTTCTAGGCTCTCCGAGAAAGCCAATGAGCTAGGAATGATGTGTATACATAAAACTCAAGCACTTGGGAATGTGAGGCAGGAGGATCATAAGTTGAAGGCCATCCTTGGCAATAGCTGATGTGTCTGGAGCAGGTATGAGGTGAGATGTTCCAGTACAGAGATGACGCTGGTAGGTGTTGGACAGGTGTGAAATTACAAAAGGACGTCAGCACTCCTTTTATGTGAGGAGGGTTTATGACGTCAGACTGACTTCTTTGTGGGTAACAGGAAATGAAGCAAGCAATGGAGATAGGAAAAGATACCGCTTGAGCCATCTCAGGGAGTTGGAAGAATGATAGTGTGTGATTGGTGGGAGTAAAAGAAATCAAATTGATTTGGTAATCTGCATGTGATACTTTTTACACAAGAAAGTGGAGCCAAAGAGTCTATATGTGTCAGTTTTAGTCTTTAGGGGTCTCAGCACCAGCTAAAGGACAAATCATAAACAAAAAGTTCTCCTTGAGAATAATAAATGCTAACTAAGAATCAAACGTGGGAAACCTGAAAGCATATGGAACCAACCCATGCAAAACTACACACAAAATCTTGACACCTTATAGATTGTCTGTTTTCTCTGAGTTTATTGATGAAGAAATGAGTCCTGCAAGGTTAAACTTCTGTCTTCCTAAGAACATGCAGATGGGATCACAAAATCGCTTAAACATTTAGTCAATAATGGCATATGTTGTGGTAGTGAAGAAGAAACATGGATCTACTGACCATGCCTTCCTAATTAAGAGAGGTTGATGTTGACTACAAAGTTTCTTGCTTGAGCGCCTGTTTGGATGGTGATGTCACTGATTAAAATAAAGAACACTGTAGGAGAAACAGATTGGGGGTTGGAAAAAGTGCACAAGAATGGAATGGATTAAATTTGGACTTTACTGTGACATGTTCAAGTGCAGTTATTAGCCAGGATAATCATTTTTAATAAAATACCAACATCCACCTAATAACACTAGTTTAATCACATCATCTCACTTTAATTCCCCATACAAATTATAGCTAGAGACAATTTGTTTCCAGATGAAATAATTACTTGAAATCAGAGATGTGTTTACATTCTTACATGGTTTAGCTACTTCCAAGTGAAACAGCTTGATGTTCTATCTCTGAGGAGCTTGAAGAAAATATAGATTGTACATATGAATGAGATGTCATGTGCTGTTTCCGAACATGTATGTACTGACTAAGGTTTAAATCAGGGTAAGCATATTTATCTACTGATATTTGCTATTGATTTATGATAAAAACACTCAAAAATCCTTTGTTCCAGCTTTTAAAAACAAAATTCATCTTTGTTTTTCTGAAGATTCAGAGTATAGGATTGAAACTGAAATAAAGTCATAGCAAACAAGAATATTTTCCTTAGGATTTTATCCATGCTAAATGAACTAACAAAACAAAATCCAAGAGAAAAATCAGCATGACTGTTGTGGAACATACCTGGGATGGACACTATTTGTAGTTTAAGGTAAATTTTGTCACTACACTGAATTATGAACTCATAATGCTGCCTTGTGACATCTTTATACTGAATTGTGACATCACAATGCTTCATTACGCCATTAAAATGCTGAGTTCCTGCATCCAAATGCTTCATTGTGCCACCTCAAAATGACTTTTGACACCATAATTTTCCATTAACATCACAGCTCTCCATTGTGACATCACACTGTTGTATGACAATGCTTTGACATCACAATGTTCCACATATTGTAATCAAATGAAATATACTGACTTCATGAAAAAAATGTGATATGTAAAAACAAAACTAAAAGTCACACGGTTCATAGTGATCACTACACTGACCTTCCTACAAAATAGCATGGACTTCTTAGTTCTTCCTAACTATAACTTATTAGCTATTGATTAACATTCCCATCATCTTTTGGCCTGACAGCGCTCCTCTTTCTGCCCCCTGGTGGCCGCTGCTCTCTTCTCAACTCCTGTGAAACCAACTTCACTAGATGCTGTTGCATGTGGTGACATGGTTCTTGCTTTCCTGCATGTGGCTTATTTCACTTACTGTGGTGGGTTTAAGTTCTAGTCACATAGCCACAAATGACAAGATTTTGTTAACTCTGTAACTGAATGTCTTTTCCATTTATATTTCAGTTTTATTTCTTTGTTCACCCCTCAGTCCATAAACAGTTACCTTGTTTTCATTTGTAGCTATTGTGAATGGCACTGAACAAAAATCTGAATTCATGTAACATACTGATTTCCCTTCTTTTCTTTGCTGTATACACCCAGTAATGGAATTTCTGGATCATGTAGTAGATTTAGTTTTGATCTTGTGAGGAAACTTCATGCTATTTTTCAAAGAATTGCGTTAATGTACATTCCTTCCAACAGTGTGCAAGTTTTTCATTATCTCTAGATCCTCACCAGCAGTAGTTATTGTTAGTCTTTTGATAATGCTCATTCTTGATGGAGGTAGTAGCTCTTTGTGGTTTGGATTTAGATTTCCCTGGTGGTTAGAACTATGGAATGTTTTTTATGTATCCACTTATTCATTGGCCATGTCTATGGTGTCTTTTGATAAACATCTATTTAGATGTACTCTCACTTATTACTTGGGTTATTTGGGTTTTGCTATTGAGTTTATGAATTCCTGATGTAGTCATACAAACTGATGTGTTATTCGAAAGTAGCTTCTCCCATTTTGTTTGCTATGAGTAAATGAAATTTAGTGGAATATTTTTAGGTTTGTTTTCTGTACGTTTGAGGTTTTGTCCAGCTTTTTGTTTGTCTGTTCCATTATCAGAAGCATCTCCCTGGGTCTACTAGTTTTAGTTCTTTACTTATTATTTCTTTGGTAAATCTATTTTAGAGTCTTGAGGTTACCATAAAGCTTTTACAAACGTTTTTTATTTTAGAATAGTAGCAACATAACGTAATCAGAAAGACAAGGGCAAAAACAAGATAGCACTAGAAAACACACTGCGTCCCCTACTATGGTGAATTGTTCATGCTCCATTATCCTTTCTAGGCTGCCTTTCTCTTCAATGACAATTCAACAATATTGTTATTACTGCAATTTTGTATTTTAGTTTTCTTATGGAACTAATGGCTGGTGTATCTTGCTTACAATAGTACAGCCTTCAGACAGTTTTGGATATTGTAATTCAGCAGTGAGTTTTATACCTTGCTGTGTTTCTTTACTTCTTAACATCCCTTTCAGTTTGAAGAGCATCTATGTGATCTTTATAGTAGAGGACACAACACACACACACACACACACACACACACACACACACACACACACATACACACACACACACACACCTTGTTTTGTCTTTTTCTTTCCTATACTGATTTTTAAAATATTTACTTATTTACTCATTTATAGTGTGTGTGTGTGTGTGTGTGTGTGTGTGTGTGTGTGTGTGTGTACAGGTGCCAAAACTGAGGCCATAAAAGGGTGTTGGAGTCCCTGAAATTGGAGTTACTGGTTGTCATGAGCCACCCAGTTTGGGTCTTAGGAACCAAACTGGGTCCCTTAATCCATCTCTATAGCCATCTCTTTTATTTTTTAAAGACTGCTTTGGCTAGGCACATCTCACTCAACTGGCAGTTCTCTTTTGTCCTTTAGCACTGTGCAGATCTCATGTCACTCTCCTTTGGCCTCAAAGATCTCTTCTAAAATGTCTACTGTCAGGAAAACTGCCAAAAATTGAATTATTTCCTTTCCTCAGCAGCCTAGACAACGCTTTATTTATCTTTTACTTTTGAGAACCTAGTTATAAGATATCTTGTGCTATTCTTGACTGGGTTATGTCTGTTAACATTTGACCTTCCCATATCTGGTCATTTGTACTCTCTCCTAGAGTTGGGGAAGTTTTCTCTTACTATTTTTTTTCAAACTAAGATTTCTACTCTTTTTACATTTTCAAGGCTTTTGAACTTTCAAATATGTTCTATTTACACATTGTCCCCCCCAAACTGAAAACTTTTTCTGGTCCTCACATTCTTCTTCTTTTGCCCCCAGTTGTACCTTTTTAAGCACCCTGTGTTTGAGATCATTAATTTTTTCCTTGTATTTGATTAATCCTGCACTTGATGACTTCCATCCCATTTTTTAAATTTCACTGAGTTTATTCTTCAGTTTAAATATTTTTGTCTGTGTTTTAATTGTTTTCAATCTCCCTGTTAACTGTTTGAGTACTGAAACATTGTTCTGTGTTTCCCTCAAGCTTGTTGAATTTCCTTAAGACAGTGGTTTTAAAATGTTCTATCTGATCAATCTTTTATTTGTTACTTATTACTATTTAGTATCATTACCCACATTTATTGCTCTCTAGTCAGTTTTGCATACCTTATTAAGTGATGCTTTCCGGAAAACTCTTGCTTCTTGTTCACATGCGACCCCGTGGGCGTTGACAGGGTAGGTGCTTGTTCTGATTCTCCTGGCCTGGCTTTATTTGGGCTTATTTTCCCAAATCATGTAAGTTATGTATTCACTTTTTCTAAGCTGGGAGTCACCTTCTATGGTTTGGGTACTGCCTGGCACAGCATTAGATGGAGCCTGGGTCCAGAGTTGTCAGGAGTGACTTGTAGTATGGTCACTAATTCGGTACCAAAAGACAACCGAACCTACATTTGTGCTAAGCACACCATCAGTGTGCTGTTCAGAAAGAACCAGTAGGGTACCTAGAAGAAACATTTTATATCCAGAACCCTAGTCCAAGGTGGGATCCTGGATGCCTCATCCACAGTTACTAGTCTCTGTTCAGGTACTACAGAATACTCCTGGGTTCATATATCATACTCGGGACCACTAGCACTGCCAAGCTGTGTCACACCCTGAACCCATAGCTGTTCAATACCAGAACCACACTGGGACAGGACTTACCCCTATATAGCCATGAAGTCCCTAGTGCTGAGGTAAATGCCTCAGTATACCTAAAGATACTGAAACTCATTACAGATGATGCTAGCTGTAATGAAAATCTGATATGCTAGAGCCATGTGTCCTCTGACCCTGGAACTATTCCAGAGATGATGTCCACAGGCTACCCTAGCAATGGGTGCCACTGGGCTCTTCTCAATACTTCCTTTCACCAACCCCATACTAAATTCCAGAGTGAAATATTACTCTTACCACCCTGTTCTACCTAGGAGAATAAGATCTTGCATAGAGCAGTGTTGTTCAAACATGAAGTAGCATCAACACAAACAGTACGTTGACCATTAGGCTCCTACTTAGTGGGGTTGTACTTGAATCTTATGGTGGCAAGGACCATGTGTTAGGGATTCATGGGGATCATACACTACATGCCACAGATGGCCATGGTGCGGTCTGATACAAAAGTCCATCCCACTGTGGTACAAGTCTTTTCTTCATGTTGGGACAGTTATAGAACTTGATCTGGGAATAGTCTAGTGGAAGATGTAGTACCTAAGTTTAAGGGGTGGGTGGTGGAGATGGTTTCTTGGCCATCAAGGTTGATATTAAGCTAGAAAAATCTGAGTATTGATGGGGGAAAAGAAAATTACATGTACCTAAGTACAGCTTCTGCCATGGTAGAACCCAAAGCTGGGTAAAGCCCCATAACACACAGTGCTAAGTCACTCTACAAATAGTGGAGGTCCCCTGCAGGGACCTTCCCAAGGCCTGTTTTAAGCCTGGAAATAATGCCGTATATGATGAAACTGAATTCTATCTATTCTACTGGTGGCCATGTTTCTGCCTACAGCGAGGGCGCCTCAGAGGCATCATTTATTAGTTCCAAAATGCATACAAGACCTTCAGTTTCTACTGATCAGACTTCAGTGTATCTGTCAATGAGTTTTAAAACAAAGGTTTCCCAGTTTGTGCTCCAGAGGGCAAAGTCGTGCTCTCTATTCTACTATCTTTGGTTTGTATAATAGAGTTTGAGCTGCTCTTTTTGATATGGAACAATTTTCTGTGTCCTGTAAGCAGGACTTTTCTTCACATGGGGCTTCTAGGAGCAGGAGACAGGTAACACTGGCAGGCACTTTCTCCTTCTAGCCTTCTTCAATATGGCTTTTCATTTTGTTACTTCAAAGCAGTTAGTATGGTTTCATACATGCTTTCCTTAGTTTCTGAGTCAACAGCTTCATGTATTGACTTCTCAACTTGACATGTCTTTGGGAAGATGGTTACCTGAGGATCTTAGCTGCCATTCTGTTCTACCTCTCCTGTCTATTGGGTCAGTTCAATTAATGTTGGATGTCTGAGCCATATACCTTTTTTTGTTTTAATCACACATGAGAAACATGCACAGTAAAATATATTCAAAGAAAAAAATCTGTGATTGTTTCCTCTTCCAGGGTAGTTTTAGATGTTTAAATTGTTTAAAAGATCAACTTCAGATCTGCTTGGTGTTCCCTTGGGCCAACTCAACTTGCTTGTGAGATGTGTTCTTGGAGAAGAATGGTGTTAATTGATGGGACTAAAGAAAAATGACGGAGATACTCAGAATGAAAGGTACACCAGTCCTCGGGAAATTCATCTCTCTTGCAATTAATTGGTTTAGTATAACCATGGTTAAACGCAAGTCTAGAACTCTGAAGCATACAATTAAAATCGTGGAATTTTGGATTTAGATATGATAAAAGTGAGACAAATCTCAGGAAAGCAATCACATAGCAGACATTGGTCCAGTGAAGACACAAACCAATCCAGCCACAATAATTCTCTTGTCATTTTGGAACTAAGCGAAATTCAAGCATAGCTTCTTTCAAACCATCAAGTTTATAAATATTCCTTCTACATGAAAGACAGAGTGATTCCTTAGAGAGGGGGAAACTGTCCTAGGTTCACTGTGCTTCATTCTGACTGGAGGAAACAGTCAAGGGTGGGGAGAGGAGGGGCTCCACACAGCAAAGGTCCCAGGGGCCACACGCAGCCACAGCTTCTGAGTACTGTGACCAAGAGCATCATCTGAAAACGCTTTCTTCCCTGTAAGAGAGTGTGGGCAGAAGTTACCACTTCTAAAGGTAGCACTTTACCCAATTCTTGAGATCTTCTCCTGGAGAAGTGCAGATAGCCCCAGGTAAGAACAGCAACTGTGCAAACTGGAGGTGGGGGGGAGGGAGGCTGGAGGTGGGGGGAGGGCTGGAGGTGAACCCACTTCATTATCTTCCTTGACATTTTGAGTAAACATATCAATCATATCTCAGAAGGGGTTTAGTGCCAACACTCTGAAACACATCTGGTTATGATTCCCAAGGGAGATTAGCCTATGCTGTGTCATTATCCTGTCAAGAACTCAAAAGCCTCTTCCTGCGTCGGAGGCTGAAGTCTGCCTTTGTTTGGCCATTTTTTTCCGACCCTCACCTGCAGTTGGTGGCAGTTGTCAGAACAGAAAGCCAGTATCACGCAGTCCTTCTTTGGAGGCTGATATTCTATAGTGACTTCAAATTGTTTGAAAGGTAGACCCTCCCCCACAAAACACAAGTTAACTTTGGGGTTTAATAATAAGCTACCACTTGGGAGGTTTTTTTTGGGGGGGAGGGCATGCTATAGTTTCTATCACCCAGCCTATCTGTAAATTACTGATTTTATCCCACTCTTAGCTTTACCTCTTCTATCATCCCTATCAGCAGTCTATCAGCAGCACACCCACAGTATACTGAGAGAAGTAATATGGGTTCTAACTAAGAGGATAATAACTAACACATACCTTGTACTGGGTCTTATGAAGTCAAATCCTTGCATTTCTATCTGGTCCACTTGTAGACCATGAATCATCAATGGAAAAGATATGCAGTTCATTGTTCAGTGTGACTGTTTGGGCAGTATTACAGCTACAGGTACAAAAGTGGACAATGTTGGACACACAGAGACACACACTGTGCTGATACTCGAATGTGCCCCAGATGGTGAGTGAAATTTATAAACATATAAAAATCTACTTGGGAGGCCTATGGGGAGAGAGGCAAATTTTGAGTGAATATATAAGGGTCAGATGAAGTCCTGTTGATGTGAATGTGGCTATGTCAAGGTCCCCAGTGCCTCAGACTCATGGAAACGGCAAAGCTTCCCTGGGTCAAGTGAAGGTAAGTGGCAAAACCTTCACTTGGACTGTGTAAGGATGCTGACAATGTGTACAGAAAATGTCAACCTGAGAATCCTTTTCCAGGATGTTCACAGCCTGAGACTCTGCACCTCTACAGAGATTACCACCACCACCACCACCACCACCCACACACATCACACACACACTGAGACTAGCTATGTCTGCCTTCTAGTTAAGCTATATACAATTATATACATCCTCAACTGAAATGTATAAAACAAACATACTGCATTTTTAGGTTGTTGGTCCATTTCAATTATAGCATACAGCTCACCCAATGTCAGTTTTCTGCATGTTTGTCTGTCCTTTACTCATTCCCTTGTCACCCTAGTCACGTTCCCAGGACCCAGCCATGTGGCAGAAGCCTGAAGCTTTCCTCCATTCATCGCTAAATGAAAACAAATATTGGGATTTTTCCTTTTTGATATTGTCACTGTGGTTTGTTTTTATTGTTTTATTTTTGGACAGGGCCTTGCTGTACAGTCCTGGCTGGCCTGTGATTCTCTATATAGAAGGGCCTGGACTGAAACTCACAGAGACCCAGTTGCTTTGGCCTCTTGACTGCTGGGGTTAAAGGCATGTGCCATCATTCTCAGTAATGTTTATTTCAGTGTGTGTGTGTGTGTGTGTGTGTGTGTGTGTGTGTGTGTGTGTGTACCATATACTTGCAGGATCCCACAGAGGTCAGAAATGGATATTGGATCTCCTAAAACTGGAGTCCTAGGTTAGTTGTAAGCTGCTTTGTGGGTGCAAGGGACTGAACTTAGATCCTCTGCAAGAGTAGTCAGTGTTCTTAACTTCTGAGCCATTGCTCGGCTTCTGGACTTTTCGTCAATCGTTTTCCTTTTGGCCAAATGAAGAGACTCATATGGCCACTAGTGTCCCCATTCCAGAGTTCAGAGGGAAGGCATTAGTTCTAGATATAGTTCTCTGTCTTCAATTTCTGTCTCTTAGTAGAAAATTAGAGAGTCCCCATAAAGAGAAAACATAGTTTCCAGGTTAACTTAGCGTTATTCCAAATTTAGTTTCTAAAACACCCTTCTTAACAATTTACTAGTCAAAAATTTAAATTACTAATTATAACACTTATTTAGTTTAGCTTAAAATTTAAAAATCACATTCTCGTCTACCTTTTGAGTAGTTATGTATGATTCCAAATAGATCTGAAAGTTCTTGGTATGTTATAACACTCTATGAAAATTAATAAAAACTATTTCAGAGGGCCATCTCATAAGTCACAACCAAAGGGCCTTCGATGTGTATTCATTTTATGAGAAAAAGACGTGAAAATGTGACAGAAGGAAAAGAAAAATAGAATGGGAGGTTCATTTCAGAGGCTACTGGTAGACTCATTGTGGACACTGTCAACTGTCACGTGGCTGTGGTTATGAAAAGTCTAGCTGTCGCGTGTTGGCACGGGTCAACTTTAAAGTGGCAGAAATCAAACCAGTAGAAACTGGAAGACTGAGACCTGAGACTACAGTCCTGTCTCTTGAGATCCCACCTCCCAGATTGAGGTGATTAAAGCTCGGTGGTTGCCGCTCACTGCGACTGTCCCCTCCTTCTACCACCTGGCGAGTTCACCTGCTTGCCAACCGAGAAGACGTTACTTCTGTTTCTCGCTCAAAGACAATGTCTTACATGGAAGGCATCCTGCTACAAGGAAGAAATATAACCTGTTGCTCTGTAAGGTGCAAACACAACACTTGGCTAAGTAAGTTACAGGGAGGCTTGATGACTTATATCATACCAGCATCCAAAAATAGAGTTAATCTCTGGAGGATGAAAGCGCCTGACGGCTCCCTCAGAACACGAGTTTTCTCTGCACAGAAACTGGGCTGCAAAACCAGGTCCACGGGATTTGATTTTTGGATGGAGAAGGTGCTTTTTCACAGTTTAGCCATTCCTCTAAAAAAAAAAGTCTTTGTACTTTTACCAAAAAGAAAAAATAATAAAGTCTGCTCTACCAGTTAAAAGGCCAATGGTGATGGGAAGATCTCTTGAAACCCTGGAAAGTGGAGTGGAAATTACGAGGCGGACGGCTGCCTCCTGGGCCTCACCCTCATCTTTTGATTCTGTGGAGCTGGGGAAAAGGGAAAGGCACCGGGCTTGGCTGCTGAAATCTCCCTGTCAGGGACTCTGTGAAAGGGCCTCAGCTCACAGGGCCTCAGCGTGACTTAAGCTAGCAAACTTACCCATCTGTTCAGAATAGCCTTTGCAAACGGGTCCTCTGAGATTGTATGCACTAAAACAGATTTTTAAAATACATTTTGTGGATTTAGGGTAAAAAAAAAACATAGCTGTTTCATTAAGTCCAACTTTGGGAAATGTAAATAAATAAGAATTATGCTTGACTAGCGTATCTACTTTTATATTTTATATTGTGTAGGCAGTCGTATGGCAGTGGGGTCAGAGAGGTAAAATGTTTGGATGGAGTAATTAATACTTTATCAGTTAAGAAAACAAATCCCTGATAAAAATTGGTTTATATGTAAACATTCCTAAATGCCCTAATTTCCCTCGGCTTTAGAATATGCTTTAAAATAAAAAAAAAATATTGTTATCTCTTAACTATGTTGCTGTCCCTTCAAAAGAGGAGGGTACCGTAAAGAAGGATGGAAGTGATGGGATGAACATCAGATGCCCATGACCTCTAAGGGAGAAATCGCAATTGACACCGATAAGAACAAAAAGATTGTGGACAACAAAAAACTTGTTTTGATTTTTTTTTTTTTGTATATGAGTGGTTTTTTTTGTGTGTGTGTATATCTGTATACCATGATTAGACCCATGGAGGCCAAGAGTGGGTATCAGAGTTCCAGATGATTGTGAGCATCTGGAATCAAACCTGAAGCCCGTGGAAGAGCAACCAGTGCTCTTAACCACTGATCCACTTCTCTAGTCCCAAACAATGAGCATTTTGAGGAAAATTTTAGAGACTGGAATTGTTCAGCATAGAGAAGAGATGGCTGGGCTATCATTTTCTTTAGTGGCCAGTCCTAAAATGGGCCAAACTGAGGACAGCTCTGACTCACACTTGTGTTAAGTGAAAAAAGTTAAAAAGTAAATAAGCAAGTTGTACAAGCATTTGTCTATAACTTTAATAGAGATTCGTGTCTCTCTTCTCTCCCCTTCCTGCTCCCTCCCCCCAGTCTCTACTTCACCTCCTCCTTCTCTAAGTATTGAGAAGGAGGCACAGCAGACATGCGATAAGTTATACGTCTTTGGTTAGGGAAAATGTCCTAAGAGGATCATGTGACCTCTTCTGTATGAAGCAGCACATGCCACTCACACATTTCTTGGGAGCCCCTCACAAAGGCCACTTTTAGGGAACCTCAGTCTTTCCTGCACTTTGCTAATTTCTAGGGGAATTCCATTTCAGGGCATCGAATCTTCCAGAAGTCACTAAGTTCAGAATGTCAGGGAGGCTAACAGGGAAGTTTTTTTTTTTCTTTTCTGGTTTCACTGATAGCACTTGGGAAAGATTAAGTCTACTTGGCAGACTTTTCTCCCCAAATTGCTACTCTGTTCTTTCATTTCATGATCAAAGAAAGATGCTATTGACTAAGTAGAGTGCCAAGTCAGGTGTCAGGAGTCTCTGGTTCTATTTTTAGTAATTATTGATGAGAAACTTTGACTAAGCTGCTCCACTGGTCTTTATTGCAGCCCTGTTTCTTTAGCCTTCCTGTAACATTTATGTGGACTCTTGTATTAGTCAGCATTCCCCAGGGAAGGAGAGAGTGAGATGGAAGGGGAGGGATGGAGAGAGGGGAAGGGGAAAGGGAAAATGTGGAAAGGCAGAAAGGAGAAGAGAGAACAGAGTTCTATTCAGGGATAGTTATCATGCAATAATGGTGGCTGACACTTCCTCCCACTCCCATATGCTGCCTGCAAAGCCAGACAACCAGGAGAGCGAGGGATGTGATTCACTTCAAGTTCAAAGACTTGAGAACCAAGGAAGTCCATGGTGTAAATTAAGGCCCAAGGGTGGAGGCTTGAGAACAAGGAATGTTTGAAGGCAACAGAAGAAAGTGGATGTCTCAGGAGAGAGAGAGAGAGAGAGAGAGAGAGAGAGAGAGAGAGAGAGAGAGAGAAAGCAAGGGAGCAGATTTCCCTTCCTTGGGCTTTTTGTTCTGTCTGGGCTGTCAATGAATTGGCTAATATGTAACCTCCATTTGTGAAGGTGACTCTTCTCTCAGTCTATGAATTCAGCTGTATTGTCTTTTGGGAATACCCTCCCATACTCACCCGTAAGTCACGGTTGACCAGTTA
The DNA here is from genome assembly GCF_949786415.1 of Peromyscus eremicus. Taxonomy (NCBI): domain Eukaryota; kingdom Metazoa; phylum Chordata; class Mammalia; order Rodentia; family Cricetidae; genus Peromyscus; species Peromyscus eremicus. The sequence continues at coordinate 56,782,677 of NC_081436.1, forward strand.
CACTGATGTCCTTTGTTCCAGTCAAATTTGACATGAAAAATAATCCATCATGCCTGTTTTATTTTAAGAAGAAACAATGCTCTCATATCTTGAGGCTCACTTGGCTCAGGTTAGACCTGAAACAGAGCAGCCTATCAGATGGGTCATGAGGGCCAGTGGGGGGGGGGCACTCTGTCAACAAAGGGTGACTGCAGAAGAATTCAGTGAAGCAAATATGCACCAAAGATCCCTGAGGATGAAGCAGTGAAGGGTCTTGAGAGGAGGCCAAGATGAATGATGGAAGCGAAGGGGGATAATAATAAATAGGACAGATGAAAGCCAGTGGCTAATGCTGAGATGCTGCCAAACAATGGGCTGGAATTGAGCTCCTAAAAGGAGACTGACATGGGTAGGAGAGATGGCGCAGCAGTTAAGAGCACTGGCTCCTCTTTCAGAAGTCATGGGTTCAATTCTCAATACAGAGCTGGAGAGATGGCTCAGTGGTTAAGAGCACTGACTGTTCTTCCAGAGGTCCTGAGTTCAATTCTCAATACAAAATCTGCAACTCCAGTTCCAGGGGCCCCAACCGTTTGGCCAATGTGGGCACAGACGCATAGGATCGCATAGGCAAGCATGCAAATAAAACACCCATATACATTAATTCAATAAATAAAATCAAACAACTTTTAAAGGGGGAAATTGACAAGGAAAAAGAAATTCTCAAAACTGGGCTTCAGAACCTAAGCCTTGCAATCAACTGAGCCTTACTTAGTGTTAGTACTTCTAGACAAGAATTTAAGAGACTCAATAAACATTTTTTAAAAATAATGTGCAAACATTAAGAATAACTACACCCGGCATGAGCTGGCTTTCTGGAGCCCATCACCTATGGTCGGACACCTTGCTCACTCTTGATGCAGGGAGGAGGGACTTGAATATACCAGGCTTTGCTGTTCCCTCATCAGAGGCCTAACCCTTTTGGAGGTGCGGGGGAGCAGGAGGAGGGATGAGATGGGGATCTGTGATTGGTATGTAAAATGAATAAAAAAAATTTAAATAAAAAAAAGTAACTACCCTGGGCTGGCGAGATGTCTCAGCAAGTAAAGGCATATACCACCAAGCCTGGTGTTCTAAGTTTGACTCCCAAGATGGTAGGAAAGGACTCCCACAAGGTATTCTCTGACCACGTAGCACCTTTCCACCTCTCCACCCCTACAAACACACAAGACAAATGGCTAAAATGCAGTGAAAAATATTAAAAATATGGTAGCTTTATTGCATCATCTGTTGAGGCTTGCTGCACAGTTTTATCTCGTCAGTAGCTTCAACTATTTCTGCTTCACGGCTTCACATTTAAGGCCTCTGCTGCTCTATTCTGCATCATGTTTCGCCATCTAGTGGCCGATCACGGTATAAAGCAAAACTTAAACCCAGATTTTCCCTACTTGGTTACAAACCTGAAACACTGAACTTTGTGGGGATTCTATTTATTTTTGTTATATGCTGACTTCCTCCAAAGAGGATATTGGTGGCTGAACTTTGTAGCTAAAATTTCAGATCATGACAGGGCTGGGCAAGTTTCAGAGAATAAAAAACCAGGCAAAAATTATAAATTTTCAACCACTGGTTTTCTCAACATAAAAAAAAATCACTTTTTTTGGCATTTCATCCCACTTGAAGTTTTTATGAATTGAAATCCAGCAGTAATTCTCCCATCTAGTCATTCTGGTTGGTTTATTTTATTATTGTCTACTAAAAGCAATCTAACTTTCTTTGAATTATGTCAATTGGTATAGATATTTTCCCATACTTTCCCAGCATTCCCCTTTCGTTTGCATTCCTTGTTTGATATTTTCTTATCACTAAAAATCATCTGTGGTTCAGTATGAGGCATGACCACACACATTATTAAATTAGCTTACAGTTTCAATAACAGATTCTAGAAACTTCCATTGTTTGTTCTTCCTAGAATAAGGTCCCTTTAGGACAGTTTAATGCCATGTTGGTACTGAAGGGAATGACTGTGAATGAAAACCCACAGTGAGTATTCCACATTTACCAAAAGTCAAACAAATGGATGGGGAAGCTTTTGTACTGGATGGCGTAAGGACAATCTGACGAGAGCATAGCATATTTTGAAGCTACACTTAAAGGACACATTGGATGCATAGGACTTTCATTCATCTGAGTGGCCAAGAGCAGGCTCTACATTATTACCCTGGTCCTTGGTGGTTGTGCTGTCTTGTTTAGGTTCTTTAAGTTCCAGTCCCTTTATCTGTCAAACAGAGAAAAAAGTTATCTTCGCCGGGTGGTCGTGGTGCATGCCTTTAATCCCAGTACTCGGGAGGCAGAGCCAGGTGGATCTTGATGAGTTCGAGGCCAGCCCGGGCTACCGAGTGAGTTCCAGGAAAGGCGCAAAGCTACACAGAGAAACCCTGTCTCCAAAAAAAGAAACAAACAAACAAACAAAAGTTATCTTTGGGCAAAACCAAGTACTTGATTTCCACTGTCATGTGCCTAGTTCCTCTATGAATGGCATTACAACCACATTGATGTGCATCTCAGAAAACAAATTTTCCTCTTCCTTCCATCCAATCCTTAACTTATGTTTAGCTTTCTCCATCACTTCTATAGGACTTCCTTTAACTCCTACCATAGACTTTTGTCTCTCTACTATGATTCTTCAATTCATTAGGATGAATAACAGTGACCTGGGAAAGGAAAACATGTATGCATACAGTTCAAGCTGAGGCAAAAGGGCATTATCATGAGCAGAGGGAAGGGAGGGAAGAAAGGAGATCTAAATTCTAGACCTGATCCTATTGCTGCTTAGAAAGCTATTTTAGCCATTTATTTTAGTAGTAGAGTTGGATGAGATGTCATTTTTAGAAACCTTCAGACTGTAAACAGTGGGAAAATTAAGAAAGAGCAAAGATTCAGATGACACAATTATTAATGCTGGGAAAGAAGCCAACCAGATACCAAATATTGACTTTTAACATGACTAGACTTCCATTACTGTTCAACTTTGCTTTTTGAAAATCTGTGTAGCCTTAGGCTGACAGGTGAGCTGTTCTAGCCCAAACTGGAAATTTTTATGCTCATGGTTCTGAAAGAGGTAATTGATTCTTAAAACAGTCTTTTGCAATTTAAGTTGAAAATATAATGTGTATTAGCATTTTCCCCAAATTATCAATGTTAACTAAGAAGACCTTGGACTGCACGCTCTCTAAAAGCAATATATATATATATATGTATATATATATATATACATATATATATATAATGTGTGTGTGAGTGTGTGTGTATATATACATATGTATGTGTGTATATACAATATATATGTGTATATGTGTATATACAATATATATTTTTGGTGTGCATGTGTAATTCTGACACATATGATAGTTGTTTTGAAGATAAATGCAAATAAAAATATGGCTATTGTTTTTTAGCAAAATAAAGTCTAGTGGTAAGGGGCCAGGGTTACTACACAGTTGTTCAGTTACCTAAAGGAGGGGGTATGTAGTAAATTTATTACAATTATTCACTTTATATCCATGTACCCTACAGTATAACTTTGAAGCGTTGCCCATTAATGGATTAATTCCATTTGCTGCTGTTTGGCCTTGGCGGCCTTTACCTTGTGTTGGTTAACAGAGTGTGTCAGAAGTGATGCTGCACTTCTATCAAGCTCATTAAGTCTTCAAACTGTACTTTTTCTGCTTCTGTTGTACTCTGTCTCTGCTGTAAGAATGAACTTAGCCTAGACCAAGTTAGAGCATATGCAACACAGATAAGATATCCCAGGTAGCAATGTCGAGGTCACCAAGTCCTCAACCAATACGGAGCTCCCTGAAGATGAAGCGATAGGTCAACTAAGATGCATGAAGGCTGATCCCTGTGATCTGGACTTCTGAACTGGCTATCTAGTGCATGAGTTTATGAGAAATGGGAAATTGTCGTGGAGGTTTGTGGCACAGTACAATTCTAGGAATAGACATCAAGCCAAACTGAATCAGAAGAAACAAAGGTCATCACATGTTGGTAAATAGAGCAACACATCATGAAGATATAATAACTATAGATACATATCCACTGAACTCTACTCCATTCAGTTTTCTAAAGAAAGGAAAATAACATTGTTAGACATAATGAACAGAAGAACAGATAATAGGTTCAACACAATCATAGTGAGTGACTTCAGTAATAGATTTGGTTCAATAGGTCATTAAGAACTGCTGGCCCCAAAATAAAGTTATTTCAAAGTTACATTACACTATAGATCAAACAGCTTTAGCAGACAGGTACAAAAACTTCCATTTAACCTAATGTATAGTCTCTCCATAAGCTGCTAGAATGTTCTCCAAAGTAGATATTTGTCAGAATGCAAAACAAGTTTAACAAATACAAAAGAACAAGTAAACCAATTGATAAATGGGCAAACGAACTTCTCAGAATGGCCAGTAATGAAAAAAAAGTTTACCATCTTTTACCATAAAAAATGCAAATGAAATTCCATCTCACCAAAGCCAGTATGACCATCATCAATAAATTAAAACAACAACAACAAATACAGGTGAGGATATTTGAGGTATAGGAACCCTCTACACTGTTGATGGGATTGTAAAGTGGCTCAGCCACTGTGGGTATTGTTGTGGAAGTCCCACAAAAACTGAAAATAGAACACCACATGATCCAGATATGCCATTTCCTGATCTACACTCAAAAGACTCAAAATCAGCATACAACATATGATACCTACATTCCCGTGTTTTAGAATAGTGCTACTGAAAACATCCAGATTACAGAATCAGCCTATGTGCCTGTCACAAATAATATGTAGTGCATACAAGCCAGTCCACTCAATCTAATGTTATTCATATACACAGAAGAGTGAGTTCATCTCATATTCAGGGAATAGATAGAACAGGAGATCATTACACTAAGTGAAAAAGGCCAAACACAGAAACACAGAAAGTATCACACATTTTTTTTCTCAAATATGGATCCTAGCAAAGGGTGGAGATGACAAAAATAGAAGAGGCAGTTCCAGGGAAAGCAGAGACTAGATGAAGAGTAGGTAAGCAAGGCCAATGGATGGGTGAGCATGATGGAAGTACAAGATTTGCATAAAGGAGGTGTCAAAATGGAACAGTATTTTGTACAAGTAACATCCACTGAAAGAATTAATAGGATGACCCAGTAGTCTAAGTGAGACTGCAGATTTAAGCTTTACAAAGAGCAATATAAGATAGTGTAATAAAGACGAGGGTCTCAAAGTATGATTGCTAGGTCATACAAATGACTGGTTCCTTTCATGCCTTATTTTTATAAGACACTTGAACACAATAAAATCAGAGGGCCAGGGTTTGTTGTTGGGAGTCTGAGAACCCTACCACATGAAACATGAAGGAAGAAGATCTTCATGTCATATTTACTGTTGTGTCCCTCTATCCCATCCCATCTTTTTTCTTTACAGTTTTTGTTTTCTGTTACTTTAACATTCAAAATTCAAGCCCATTACTTGTTCCCTACCTAACAAAGGAATTCAGCTAACAAATGAGTGAAGCACTGGCAGTATATAGACTACACGGTGCAGGTTTCACTCCACACAAGAAGGAACTAGGCATCAAAGCCCAAGATTCACAGCCCATTGGAAAACAGGTTTCACTGTCTAGAATATTAAAGTGAGGGCTAACTGCCTTCTGCCATTGAAGTTGTGGAAGGCAAATTGGTTGCTTTGGTTTTATAGAATATAAATCCATTATAGATTGCCTCAGGCCTCAGGAGAGATGTTCTGGTGTATTTAACTGAGATGTCTCAGTATGGCTAACTCCAGGTAATCACACAATGTCTGCAGGGACAGTATCTGCTCCAACCACAGCCTGTTTTTCTGAGTTGGCCTCGTTCTTAGGCTAGTCATCTCCAAGAGGAAGCAGCGTGGCTTCCAGAAGTTCCAGGATTATATCCTGTCTGATTAGCAACCCTGGAGAAAAAAAAGAGTTGTTATTTTGCAAAATTCCAGAAATATTCATAGGATTAGCTCTGTTTCATTTGGCATGAGCCACACGAACACTCTGAGACTGTCTCTGTAGCTTAGAGATGAGATGCTTTCAATGACTGCCTGTGACCAATGAAAAGTCACATCTACCACTAAGGTCAATTGGAGTCAGCCTCGCTGGAAGAATGAAAAAATGATATTGCATGTGATAGAGTTCCCCAGAATGAAATAGGGGAGCAGTAAACAAAAGACAAGAGAAGGGAATGTTGGAAAGACAAAAATCATGGAATTCCTGTGATTAATGAATGCCCTATAAGAAAGAGGTGCTTAAGATTTTTGTAACTGGCAAAATATGTCAGACTGCCTGATTTGTAAGAGCATTCCTTTAATAAGCAGAGCATCATCCATGTAGTAGTAAGATCCTGGTAAACCAGATAGCTTGAAGTCAATGCAAAATGAACAGGATGGGAAAGGTAGCTACAACCTGATCTGAGACCAAAATGAGCATGAATTGCAAGACTGGCCCAGTTTCAGAGCCTGCTCTGGAGGCGCTACTGAGGAAACATTTTGACTGCTTTGATAAAACTCAAAAAAAAAAAATTTGTAACCAAACAACCAAGAGGACTCATGATACTAATTTATGGTGAGAAATCCCTTGCTCTGAAGCTAAGTCTATCATTTGCTTCTTTGAACATTGCTACTTGATTAGGGGTTTATAGATCCTTTATTCCTGTAATCTTTTACAGGTACCAGGCTTCGAGCATCTTGCTGTCTTCCAATGACACTCAATGTTAAACAGGTGTTTTAGTATATTATGTTTCTCAGGTTAATCTTTGCACTTTAATATGTCTCTTTGCTAGAAAGTATACTAGCTGAATCTAAACTGGAATTTACAGCTTTGTCACAACAGTAAAAAGAAAAATGGGTAGCCCTTCCCTCACCACCAATAACCATCTCTTTTCATACAGCGGTTAGAAAGCTCCCTTCAAGTAGAAAGTTAGGGGCTGTTCTCAGAAGAGGATGTCCAGAAAAAAAGGGAGGAGTGGGTCTCATAGATGCTGGCCCAACCTGGTTCCAGGGAATGTAACTGCCTTGCCAGAGGTGAGGACAGTAGGCAATTGTATTAAAGAATTTAATGAGTTATCAGGACATTTATCTATGGTGTCCTTGAGCTCAGATGACCAACAAGGTAAGTTCCTGAAGTGAGTGGAATTCTTTCTTTCCCAAAGGAATGCAGCTTGCCAAGATGGAGACTGAGAGAGCTCTTTAAAAAAAAAAAAAGTCTCATCAATCGAGGATGTTTATTATTGATAAACATTAGTATGGAATTTTAGGTGGTTTTGACTGATAATTATTATTTTGTCTAAGAAATGTGTCTGAGTCTGTAAGTCTATGTGAGTCTGTATGTCTATGGCGTGTTTGTGTGTATAGTGTTGGTGTTGTCTACAGAGAGGGAGGAATGAGTAAAACTTGACATCTGAGAGCTAAAGCCAGAGCATTATCAGTCAAAGTAGCTGGCTTCATTTCGACCTGCACACTAAATGTTGGTACTGGGGCATTGCCTCATTCCACACTGCACACTAAATGTTGGTACTAGGGCATTGCTAAACTCCACACTGCACACTAAATGTTGGTACTGGGGCAATATGATATTGGACATCAAGGTATGAAAAGGGAGGGGAACAGAAATGAAACACTGTTTCCTCAGCTGAAGCTTTAGTTATTAAAAATTGGGGTTGGGAATGCCCATTGCCAACAGAAGTGATGGTCTTCAGCTTTGCCTACAATGACAGTGGCTTTGGCTTCTTTTATAACCATCTCATTTATGTTATATTATTTTCACAATGGAAAAAGTGATGCTACCCATTTGAGTGTATTTTCTGAGCTAAAAAGAGCACATTATATTTGATGTAATTATTAAAATAATACTGCCTAGTGTTATTTGAATGCTTCTCAGGTGCAAAGTACTGTTCTGTATTTAGTACTCACCATTCACATAATCTCCATTAACTTCTCCAGAAAATGCCATCACTATTATCAATGCTGTTTTGTAGAGGAGGGAACTAGGAACAAACTTCGAAGATCTCACACCTAGCAAATGATAAAAGTAAGGTATGAATTCAAGCAGTATGACAGCTTAAAACTAATCACATCACTATAGATACATGTGGTTGGCAGCCTTTGTGATATTCACAGTGAACACCTCTCCCCACCATCAATATCTTGCAACCTCTTCCTCTTGTAGGTGCACTGGTCCTACACTTGCTAAGGAACAGAATAATGGAAAAATGATGGGGCATTGTTTCTGAGATTGGGTTATAAAAAGACTGGCTTCCATCATGTTCCCCCCAACCCCCTGTCACTCTGTCTCCATCTCACTCTCATTTTTAAAGGAGTCAGGTGTCTTGCTGCACACTGCACAGTGGAGATGATCATGAAGCATGGGGGACAACTGAAGCCTCAACCTGACAGCCCATGTGGATCTGAATCTGAGCAGTGAGAAAATCAAGTACTGGGGTGCCCAAAGTCCTGTCTGAAAGCTGCAGCCACAAGAGAGGTGCCGAGAAAGAGGCACCCAGATGAACCATACCAGAATTCTTAGCCCGCTGGAAAAGGGGAGGATTTAATTATTTTGAATTGTCATTTTCATTCAAGTATAATGTATACTTTAAGTACATCCGCCCCACACCCCTGCCTCCTCCTTCCTCACCCTTCCTCTTCTGACTAGTCCCCTTTGTTTCCGAATTTTGCTTCAGCTTTCATAGCATAGGTACAGACATGAGGTCCCACCTGTACAAGGAAACATGTGGTATCTATCTTTCCTGGGGTGATGGTTGGTTGGCACAAATTAGAAGCACCCAAGAAGGGGGCCTTACCTAGTTGCCTTAATCAGTGTGGGAAGACCCATCCTGATTGTAGGTGGCATTTTCTGGTAGCAGCTCAGATAAAAGAGGGCATGGAAGGAAGAAAATTATTTCCCTTTTGTTCCCTTGATCGTGCCTCCCTGGCCTTCCTCCTGCTGCTGATTGGATTTACCTCATTGTTGCTGGAGCTAGGTCCTACAGTGATGCCAGAAAACAAGCATTTCCGGCTTCCGTCATTGACTAAGGATCAGTGGTTCTGCTGTGATCTTTAAGGTTTCTGTGCCAGATTGGGATAGCTAAGGCACCCAGCCTCTAGGACTGAGCAGGCTGGTGGCCTTGCCAGTGTGGCACAGCCACTGTGGGACTACTCCGTCTTCTGAGGCACCCAGCCTCATGGACTGAGTGGGTTTATGGCCTCGCCGGTGTGATCCAGCCACTGTGGGGCTACTCCATCTGCCTAGGCACCCAGATTCATGGACTGAGCAATTATCAAGTTCTCATCCTCTGGTTACTAAATTTTAGGGTGAAGATTTTCAAAAAGGCCAAGTTATCTCTTTCCTCAGCCTTTGCTTGTGACGACGCACCATAGACTGATAACACCTGATTCCAGTAAAGCTGTTCGTTTTCCCAAGGCAGCTTTGATTAGTTGCTGAGCTCTTTCGGACTCGGGTGGAACTAACTTCCCATTGGATTCTCTGCCCTCCAGCTCCTCCTTCTGGCTTTTCTGCTTTTCTGTCCTTCCGGGCCCCAAAGTCCAGAGATTGTCATGGTCCTCTAGGAGGACCAGCGACAACTGCTGTAACTGCTTTTTAGTTCTTGGGTGGCTGTAAATCATGTTTTAAACTTGCAAGTCCGAAAACAGATAATGCTGGGATTTTCTGTAATATTTAGCAGGTTTTAAAGGAGTCTAGCTCTCTGGTGTTGGATCTGAAAACACTTCAACTGAGCTGTGTTTAAAAACTGTGTATTTTCTTGGTTCCTGGCCATGTTTTGTTGAGAAATGCTGTGGACAGGCTCTCCCAGTAGTGGTATTCCACATCCCTGGCAGGAACTCCCCAGATGGGAGAAACAGAGGCCATGTGGACAGAGGTCAGACTTTCACAGAAATGCTGGGAATTCATATCAGTGTATGCATATTGGGATGCAACAAAACGGTTTTCATTTCTTGAAAGCACTGGAAATCGCTTTATCCTTTGGGATGGTTAACATTGTCAATTTGGCAGACCTTGGAGACAAATCTCTGGGTTGTCTATGAGGGATTTTTAGATTAGGCAATTGAGATTAATCTCGGTTAGGACTATTCCAAATGGGGTACCATTGCTCTATAGACAGGGCTCCTGGCTTGAGTGAAAAGGCAAAGTGAGCTGAGCATCAGTGTTTATTGCTCTCTGCTTGCTAATAGTGGATGCCATGGGACCGCTGCCTCACGGCCTTGCTCCCTTACTGCCTGGACACCTTCACCATGATGAACTGTGGCCTCTCCATCCTTTAAGCAGAAGTCAAGCCTTTCTCCCTTAATTTGCTTCCTGTCAGGTGTTTATCATAGTAACAAGGAAAGAAATTCATATGTACTTGTAGGAGTATATAATGTGTCTTTATGAAAAAAATAGTTTATTTAAAGAAAGACAAAAAAAATTGTAGAATAAATCTTGCCTAAATTAATGGGCCATAGGACATTTGTCCTCAAACTGGACCAACTTTGAGATCTGATACTTAAGGATTATCACAAGAAAATGTGGTGGTTTAAAAAATATTTTCTATTATTTTATCTATATTTATTTTATTTATTTATTATTTGCATTTATTTATTTATATATGCATATTTTGCATGTATATATTATGTATTATGTATGTATGCATGTATACTGCATGGTACATGTCTGGTGCCCATGAACAACAGAAGAGAGCATTAGATCTCTTAGAACTGGAGTTCCAGAAGATTGTGAGCTGCCATGTGAGTGTTGGGAACTGAACCTGGGTCCTCTGCAGGAGCAGAAAGTGTTCTTAACCACTGAGCTATCTCTCTAGCCCTGTGATTTTTAAGTTCCAAACCTGAAATAAAAATTTATATAGAATCAAACAACCCAAAGTGTGAAAATTGGTGTTCATTATTCTGTTATAAATATTAATGGCTTGGAATCTTCTTAGTGCCTACCTTTTTTTTCTTTGCAAAGAGATGCATATCTTCATGAATACCATTTGTCCTACTAGGCTGAAATAAATAGCCCTGGGTCCATTCAAATTTTAGCACCCATTTTGTTTCTTCCTATCTGTTTGTATTTAACAAGTTATGAAAGTAAAATCATATGCTTCTTCAGGATTTAAGTCAGCTTCCACTAACCATATGTGGGTTGGTTTCTCACACAGTGTTTATGCTTACATGTGTACTATGGTCTCCATCTTGAATTTAAAGGAACCTTAGTGGTTTTCATGTTTAAGATAACTGACTGTCTACCTAAACTGACTCAAAGAATTTTCAAAAACAAAAAGCAGATTTTGAATTGTTTACCAGTGTCAGATTACTTATGGTCAAATGCTAAGTTAATATTTTTTGCTATTCAAAATATTTCATATTATGTTATGATCACAATTTCATCTGTATGTAACCTAAATACAGACTTAGCTGAAAGAATTTCATAGCAATGCCATGGCCCAGCTGAACATCTTATTCCTAATTCTGGTTCTTCTGCTGACCTCACATTGGCAAAAAGCCCTGCTATTCTCACAGCAACCCATCAAGAGAACTAGTGGTTCCTTTTCCATTATCTGCTCTGCCCAGCACTCCAGCTCTCCCACCCCTGGATGTAACTGATCTCCCATACTACAGTGCTCAACTCCAGGTTTTCTGCCTAAGGTACTGTCTTCTATGCAAACGCCAGAGGAATCTCTCACCAATCTGATTAAGCTACTTTTGAGTTTAACTTCCCTTAATAGCTTTCCACAACTTCATGCCTACATGTCCTTGCATTGTGGACTATTATTTTGATATCAAATGACATTTTTCTCTTATTAAGAAGAATTTGACTCAAGCAATAAAAATATAGATAAAAATCATGGACAGAAAAAGTATGATGAACTTTCATGGAGCTCTTCCTGTTTATGTTTTTCCACCCCTCTCACCCCAGAACCACTTGCTGAATGAGTTGAAAGCAGATCTCAGTTTTGTTTTTGTTTTTATCAGGATACTATTTTCATTTTTATACTTCATTTCACGTCTGTACTCAGGTGTTTTTATCTCCATCCCAATTATTTAGTTTCAAAAGACCAAGTTCATGATAATAAAGACTTGGGAAGGCTACAGCATAATATAAAAGTGGTTATCCTATGCCAGGCTTCAAAGCAATGAAAAGCCAATAATGAGGCACATTCTAGGGTAGAGATATATTAGAAAATAAACTTTTGGGGTGTATGCAGCCTAAGAAGAGAGGGTGCCTAGGTCATCATGTACATTTGAACTATTCTGTGACATTCAAGTTTAAGTAATGGTGTTTGGAGTGGTTCTCTGGTTTGTCAGGTCAGAAATAAAATGAGTTTTGGGGGAGACTTAGTGCTTGTCAAGACAAAGCTTGAGGATCTAGAGGACCAGAAGGGAGCCTGTAAGAAAGCGACGGTCTTGATAGGGTAGCAGACTTCTTCAAGGGCGATAGCAAAGGAGAGTTGCAGCAGACGTCCTCTCGCACTTGACCCTGTAGCACTTGGAATCAGACCAAAGAAGGAGAAGAAAGGAAAAGTACACTAAGGTCTCTTACTCAGTGTTTTGCTACCAGGCTCAAAGACAGGCTGGTAGGAATTTCATTTATTGGCTGCACTGGATAGTTTTATGTCAACTTGCTGCAATCTAGAGTCACCTGAGAGGAAGGAATCTCAATTGAGAAATGGTCTCTAGAAGACCAGGTAGTAGGCATGCTGGTATGGTATTCTCTTAGTTAGTAATTGATGTGGGAGAGCTCAGCCCATTGCAGCTGGTTCTATCCCTGGGACAGAGGTCCTGGTTTCTATAATAAAGCAGGCTGAGCAAGCCATGGAAAGCTAGTAAGGAGCACCCCTCCATGGCCTCTGCATCAGCTCCTGCCTTCAGGTTCCTATCCTGTTTGAGTTTCTCAGCTTCCCTCAATGGACTGTGATTCAGGATATAAGCCAAACAAACCCTTTTCTTACCAAGTTGCTGCTTTTGGTCATGGTGTTTCATCACAGTGATAGAAACCCCAACTAAGACACTTGTGATAAGAAGATACTTTTTTTTCATTCTGCTGAGTTTGTGTTCATCTCCATAGGAAAAATAAACAGTATCTCAGATTTTCTCTTTTGACTATTCTTTTCTATAATGCCATACTTCTGCTTAAGATGGCTCTGCTTTAGGTAGAATCTGGGTTGGTGGGCACTGCTGGGCGTTTCACACACTCAAGAAGCCATTGGTAGCTCAAAGGGAAGGAAACATTTCTTTAAATCATAGCTCATCCCAGAACCCCATAACTTTGCACTGTTGTCTTTGAACTGATGGCTATGGGTTTAATATGGAATAACCTGACTTGCCTGGCTTCAGTTTCATAAGTACATTGGATTTAGGGTCAGCCAGTCTCCCTTTGCTAAGGGAAAAATGAGAGTAATGTTCCCAAAAGGCACAGAGAACCTAAGCGGGTTGAAGTAGTTATATGTGTTACCCACAAGGAAATTACCATACAAATATTTAACAAATACTTAAATGAATGAAAGAAGAAAGGTTATCATAAATCAAAGACCAAAGCCAGGCATGGTGGTTCACACCTATAATCCTGGCACCCTGTAGGTTGAGGAAGAACTATCATAAATTTGAAGCCAGAGTTAGCTATGTGTGAGACATTGCCTGAGAAACAAATCAAAACCAAATCAAAGACCAGGAGTTATTGAAACTATACCTCAATGTCTATATGTTTACCCAATAATTTCTTCACAACACATAACTGAACAAGAATTTAGAACCTGAGACTCGAATATGATACCAGCTGTTTAAGATGGCTCTGTACTTTGAATAAGTGGCTCACGTCAATAACAACACATCTTCCCAAAGTCCCATCTAATAAAGATTTGGTCTTCGTGATGATGCTATTAGGATGTTTCATGGATTGTTAAGGAGGTGGGGCTTGTGGGAAATCCTTAGAATACTGAGATTATTCCACAAAGTGGATTTGGGGGACTACTGTTCCTTATCCCTGGTTTTTTTTTTTTTTTAACCTTTCCTGATTTATGAGTTTAAGGAGTTTGCTCTGCCATTCTATATTCCGTTACTGCCACCACAAAGAACTAAAGCAACAAATTTTTCTATATTAAACTAGAATCTCCAAAATTATAAGCAAAAGCTCCACCCATTTTCTCTTTATAATTTAATCATCTCCAATATTTTATCATAGTAATGGAAACCTTACTGCCACAGATGATACAAAGTTGGATACTTATGGCATATTTTATGTAGGATTTATATTTTTTAATGGTACTTCTATCCAGTCTTTAAGAATTAAAGTCTTACACAGAGAAACCCTGTCTCAAAAAAAAAAAAAAAAGAATTAAAGTCTTGTAAAATTTTTGATGAGTTCATCAGTTGTATGAATGGAAGAAGTTTGGAGAAATTTGGATTTTGAGTAATCAATCTGGTCAGTTCTATGTGGCAGGTAAATTTAGTAGGGATCACACATCCTGAAACCTTTTTCATTTTACATAAAATGTCTGAGATCTTCTTAGGTCGTCACTTACATTTAAGTGCCCACTTACGTTTGAGTCTGTGGGTATTATTGTTTGTATTCTCCAAGACGTATTATCGTCCCCATGAATACAGGAGCCATGGTTACACACTCAGTCACATGCAAGAACCTCAACAAATTGTTGCTGCATGAACAAATAGATGAAGTATGAGCAGTGGACTTGGTGAACAGACATAGTAGACATACCTAATTTTGACTATAGAATGTTATTTTTAATGTTTGATTTCATGATTTACATAGGCCAGTACTCAGGTTACCTTGCTTTGTGTATTTCTTGTTTCTTGGCCATTACCATGCTTGTTGATAACAACGGCCAACACATACTGCATTTTCCTGTGTTTCAGACAGCTCTGTTAGTCACTGTAACAGTTCTGGGATGTTCTCTTATTCCATACATTTTTTTTTTTTCATGGCAAAGCTCATTGCTTGGAGAGTGCCAGGACTTGCCCCTGGCAGTGGGATTTCTGAGTGTGTATGTTAACTGCTAAGCTTTCAGGGCCTTTTATCAATGGTTGCTTAATGTCTGTTTTCTCTTTTAGATTATAAATTCTATGATACTTCTTTATCACCTTAACACAAGCTTTGCTTAATTATTAGTGTTTGTTGAAAGAGACAAAGGATTAACTAGTTGATTTCCTTAGCACACCCTGATTGATAGAAATGTACACTTAAAAAGTGAGAGGCCAATTAGCGAGAAAGAGGGTTTATATGAGTGAGAATTTTTGAGACCAAGGTTGGATAAAGCACAGGAACAAATAGCCAAACGAATGGAGACACATGAACTATGAACCAATGGCTGAGGGGCCCCCAACTGGATCAGGCCCTCTGAATGGGTGAGACAGTTGATTGGCTTGGTCTGTTTGGGAGGTATCCAGGCAGTGGGACCGGGTCCTGTGCTCATTGCATGAGTTGGCTGTTTGAAACCTGGGCCCTATGCAGGGTCGTTTGGCTCGGCCTGGGAGGAGGGGACTGGACCTGCCTGGACTGAGTCTACCAGGTTGATCTCAGTCCTCAGGGGAGGCTTTGCCCTGGAGGAGGTGGGAATAGGGGGTGGGCTGGGGGGAAGGTCAGGGGACGGGAATTCATGGCTGATATATAGAACTGAACTGTATTGCAAAATAAATAAAAAAAAGTGAGAGGCATCATAGTTTGCACTTTTTCTTTTTCTGTTATATATATATATGTGTGTGTGTGTGTGTGTGTGTGTGTGTGTGTGTGTGTGTGTGTGTACATGCATCCACACACATGCACGTGTGTAGGCATGTGTATGTATTATGTATATGAGTGCATATGTATGTGGAGGCCAAGTTGTTGAGAATTCTCTTCCATCACTCTTCTACCTTAGTCCTTGAGGCTGGTCTGTCAATCAAACCCAGAGTTCAACAATATGATTAGCATCACAAGTCAACTTACTCTGGTGACCCATCCTTGGTCTCTGTCTTCCCAAACTGGAATTACAGGCTGGACCCCATGCCCACCTGACATTGACATAGGTTCTGAGGATCTGAATTTCAGTTCTCATGCTCCTGGGGAAGGCACTGAAGCAGTCTGCCTAGCCTCTGAGTTGATAAGTTTCTTAACAAATGTAAAACGCATAGAATGGTTTTTGAGAATGGCTGTTTTATGTAGATATATAAAGAGGGATATTGAGATATTCAGCATTTGTTTTCTGATTTGAATTACACCCACTCCTTCTGATTCCAGGGTTTGAATTAAATCATCATATTTTAGGACTGGGTTGGTTTCGATGTCACAATTAATCAAAATGCTGACACTTTCCCACAATAAAACTATTTTTATCTTATCATCTTCTTGCATGATTTTTTTATAAGTACTTAGACTCAGTAGAATAGAAATCTTTGCATGAAAGCATTTTCAAGACTGGAAATATTTAGGTCTAGCTTCATTGACATTTTACTCTGAATCACTCTGCACATGGAAAGAATGAGGAATTAAATTATGAAGAATATTGTTATCAAACTCTTTTAAATGCTTGTGCTCATAAGCCTGTGGGCACAGTGGTCTTCAGCTTTTCTTAATTATGTCAACTCCAGTAAAAATGGTGAAGATAAAATCAGAACGAGGTTGTACAGATGCTGTATTTCATGATGACCTTAGGATTCCAGTTCTTCTTAGACTTTAAATTCCTCCAGCTGGTGATCTTTAGATATCATTTATTCCCATAGCTACTGATGCATTTCATTTAAGTTTTTGAGGGAAATAAGATTTATTGTCTGCCTAGATATAGCCCAGACTCCACAATTAGTGTAAATGCAAAATGATGTTGCTTGTTCATAAAATTAGGTATTAGACTGTGGAATAAAAGTAACAGGACTCTGTTGTCTCAAGGATTACTTTTTGAGTGTACCTAAGCTATATTTGAGATATAATTATGTGATTTATTTTCTCAATAATTGCTAGTGATTTGAATTTTCCTTTTTCTCCTTTACCTCCATCCTTGCCTGATTCCCAAATTTTCAGTTACTTTGTTTCAGGTTGGATCTGTAAAACAGCAGTATGTGGATGTATATGTGGTGGTCTTCTGTGTCATGAGTCACTCTTCCACACTTTATTTCTGTGTGTGCACTGGGAAGGTGAGGGGATGAGCAATGTACTTTCTTACATGGCTTCTAAAAAAAATTTGGTGATTATCTTTATTTGTTGGTGAAAAAAAATCACATAACAATAGTGTGTTTTAGGGTGTTCAGAATCATGGGCAAATGTATTTTTGTATGATCCTGTATACAGATTTTTCTTGGGGCCACCAGTAACAAAAACAAAGCAAAACAAAAAAAACCCAGAAACTTATTAATTATAAAAGCTCGACCTTAGCTTAGGCTTGTTCCTAACTAGTTCTTATAACTTAAAGCAACCCATATCTTTTAATCTACATTCTTTTATGTGACTCAGTTACCTTTACTCTGTACTGCCCATCCTGTTTCCTGTCCATCTGCCTGGCTACTCTGCCTTCTTCCCAGCATTCTCTCTCTGCCCAGAAGTCCCGCCTATCTCTCCTGCCTAACTATTGGTCATTCAGCATTTTATTACATAGCAATACATCTTCACAGTGTACAAAATTCCGACAATATGATCACTCTTTAGTAACAATTTAATTTAAGATGTTCTGTAAAATTGACATAGCCATCTAAGCTACAAAGTTTTATCAATGACAATTTAGACTAGTACACATTGAGTTAGAGCTGCCTGATTCTTGCTCAGTGCCATTGAAGCTGCCATGCCCATCCTCTTCTCTTGAGGTCCAGGGTTAGGGAAAGAACCTCTTTGTGTTCTCTTCTGGTATGTTCGTTCCCAGGTAGTTTTGTCTCTTCTATTGTGACATAAAATTAGCAAATACTGTTATCTATCCATGTCATGGCTCTTAAAACCCTGTGGCCTGCTTGCCTGAGCAATTCTCTGGAACTGTTTCTGAAGGCTGATTATATCATTGCACATCAGCCTGCTTTAGCCTGTGAGTAATGGCTTCCGATGACTCGTTTGGAGGTTTTTATTTTGCATTATTGATAGCATTCACAGGCAAGTTTTCACTTGGTACATAATGCAATGTGAACAATCATTTCTTTTCTGCTCATTTCAAATCTATCATTTAAAATTTATAGCATGATCAAAAGATGGCTCATCTTCCCTCTTTGTTCTCTTGTAGTAGGTCAGGGTCATAGTCTCTATACTCCTAGAAAATAACTTCATGGAGGGATGAATTCAGGTCTTCAATTACTCACAGGAGCATGATTTTTGGCTCTGTGCAGGGTCCAACAGGGGTCTATAAAATTTCATAATATAAATGGTTGTGCTAAAGCTTTCCCCTACATTGTGCCAGAGACCACATACAGGATCTCTTACTTTTCTATGGTGCAGAACCTTCACCAAGCATGTAGCAATCTATCAACCAAATAGAAGGCATAGTATTCCAGGTCATTATCTCATTCATGAGGGACTTGCCTTCACCCATTTGGGAAAGCAAATCACGGAAAACAAATGACCTTTACCAGGTTCTCTTTCTTAGTCTTGATGTCTCTTTCTACAGTAGCATAACATTAGTGCATGCCTCGGCAAATTTTGAGGGAAGGTAAGATCAGTGTTTCCTACTTTGGACATCACCATTATTTTAGAAAGAGAAGAATAAATTGGAGTCATGGGAAGGGAAGAGGAAGGACATGTGCTTCCATAAAACATTTGCTTTTACAGACTAGAACTTTTCACAGCTGCCTCCACTTACTTTCCCATAATAGAGATGGAGATATAGGATTCATGGCTCAAGACCTGGGTCATGTTTGCTCTGGCAGCATGTTCAGGAACAACCTTAGTCACAGCGAGTTGCTCCTTCTAAACTTGGTACACTTGGGACAATATATATCTTGCTATGGTAACTATTGGATGTAAGGGTAGGCCTGGAATGTAAGGGTAGGCCTAGGAGGGAAGGGTAGGCCTGGGATGTAAGGGTAGGCCTGGCATGTAAGTGTAAGCCTGGGATGTAAGGGTAGGCCTGGGATGTAAGGGTAGGGCTAGGATGGAAGGGTAGGCTTGGGGTGGAAGGGTAGGCCTGGCATATAAGAGTAGTTCTGGCAGGGAAGGGTAGGCCTGGGATGTAAGGGTAGGCCTGGAAGGAAGAGTAGGCCTGGGGTGTAAGCATAGGCCTGGCATAAAAGGGTAGGCCTTGCTATTTCTGTCTCATGTGGGACACTCCAGTGAGTATCACTCCAGACTGTGAAGCTTTGTCCTGTAGTTGAAAGACGGTCTACTTTTCTTTCTGTCTGATCCTTCTTCTTCTTCCATACCTCCACAGATGCTTTCTCCAAATGTCTACCTAAGAATTACCTGATGACACCTCTCAGCCTACTTTTGTATAAAGTACAAGGCTGTAAATTTGGGGGAGGGAAATGTTTTAAAGACCACTCCCTGACAAAGTGTCAGACTCCATGTTCTCATAGCTGCACAGCATGGGGTGTTACAATCCTTGCTCCTTCTTTCTTCATTTGTGTCTCTGGTTGCTCATTTCATGATAAAAGGAAAGGTCACCTTACCATCATGTATCCCTTTAGCTGAAGTAGTTCATAAGTTTGTATCCTAAGCATATTATAAGGGTTGGGTGGTATGAAGTTGTCTTTTGGTCTACCTAGAATTCAACATAGGTCTGGGCATATAATAAAAGATTAATGGATGTTTTCTTATATATATTTTAGAAAATTATCTGAATTTTCTAATTTTCTGGTTGCTCTAAGGCTGTGCATAGCTCCATGTTCACAAGTTCAGTGCTGTGGTAGCCACCACTCCTTCTGCAGGGATGCTGTTCCACAGGCCTGAGAGTCCTTCTCTTTCTTCTGCTGTGCTTCTGTAGAATACCTCCAGAGGGAAACCTAGAGAGTCTTCCTGAAGTCTTCATCAAGTCGCACCTCTCCAATGGCCTCCCACTAGTGGCATTCAAATTTTTTCCTGTGGTTGAACACCTTCTCTGATCTGGGTATTGTCCTCTTTTCCAAAGTAAGGACCATCTACTTCCTACTTTACTCATATGGCCACATGTGACAGCGTCTTTGTCTCTTAAATATGTCAATTACATTTCAATGATAGGGACAATTTTCATTACTTTTCTGTTGCTGTGATAAAATACTCTGACAAAAGCAACTTGACAAAGAGAGGGATTACTTTGGCTCACAATTAGGTACCATTTACCATAGTGGGGAAGTCAAGGTGTCTTGAAACAGCTAGTTGTATTCATCTGTAGTCAAGAAGGAGAGAACAGTAAATGATTGTATTCTCTTATTTATACAGTCCAGGAACCCAGAGCAGGGAACAGTGCTGACCACAGCGGGAGTGTCTTGTACTTCACATAACATAATCGAGAGAGTCTCCCATAGTCGTGTCTAGAAGCCTATTTCCTAGATGATTCTAGATCTCCTCCAATCAACACACGAGATTAACCATTATGGGGACATTGTCTTCATGCTTTCTTCTTTTCAGAAGTGTCTTCCGCTACATAGAGTTTTTTGTGTTGTGCTTCCCATTGTTCTAGACTAGACTTACATGCCACTGCCTAAGGAAGACCTTGCCCATCCTAGTAGAGCAGGTGAGATGATGCTCTGCATTATTTTATAAGCTGCATGCCCTATTTCTAACTACAATTAAGGATTGTCTTTGTGTTTATCTGACACAACTTTAGAATGTAGACTGCATTGGAGCAGGAGCATGGCTATATTATTTATTTCATCCCTGATGCATAGGAGAGATCTCAGCATAAAGAAGGGCTCACAGTTGTTGCTGACTGGACTGTGATTCCAAAGTTTCATTCAATCTATAATCATGCTTGCCAATCTATTACCTATTTGCTGCTTGTCTCAGGAAAATAGATTTTTGTTTTGTTTTGGTTTTTTGTTTGTTTGGTTGGTTGATTGGTTTAATTGCGCAGGTATCAGATTTCCTGTTTTCTAATTGTTTAATTTTCAGTTTCTATTTCTTAGTGTCACTTTAACTACCTCTGCATTCCCTACTAGACTCAGTTCTTCTGTCTGTTCTACCTTATCCACAAAGGGTAAGTAAAACACTGCTAAATCTTGAGATGACGTGCCATCAAAAGGCAGCTGGACAGATACTACTTCTTGGCTGTATCTCCAGGTTTGTGCTCTCATTGAACTTTTGTGCCAATAGAGAACTCAGCTTCCCTGCTTTTAGACAACTCCACAGGGCATTGTGCCAGATTGCTGCACCAAAGTGCTGTGTTGGTGGTATGATGGGGCTTTAAAGATGCACTTATTTCTTAAGTGATCCTGAGGTTGGGTGGGTTGACCCTAAGCATGCGTGAGGGCAGGACTGCAATCCAGCCTATTTCATGGCATTCCAGACTCTGTCCTGATATATCTTTTGGTTCTACTTTTCGATGTCCAACTTTTCATGCATCTTTTGTCTTAGGCTGTCTTTGAGAACTA
Organism: Peromyscus eremicus; assembly: GCF_949786415.1. Classification (NCBI taxonomy): domain Eukaryota; kingdom Metazoa; phylum Chordata; class Mammalia; order Rodentia; family Cricetidae; genus Peromyscus; species Peromyscus eremicus. Next base: position 56,804,197 of record NC_081436.1, read on the forward strand.
GAACAGGAAACTGGATTGATTTATAACAATTAGAATATGTGATTAGTCACTCTCAGATTATATAATCTTTTATTTTGTCCTTTAATGACAGAGGCCAACTTGTGAGTAAGTTAGGGAAATATAGACTGTGAAATATATATTTGGAGATATTCAAGGATCTTTAGAATTTAAATAACCTAATACACCATCTTAGGAAAAGACTGAATAATGTAATGTTTTCTTCCACCCTAGAAATAAATCACACAGATTGAAGACAATTTGTAATTATTTTACTGAAGTACGAACGAGGTGATAAAACTTGGAAAATCCATCTTTTTATATTTGTTCTTTGTGATGAAATTAATTTCTAGCTCAACATCTGGTTTTCTAAACATTGTTTATTGAACAAAATGTAATTAGATCTGTCTCCTGGCAGCATATACCAAAACAGAAGCTAAGGATAATACAGACTTAATGAGGAAAACATACATTTTTCTTCTAAGTAACTGCACAAAGAAAGAAAAAGTCAGGTTCATCATTTGAAATTCTTAAAACTGAAAGGACACTCACATGTGGATGGCAGGGCCTTTGTGTTTTAGGTTTTGGGTTTCTTCAACTTGTGAAGTGATTCACACAATAGGGAATTATAGTTAGTCTTAAAATATAGGATATATATTCACACATATACATCTCATATGTGCTATTCATATAATGAACATTATATATATACATATATATATCACATATATAAACACATGGCCAAGTTATATGGTGTATAACAGGATATCAGATTGCAACAGTGTTGTCATTTGAAGAATACCATAGTTCCATAGGCTTTGTTTTATCACAAAGTTCAACATTAAAGTTTTATTATGAAATGTCTATATAGCTTTGGCTTATATAGTATTTAGCAAGGAAAAAAAGAACTATTTTTTTTTAATCAAATAAGCTCATATCCTGAGGGATGAGGAAAAATTTGGCCATGAACTATTCAAAGCCATTGTCTTAGTCACTTTCCTATTACTGTGAAGAGACACTATAACCACTGTGACTCTTTTTTTTTTTAAGATTTATTCATTTATTATATATACAGTATTCTGTCTGCACATATCCCTGCAGGCCAGAAGAGGGCACCAGATCTCATTACAGATGGTTGTGAGCCACCATGGGGTTACTGGGAATTGAACTCAGGACCTTTGGAAGAGCAAGCAGTGCCTTTAACCTCTGAGCCATATCTCCAGACTCTTTTAAGAGAAAGCTTTAATTGGGGTCTTCCTTACAGTTTCAGAGGCTTAGTCCATTGTAATCACAGGAGGGAGCACGGTCAGAGGCATAGCAGACAGAGTGCTGGAGAAGTGGTTGAGAACTACATTCTGATCCACAGGCACAAAGACAGACACTGGGCCTGGTTTGGGCTCTTGAAACCTCAAAGTGCATCCTCAGTGATGTACTTCCTCCAACAAGGCCACAGTCCTAATCCTTTTAATCTTTCCAAATGGTGCCACTGCCTGGTGACTAAGCATTCAATACTGGTGAAATTATTAAGGCCACTCCACGTAGTTAAAAGGGAGGTTTATTTTGCGGGGTAACTTACAAGTGAAGGGATAAGTAACAGGGTCTGGGAAAGGTGTGGCGAAGTCCAGCGGTGTTCTCTGGAGAACTCTGCTCGGTCTACCTCCAGTGTCCAGGGTCCAGGAACCAAGAGAGACGGCACATCCAGATCTCGGGTCTTCAGGGTCCTCTCTGGGCCCTGCCTTGTAGGCGTGACAGTTACTGAAGCCTCAATGGGGGCTGGAACTTCCAGATCAAAGCTGGAATGACTACCCACTACAATTCAATATAAGGGGGGCCATTCTTATTCAAACACCCACAGCCATGGTCAATATTTGCCTGATATATTTGGTCTGGTTGTGGTATTTAATCTCTCTGGCCGTTTTGTAGTACTTTCTTCCTATCTCTATATGTGGAAACTCATCAGAGTTTGATAGTCCTCATCAGAGTTCAATGTTTTTAATATGGGTAATTAATATATTAAGGTTAAAACTCTTTTCTTCTGCCCAGGGAATTTCTTGAACATTCACGTTTCAGGTAAAATTTTCACCTCAGGTTATTGGACTTTACAAGGAATAGAGAGTGAAGAGGGGAGAACTGGTGAGGAACAGGGTCACAGATAGGAAGACAAGATACAGCCAACATACAGAGAGATAAAAGTTCTGAGGTCAGGATCAGAGACTCTCTCGTGTTCAATATAGTCAATTGTCATCTAATAGGTTTTCTGCCCCCACCATGATAGATTTCTCCACCAATGCCGTAAGCCAGATCATGCCAAACTGAAAAAGTCTAACAACAGGTTTATTTGAGCAAAGCAGCTCCCACAAGTCCCCCAGTCTCAGAGGTCAAGGCTGGAGAAGTCCCAGCCACAAACTAAAGCAGGGAGATTTTATAGGTTGTAGGTGAGGGATGATGATGTGTCCACCACATGCTGGGTTCGTGCCCAAGTATAGTCAGAAGCTGTCCACTTAGGCAGGGACTTGGGCTGCTGGTTGGCAACAGGGGAGGAAGTTGAAATAGTCAAAGAACTGATCTTTCTGGTGCCTTTTCTTTGTTTGGAGACTCTCTGAGTGGGAGGGGTTTGGAGAGAGAGGGGGACAGGAATGGGGCTTTCTGGATTGTGCAAGAGTGAACTGGAGGTTCCAATGGAACATCTTCCTTTGTGGATTTCCATAATTGGGAGTTGGTCTGCTGTGTGAAATTTATTTGGCATCCTCAAATTAATACAGTGCTTCCCCTAACCTGTGGTGATGTGTGCAACCTTAAAAATTTTGCATCTCTTGGTGAGAAGGTTCTTAGCTCATCAAATAAGGTGATTGTTAGTATTCTGAGTGACCCCTTGAAATTCCACCCCCTTGGTGCCACCTGGTACCCTGATGTAAAAGCCTCATTCTAAGGAAAAATTCCTCCCCTTCCTCTCTCTCTCTCTTCTGCTTTTCTTCCCACATGTGCACCCTTGACCTCTCTCTCTCTTCTTCTCTCTCTCTCTTTCCTATCTTTCTTTTCACCTCTCTATTATAATAAACTCTCCACGTGGATGCAGCATCTGGGTTGTGATTTACTGGCTGCTGCTGCCATACCCACATGGAGTGCCTCTGCCCAGCATGTTTCCCTGCACATGTGGGATACCCTCAGAGCCCCTGCCCTGTACACAATAATTCATAACATTGGCACCCAACATCACCAGGCAATCCCACTGTTTTCTTCTGCCCACCAGCAGTCTGAGGAGCTCTGGGATCCTTTACCACTCACCATTTTTCAGGCTGGAGCACCGCCAGAGACTCTTCACCCAACCAGATAGGTAAGATTCCTCCTTTCCCTTCTGGTCATTTTCCCACAAGTGAAGATTCATTTCACTCACTGGTACCATGTATTTTTCAGGCTCTGAGCCCTTTGGCCCCATCCCTATATGATGGCATATGGAGACAGCTTGTGTGCACTCAATTCCATGGCCCATAGCCTTTGTTATGATGGTCCATTGGCTATCTTGAGACATTCATTAGTCCTTGCTGATTCTCTGCGATGCTGGAGGTCAGATTCGTCTCATTTTGTTGGCTGGTACCATGTGTCTTTCGGGCTCATAGTTCTTCAACCCCTGTCCCTATGAGGTGGCATATGGAGATGTCCTGTGCCCTCTCAATTCCATGGCCCATAGCATTTGTGATGACGGTTCATTGGCTATTTTGTGCCATTATCGTTGGCCCTTGCTGACCCGCTGGACCTTCTACCTCATTGTGGAAAAAATGTGCCTACGGCCCCCTGCCCCTACCACTGCTGCCGACCCATGGCCTGGGTGGGTTCCCCTGTAGCTGCTCACACCATGCCATGGCCCATGGTTGTCCCTCATTCCTGTCCAGCTGCACTGCTACTTCTCCTTCTTTCACAAAGTCTATTTCCTATGTGCGAATGAAAATGTATAATTGATATGGCCATCTATATTTATTTCTGACTGACTTTTAAATGATTCAATTTATCTGTTCCTTGTCTGCTCAGTTTATTTTCTAAAAAAACAAAAACAAAAACAAAAAAAACCCGACATGAACATGTGGTCAGGTGCCATATTTGATAGGGGTGATCACATAATCAGGACGTGTCATCTTAAATAAGGGCAGACATATGGTCAAGCTACCACCTTAAATAAGGGCAATCACGTGGTCTAGCCATCATCTTGGCTAAGGTCAAAACAGGCAGGTCATATGACCTCACCACCATCTTTACTAAGGGCAGCATGGATGGGGCACACAGTGCTCAGGCCGTCTGTATGGAGGGAGGTTAGGGAATCGCCTCCCACTGCACATTGTTTCACCATTGTTTTATGGGCTGAGGAAAAGTCCTCTGACATTGGCCTGGTGTTTGTTCCTCCACAGCCGCTCATGTGGACAGGGCCTGGAGATGTATGCATTCCCCTCGGGGCATCAGCGGAACCACATGAAGGCAGTATCACTATATTAAGATTTTGAATTTCAGATTTTAACATTCATACAATTCTGATACACTTTGCGTCATAAGCTCAGGATTTTAAATTTTACTTGGCTACTCATTACCTGCTTTTCCATGATTTGGATTTCAGTACTGTTTGATAATACTGATTTATCTAAAACTTTAATTTTTTTCCTCACTTGTCTATTCCTAAGGATAGTATTTTTTTCTCTCCTGGTCTTGTGACTCCTGCTTTTCCCAATTATTAAGAGCATGGGCCAAAAGGCTCCAAATAAATCACAAATTTTAACTCCCGTCTCTATTCTATATTTAAGCAGGCTGACAGAAACATCAAAGCAGCATTTGTGGACCACAACCTGCAGCACTTTCCCTGCTACAGATGTCAGCAGAGATTCTTGCCTATGGGATGTGAACCAACCCAGCCAAACATAATTGTTCCCTGCCTCTACAGCAAGGTCAGATGATGACAGGATTGGGTTCCCTCCTTACCTTTAACTAGCCAGAGCTATCCTGACCACCTGTGCCCTGTTTCAGCTTGAAGAAGCTATGGAGAATATGTTTTCCTGTGCTCCCTGTTCACAGGACAGGCTTCAGGGCTAGGTTAGGAATGGAAACCTTGGCATAGAGTCCACCAAGAGGGTCCTTTCCTTTTTCTCAGGGTCCTTTTCTCAGAGTTGGGCTGCATCCTAACTCACAAGTTCCTTTTCTCCTGTTCTCATTTGGCCTTGTGATCCTTCCCTTGTCACTCGTCTTTGCCTTCTCAGGAGACAGCTTAAGAAATAATTATTTTTATATAAGTCATTCAGGATTATAATTTGGCTGTAATCAAAGATCAGAACTACAGCTACAGGGCCTTAAAATGGTAATAGATTCAGATATCAATGCCAATAGCTTAAAGAATGTCTCTCCTTACTCAAAGACTATTCAGGCTTAAGAATATGAACCTCCCTGTCCTTGCTAACTTCATTAGGCTGTAACTAACTGGGAAACCTGTATATTCAGACTTAAGTCATATATATGCTCTCAAAGTTATAAATACATCTAACAGATTTTCTTCCCCCAGTCCTCAGACACCTGTAGAGATCTGCAAATATGGCATTCAATATAAAAGCCTTTTTTATGATAAAGAGACATGTCAGCTCCTGGCAGCATCCTGTATCTCCTCTAAGAAGATGGATGGCCACAGAAGAACTTCCACCCAGAAGCTTATGGCAAGGCTGACCATGCAGTGAAAAGCTGAGATCCTGTCTAGACTGTGAATAAGTGGAACAACAGAGGACCAATTGCCCTATACTCCAAAGTCAAGGTGGGTCAGTCTCCCCAAATTTCTACTTCACAGAAAAAAATCTGTCAGATCTTCTGGGCCTATCAGCTGAACAAGTGCTGCCTTTGGAGCTTCTTGTCTCCCCAACAACCACAGAGAGACTTGGGATTGCTGCCTAGGTAGCTGGAAAGCTGTCTCACTTCGTAAATTTATCCTTTTCAGATCTGATGATGTTTGATGACTAGGGTATCAGTTTAACATCTCCAATCCCAAGATTGTATGTATATATGCTCTCCAATTATAGACAGGTATGCCTCATTCACAAACTTCATGGTATGGGATAGATTGATTTCAGATATAACTCCAGAGGTTCAAAGTTTTAATACTGATAAATGCAGCTTTGATAAAATGATAGGACATTAACTACAAAGAGTTATTAAGAGTCCTTAAATAGATTTTTAACCCTTTTGCCATGATGTAAATCCATTCCAGCTGTCTTACAGATCCTTACAGGCTCCTGGGAAAAGTTTTGCTACTGCATCAAGAAATCTGGTCTGATGAAAACTAACAATTTCCAGAGCCCATTTCTGAACTCACCTATTTTTTGAGCATATTTTGCAGATTCATTGTTCCCTCTTGACCTCCAGAGAAACAGCAGATGCCATGGCTTCTATACTCCTGATTTGGCATGCCATTTCCCCCCAAGCTCCTGGAACACCACTGCTGCAACCTGCCTCCTCAGCTCCCTCAAGGAATGGTCCTGAGATCTCCCACCATAAGTGACTTCCAGTTCCACCCTCCCCACTTTGCCCTTATCAGCATGAAGTGACCTCGAGAATTCAGCACCCTTGTAGTAAGGATTTGGTCCTTAATTACGTCATCAGCCTTCAATGATATCTCAGCCTAAAAAGTGGGTAGGCCCTCTGTGCGCCCCTCTCTTTCCTTTCCACTCCTTCCTTCCATCTAGACCTCCTTCTTTTCTTCTCTCTCTCTCTCTCCCTTTCTCCCCCCCTCCCAATAAAGCTCTAAAAAGGTAACCATGGCTGTGATTCTTCCAATCAGCACTCTCCTCCGCCTTCATTGCCGCCGCGGGCAGCAGCCAGCCACGAGGAGCAGCACCACAGCATAACCAACATTGGTGTCGTGATTCGGATACACCACCAAGCACCGAGGACCTGCTGTAACTGCTGCCGCCTGCTGCCTCCTTCCCCATACATCCAGACCATGAGACAGTGAGCATGCATGCGCATCCCTCGCCACCTCAGCTAGACCCCCACACAGCTACCGCTGCCGTCACCACAGTGAGTCTGCCGTTCTCGTGGCTGTAGTCTGAGCTATATTCTTTGCGACGGACACCCTGGGGGTTGTCCTCGGGCTGTACTGGCAACGGCAGGCACATTTTCACTCCTGACAGGGGGTAAATGGTGTCTAGGGTTCAACGGTGGCCTAACTGCAGTATAGTCACAGCCCTCACGATCCCTTGACAAAGAGGACTCGTGACTTGAGCTGATTCATAGATCTCTCTCCACTCTCGGGGATGACCGAGATTGTAGTCTGATCCCGGTTTGTTATTTTAATTTTTTTATTTTTCTCTCAGCTACAACCATGGGACAAAGGGGCGGATACATTTGCCACCTACATTGGTGGATAGGGGTGGGCACTGGTAAACCTGGCTGGCTTCATAACAGTCACAGGAACTTCTACCAGCAAGCGGGCAAATAAGAGTTACTTTATCTCCAAGCTTTCTGCTAAAGCTCTAAACCCTTCTCCTTCCCCACTTCTGCATCTGCCACGTGCAACCTTTTCTGACTGACTTCTGCCGGCAGTGGGCAGGCTCAAATGAGAGGGCTTAAGAACCATCCTGACTACTGTAAACTTATTTGTATGGATCTTAGCCGCTTCCAGACCCGTCTGTACTTCTCAAGGCAGTTTGAGAATGAGTGGGTGGAGTTAAGGTGAGTTAGGGTGAGTCGTAGAAACCACCAAGCCCTCTTATAGGGGCTTATAGCCTCAGACAAGTCTTCCAAAAGGATCGATTTATAGTCTGCCTCCTGGCAGATCTAACAAAAGCTGTCCTTAAGCCACCAATCATCAGGAAAAAAAATTCAGGACATGGAGTAAAATCTGTCTCTTGTTCCCCAGACCTCCCCAACTAAAACGTAAGCATCTGGAGAGCAAGGCTCCTGACCCCACAGGCAAGAGAGTCATCTGTGGCATTTAAGGTGTGCCAGGGAAGAGATAAAAACCCAAAAACAAAACTGCCAAGTGCTGGTACACGCTGACTCCCAAAATCTGTTGGGTCCCTGTTTTAAGTGAGGAAAAGGCCACGGGCTAGCAAATGCCCTGCCAGGCCATCAACAGCCTTTTTAAAAGTGCCACCTAGAAAGACAACGAGTCAGCTGACTGCAACCAGACGCCAAGATGCATGGGTACATCAAGCTAAGACCTCCAGCAGACCTAGGCTTGGCTACAGACATGGCAGGGAACCCAGAACGCAGCAGGGAAGCGATCCAATTCTTTCCTTCTGGACACCAGAGCCACTGACTCAGTCCTGGGAGTTTTGGGATGCCACCTCTCCTTTATTGTCGGGTACAGAGGACAGCCTTACCACCTCACCAGATTTAATTGCGCTTTCAGAGTTACTTAATGAAAAAAAAAGATTTCCACCTAAAATAAGAGCTCATTGCTTCACTCCAGATCCACTGCCTGTGTTTCTCATGTGCATACAGACAGGGCCCTGATCTTTGCCTTGTCCCTAATTCCAAAAAATAAATTTTCGTGCACCACAAGGTTTTCTCTTCCCAGTTCCCTGTTTTAACTCACTGTTCAGCTAATGGTACAGCACCACCACAGAACCGGAGTCCAGAGATCATCAAATAAGAAACTGTAACAGCTAAAAGGTATTTACACCCCCAGACCCAAAAGCGTCTGGGTGCTACAAAAAGACTTTAATGTAAACATCTATTACTATGAGATGCTTTTAACAATTGATCACTTGTCTCCTAGATGCTGAACTAGTAAAGGAAACAGGTGCTTTAAAATAATCTGTCTCTGATAAAGCTTAACATGTTTCAAAATCCATAGGGACAGGCCGGACCTACCTCAGATAAATGTCAACATAAAATAATAATGATTCTTTTCTCTCTCTAAGTTTTTTTCTGTGTCACCAGCATCTTGTCAAACAGAAAGTTCCCAGGCACAGCCAAGAGAGATACATGTCTCCAGAGCAAACGGATAACAGACAGCATCCCACAATGCCTGTCTACTTCAGAAAACTCCCCTTCTCCATTCCCCCCAGAGTCAACCAATGTCCAAGAGTCAGCTGGAAGCAGTTTTTGAGAAGAACGATGCCCCTAGTCCCATCTACCTGCTCTTTTTATAATAAGGGAAAGTCTAGGATGTAAGGATTCGGTCCTTAATTATGTCATCAGCCTTCACGTCCCAGCCTAAAAAGTGGGTGGGCCCTCTGTGCACCCCTCTCTTTCCTTTCCGCTCCTTCATTCCTTCTGGACCTCCTTCTTTTATTTTCTCTCTCTCTCTCTCTCTCTCTCTCTCTCTCTCTCTCTCTCTCTCTCTTTCTTTCTCTCTCCCTCTCTCTCTCTCTCTCCCTCCCCCTCCCAATAAAGCTCTAAATAAGTAACTGTGGCTGTGATTCTTCCAATCAGCACTCTCCTCTGCAGGCATGGCCACAGCGGGTGGCGGCCAGCCATGAGGAGCAGTGCCACAGCGTAACCAACACTTGTTCCCCCACTTGCTCCCATAACTCACCTGTTTTTATAATAATCAAAATGGAGGAATGAGGAATGTTAATATTCTGATCTGCCCCTTGAAATCCCACCCCTTGGTGCTGCTCTGCATCCTGATGTAAAAGCCTCATTCTAAGGAAAAAAAACTCCTCTTCCTCTTTCTCTCTTCATGTGCATACCCTCTCTCTCTCTCTCTCTCTCTCTCTCTCTCTCTCTCTCTCTCTCTCTCTCTCTCTCTCTCACACACACACACACACACACACACACACACTTTCTTTCTCTCTTTCTTTCTTTCTTTCTTTCTTTCTTTTTTTTCTTTCTTTCTTTCTTTCTTTCTGATTCTCTCTTTCCTGTCTTCCTCTTCATCTCTCTTTTATAATAATCTCTCCACGTGGATGCAGCATCTGGGTTGTGAATTACAGGCTGCTGCCACTGCATGGCATGCATCTGCCCAGCCCACTGCTGCATCTGCCCATCATGTTTCTTACATGCATGGGATACCCTTGGGGGTCTCCCCTCCCCCACAAAATAATTCATAACAGTGATAGTCTCCTTCCCTATTTCAGCTCTCACATTTTGCACTGGGTCTATCTACAGACATTAAAGCTGCAATTTAAAAATTTTTACTTATTTATTTTTTGTGGTGATTTCACTGTTCAAAAATGCCTTTAAAATAGTATTGAAATGCTGACTAGTACTCCTATGCACCCAAGAGAATTATGTTCCCTACTGAGAAAATAGTCTGTTCAGGTAGGAGTTCTGGCTGACTTTCAGACAATGCTGTAAGTTGTTAGTCAATGCTGTAGACTATTAGTTCCATGTTAATGTACTGGAGATTGGCTTCAGTGAGGGTTTAGGTCCCAAAGAGGATGTGTGGAGTCAGCTGAGGGGTTGGGTGGCAGGACACACAGGCATGATCTGAGGGTGAATCAGGATGGCTGCCAGCAACATTTATTATTGAAAATGGAATATACCTTTTATACTCTAGAATTGCCTAGGATTAAATGGGTGAAAGGAGACATGTGAGCTGGGATGTGGCTTGAGATCAGGAGTTGAGGAATCTAGTATTGACCTTGAAAGTAGGCAGCAGTCATATGTTAATGGAGGGCGACAAGTTCCACTTGCCAGAGATAAGAGTGACTGCTTTAGCAAGGAGCTTCCCTCAAGCCCCCAGGGAATAGAGGCCCTTATCCAAATGCCTGACCTTGGGAAAGGAACTTCTTCTGGAGAGCAGACACTACACTACAATTTCTTAATCTTACTATATGGGTCTGTTTTTCTCATATGTTCCAAAAAGGGAAGATCCTGATGTCTTACTCTTTTCCCATTATACCATACCATTCTGATTTCTCTATACTTAATAACTGAATTCTTGCCCTTAATGGCCCTAGGTTCTGGATCTGAATTGCAGGCATTTCATCCTTAGGATCAGGTGTGTCTAGTAAATATCTAACTTCATGCTCTTGGTGTAATTAGGAGGGTACAGTGGAATTCCTGGTTCCACAGTGGCAGAGATTTTTTTCCAAAGAATTATTTTGTTTAGAGAGGCTACCATTGTACATATTTTCATCCTTTACCAAAGCCCACACAAAATTTCCTAAAGGGAAAGGCATTAATATTGAGACTCATTAAAAATGAAAGTAAAAAGGTGCTGGAGCAGTGTGGTCTGTAATGTTGAAATGCTGGAATTTTGTTAAGCAGCAATGGTCACCATTGGTCCATGCCATTAATGGATCAACCATATGTGTTAAATGTCTTTGTGTTTCTTTAGCACACAGGCTATGTTTTGCTTAATTAAAGAAATGATATAACCTGAGTCTAGCAGAGATGTAATCTTGCATTTTTAGAAGGAATGGCTCAGTGTTTACTAATTCAATTGTTCATAGCAACTGTATAGAAAATCACTATCATGGTTGGTGAGGATTTCCTCTTTTTCTCTAAATGCAATGCGAAGTCATGGTGACATTTAACATAGAAGACTTACTTGCGCAGTTTAATTGTGTGAAGTAAGCCATGTCTATCTGCCTGTTATTATCAGAATTTAAAGTAGACACTGCTCCCTAAAGTCCTGTTGAACAGATCACTTTAGTATTTGGTGGGGCCAGTATTTTCCCAAGTTGTAACTTGTGTATATGCACATTTATACAGAGCACTGTATATATTAAGTTGGGGGAACCCATCCATTGGAGCAAGGCTTAGAGGCTCTACTTATTCTTCCTCCAGCCCTGCCTCTCTGTAAGTGCTTGGCAGTGTGTAGGTACAGAAGTTGGTATTGTAACTGTCTGCAGCTCATGAACTTGTTTTACTCAGTGTTACATAGATCACCTTTCAGGCATGCAAGCAACTAGGTTTCCCAAATGGGCCCTGCCCACCTTTTCCTCCTTTGGTCTATCTACCTCCTGTCAGTGTTAACATCTCTCTGTGAGAGTTGTGGAAAGAGGCTCTAAGAGAAAACTAGATGTTGATATTTCTGTGCTGAAGTGCCCTCTCAGTGAGGGACTGAACCTACATTAAAAAGCAAATGATGCAGTCATGGTGAAAATTATAAGGCAAATAATAGTGTTCCCAGACTGGTATATTTTAGCTATTTAGACACTTAGCAGAGTTTCAGATTCCAAATTTAGATCTAGATGTGGGGTTCCCTGCAAACACCATGGTTGGTAGAGTAAAGATCCATATGAGGCAAGAAGGAAATCTGGTTCAACACGACTCAGTAGCTGATGTTGTTTCATACTTCTAGAGTCTTACATTGGGTGGTTTGTTTTGGGCATACATAAGTGGGGGGTGAGGGCAAAACATCTTGACCACACAGCTGCCATGATAGGCTTCAAGGCCCAGACACAGTTTCTAGCAGGCAACAACTGGACCCAGGAAAAGCCATAAGCTGACCTCACCCAGGGAGGGCCTGCATCTAAGAGGAAATATCTGACATTCTAAACATTCCCTATATCCCTAGACAAATGTCAGCCAATCAAGGTCCTGAACCCTGGAAATCCCCTCACTCCAACCTCTGCTATCATTAAAAACCCCAGTCTGCCTGGCTCGGGGCTCTCTGTTCATACCACTGCATCAGACAGAGTCTAAACTGAGCTTGAAAATAAAGGTTCTTTGCTTTTACATACAGGATTTGGTCTTCTTGGTAGTCTTTTGGGGGTCCCTATGATATAAGCATTATAGTAGGACAGGCTTATAGGGTCGAGGAAATTGGCTCAGACCAGTTGCCAGGGCATGCACATAACATACTCCTTAAAAGCCAACCTGAAGTCTGCCTGAGGGCCTAGCAACAGGAGCTGTCAGTGTTTCCTGGTCACTGTCAGAGGTCCTGGTTGCTGTCAAGTTCCTAATAGTGCCAAGTCTGCCTGAACACCTACAAATAGTTGATGTCAGAGTTCCTGATCATGCCCAGTTAATGAGGGATGACCACATAGACTGGGTGCTGGGAGGAGGGTATATAAGGTCTTCCCTGTTATTGAATAAAGGAGTTCATTATTTGCCTTCAATGGACTTCCGGTGTCTGTGTCATTGATGCCGTGCCTTTTCACCCTCTCCCCCGAGGGAGCTGTTAGGATCCAAGCAACATCTGGCACCCAACAGGGGGTTTCTGTTACTTTGTTTCTCCCAGCACAGGTTCTGATGGTCTCCTTCTCTTCACTAGAGGTGCTGGACAGCACCCCCAATATGGTGTGTTTTGGTGAGAAGACTCCTCAGTGTTGTGTTCTTCCAGTCCCTTTGACAGGTAAGCATTGGGATCCCTGCTTCTTTCCTTCTTTTGTGTTGTCTGTCATGTTTGTCTGCCCATCCTGTTAGGAAGGCACATTTTTTTTTCTGTTTCAGTTCGCACTGCACCTCCATGTAAGGGTTGACCCCCCCCCCCCAGGAGGTGGAACCAAGGCTCAGCTCCTGATCATCATCCCTCATCTGTGTGGGCATACAGTTGTGGCCTAAAAATACATGAAAGTCCCCCACTAAGCATAGGACATAAGGGTCCAATACAAATTTTCATCCCATTGAAAAGATGGGTAATCTTTTCATCACCCCCACCAGTTCCCTGTCTATATATCTCTGGAATATCTGATGAGGAGGAAACAGATAGTTGGGGCCCTGAGATATCTGTCAGTTTAGGCCCCATGAAATCTGTCAAGGAAAGTGTAACTGTCAGTTTGGGGCCCCCAAAATCTGGCAGAGTGAACATAGCTTTCAATATGGGCCTCCTGAAATCTGTCAAGGAGAATGTAGCTGTCAGTTTGGGCCCCACCAAATCTGTCAAAGAAAAGGCAGCTGTCATTAAGTAATGTTCTGTCACCCCCTCTGCTCTACCACACCACTGGCAGCTACCCCTCCACCATAGTATTTTTGGGGCAATCTACCCCAATACCAGCCTGCCTCAGGAGGTGGCTACTCTTCCGGGGTGCCAGATGTCTTACAACCCTCACAGCCTGTGCTACTGTCAGTCCGTAGGCCCATAGAAGCCTTCCCAGTCAATGTGGGCCCAAATGCCGATGACCAGCCCTGGATTCCCACCCCCACGGCTGACCTCCCCACCATCTGGAAGGCGGCCAGTGAGTCAGGCTCAGATTCCCCCTACTTTCAGCAGGTCCTTGCTCAATGGCCGATGCAGTTACAAACGTATTTCAGTTGGTACCATTTGCTGAGAGCTGTGTTGGAGCCTGCAGTCTTTCTCAGTTGGAGATCAGCCTACGATGAGCAGGCAGAATCCCAGGCCTGGACAAACATCTTGCTTAACATCCCAGTGACCTATGATGTGCTCACAGGGCATGGGGAATATGTCCATCCTGTGCACCAGGCACAGATTGGTTTGAATGCCTAGTTTCAACAGGTCTCAGACATGGACCTCAAGGGCTCAGCTCAGCCTACAAGCACTAGGTGTCTCTGCCAAGGAACATGCCTCTGCCCCCGGTAAGATGGAGAGATCCTATCTCCCTCCAATGGCAGTCGCCAATCCCCATGCTAACCCATGGGAGATGGTATGTTTGTGTTTTTCCTCAGAGTGCTACTATGCCAATATGGGTCCCCGCAAGAGATGTGCACTTGGCCATAGGTCAGCCTGCTTCCACCAAGGAGAAACTCACCCAGGATGGGTAATATGTATACTCTCCTTTCTTGTTCTCATTGCCCCTCTAAAGGCTGAAGATTTGTGGAGCCTTGCTTTTCCTCATTCTGTATGATGCCTTTTGAGATGAGGAATATTAGTTTGGCAGGCCGGGAGCTAGCTAAATATATTAAAGGTCCATGGTCAGCTAAGTTTCTATATTATCCATTACAGCTAACACACGGAATTTTCCAATTAAATTAGACAAGAGCACAGGTTATGGCCTTTGACTCTTTATTTTTTGAAAAGGTTTGGCATGATATAAAGAGGCTGTTTGATCCCTCCTGGATTTCACTTATGTTTTCATTGGTGGGGTGGTGCTTTTTATTTTTCTCCCTTTTAAGTGTCTCCTACAGCACATCCAACAACAACAACAACAACAACAGGCAGCCACTAAGGTGACTCTATAGGTGTTAATGGCTCTTAGACATCTAACTCATAGCCCTCCACAGGAGGTTATGCATGCCTGGCTTTCTGAAATTCAAAAGGCTAATGCCTGACACTCCCCACCCTGGGTGATTCCCCAGGGATGGACTCTCTTTGAGGGCTGGCAGTCAAAGAAAGGTAAGAGCTTGTTTGGCAAGCCAACCTAAGCAGACACAGTCCAGTTGCTGAGCCCCCCTGAGGTGGGGTCAACAAGGCTGGAGCAAAGAACTCCAACTCCCACTGAGTGCCCATGTAATAAAATAAAAGGGTGGATATGTGATAGGACAGGCCCATAGGGTCAGTGAAATTGCTCAGACCAGTTGCCAGGGCATTCACATAACATACTCCAACCTGGAGTCTGCCTGAGGACCTAGCAACAGTTGCTGTCAGAGTTCCTGATCATGCCCAGCCAATGAGGGATGACCACCAACTGGGCACTGGGAGGAGGATATATAAGGCCTTCCCTGTTATTAAATAAAGAAGTTCATTATTTGACTTCAATGGACTCCCGGTGTCTGTGTCATTGATGCCACATCTTCTCACCCCTTCTCCCGAGGGAGCTGTTAGGATCCAAGCAACAGAGCATAACATAAGTACAGCACAATTTGGGAGAAAGGTTTCCTGGTGTAACATAATCCCATGTGCACACAAGGAGGGATAATCACATTGAAACTCTTCTCAAAGTACATGTTACTTCTTCAATAGAAATGATTTCTAGAAGATAGGCTATATGTGTTGTGTTAAGTGCCTAGGGAAAGGATTTGGTGTAATCTCAGTCATACATTTAGAATATTAGCTATCTCTGGTCCTGCTTGTGGGAGCCTGGGAGAGGTAGGTATGGCCTGGCCCCATAGGTAGCACAGAGGTCACTTAGGCTATTAGATACCTTCATGCTGTGGGATGTATGGCAAATGTGTTGCTAATTAATCAATAAAACACTGATTGTCCGTTGGCTAGGCAGGAAGTATAGGCGGGGCAAGGAGGAGAATAAAGCTGGGAAGTGGAAGGCTGAGTCAGAGAGACACTGCCAGCCGCCACGATGAGAAACAGCTTGTGAAGATGCCGGTAAGCCACGAGCCATGTGGCAAGGTATAGATTAAAGGAAATGGAATAATTTAAGCTATAAGAACAGTTAGCAAGAAGCCTGCCACGGCCATACAGTTTGAAAGCAACATAAGTCTCTGTGTTTACTTGGTCGGGTCTGAGAGGCTGTGGGACTGGCAGGTGAAAGAGATTTGCCCTGACTGTGGGCCAGGCAGGAAAACTCCAGCTACACCTTCATTTTCAGCCTTCTGGGCACAAAACAGGTTAAACATCTCTGTTGAAGAGACAACTATGCATTTTAACGTTCCTGGTTTCCCTAGTACTTATCTGTGAGCATAAGGACCTTTGTGATCCTAACATCTAGACGTCTGGGTCATGATAGTTGATTTCTAGTGGAAGGAATATAAAAGATACATCATTTAGTCGTTTATTAGCTTGATTTATGATTAATAGGAGTTTTTGAGACAAGGTCCCTAGCCTAGGCTGGCCATGAATTCCCTATGTAGCCAATATCATCATATTGAACTTCTGATCCTCCTGCCCCCAAATCTTGAGTGCTTGGATTATATGCATTCACCTTTACTCCCAGTTTATGTGGTGCTGGGACTCAAACTCAGGGCTTTGCTCATGCTAGGTGAACACTTTACCAACTGAACCACAGCTCAGCCCTATATTTAATTATATTTCTGTGAATAGTCTATTGGATCCTTCCTCTGTCCTTTACCCTGATCCCATAAATATTGTTGCCCAGTGCACACATGTTCACATGCATATGTACACATACTATTAAACTAAATAGCTACTGCTGTAATTATAATTATAAATCAAGCTGGCATTGGAATTATAATATGGCTCTCTCCTTCTCTAAACCCAAGCAAATCGCTGAAAGTTAGGAGATTCTGTCTCATATCAGAGGAGCCAACTGGTATGGGACAGAAGAAAACCAATAGTCTAGGGACCATTGTTGTCAAGATTCTATTTCTTTCCATACTTATTCTTAATTTCTGAGAATCCTTCCTCAAATCATCCTAAATCCAAACTTTCCATTTTGATATTAATAATGTTCAAATTTTCCACAATAAAAAATAAATCTTTCCAATAGCAATCTCTGAAGTTTCCAGAAGAAAGATGAGGCCCAACAACAATGACTTTACCTAGTCCAGAATGATACCATTATACCTAAGAACATTACTCAATGATCAGCTTTGGACTGCAAAATCTTCAGGACAGTTCCAAGATAAGATGGTCCATCATATTACACTTCTACCCAGAACCTCAGATAACTTTACCCATTACTATGAGACTAGCTACAAACATTACAGCTAGTCCTATTGAGACTTAACCATTTAGCTTTCTTACAGGATTCCACAGAAGTACCATCATCCCCTAAACAGCAAGAAGCGATTTTAAGAAAATGATGCTCCCTCTCCCAAACGTTTTTATTTTCTTAGGGTTTATGGATAAGTTGTTATAGGGTTGAGGGTAAAACAATAAAATTTAGACTCAAGATTCTTGTTTGAAAAAGAGAAACCAGGGGAATAGATATATATAGGATGTTAAAATAGATTATTATATCTACTAATAAACTAATTTAGCAAACTACCAGCCTTAAATAATTTGCACTAGTATGGATTCTTATATATTGATACAAATGTAAACTATTTTTATATTCCTATTTAAGATAATTTATATATTGATACAAATTCAAAACTATAATTGTCATATTATACACATGCTCCTACTCCTAACTGAAATACAAGTGTAAAACTATATTCACCATACTCTATGTATATTCTACCTCTGTTTAGGATATTTTGTATATTGATACATACTTAGAATATTGTTATCATATTGCACTATGCATTTCTACCTCTATTTAAGATATTTTGTGGATTGTCACAATTTTGCAGTCAATACTGTCCTTATACTGTCCTTACAGACTGTTCACCTTGTTAATGTGAAGCCTTAGTAATTAGGATATTAAGGTAGATAAGACTTACAAGTTAATAGTCACCCATGCTTGTCATGCTTGTTATGTTAGTTAGGTTTTCCAGATTTACAGAAACATATATCAGATGGATAGATAATCTTCAAACACTTCATAGACCTGGAGAATATGGCATTTAAAGGTTTTGATAACTTAGAATTCTGTTGACATGAGATATAATTGCTCCTGGCAGCACCAATCTATTCCCAATGGAATGTTGGGCTTCTAAGACACTTTGTTTGGAAGTTAGTCTTCTTGGCATAAAGTGGCCTGTTGGACAAAGAACTGCCCCTGCCTCAATTGTTGACAGTATGTACGCTATCCTTTTCAGATGAGCAGGACATAAGAAAAAGTGACTACTGAACCTTGTCAAGACAGGGTAAGATGGTCTTTCAAAATTCCTGCTTCTAGGAATATTCCGATATTCTAGGCCTGTGGCCAAAATGGATGACCCAGTGGTACTGAGAAACTTTAGGTGACTGTTCAAGCTGCTAGCTGTCTCTGTCTATTCTTGCAATTTTTTTGGAAACTGCTTGCTTACATTTTCTGTTTTCTTGGGTATTATTATGTTCTTTCTCAGGTTTTTAATGGGGTTGAAGACTAGATAGTTACAGTTATAATCTCATAACTTAGCTAAAAACATTTCAGATACTAAAGTTAGTTTTTTAGAATAGGACAACTATTGGAATAATCTTTGTAACATGCCATTTACCTATGTTCTGGACATCTCTGGATTTTAGTATAAGTTTCTTGTTTGATGTTGTTCTTGCTGGTTATATTTCTATTTTTGTTTAGGTTATTACCTTTTCCCTCTCCTGGACAATACTTGATAATCATTCCTATTGTACATAGTTTTATATTAGGTTAGAACTTTCTTATTTAGACAAAAGGGAGGAGATGTAGTGGATATCTGTTCTAAGACCCTGAAGCACAGCCCTAGAGAAGTAGCAGGTGACTGCTCTATCTGCCTATGACCTTGAAGTACACGGCCATGGGGTGTGGCCCCTCAGTTACCCTTAAGACCCGAGATGCATGTATGCAGTCTCTCTTCCCTCCCTGGTGAGACTTGGATGCTGGAAGAGTCTTAGGCTCGGAAGAACAGCGTGGACTGTGCCTCACCTTTTCCAGGACTCTAACAATTCCTCTGTTTTGTCTTGTGAGTTTTCCTTTCTTAACGAATCCCTTTGTTATTTAAGCAGACTCTGTGGATTTCTTGCATTACTCTGTGTCTCCTTTATTTGTTCTTATTGCCTTCCTTTCTCCATCTCCTTCTCTTCAGTTACTTTTTGTTCATTTGGCATGACCAAAGGATCTACCTTCAGTTTTTAAATGCACGGTGCCATGTTATTAAATATAGGAAATACTTTTTTATAGCATGAACCAATAGTATGTTTACGCTTTGACACATTGCTTGTTACCTCATTTTTTTTTTACATGTCCTGCTTGCTTAGTGGCTGGCTGGTATCTGTCTTGACTCTGCCCTCCTTCCTCCCATCATTCTCAGTTTGGCTTTCCCACCTGAATTCCTGCCCAGCTACTTGGCCTGTCAGCTTTTTATTAACCAATGAAAAGTAAAACATATTCATAGTGTAGAAAATGATCATTCCACAGCATTTCTCCCCTTTTTGCCTAATTAAAAAGGAGAGTTTTAACTAATACAGTAAAACTATATACAATAAAAACCATTATTAAGTCAGAATTACAGTAATAGTATTTAATCCATTTGCATTTGGCAAAACTAGAGCAAATACTTAATTATCTCTCTTATCTCGGTGAGCCTACAGTTTTGTATCTAATTTACTTTCTATTATAACTAAGGAAAACTATAATTATAAGTATTTAATCTTCAGCTCCATCAAAGACCCCAGAAGGATGAAATGTTATTTAATGACAGGGGCATCAGATTGTCTAGACAGTCACTCAATGATCTTCTGCAATGTTGAGATATCCTGCTTTGGCCTACAGGCCTAGAATATCTGACATACTTTCCTGTGAAACAGGAAATTCTGAAGGACTGTCTTACCTTGTTTTGGCAAAGTTCAGCAATCACCTTTTTTGTGTCCTGCTGGTCCAGTTTGGACAGTAACTGTCAGTAATTGAGGAAAGGGCAATTTCTTTGCCCACATGGCTAGCTTTTGCCATAAAGGAAACAAACTCCATATGGAGTTTCTTTGATGTACATCATCTTCTCTGAAGTAGATTGATGCTTCCAGGAGCAGACATGTCTCAATATCATAAAAAGCCTAAGTTATTAAAAAATTTAAAGACCATTTTCTGTAGGTTTTTGAAGTGTTTGAAGTTTATCTATCTATCTGAAATGTATCTCTGTAGACCTAGGAAACCTAACTAATATGACCATGCGTTTGATAGATATGAGTGACAATTATAGATGATTAGTTATTAACCTGTATTCTTTAACTATATATTATATATTTAAATGAGCTGTGTAAGCACAATATCCTAAACAAGAGAAGAAACACACACACAGCATAACAAAAATAACTTCAAAGTTGTGTTAATATACAAAAATCTATACCAATGTAAAATATTTGAGACTAGTAGGTTTTCTTTTGTGGGGGGCGGGTTAAAAGTAGATTCAACAATCTACCATTTTTTCCTATTTGTGTATTTTCCCCTTTCTTTTTAGAATGTGATCCCTGAATCTAATCTTCTTTGTTCAGCTTTTTCCTTGAACATTACAAATAACAACTTGTAACCAACCTCCTAAACAATGACACATATCCATAATTTATTTTTGGGAATGTGGGCATAGACTACTTCCTGTTGATTGGGAGCACTGGTAATCTTTGAGGGACTCTAAAATTTAGGATTATGGTCAAGTCCTGTGAGGCTGGATCATCTCAAGCAGCAACCTTGAAGCTGTTTTGGTTGTAGAACTCAGAGGAAACTGCAACAGAGGCACTCCGAAACAGTGGATCTTCTGGGCCATCTGTTTCCATTGGAGCTGCCTGTTTTCTCTGCACTAAGCCAGAAAACCATCTCTTAAAATAGCCGTTCCTTTACTCACCACCAGCAAACAGAGCTTGCTAGAAAAAAGGCAGATACCAAGGAGCTGTCCTTGACTCCATTCTTGTGTGTCTAGAATCCTTTTTTAAGCTTTGTCAGGTTTTATGTGGAAATTTAGGCCACATGTTGGAACTCCATATGCAGGCGAATGCCACATGTAGGTGGGTGTTTCCTGTCCCAACCATCCAGTCCCAAATAACCAACTCAGAAGGTGAGTATGAATTATAAATGCTTGGATAGCTCAGGCTTGTTAATAGCTAACTCTTATAATTAAATTAACCCATTTCTATTATTCTATGTATTGCCACATGACTCAGGATTTACCTGCCATCTAACATGTCTTGCCTCCTGGATGGATGGCAGATGTCTCTTCTGACTCTGCCCTGCTTCTTCCCATCATTCTCAGTTTGGCTTTTCTGCCTAACTTCATGCCCAGCTACCAGCCTGTCAATTTTTTATTAATCAATGAGAGTAATACATATTCACAGTGTAGAAAAGGATTATTCCATAACATTTCATTGTAGTTTTGCTTTATTTTCATACAAAAGTTAAGAATGCTCACCAATTTTCATATCCTTATTGGCCTTTGATCTCATCTTGCATAACAGATATTTTATACGTATTGATCAACATATACTCTTTCCACTAGCTTCTTGGTAGCTACTTATGCTACATTCTGCAGATGTGTGGCTATTTTAGAAAGCTCATATAAACATAGTCATACAGTCTTCATCCTATGACTGGCCATTTCACCTACTTGAGTGTCCTCTAGAGTCTTAAGTGTTATCACAGTAGAAGAATTTCTAACTCTTTTCCAGGTTGAATAATATTCCATTGTATGGCTATATAAAATTTACCCATTCATATGAGAATGAATATTGGCTGTACTTTTAGTAACAATGTCTCTTTAATTCCCATAATGTAATTCTGAACTTTTATTATTATTTCATTGCTTAATAGATGAGAAAATTGAGACACATCTTAGGAAGGTAGGGTTCAGAGTTCTTGTCATCCATGATCACTTCATATTACTTCTGGGCTCAGTTGTTTAGTCCTGATGTAGTTTTGTCTCAAGCCAATCAACTTTTCCCTGGGAATTGTAAGTGAGAGTAATGGTGGAAATGAGAAGTCAGAGAGCTATTGAAAAGATGCATGGCTCTTTGTGAAGGGAGATTCCAGCCAATATGAATTGTGAAAGGATTTGATAAACAATGTCAGTCCCCATTGCTTTATTGTAGCTGTTTCAAGGATCCCACCAGATCCTTGGTCTCTCTGTGGTGTGGCTGTATGAAATGCACCACATTCTTGTTTCATATAAGCTAGTTCAAATTACAATCAATTGTGAATAAAAGTGTTGCTAATATGTAGTGCATTGACTGTGTTCTCTAGGCACATGTATGCCACTCAGATAGCAGCATTGAATGAATTTATCACAAACCTTCCATTCCTGTCTGCTTCATAACTTTGCGAATCTCTCAATTTGTGTTCTTTGAACACTTAACTAAATATTCAATATCAGCTGCAATGCTGTCAGTTGAAGCTTATTTCTTGTGTGGAGCCAAAGGCTCTCAAGTGTGGCTGACACTACTCATGGGAGGCTGGTCTTCCATAATGCCAGTGTAGCAATAAACACTTCAGCCCTTACTAAACTCACGATTTTTTGAGACCCTGAAATTTGTTTACAGTCTAAGCTTGGGCTCTGTATATAGTCAAGAATGTATACGATGTATTTCCAACTAGAGTTCTCTGTTTCATTTGTTTTGATTTCAGATAAAAATTTCTCAGCGTACGAATTTCAGAATAAACATAAATTGACATCATATTAATGTTTGTACATTAGAGCTATTGTGTGGCAATAGTCAGCCTAATTTTCAGATTGAAGAATGTACTAATTTGTTTCTTGTTGGTAAATTGTATTTTATGCTGTATATCACTACTCATATTTTGTTAGATAAACAAGAAGACAGGGAAGAGATGAACAAAACTGAAGGAGAACATGTGTTTAGTTCTTCAAGTGAACTCTGTAATAACTGTATCTTTTGAAACTGCATCCACAAGTACAGGCACACAGAATGCCCTTTTAGAAATATCAAAGCATTGCATTTACAGATCTTTACAAAACCTCACACTGTAAGTATTATTCTAGTGTCAACGTACTGCCTTTGGCTGTATATTGTATCCACTTTATCTTTTTCTATACTCTCTTATTCAGTGTATTACAATTTGATTTGTATTTGAAGCATTACCAATATTTTGTTATTACCCTTTTATGGCTGTGATCCTGGAGGAGACATTGCCTCATGCCTCATTCTCAGTGCAATGAAACAAAGCATGAATATTCTCTCTCACACACATGAATATTCTCTCACCCAACCCCCCCCCCCTCTCTTTCTCTCTGCCTCAGTACAGTAGGAAATCCTGTCTACCAGCAGGTGGCAGCAGAAATAAATGATCTTAAACAATGCTGGTACACAGGGAGTCCTACTGTGGTGAGACTGAGTGAGGGACTCACTCCATTTCACTGCACTGTGCATACTGATTCATGAGAGTTGAAGAAAGGATCCTTTAGGGCATCAGAGTTTTAGAAATGTTTCTTTCAAAGACTCCACTCTTACATACTCATTTCTCTCTATTCTCCCTGATTTTGAAATTGTGGCAGAGTATTTGTTAATGAAGCAATATAAGTACCAAATTTATTGCTGTGGGAGAGTGAAAAAGAATGAAAACTGAGTTTTATTTATCTTTTGCATTGGCTTCCCTTCCTTGGAGCTCATCTGCCTTGAAGATCTTTGGCAAGCCTTCTAGCAGAAGCAGTTTGAAGAGGATTCTTCATCTTTGGCTGGAATGAAATCTTGAACTTCTTCAGAACATTACAGTAGGCATGCTGGAAAAGACAGTGAGAAGTGCTTAGGAAGTGTAGAGATAATTGATCTCACAGGACTGAAGGGAGGAGCCATACAGGTCCTGGGGACAGCATGGCATTGCAGTCCTCTCCCGGCAGTATTGGGTGAATACAGATAGAGACCAAAGATTGAGGTGTTGAGTAGATATGAAAGCACTTACAGAGGACAGACAACGAAAGGGACCATTCCATAAACTTTGTCCTATGTGAGAGAATGTCACCCAAACTCTCAGGAAAGAAGGAACAAAAACTGAAAGTCTCCAGAACTTGATGTAACATGGACTCAGTCTTAGCGCTCTTTAGATACAGAGAAAACAGGAGATATTTTAGACTTACCAGTTCACATTTCTGATGCAAGTTATATCCTTTACACAAGCTTAGAGTTTCATTCTGCAGAAACAACCTGCCCAACAAAGGGTAGGATGTCAACCTTAACATAGCAAAGTTATTTCTTGATTTGAGGAATGAGCTATTTTTCAGTTCTCAGTTGTGTGCCAAGATGTCTCCTCCTGACAAGCTGTTGAGAGCCCATGGGCCACTGCTTTTTTACTGAGTTCCTCATGACACGTGAACAGTGTACCACATGAACTTGGCTAACACACTGAATATATACCTAAACTCTTCCCATTTACAACCTTAGCTTACAAGTTAAGAAACTCAATATATAGATTATAATTTTCAGTATAAGGCTTTTAAATGCTAAATATAAATCTACTTTCTAAGCCAAAAATCACAACTGCCTTCAAGGTTCTTTTTTATAATTTTTATTATAGATTTATTATTTAAAACAACTGCTAATTTTAAATATATTTTGACTGTATTCATTCCTTCCCACCAGTCTTTCCAGATCATCTCCCCCTCTCTACCCACCTAACTTTAAGTTCTTTCATAAAAAAATCAAAAACCAAAGTACAGTAACACCCCCTAAACCAAGAAAATAACACAACACCCAAACATAAAAACAATACAAAACACCAACTATAACCAAACAACAACACACAAAAACACTGTGATGTCCATATATGTTGGTCACCTACTCCTGAACATGAGGCCTGCCCTGTCACTCCATTGGAGAAAACTGATTTTTCCTCTCCCAGTAGTTATAAATGACAGTTCAGTTATTAACTTTTACCTTTACCCTACTAACTAGGCATTCTTTTTTTCTTCACTTTTAAAAAATATAATAAGATAAAACTATCATACCAAAGTTGGAAAGGACAAACTAACAGAAGGAAAGAGCCCTAGAGTAGGCACAAGAATCAGAGGCTCATTTGTTTTCAACTCAGGAATCATAAAAACACTGAACTTCCAAGTGTGTAACATATAGGCAGAGAACCTGGTGCAGACCCATGCTTCTCCCTCTGTCTCTATGAGTTCATATAAGCTGTGCTCATAGAGGGCTTTGTTTTCTTCGTGTCCTCCATCCCCTCTGGATCTTACACTCTTTCTGCCTCCTCTTCCATGTGGTTCCCTGATCTCTGAAGGGAAGGATTTGGTGGAGACCTTCCATTTGGTCCTGAGTGTTACAAGGTCTTTCATTCTCTTCATGTTGTCTGGCTATGGGTCTCTGTATCTTTGTCTTCCTCCATCTGCTGCAGGAGGAAGCTTCTTTGATGATGACTGAACAAGGCACTGATCTGTGAGTATAGCAGAATACTAATTGGAGTTATTTTATCACTACTTTTTTTTCTTTTTTTAGATCAGTATTATTTATTATTTATTATTAGTTTTACCCTAGGTTCCTGAGCTCTTTAGTCTCTGGTTCTTGATCACTCAAGCAGTGTTGGGTATGGGTTCTCATGGAGTACACCTTAAGTCAAATTAGTTGTTGGTTGGTTGCTCCCTCAGACTTTGGGCCATCATTACCCTAGCATATCTTACAGGCAGGACACCATTGTAGATCAAAGAGTTTGTGACCGGGTTGGTGTTTATACTTGTCTTTTGGTACCATGCAGAATACCAAAGACTAGAACATAACAATGACAGCTCTGTGTAGGTATTGGCTCAACATCTCCATGGAGCCTTTCTGTCAGTTTGTGGAGAGCAAACTATAGTCTCGTCCATAGCCTGGGTTGTTTAGGGATTCCCATGAGGCCCCTTTACCAACAATTAGATGTAACCAAATCTTGATACTAGAAGCTTCCTTTAGTAATAAGAGATGGCCACTTGGGGCTCTGTCTTCTCCATTATTTAGCAATTTCATTTAGATTACCTTCATTTATGTATATATTTTAGTTAGTTTCTACTGTATTAGGTTCCATATTGACCCCCAAATGGTCCCTAATTTCAGCTGTCTCCACCTGCATTCCCTCATACAATGCCTTCTTCTCTCCCACTCTCAATTTGATCCTCCTGTTCTAGCCACTCATCCAACAGTACTTATCTAGTTTATCTCTTTCCTAATGAAATCTGTCTGTTCCTTCTAGTCCCACCTACCCTCTGTGGTTCTACAGATTATAGCTTTGTTATCATTGACTTAATAGCTAATATCTGCATATAAGGGAACACACACCATATTTGTCTTTCTGGGTCAAGAAAAAGTGCAGTGATAAAATGATGTCTAATGATGTTCTGCTATACTCATAGATCAGTGCCTTGTTCAGCCATCATTAGAGAAGCTTCCTCCTGAAGCAGATACATCACTCAGGAAGGTGTTTTTTCCTAGTTCCATCCATTTCCCTGCATATTTCATGATGTCATATTTTAACAGCTGAGTAATACTCCATTGTATAAATGTATCACATTTTCTCTTTCCATTCTTCTGTTAAAGGACATCTAGATTGTTTCAAATTTCTGGCTATTATTAATGAAGCATCAGCGAACATACTTTAGTAAGTGTTTTTGTGGTAGAATGAAGCATCCATTGGGTATGCCCAAGAGTGACAGAGCTGGATTATGAAGTAGATTGATTCCCAACTTCCTGAGGAATGGCCATATTGATTTCCAAAGTAGGTGTACAAGTTTGCACTCTCAGTAGCAATGTGTGGGTGTCTGTCTTACTCCACACCTTGTGAGCTGTCACTTGTTTTGTTGATCTTAGCCATTGTGATGGGTATAAGATAAAATCTCAAAGTAGTTTTGATTTATATTTCCCTAATGACTAAGGATGTTGAATGTTTCTTCAAGTGTTTCCTGGTCATTTGAGATTCCTCTGTTTACCATTTTAATTAGGTTATTTGTTTTCTTGATATCTAGTTTTCTGAGTTTTTTGTATATGTTGAATATTAACTGTAGTGGTTTGAAAGAAAGTGGCCCTGAAAAAAAAGTGGCATTATTAGGAGGTATGGCCTTGTTGGAGTACACGTGGCCTTATTGGAGGAAGTATGTCACTGAGGTTGGGAGGTCTCATATATGTTCAAGTCATGCCTGGGGAGACAGGTTAATACATGTTGCCTTTGGATCAAGCTGTTCAATTCTACAGCACCATGTCTGCCTGAATGCTTCCATACTCCCAGCCGCCATACTCCCCCCCCCCCCCCCGATGATAATGGACTAAACCTCTGAAACTGTAAACCACAACCTCGATGAAATGTTTTCCTTTACAAGAGTTGCTGTGTTCATGGTGTCTCTTCACAACAATAGAAACCCTAACTAAGACAGAAGTTGGTACCAGGGACTGGGGTATTGCTGTGAGAAGTCTGATCATGCTTTTGTTTAAAGGAATTGGACTTTGGGAATTTGGGTTAGGAAAGCAGTAGAATGCTTTAAGTGCTGCTTAATGGACTATATCTGTTGAGGAGCATGGAAGACAGTGGTGCTAAGAGTGACTTGAACTGTAGGGGGCTTGATCAAGATGTTTCAGAGGAGAAGAACTTTAGTATGTTGCCTAGAAATCATTCTTGTGGTATTTTGGTGAAGAATGTGTCTGCTTTTTGCTCTTATCAGAAGAATCTGTCTGAGGCAAAAGTGAAGAGTTTTGGATTAATTCCCTTGGCAGAGGAAATCGCACCATAGCATAATATAGACACTTTCATGTGATTATTAATGGTAACTCACATGAAGATTTATAATGAAAAGGAGCAATCTGAGGATAAAGTAGGGTAAAATTTGAGGAGAAAAGGAGCACCAAAAAAGTGGAATAGAGCTAAGTCTTGTGTTCAAGGAGATAAACAGATTAAGAAATGGAATAAAGGGAGTGTGACTTCAGGGTAAGATCTCACCCAGCTAAGTTCATAACTTGTGAAAAAGAATTAATGAAAAGCTTAGAGATGGTTGTGGTGGTGCATGCCTTTAAGCCCAGGATTTGGAAGGCAGAGGCTGGCAGATCTCTGAGTTTGATGCTAGTCTGGTCTACAGAGCAAATTTCAGAACAGCCAAGTTTAGACAGTGAAGGAAATCATCGAAAACAGAAAGCTGGTGAAGATATAATTGAACAAGGGGGCCATGTTACAGTCTGAGAAAGCAGCAGAACTTAGCAGCTTCGGCCATATGGTTCTGACTTTAGAGTTAAGGACAAAAGAAAGGGGCTATGTGGAATTTGCCTCTGCAACTAAGGAAAGCCTCTGAGGTGAGACATATTTCAGGGGTGTCCCTGCATGGAGGCCTGGAGAGGTCATTGTGTGAAGCCATGAAGGAGAAGCCTGGATTGCCTTGGAGACTCCATGATGTTGGAGATGCCAGAGCTGTGGGAGACCTGCCGAAGAAAAGCTGCTAACAGGGATTGGAGCCATCCCAACAGAAAGAAGTATGTTGCAGTCAACAAAGCTGAAAGAAGTTGGAGATCTGAAGAACATTTTGACATCAGACTTGGAACTGCAGAGTTTGGAGTTTGCTCAAATGGTTTTTGGTTTTTCTTTGGTCCAGTACTTCCTCAATATGCTCCCTTCACTACATTTTGGGACCATAATGTATGTATTATGCCATTATATGTTGGAAGCTTTTGATTTTGATTTAACAGGAGATTACAGTTAAGAGACCACAAAAATCTCAGAGGAGACTTTAAAATTAGTTTGAGACTTTTATCGACTATGGGACTTTTGAAGTTGGACTGAATGCATATTTGCATTATGATATGGCTACAAGCCTTTGGGGGCTAGGGAGTGGAATATTGTGGTTTGAAAGAAAATGGCCTTCAAAGGAACTAGCACTATTAGGAAGTGTGGCCTTGTTGGTATAGGTGTGGTCTTGTTGGAGGAAGTGTGTCACTTTGGAGGGAGGGCTTTGAGGTCTCATATATACTCAAGCCATGTCCAGTGAGACAGTTTAATACATGTTGCCATCTTGGATCAAGATGTTCAATTCTGTAACACCATGTCTGCCTCCACACTGCCATACTTCCAGCCACCATACTCCCCACCATGATGATAATGGACTGAACCTCTGAACTGTAAGCCATCACCTCAATTCAGTGATTTCTTTTATAAGAGTTGTTATGTTTCATGGTGTCTCTTCACAGCAATAGAAACTCTAAGACCTTAGCCCTCTATCACATGTGTAGCTGATAAAAATCTCTTCCCATTCTGTATGCTGTCATTTTGCCCAATTGACAGTATCCTTTGTTGTACAAACGCTTCTCAGTTTCATGAGGTCTCATCTATTATTTATTGATCTTAGTGACTGTGGCAATGGTGCTCTGATCAAAAAATCCTTTCCTGTGCCAATGAGTTCAAAGGCATTCTCCTCTTTCTCTTCCATCAGGTTCAGTGTATCTGGCTTTATGTTGAGGTCTCTGATTCATTTAGATTGAGTTTTGGGCAGGATGATAAGTATGGATCTATTTAAATTCTTCTACATGTAGATATTCAGTTTAACCAACATCATTTATTGAAGATATTTCTGGCTTCTTTATCAAAAAATAAGGTATCTTTAGGTATGTGAATTTATGTCTGGATCTTCAATTTGATTCCATTGATCAATGTGCCTGTTTTGGTGCCAATACCATACTGTTTTTATTATGATAGTTTTGTAGTACAACTTGAAATCAGGGATGATGACATGTTTAGTAGCTCTTTTATTAATCTGGACTGTTTTAGCTTTTCTGGTTTGTGTGTGTGTGTGTGTGTGTGTGTGTGTGTGTGTGTGTGTGTGTGTTTCCATATGAAACTGAAAATTATCCTTTCAGGATTTGTGAAGAGTTGTGTTGGAATTTTGATGGGGATTACACTGATGGCCTTTTTTGCAATGTTAATCCTACTAATCCATGAACATGTAATATATTTTTGTCTTCTGACATTTTCAATGACTTGAAGCTTTTATCGTACAAGTTTTTCACTTGTTTGTTTAGAGATATCCCAAGATACTTTATGTTATTTGACTGTTGTGTAAGGTGTTTTACTGATTTCTTTCTCAGTCTATTTGTTATTTGTATATAGGAAAGCTACACATTTTTTTGAGTTAACCTTGTATGTAAAGTGTTTATCAGCTGCAGGAGTTTCCTGGTGGAATTTTTAGGATCACTTATGAATAGTATCATATCATCTGCAAATAAAGATACTTTGTCTTCTTCCTTTCCAGTTTGTATCCCTTTGATCTTCAACTGCTTTATTAGTCAAGCACTGTATTTAATAGGAATGTAAAGATTAGACAACATCATTTGTCCCTGATTTTACCTGAATTGCTTTGATTCTTTTCCATTTAAGTTGATGTTGGCTATGGGCTTGCTGTAAACTGTCTTTATTATATTGACATGTATTCTTTGTATACTTATTTTAGCTAGGATTTTATTGCTGTGAAGAGACACCGCGACCATGACAATTCTTATAAAGGAAAACATTTAATTAGAGCTGGCTTACGATTTTCAGGGGTTTATCCCATTTTATCATCATGCAGGATGTGTTGCAGCACACAGGTAGGCATGGCACTAGAGAGATATCTGAAAGTTCTACAATAACTCAGCAGACACCAGGAAGAGGCAGTGAGCCATACTGGGTCTAACTTAAGCATCTGAGACTTCACAGACCACCCTCCAGTGACACACTTCCTCCAACTGGGTCACACCTACTCAAATTACCCACATCTCCTAATAGTGCCACTCCCAATGGAAGCCATTTTATTCAAACTACCGCATTCCATGCCCTCACTCCCACTAGTTTGTAGCCATATCATAATGCAAAATACATTTAGTTCAACTTCAAAAATCTCCATAGTCTATAACAGTCTTTAACTTGTTTAAAAGTCTGAAGTTCAAAGTCTCTTCTGAGATTCATGCAGTCTTTTAACTGTAATCCCCATAAAATCAAAATGAAAAGGCAAGTCACATACTTCCACCATACAATGGCACAGGATACACGTTACCATTCCAAAAGGGAAAAAAGGGAGCATAGTGAGGAAATGCTGAACCAAAGCAAGACTGAAAAGCAGCGGGGCAAGCTCCAAACTTTGTATCTCCATGTCTGATGTCAAATCGCTTCTCAGATCTCCACTCCTTTGTTGACTGCAGCACGTTTCTTTCTCTTGGGCTGGTTCCCCTTCCTGTTATCATCTCTCCTTGGCAAGTGTCCCATGGCTCTGGCATCTCCAACATCTTGGAGTCTCCAAGGCAATCCAGGCTTCACCTTCACAGCTTCACATAGTGGTCTCTCTAGAACGCCATCTTTGTGGAATATTATTTTAACTGGGCAAAATGTGTTACATTTGTTTATGCTGCAGAATATTACTTTAACTGTGTAAAGATGTGTTGTATTTGTTTAATTATGTAAATATGTGTTGCATTTGTTTCACATTGCTTGCCTAGGGTACCTGATTGGTGTAATGAAAAGCTGAATAGCCAATAGTTAGGCAGAAGAGGGTTAGGTGAGATTGTCGATAGAGAGAATAAGTAGCGGGAGAAATCTAGGTTAAAAAAGAATGAGAAGAGAGACGAAGGAGAAGAGAACAAGGGAGAAAGAGAAGAAGGGTCAAGAAGCCAGGCAGCCACCAGCCAGCCAGATACGAGAAGCAGTGAAAGTAAGATATACAGAAGGAAAAAGTAAAAAGCCCAAGGCAAAAGGTAAGATAAAGAGAAACAGGTTAATTTAAGTTAAAAGAGTTAACCAGAAATGAGCCTAAGCTAGGCTGAGCATTCATAACTAATAAGAACCCTCCATGTCATGATTTGGGAGTTGGTAGGTTGGCCAAAAGAAAAAGCCTGGTACATTCCATGCAGGGACACCCTGACACAGGCCTCACCTCAGCATCATTCCTTAGTCACAGAGGAAGATTCCATAACACCTTTCTTCTATCCTTGACTCTAAAGCCAGAACCACATGGTTAAAGTTGCCAAGTTCTGCTGTTTACTGGGGTTAGAACATGGCTCTTTTGTTCAATTACATCTTCACCAGCTTTCTGTTCTTGATGGTTGCCTTCATTGCCTAAGCTTGGCTGTCCTAAAACTCAATCTGTAGGCCAGGCTGGCCTGGAACTCAGAGATCCACCAGCCTCTACTTCCAGAGTGCTGGGATTAAAGGCGTGCACCACCACAGCTGGCTCTAAGCTTTTCTTTAATTCCTTTTCAGAAGGTGGAAGCTTAGCTGGGTGGGATGTTGCCCTGAGGTTACCACTCCCTTTGTTCCATTTAACATCTGGATATCCTTTAATCTGTTTATCTCTTTGAACACAAGATTTAGCTCCATTCCACTTCCTGGTGCCCCCTTTCTCCTCAAATTGTACATTTTGTAACTTTCCTTGCTCAGGTTGTCCCTTTTCAGTATAGTTCTGCATAAGCACACCCACTAATAACCACACAGTCCACATAGACTGTTTTGAGATTTTCCCCTGCCAGCACAATTAATCCAAAACTCTTCAATTTAGCCTTAGGCATATTTTGTTTTGACAAGAGTGGAAAGCAGTCACACTGTTTGACAAAATGTCATATGAATGATCTCTAGCCTGCATAATTATATTCTTCTCCTCTGAAACCTTTTCAGCTGAGCACCCAGAGTTCAAATCATTCTAAGCACCACTGTCTTCCATGCTTCTACTAGTATAGCCCCTTAGGTCCCACTTAAAGTTTTCGACTGATTTTCTAATCCCAAGTCCCAAGTCCACATTTCAGCAGTAAGAAGCATTGTCTAGTCTATCACAGCAATACCCCAGTCCCTGGTACCAACTTCTGTCTTTTTTAAAATATAATTTATTTTTAAACTTTTTTTTAGATTTATAGATTATTATTATATATACAGTATTCTGTCTGCATACATGCCTGCACACCAGAAGGGTACCAGATCATATTATAGATGGTGGTGTGCCACCATGTGGTTGCTAGGAATTGGACTTAGGACCTCTGAAAAAGCAGCCAGTGCTCTCTCAACCTCTGAGCTGTCTCTCCAGTCCCAAACATAATTTCTTTATTGAATCTTTGAGAATTTCACATCATGCACCCTAACTCTGCTCACCTCCCAGTCCTTCCATATTCTCCCCTCACCCCTGCAGTGCTCCCTAAAGATAATTATAAAAGTCAAACCAAACCAAACCAAGCAAGCAAACCAACAAAAATGAAAACAAAACAAAAAAACTCATAGCTTCTCCATCTTTCCCACCTCTCTAATACCTCTTCATTTGTCCTGGTGGCACTGGGACCCATGGTGTGTTATACAGTATATATAGTCTTTTGTCCAATCAGTTTTACTTGCAAATGTTCATTGCAATGAGTCATTGGTCTGGTTCAAAGCTGCTGGATTCTGGTGCATCATCATCACTGGATCCTCACTGACATTCCTTTTGGATATCCCATGGCTGCCCTGTGTCATGGAGATCCTGCTGGTATCATTCCATAGGACCATTCACTTCACAAGCTCCAGCAGGTCCTAGATGGGGTAAATGTTAGGGTGGGCCAATGCAAGGCCTGGCTGTGGTCCTGGGTCATAGTTGAGCTGGTCAGTCCACACCACTGGGGCCATCCCCCTCAGGTGAGGGGCATGGCCAGCTATCCCAGGGCCACTGAAGGGCAGGCCAGCTCAGCATGACCCTCTGATTTCATCACACATGACCAACTTCTATCTTAGAGTTTTATTACTGTGAAGAGACACCATGACCATGGTAACTCTTAGAAAGGAAAATTGGGGCTGGCTGGTAGTTTCAGATGTTTTGTTCATTATCATCATGGTAGAAAATATGGCAGCACACAGACAAACATGGTGCTAGAGAGGTAGCTGAGAGTTTTACATCTGGATTGGCAGATAGACAACAGGAAGATACAGTGAGCTAACCTGGCCCTGGCTTAAGCACCTGAGACCTCAAAGCCCACCTCCATAGTGACAAACTTCTCTAACAAAGCCACATGTACTCCAACCATGCCATACCTTGTAATAGTTCCACACCCTTTGGACCTATGGAGGCCATTTTTATTCAAACCACCAGATCTTTTATCATGAAGGTGTGTAGGATTTTGTCAAAGGCCTTTTGTGCATCTAATGAGATGATAATGTGGTTTTTGTCTTTCAGTTTGTTTTTACAGTGGATTACATTTATTGACTTATGTATGATGAACCATTTCTGCGTTTCTGCGATGAAGCCTATATGACAATGGTGGATGATCTTTTTGATGTATTCTTGGAGTCAGTTTGCAAGTAATTTATTGATAATTTTGAAATAGTATTTAATTCTCTTTCTTGGTTAGATCTTTTTATGGTTTTGGTATCAGAATAACTATAGCTTCATAAAATAAATTGTGCAATTCTTCTGTTCCTATTTTGTGGAATAATTTGAAGAGTATTAGCATTAACTCTTTGAAAATCTGGTAGAATTCTGTGCTAAAACCATCTGGTCTTGGGTCTTTTTTGGTGGGGGAAGACTTTGAATGACTGCTTCTATTTCACTAGAAATAGTGAAATAAGTTGCTTATCTGATTCTTGATTTCACTTTGGTAAGTGGTACCTATGGGATAAATTATTCATTTTTTTAGATATTCCCATATGATAAGTTTTTAAAGTATGTCCTTGTGATTCTCTAGATTTCCTCTGTGTCTGTTGTTATGCCACCCTTTTCATTTCTAATTTTGTTAATTTGGATAGTCTCTCTCTGCCTTTTAGTTAATTTTGATAACAGTTTGTCAATCTTATTGATTTTCTCAAAGAACCAATACTTTGTTTCATTGATTCTTTATATTTATTGGTTTTGATGTTTCTATTTTATTTATTTCAGCCCTGAGTTTGATTGTTTCTTGCCATGTATTCTTTTTGGGTGTATTTTCTTCTTGTTGTTCTAGAACTTTCATGAGTGCTATTAAATTGCTAGTGTGAGATCTCTCCATTTTTTTTATTTAGTCATTTAGTGCCATGAACTTCATTGTTTTCCATAGATTTGGTTATGCTGTGCATTCATTTTCATTGAATTCCAGAAAGTCTTTGATTTCTTTATTTCTGACTTGTCCCATTCTGCAGAGAATTGTTCAGTTTCTATGCGCTTATAAGCTTTCTATTATTTCTGTTGTTGATATTCAGCTTTTTTCTATGGTGGTCAAATGGGACGCAGGGTGTTATCTCAATTTTCTTGTATCAGTGAGACTTGCTTTGTGTCCAAGTATGTGGTCAATTTTGCAGGAAGTTCTATGAGGTGCAGAAAAGAAGGAATTTTTTTTGTGTTTAGGTGAAATATTCTGTGAATTTCTTTTAGGTCCATTTGCTTTATAACTTCAGTTAGCTCCAGCATTTTGTTTGTTTAGTTTTTTTGTGGATGACCTATCAATTAGAGAGAGCTGGGTACTAAAGTCTCCCACTATCAGTGTGTGAGGGCCCAAACATAATTTAAACTGTAGTATGTTTCTTTAACAAAACAGGGTGCCTTGTTTGGGGGATTAATGTTAATATCCTCTTGGTGAAGTTTTGCTTTGATGAGTATGTAGTGTCCTTCCCCATCTCTTTCGATTAGTTTTGATTTGAATTCTATTTGTCAGATATTAAAATGGCGACACCAGCTTGCTTCCTGGGGCCATTTGGTTGGTAAATCTTTTTCCAGCCCTTTAACCTGAGGTGATATGCATCTTTGATTACAAGGTGCATTTCTTGAATTCATCAAAAGAATGGATCTTGTTTGCACATCCATTCTCTTAGTCT
This sequence comes from Peromyscus eremicus, assembly GCF_949786415.1. Taxonomy (NCBI): domain Eukaryota; kingdom Metazoa; phylum Chordata; class Mammalia; order Rodentia; family Cricetidae; genus Peromyscus; species Peromyscus eremicus. The sequence continues at coordinate 56,840,142 of NC_081436.1, forward strand.
GTATCTTTTTGTTGGAGAATTGATGTTGAGACTTTTGATATTGAGCAATATGAGTGACCAATTATTATTGATTCCTGTTATTTTGTTGTTGTTGTTGGTGGTGGTGGAGGTGGTGGTGGTGGTGGTGTGTGTGTGCGTACTTTCCGTCTTCTGACTTTGCTTGTCTGGAATTATTTATTCTCTGTGTTTTCTTGAGTATAGTTATCCTCCTTAGATGCCTTCAGGTAGTTTTTATATTATTTTATTAATCAATTAATTTAGGGTGTATGGGGTATTTGAGCTCTCTGTGTATTCGTGTGTGTGTGTGTGTGTGTGTGTGTGTGTGTGTGTGTGTCTGTGTGTAATGGGTGTACATGGGTATTCAGATGCTTGTGTCAATGCATGAACATTTGGAAACCAGAGGAGGCTGTCATTGGAGGTCTTCCTCTATTGATTTTCACTTTATTCTCTTGAGATGGGGTGTCTCAGGAAACCTGAAACTTGTTTCAGCTAAACTGGTGGGCCAGTGAGCTCCCAGAGTCTGCCTGTCTCCTCTGCCCTCTGCACCTTGCTGGTGTCATAGGCATGTGCAGTCTTGACTGACTTTTATGCAGTTGTTAGAGATTTGAACTCAGGTTCACATGCTTGCATAGGCAGCAGTCCTACCCACTGAGCCATCTCTTTAGCTCTCTCATCTGACTAATATTCTTCAGAATGTTACAAACCAGATTATCAGTTCCCAATAATTAAAAAAAAAACAGCTCCATATATCTGTGTTTGGTTGCTAGTCATGTAAACAAACTGAAGCTGAAAATGATAAAAAGACATGGAATACAGCTATGAGTTTCAACCTTACAGCTCTTCCACAGTCTGACACTAGCGAATCATATTTTGCAATACATTGAATTCCTTGTGTGTGGTCGTTCCCCAGGCAATACTTTTGTAAGCATCATTGGAAACCCCCTTAGAAACAACAATTACAGACTCAAAACTGATGATGGTGTCAGAAATATGTTTAAATGCAAATGAGTTATTTTTGTTATACAGAAACATAGGTGGTAAAGGCCACATAAACTCCTACAAACCCTGAAAACTTTATATAGCTCTCTCTATCTATCTAATACTGGGAATGTTGTCCTGAAAGTTCAGTATGGCCTTTACTCTGAACGGCACTTTGTAATTTGGCCAGTAGAGGGCAGCCGCAGAGCAGTGCTGGGATTTCAGTGACTCTAGGCTCTTGGAGGACACTTCTGTAATGATTAAACCATGTGCATCCATTATGCCATTCCTGGGTTCTGGATTCATGTTCTTATTATACCAATCTTTTCCTTACGATGTGTTTATTTCCTTTCCATGTTCAGGACCTGAAGTTTGTTTTCCCGTTGTTATTAGTGGGGCTATCTTAAATTTAATGTAGCCTGACTTGTTTGTAAAACACTCCCAGAAAAACAAAGGATTACAGTTCTCTCTGTGTGTTTGAAAAGTCAGAATATAGCCTAGACATGCCGAATGAAGGCCATATCTGTGAGTTCACAAATAGATGTCCAATAAAGAAAAAACAAGTAACCCTGCCCGTATTTAGAGTTACCTCAGAAAAGCCAAAGTCTTGGTTCTAATTTCCTAGTTATTCAGCTATTAAATCCCTCCTGAGACACAGCAGAACACAAATGCCCTTTGGGGGGAGAATTTCTGGTACTTTCAGAGAAAAATTGTACATAAATAGGCATGTTGGCAGCACCATGGCCTCAAGTCGTTCTTAATTCCCATCCATCTGCCCCCAGGATGCAGTGAATCATGGGAGTATCAGAACTAAGAACAAATGAAGGTGTGGTAGTGTTCGTTTTTTTTTAAAAATGGGTGAAAGTTCAAAATGGTATGTTCAAGTTTTTTTTTTTCTTTTTGTATTGTTTTTGCATACTGGTTGGCGTGGAAATCAAACAATGCAGCATTGATATTCAGTCCAGCAAACATCTCACTGCCTCTGGGCACCAGCCCTATGCCTGTCCGTGATGGGTGAAGAGAACAGAGTATGACCAGTGCCACTGTGGAGTTGTGGCAGACACGTCCTATACCTATAGAATGTGATGCTCTCAAGCCCTTTCTGCATCTTTGGTTCCCAAAGGGTCTGGCCCCTGCAGGCCAGCAATGCCAGGATGACCTAGCACTTTAGAGAAATACAAACTTCTAAGGCTCTCTTCAGGTGAAGCCCAGCACTGAGTTTTAACAAGCCTTTCAAGTGGTTCTGCTGTGCATTCAGTCTTGATAGCCTGGTCATCTGCTGCCCCAGGAGCCAATATGTGGTATTTTATGGTGCTCTTGGTGAAGTAACTGGGCCTGCTGGGCCTGCTGCTCCCTTCTTCCCGGGGGTGGAGCTGCAGGGAGGCAGCAGAACTCATCTGCTTATCTGTCCATCTATCCGAAGAGAGGTCAGTGCCCTGTATTAACACTTTCCAATGTAGCTCCCGGTATAACATCCATCAATGTATTCCATGCCTTGTTTCTTTCCGTTTCATCCAGAAGCAAGCCGTCATATCAGAAGGAGCCTCTGAAAAACTTCTATCAGAGGGGATAAATTGACATGGTGTGAGGGTTAAGACTTGGAGAACCTCACCGTCTCTAGACGCCTGGGTTCCTCTGATGGCGGTATAAAGAGCCGGGTTTGGTTTGGTTTTGTTTTCTGCAGATTTCTCATATTTGTTTTCCTTGATTCAGAAATAGCAACATGATCCTTATAACAAAATTTGACAGTTAATAACAAGAAACACAAATCAAACAGCTGTTCACACATGACTCACACGGCTCTTGCTTTGGAAATAATGTTTTAGAGCTGGTGATATAGCCTAGCATTAGGGGTCTTGCTAGTAAGGGCAAAGCCTTCTCTGCTCAATTCTTAGTACCAAAGGAAAAAAATAACTTTTACATACTGATTTCTGAACTATACATAGTTCTAAATGTTAAATTATGTAATGTATTATATGTGTATAATGGATTATCCCATATTTTGAGAGTTTTTATTTGGAGTTGAAACTTAAAATTCCTGCCCATCCTTCTTTGCCTGTCTCTTTCTGCCTAATTGAAATTCCTTTTCTGGCCTGCCTCAGTTGCCAGAGACCTCTCTTTCACTGAGTACCCATAGACCTCACCATTTGGTCTTCTTACCTGACATGTTTTTCAGGTGTGTACAGCCAGACCTCCCAAACATGCCTGATCTAATCTTAATTACTAATACACTCTTTTCTCAACTGCCTTGTGAAAAACCAGTGTCTTATTTCTCTTTATCTCAGCTTCACTGTGGGTAATAATTAAGGGTGTGGCTCACATCTGCATGGAAATGTGGTGTCTAACTGTAGAATCAACACATGTTGGTAATATCATCTGCTTCTCATATAGCTCTCAACATTTCTGCCTACTCAAGAAGTGATTCAAATTTGCATTGTAAAACATTACATCTTCTATATAAGGTTAATTTTTTCATTGATTTTGTCCTGAGATCTGTCATTTAAAAGTCTCATAGAGCCATGCATGGTAGTGCATATCCCTAGTAATCACTGTACTCAGAGGCCGAAGCAGGAGGATCAGATATTGGTGATCAACCCGGATAGATAGTGAATTCGAATGAGAATACATAATGGGACACTGCCTCAAAATGTGAACAAACAGAAGCCAGAGACACACGAAGTAAATTAAGAGTTGACTGGAGCTTGAGAAGTGAGTATGGGTGCTCGGTTTACAGGCAAGAGGATGTTGTAAATACAAAACTGTGGGTTAGAATTTTGTGAATATATTAAGACTATTGAATTGTGATTTTAAATGAAAAAATTGCAGGGTACATGGAATCTCTCTCAATTTAAGGTGCCCCAAAAAGGCTAGAGAAAGGGCAAGTTTGTTCCAATATTTTGTCTTCAGTGTTGGTAGGTCTGTCTCCACAGCTATAAAAAATTACATAACAAAAAAGAAAGTTTGAAATGCTGAAAATCTTTATGAAACACTCATAACCATTTTCCCTTGAGCTTTCCTTTTTCTTAGCCTTATGAAGAATTCCAAATCTTATGTTATCTCTGGGTAGATTTCATTTCTAAATTCTAAACCATTTTGCAATCCAGAAATGGAAGCATCCTCAGTTTGTTTTTTGACTTGAGACTAGGAAGGCTTGGTTGTATATTTTAAAATCTGTTAAAGAAATGGAATAGTAGTGTATGCGATTAAGCCCCACAATGACCTTGTCTATTATTACCAATGCTTGGGAGGTATTGCTTATTGTCCTGGTTTTATGGCTGAGGTGACTGCATCACGGACATTAAGCACAAGATCATTCTGCCCATAAGAACAAGGCCATTCTAACCTACAGTATTACCTGCTAAACACCAGGTTTCGCCTCCACCAGAAAAATCTTTCTTCATACGAATAAACATTCTCCATGGCCAACGCATGTTCCTTGTATAGACATGAAAAAGAAGCACTGATGAGTCTTCCAGGGTTGAAAATTAAAGGTGATGGTAAAATGCTGGGCTAGAGTGGACTCAGTCCACAGCTACTTACAGGCTCACCCGACTCGAGCTTCACTATTTATAGCAAATCAGGAGGCAATATGGTCTACCTGGAAGAGCTTGCCAAGCGACGACAATTGGTGTCAAAGTGTCTGTCACCCTCTAGAGACTCAGGGAACATTACATTTGGTGAATAAATACAAGGCTTATATTTTCCCAATCATATAGGTACACTTTTATTTACATATGATGCTTTTTAGGCAGAAATTCAATCTGCTTTGCAAATATTTTCCTGTTTTCTCGGGGATAAATGGTGTTAAATAGTGCTATATGCTACTGTTTTTGTTACTCAGATAATTAATTCCATAGCCTTGGCTAAATGTTCCCTCATTGTCTAAAGAGATTTAGGCACTTGTCATAGAGCCTGCATGGATGAGACAGCTTTGATTTATCCTGAAGTTTGCCTTTTAGGAGAAGCAGAGGAAGAGAGACAATAAACAAGGCAAAATAAACAAGGGCAGTGGGGGAAACCTGATGGTACTGAGTGCTAATAGGTTAGCTGGATGGATTTGGCTTAGAAAGAGATTAAAGTAATCCCTCTGGGTTTATTATGCTGATTCTAAAAGACAACTCGCCACTTACAATCTATTGATCTTGCAACAAATGCCAGCCAAATTGCGGTAGAGCATCTCCACTAGACTTTTTGCCTTGTTTGTAAAGACCTGTTCTAGCTATGTAGCCCAGGCTTCGCTCAAAAGTACTATGTGGACTAGCATGACTTCAAACTCAGATCCTTCTGCTCTGTCTCAAAACTCTAGGATTATAAGTATGTGCCACACACAGCCAGAGGGAGTTCTTTATAATCAGGCAATTTTATAGCAACAAAAAATCAGTACTTGTGTTGTGCTTTATAGCATAGACTGAGCCATAAGGTATGCACACTAAAAGAAAGTCATAGGAGCAAGCAGTCCAGTCTTCTCAACACTGCCTGCTCAGCAGCTTCAACCACTACCATGTGGAGCTGGCCAGTTAACACAGCTTGATTCAATAATGCACTCATTTGGTCTTGCCAGATAAAATATGTTCATTTTTTCCCCCTGTGGATCTGGGGAGGATTTTTGTTGTTGTTGTTGTTGTTTTGTTTTCTGACTAATTATCTATTAATCTTAAAACTACAGGTAAAACCAAAATGGGTATAATGTGATCTTTTTAGTTAGATGCACTCTGGGAAACAAAGGAAGAATAGTGAGTTCATTTCAGTGCCTGAATATGAGGCTTTTGGTTGACTTCAGTTGACTTGGTGTGTATGTTTTAGTTGTTTACCATAATCACTTTTTAGTAGAAATTGTGTTAAATGGGAATAAATCTATTGAGTTCAGTTAAGATTTGGTTCTGCTTGTGGGAGTAGCCAATCAATGTGTGATTTGACTTAAGGCCTACTCCAGGAGAAGGAATCCATACCCAACAGTACTTGGGTAACCAACAACCAGAGACTAGATAGCCCAGAGACCTAGGATAAAACCAAACACTACTGCCGGGCAGTGGTGGTGCACACCTTTAATCCCAGCACTCGGGAGGCAGAGCCAGGCAGATCTCTGTGAGTTCGAGGCCAGCCTGGACTACCAAGTGAGTTCCAGGAAAGGTGTAAAGCTACACAGAGAAACCCTGTCTCGAAAAACCAACCAACCAAACAAACAAAACAAACAAACAAACAAAAAACCAAACACTACTGACTGGTCTATTAAAAAAACAGTATCAATGAAATGACTCTTAATAATACACTCATAGATCAGTGCCTTATCCAGTCATCATCAGAGAGGCTTCCTCTGGCATCAGAGAGGAACAGATGCAGAGACTGACAGCCAGATATTACACAGAGAGAGAGTGTAAACAGGGATCTCCATCAAATCACTCCCCCCAGAGCTCAGGGAATCCTGAGGAAGAGGAGGCAGAAAATTTTAAGAGCCATAGAGAACGGGGGACACCAGGAGAACAAGGCCCTCTGAGTCAACCAAGTAAGGTGCATATGCGCTCACAGAGACTGAAGCAGCAAGCACAGGGCTCACATGGGTCTGAACCAGGTCCACTGCGTATATATTATAGCCGTTAGCTTAGTGTTTTTATAGGGCTCCTGTCTGTGAGAATGGGTGGGTCTTTGACTCTTGTACCTGCTCTTAGGACTCTTTTCTTCCTGTTGGGTTGTGCTGTCCAACTTCAATCCGACAGTTTTTGCTCCATCTTATTATATTTATTTTGTCATGTTTGGGTGTTATCTCTTGGAAGCCTGTTCTTTTCTAATGAGAGACAGAAAAGGGAGTGGATCCAGAGGGGAGGCGAGGTGGGAAGTGACTGGGAGGAGGGGAAATAAGGAAAACTATAATCAGGATACATTGTATGAGAAAATAATCTATCTTCCATAAAAGGAAAAAATGGAATTAGACAAGATAAAATGCCATAATTATCTTTTTGATTTTAAAAAGAGAAAGAAAAAGCTGGTTAGGGATGTGGAAGGACCTAGGAGGGTTTAGAGAAGGGAAATAATATGATCAAAATATATTATATTTTAAAAATTAAACAAATATAATTAAAGAAAAAAAGATTCCTTTCTCAGAGGTAAGTGATAACCACACAGCTCTATGTACCCTCTGTGTCCCCTCCTGTCAAACATGGCACAGGAGAACAGAAACTCTTCAGAAAGAAGGCTTTCAAGTGAGTCCCTAGGAATACTGTCTGCTCTCTCAGGATGGCGATGTGTTCTTAAATTCATCAAGTGGTTCCAGTTACACTGCAGAGGAAAGTGTAACCTCTTTATTATTTTCCTTCTTCTGCAGGTTGTCTTTAAACAAAATGTTTTTTCAAAGTGATCAGATAAGGGTTAGAGAGATAGTTCATGTGTGAATACCAGAGTTCAGATCTCCAGAACCCTGTTTAAAAAAAACAAAAAACAAAAACCCAAAACAGCAGTGTAGCCTTATGCAACCACTCTCCAGAGCAGGCCCCAAGCTCAGGAGTAGCTGCCCAATATAAAACAGACTCCAAGATTTTTGTATGCTTTTTTCTGTATTTGATTTTTTTTAAATATTTTTATTTTTTTTTTCGTCTTTTTTGTGGTTGTTTTTTGAGAAAGAGAGAAAACATAAAGATGGATGGGTAAGGAGGTGGAGAGGATCTGGGAGGATATGAGGGTAGGGAAAGAATACGATCAAAATGTATTGCATGAAAACCAAATTTAAAGTTAATAAACAAAAGTCGGGGTAGGAGTGGAAGCTGCCTGTCATCCTAGCATGGCAGAAGCAGAGACACAGGTCCTGGAGTAGCCTGGCCAGCTGGAGTAGCTGGGATTGCTGAGCTTCTGATTCAGTGAGAGATTCAGTTAATACTGTGCTAATCTTAAAAAGAAGGACTTCATAGATCACATACCAGACAATGCTCAAGGAAAATATGTGCAATATATAGAATAGGTAAAATGAAGAGAAAAATGTATTATTTGAATGAAAAAGTTATCTTCTCTAGCAAATTGCATAAGAGCCATTTGCCCTGAGTATTGTGAAGGCCAAACACTGTGCTGAGGTTTGAACGAAGTTGATAGGTTAGTCAGTGTGTCGTCACTATGGCAAATTCCCTAACAGTAATTAACTTCAGAGAAGGAAGGGATGCTTTTGGCTCACAGTTTCCAAGCTTGTAGTCGTGAGCATCTAGTTCTAGTGTTCCTGGCCTTGTGGTGAGAAAGAGCATCATGGTCAAAAGGACAGACCATGGTTGCCAGAGGACAACAGGGAAGCAGAGGAAGACAGAAAGAGGAAAGGGCCAAGGGTAAGAAATACCCCTCAAAGACACCTCCCTAGCAACTCACTTCTTCCAAACAGCCTCTACCTTTTACTGTCTATTTCATCTTAACAGCTCACTCATATATGACTCCGTCATTAATTAAGTCAAACTATCTGGTCACTTTCCCAAAACCCCGCTTCTCAGTGCTGCATTGGGTACCATGCTGTCAACACATGATCCTTTGGGGGGTTCACTTCATATGTAAAGCAGGGCAGTTGGTGATTCAGAATTTTTGTCGTTTGTAAAAATTTTATTTATTTATTTTACAGCCCAACTGCAGTTTCCCCTCCCTCCTCTCCTCCCATTACCCTCTCATTCCCCCCTCAATCCACCCCTCCTCTGTTTCTGTGCAGGCCTCCCGTGGGTATCAACAGAGCATGGCATATCAAGTTGCAGTAAGACTAAGGACCTCCCTTTGTATCAAATCTAGGCAAGGCAATCCAGTATGAGGAATAGGCTCTCATGAGCCAGACAAAGAATTAGGAACAGCTCCTTTTTCCACTGTTAGGAGTCCCATAAATAGATCAAGCTACACAACTGTCACATATATGTTGAGGGCCTAGGTCAGTCCCATGCAAGCTCCTTCATTGCTGATTCATACTGTGAGCATCTATGAGCCCAGGTTAGTTGTTTCTGTGGGTTTTCTTGTGATGACCTTGACCCCTCTGGCTCATACAATCCTTCCTCCCTCTCTTCAGCAGGATTCCTTGAGCACAGCCTGTTTGGCTGTGGGTCTCTGCATCTGTTTCCATCAGTTACTGGATGAAGACTCTCTGATGACAATTGAGGTAGTCACCAATCTGATCACAGGAGATGGTCAGTTCAGGCTATGTGTCCCCTATTGCTAGAAGTCTTAGCTGGGGTCCATCCTTGTAGATTCGTGTGAGTTTCCCTTGCATCAAGTTTCTACCTGATCCCCAAATGCCCCCCTTTCCAGTCACCTCTTTTGTACTCTCCCCCTCCACCCATCCCCAACCCAATCCCTCAAGTTCCCTTCCCCACCTGCCCCTAGTCTATCCAGGAGATCTCTTCTATTTCCCCTTCCCAGGGAGATCCATGCATCCCCCCTTGGGCCCTACTTGTTGCCTAGCCTCTCTGTGTCTGTGGATTGTAGCACAAAATTGTAGGATTTACTGCACATCTAATATCACTTCTGAGTGAGTACATACCATGTTTATCTTTCTGGGTCTGGGTTACCTCACTCAGGATGATTTTTTTTTTCTGGTTCCATCTATTTGCTTTCAAATTTCCTGATGCTTTTAGCAGCTGAGTTATACTCCACTGTGTAAATGTATCAGATTTTCTTTATCCGTTCTTCAGTTGAGGATCATCTAGGTGGTTTTCAGTTTCTGGCTCTTATGAATAGAGCTGCTATGAACATAGCTGAGTCAGTGTCATTGTGGTATGACTGAGCATCCTTTGGGTCTATGCCCAAGAGTGGTATAGCTGGTCTGGAGGGTGTTTTATAATTTTTAATTGCTGTCACAGAATACCAAAGAAGCAGCTCTCACTTAGGTTACAGTTACTTCTTAGTTCTGCCTGTTACTGGCATAGCATATTCGAAGTTCATTATTTTTGGCAATTCTCGGTGCAGCCAAGTAGGCCTAGCTTTGGTTCATTCTCCCTTTTTTCTAATGTAGCTTTAACTGTAAAAGGAAATGTACCAAAGTGATATGTAGGCACTGCCTTTAATTAATCATGCTTACACCCAGCATCTGGAAAGTATAATGGAACATCTGCTTTGTATAGATCCACCTAAGGATTATTAAGATCTGCTATTTTATGTCTTTTTATAGTGTAAGTATCATGTGCTAGCCATCCTTAAATACAATGACTTGAAGAGAAATTTAGCAAAAATTCTCTAGTGCAGTTCATTAAAAGAAACAATCCAGACCTACAAGTAAGTCTTTTTTTTTTCTAATTAACAGGCATTTATTCCTCGCTTTGCCTTGGAAAGGCTGTGAAGGGTACAAGAATGGTATTAAGTAGTCGAGAATGTTAAACTAAAGTTGGTCATTCTTGGAGCAAATAGGGTACAACAGAGACTTTCAAAGCATGGGCAGTAAATGAAGAAGAAGGATATATTTTCTCCTAGTTAAACATTCCCTAAGTCTCTGAATTATATTTCAGACCTTTCTTATCTCCAAAGTCAATTTAACAACACGTAGTTTTAAAATGTTATATTTCTATGTGCACTCTAGAAGTGTGTATTTCTCACTTACCTATCTTCTCACTCTAGTTTAAATAAAGTTCTAGTACACTAGGATAGTGTAATTTTCCTTAAGTTTATTTTCATAGATTATCAGTGACTCAGAGGATGAATATTTTTGTCTTTTCACCAAATCACTGTATTTGCTAGCAACTTTTATTTTACAACTCACAGTCATACTTATGTATATTAGAGATCTTAATTATGAAGACTGTAAAAAAAGTAGTTATTGATAAGGAATACAAGTACTTAAAATATTCCTGTATGGTCTTTTAGAGTTGTGAAGAGTAGAAGGAAAAATAAATGGTATTTTAATAATCATGAAAATAACTTAATTAGTAATGAGCACACAGCAATATTTGAGTACTTCTGGAATTGTGTGATTTTTCAAATAGCTAGTATTAAGGATTCAGTTCTCTATTTTGTTTTTGATTTTTAGATTCTTCTCTCACACAATACACCTTGATTGCAGTTTTTCCTTCCTCCAATCCCCCACCACCTCCCCTTTACCCTAGATCCACTCCTGGTCTGTTTCTGCATCACATAGAGGCTTGACAAGGAAACCCAATAGGAGTAAAAGAGTCCCAAGAGCAAGGAGAAGAACTAGAGACACACCCACGCCCACTGTCAGGAGTCTCACAAAAACACCAGCTAACAGCCATATAAACATGTGTGGAGGGCCTGATGCAGACCCATGGAGGCTCCATGATTGCTGTTTCAGCATCTGTGAGCTCATATGAGACCTGCTTAGTTGATTTGCATGTTCTCCCGGTGTCCTTCCTCCCCTCTGACTCCTACAATTCTTCCTCCCCCTCTTTCATGGGCTTCCCCAAGCTCTGATGGGAAGGAGCAGATGGAGACCTCCAAGTTAGATTCTCTCTCCTCATAATGTGTGGCTGTGGGTCTCTGCATTTGCTCTCATCTGCTGCTGGAGGAAGCTTCTCTGATGATGACTGGACAAGGCACCAGTCATAGCAGAATATCATCAGGAACTGTTTCATTGATTTTTTTTTTCCAGTTGTGTTTGGTTCTCTCCTGGTTTCTATCCAGCCTCTGGCTCCTGGGCATCCAGGCAGTGTAGGTCATGGGCTCCCTTTCCTGGTGTGGGCCTTAAGTTAAGCCAGACATAGGTTGGCCACTCGCACAATTTCTACACCATCATTAGTTCATTCTACTTCAGAGGTAGAGGCTAATTTCCTGACTTTATTCAGCTGCTTCATAAACATGGATTGTTTCTGTTAAGTGTCTTAGTACTAAATGACTCAAACAGAAGTGTACAGAAGATAGTCAGGAATATCTGCCCTAAAGGAAGATCAACTTTATCCATCCACTCTTTTGTGTGCTCTGTAGATCAAATTCAGGTCACCAGCTCTTATGGACTGTGCAATTTAGTTTTTTGTCAGCTTGACACAAACTAGGCTCATCTGGGAAGAGGAGACCTCAACTGAAAAAAAATACCCCAGTCAGATTAGCCTGTTGGCCTAATTTTGAGGCATTTTCCTCAATAATGATTGATGTTGTAGGGCCCATCCCACTGTGGATGGTGCCAGTGATGGGCAGGTAAGCCTGGGTTGTATAAGAAAGAATACAGAAGTTACAAAGGACTTTAGCACATAACGTCGACTCCCACAATGGGAATGACAGCTGACGTTTACTGACACTGTGCCCTGGGCTCTGCTAAGCACTTGTTTGGTGCCTCATGTTGAAGTCCTATGAGTCTGGTACAGCTACTGTCCTTACTACAGAGGTGAGTAAGCTGAAGCTTAGAGAGGTTATGCAGCTTACTCCAGGTCACATAGTAGATAGGTTATAGTCCATAGTCTAATTATGCAATTTTAAAAAATTTTACCTCTTTCCCTATTTATTTCCTTGAATAATAGGACTGATCATGTCCTTCAAAACATTCTATATGATAAATGTTGGAGAGAAGAACATGACAGAGATAGTCTTTCCCGGGAACATGATGTAGATAGGAGATGTAACAGTTTAATCAGACACATCTGCTGGCAAATCCTAAATTCCACCAGTCCTCCATTCTGTGCAAAGAATAGCCTACTACACCTCTTAACATTATGTAACCATGAATGTAAGTAGATATGTCTTGAGAGTAAAATGAGACAAGCATTAGATACTGTTACAGTGTGTGGTGCATATCCTATATTTACTTTACCTCCAACTCCAGCTTTAAAAAAAATGATGTGTGTGTGTGTGTGTGTGTGTATGTGTGTGGTGTGTGTGTGTGTGTGTGTGTGTATGTATGTGTGTGTGTGTGTGTGTGTCTATGATGTGGGGAGGGGCAAAGGCATGCCATGGCACTTATGTAGAGGTCAGAAGAAAATTTTGTGTAATTATTTTCTCCTTCCACTCTTTTGTGTGATCTGTAGATCAAATTCAGGTCACCAGCCTTATGGGCTATGTAATTCAGTTTTTTTGTCAACTTGACACAAACTAGGGTCATCTGAGAAGAGGGGACCTCAACTGAAACAAACAAAAAAAAATGCCTCTATTTGATTGGCCGGCTGGCATAATTTTGAGGCATTTACTTGAATAATGATTGATGTAGTAGGGCCCACCCCACCATGGGTGGTGCCGTTCATAGGAAGCTATCGAGAGAAAGCCAGTGAGCAGTTCCTCCATGGCTTCTGCTCCAGTTCCTACCTCCAGGTTCTTGCTTTAATTCCCTGCCTTGACTTCTCTCAGTGATGGACTGTGACCTAGGATGTACAAGTAAAGCAAGCCCTCTCCCTTTCACCAGTTGCTGTAGCCTGTATTCTCTCCCAGCAACAGAAGAACAAACCAGGACACAGGGCAAGCACCTTTCCTCGCTCAGCCATCTCTCCAGCCCACTCAGGCCTCTTTCCGTTGGGTCTTAAAGTTGATATTTTATGCAAAAGAATTTAGTCTGAAGTAAGCCACAGCCATAATTTTTTTTTTTTCTGAAAAATGATACTGAAAAATTAGAAGCAGAGAGAGATGCGGAAAGGTCCAGGCTTGCTGCTTTTATACAATCACACTCACTTACTCTCTTGCTAGGCAGTCCTCCAATGGCCCATACACCTCTCAGTGGGCGCCATCTCTTCAATGTTCTATAATCTCCCAATGTTACTGTCCTGGGGACCAAGAGGCTTCCAATACTTGGATGTTTGGAAGAACATTTAAACCAAACCATATGCAAATTACAACACCAGCTCAACTTTATCTTCCTTGCAGAAATCTACTTCCCATACCTTCCCATATACCTGTGCCAAATCCAAGCTCTTTGCAATTCTGAGAACATGCCACAATGTTTTTATTTTTGACCACACTGATCCGTCTGCCTGACAGCCTTTCTTGCCTGCAAGGACAGAATTGAAAACATACAGTTTGCTGGGATAAAATGTTTTACAAGATACCTTTTGGGGCAGAAATACGTTCAAAAATAATCACTTTGCCACTAGCCTTTTTTTTTTTTTTTTTTTTTTTTTTGTATCTGCAATCTTGGCATCGTGCAAATCAATTTTTCAATTTTCTTGTGTTTTTCAGCATTTTCCAATGATTTTCAAATTCTTTTGTGTTTCCTTTTTTTTAAATTCAAAATCATGTTTTGAATGAAATGTAAAATAGAAAATACTTTTTGACTCTTTGTGAAGTTTTGACAAAATGTTTGACTGATCTGCTTCATTTTTTAATGCCACAAACTTAGACATGCTATTATTCTGTTAGAAGTGTCCTATCCACATCTTCTTCCTCCTTTCAGCTGTCCTTCAATTCTCCGCTTAAAACTCAGTATCCACAGGAACTAGTGAGGTGGCTAAGCATGGAAAGGTGCTTCTGGCCATCCAAGCCTGTCTCTGATCACTCACCCAGACCCAGATGGTGGAAGGAGAGAATTATCTCCTCCAAGATATCTTTAGATCGTCACCCCGACACACACACACACACACACACACACACACACACACAAATAAATAGAATTCAATTAAAAAATCAGAGTTTTTGAGATGCTCCTCTTGATGTTATGTTGCATTTTGCTTTGAGTTTCCATTTTGCAGATGGTCTTTTTCTTTAGAGCATGAATCACAGTCTACAGTGATAAGTTTGAATGGTACATGCGATATAGCATTTAAAGATACAAGCACTGGAGGCAGACTGTTTGGGTTCAAATCCCAGCTCTGTCATTAAGAGGCTGCATGACCTTCAGACTCAACATTTTTCTGCCTCAGCTTTTTCTCTGAGTAAAATAAGGCTAAAATGAGTAATGACCTCACCCTACCCTTCTGAGGATGGGATGAAAGAATGTATATATGTACTTTACACAGAGCCCTGGCACACAGGAACAATCCAGTTTCATTCTAGTTCACATTTATTTTTAGTTACTTAATATTTCTCTCTCTCTTTGTATGTAATCTCCATGTGGCTGGGGCAATGTCTCTGAGCTGGGTTGGGACCTTCTGCAAACTACCGTGCCTGGCAGATAATGATCTATTTGAGTGAGTAAATGAAGTAACAGCAACAGGAAAGATTTTAATGTATTTAACTACAAAACCACATTAGATATTTGAATCAAGCCCTAAAATTAGTACTTTGAATTGCCTATTGTTGTATTTAAAGAAACCCTAGAAAACTACAAAGACAAATTTCCTTGGAGATTTTACATTAATTGAATACGACAAGAACGTTAACAGCCAGCTCTCTGACCCAGTTAGAAAAGTAGCCCTTTGCATTGAGTTTAAACCTATATTGGCTCTACCTAGAGGTTTCTGATACAAATGTCCCGTTTGAGTCGTCAACCCTATACAATACCTGTGTCAAAATCTTCCTATAGAAGATTTGGGAGTTGTTGTTTTTGATTTTTGAGAAGATGAAAGTCCTCAGTCATTGAAATGATGGCTGCCTCATGGAACTCGTCTTTCAAACCAGCACACTGTATTTGTCACTGAGGGCCTGTATATTTCAACATTGTTAATTGACTTGTTTCATATGCCAGCTAAGTCCAATAGACTTTGTTACTTTTATTTCCTTCATTGTAACAAGTTCAAGGGTGACTTTACCCTTGAAAGAACACAAAGTGTCAATTCCTAAATTATAATACATATATACATATTTTTAAAAGTTGCCCTATAACAGTGAAAGTAGATTTTTTTTCCTGGTCCCTCTTTCATTTTCTCTTCCATCTCAATGGAAACAATGAGGTCTAACATTATTGTCTGGAACCACAAGCCAGTTCCTAATGAATACTCAACTTGTATCTTATTCTATTTTTCCTATAAGTAGTTATTTTCACATTAAGTTAAGATTTATTTTTCTTTAAAGTATATATTATTTTAAAAATAAGCCATGTGGAATATGAAGCAATGTCACTTTGACAACTGACATTGCATCATGGGCTGAGTCTTATGCCAAATCTGATCGATGCAGGCTGCAGCTATGGTCAGCCAGTCCTTGTTCCACTTTGCATTTCATACTCAGCCAGCCTGAATCTGACTGACTTAATTTCATTAATTCAGGAAAGCTTGCTCTGGTTTCCACATGTGCCAGAAATTACCATGGTTCACTGAGATGGCCGAAGGGAAGCTAGCTGAAGAAACCTTTATAAAGCATAGAGATGAAGTGCCGTGGTGATAAGAACTGATACATTAAATGTCCCCCATTTGTTGTGATAAAGGCTTCTCATGAAAATGTTTTTACTCTTTTTTACAAGGTCTTGTTGTTTAAACAAGAGACCATAAGCATAAGAAAATGTGCTGTACCCTGCCCCCTGTATTCAATAGAATAACTAAATGCATGGATGGTTTGCATTATCTGAATATGTCACATGTGGCAATGTCCTCGTTAAGTGCATAATGCTGGGCTATCCACTTGGTTTTCATTTTACAAGTCTTGACTTGCCTTTGCTAGGTATTGTCCTAGCTTAGGCTACCATAACAACACCCCAAAATTGGGTGGCGTGAACAACAGAAAATTATTTTCTCATAGTTCTGGATGTTAGAAGTTTAAGGCCAAGGTGCCCGTAAGGGTTGGTTTCCTGGGACTTCTTTCCTTAGCCTGTAAAAGATACATGCTTAGAGATGACTTGTCACAGTACTGTTCTGTGCATGGGTGAAGAAGATGGAGTATGCTAAAGTATGCTGAAGTAAGGCCCACCCTAAGGGGCTAATTTTAACCTAACCACCCCTTTTAATACCTTATGTACAGGTGCAGACACATGCTAAGATCCTGGTGGTTATAATGAACATGTGCCAAGAGATAAAACTGAGCCAAGAATGTTCAGAGATTTTGATTTCTAACGCTGGCATTCACAATTTCCAGTAACAAAAGCTACAAGGTAACGAAGCTTTTCTAAATATGACCACTGACACACTCTTCGTAAGCTGTAAAAGCAGTTTTATCTTGAAATAGCTGCTTATTCTGCATTGTACGTTTGAAGTTGGATTAAAGATGGCATTGAGAAAGCAGTTTCCTGCCAGTGTAATAAATGCAACTAAGATGTACCAATCTGGATAGCTCCTAATACATTTGTCCCAAGGCAGTCTGCACAGATTCAAGGAATCATGCTTACTTATGTTCCTCTACCTAAGACAGTGCCAGGTATAAAGTAGGTAGTCATAAGTAGTAGTATTATTTATTGAAATGGATGGGTAACGTCTTTCTAGAAACATAAAACAAAGACAGAATACTCTTCAGAAGTGAGTATCCAATAAACTACTATAAACATGCCCAATTCTATGGACTATTGGAGGGATATTTTTTTATTTTTTTTAAATTTTTTATTTTATTTTATTTTGTTTTGTTTTAATGCCGAATGCCGTTTATTGAAGGAGGGAGGAGGTCTTAAATACAGGCTTATAGCACAATGGGAGAACCCCGGAGGGCAGAAGTTCACTACCGATGTTTTACAATCTTGCATCTAAGCTGTTAATGCCCATTATGCAGGGTAAACAGACAAGGAACTTCCCTTAAGCATTCGGGAGGGTGGAACGTGGCAGGGAATTAGCATAGGGAGGATATTAAGGTCAAAGTCAGCAAGCAAGGCAACAGTTACCCAAAATGGGGGCCAGGGACCTACAGGTCCCCCTTTTACTAAAAAATGAGCTTCTGACTTAGGTTGCGTGGGATGTCAGCAGGTCATCTTACCCGTCATGGAGACACCTGCCCAGGCCACACAGGTCCTCTGTCTTAGGTTGGTGAGCGCCCCCAGGCATTACCCGTCTCTGAATACTCATTATCATACAGGCTTAATCGTGTGTGAGCTGCAGAGTTAACTGCTACCAAAGATCTTGAAGTGGCGCTGGGCTAGCAATCTGTGTGTTCGACACAGAAAAGACTAACAGAAGTCCTAACCCACCCATAGCCAGTAGGCTAAAGGCAACTGAGCCATTCCCTTCCTTAATGAGTCTTACTGCAAATTGGAGTCCTTGTAAGATGGTATTTAAAAATAAGTATAAAAATACTTATTTTTATGATTTCTTTTGTATTTGAGATTGTAATATAATTACATCATTTGCCCTCCCTTTCCTTCATGCAAATCATGCTATATCACTCCTTGTTCTCTTTCAAATTTCATGGCTTCTTTATTCATTAATTGTTGCTGCATGCATATATACCTATGAATATCCATATAGATTCCTACATATAACCTACTCAGTCTTTATGATGTTACTCTTACATATGTTTTCAGGGCTAACCAATTGGAAAGCTAATTGGTGTGGTCTTCCCTGGGTAAAACTATTTCTCCTACTCTCAGTATTTTTTAGTTGCCTGTTTGACCTGATGATACCCTTGCCTCAGCCTCCCATATGAATCTGTCTATTCTGGGATCATAGTCTTATTTATTCTTATTATTTGACGGTTTTGTGAAAATATATAATGCATTTTGATTGTTTTCATCCTGCCAGTCTCTCCTCTAATCCCCTCTCCATATGCTGAACCTCTTCCTTTGTCAACACTGGAAGGGTTTTTCATTGTTTGTTTTTTCTTTAAGACTTATCCATGTATTCATATGTGAAAGGAGTTGAGATTTGTCCATATATAAATGGAATCACTTATGTCATCAAAACAAACAAACCAACAAACCAAGTAGCTAATAATAATCTAGGCAGTGTGTTATGGAGGACAAGTGCTTCTGCATGGCTGTCCAATGGTGTTGCTAGAATCACCAGATTCCACAGAGGCTACTATTACCTTATAGAAAAAAAAAGATAGAAAAAGCACATCTAGTAGAAAGAAGCACTTCTACAAGGCCATGTCTAACAGCAGTTCTCATTCAACTTTGGTTACCTTGGGAACCCAAACTCATGTCCATACCCTTGTGCAGCAAGTTCTCTACTTGAGGAACCACCTACCTGCCGGACTCCTTGTTTTTTCTTAAACTTAAATTGATACTCATTTAAGTTATATCAATTTATATGAACTTTAAACTTAAAAAATTAAAATTTTTGGTTCTGATAGATTTCATTTAATCCTGGTAAATTATGTCTTTAAAATTCCCACTAATAACTTGAACAGCTGTATGGGTTTTTTTGTTTGTTTGTTTGTTTTTTTCTTTAGTACAAATCAGTATTCCAAGTTGTTGGAGAGACACAGATATAAACATAGGTGGTGATGTGGTTTTTTAGTGGAATTCTTAAAAAAGCAGAGTTACCTTTTACCACTGACCTTATTTAACAGTAATGGTCTTGGTGAGATTCTGAAAGTGCAAAGGCAATGCATGATCAGAGAAAACATAAGCACCATCTTGGCCAAACTACAAGCAACCAAGTTAAATAAAATGTCTTAGATACAGGTTTTTAAAGAAATCTTGACTGTTAGTGTGGTCAAAAACTACACTGTACTTGATATTTTCTGTAGACATTGTGAGGCAGACAGAAGAAAGCTGGGGAAAATATGGAGCATGAGATATTGACATGTGACTAGTATGCTGTAGGTAAAAGGGTTTGTCCTGAAAACATGTTCAGATGGAGGTATGGAGTAAGACTAGAATGCTGCATGTTCTTGCTTGATAGAATGTTCCACAAGATACCACTTTGTTTTCTTACAGTTAGAGCTCAGAAGGCTAAGACCAGGCATTGGCTTGGTTTCATGCCTCCTGAAGCTCCTTCTTCATCTTGCAAATAATATCCCTGTCTTCTTTGTATCATCATGTGGACAATGACTTCTCATGATATCCTCACACAGGCCCTGCCTTCTTAAGTCTACATATAGACACTGCCTTTCCACAGTGCCCTCATAAAGGCTCTGCCTTCCCATTTTCCTTACATGGACACTTCCGTTGTCTTCACATGGACACTGGACACTGCCTACTCACTCATTACATCCTCACAGGGACATGGCCTACACATGTCCTCAGTCGGCATTGCCTTCCCACTGCGTCCACATATAGGCTTTCCTCTTCTAATATTCCTGGGTTTTTCTCTGTTCTAAATTTTCTTTTTCATATAAGGACACTTATAAGATGAGTCTACGATTTGCCCATGTGTCTTCATTTTAATTCAATTATTTTTGTCTTCAAAAGCACCTTCATGCTGAGGTCATAGGAATCACTACTTCAAATTGAAATTTGCGGAGTGCATACATTCAGTCCATAACAATGTAATAGGCCTGCTTGTTGTCATCTTTGCAAATCACCCAGTCTTTCTAAATGGATTTTCCATATGCATTTTTTTTTTTAGCTAAACTCGGTTGATCCAATGTCCTTGAGAACACATACTGAATATTCCTTTTGTCACTTAAACTCTAAGATACTCGGTACTTCCTACTTAGCATGCCTTCACCTAGAATCACTTAATGATTTCCTGTGAGCTGGGTTTCTTGTCACTGAAAAAAATATTTGACTTAACACAGAAACAACTTAATACAGAAGAGGTTCAGAGTTTTGGGTCCAGTCCATCCTGGTGGGCAAGGCATGACAGCTAGGGTGGCTGGAACAACTTTGTCATGGAAGTGGGATGTCACAACATGGTTTGCGCCTATCATAGTGGATCAGGAAATGGACAGCTCACACCAGATCCCAAATGAGTTTAACCTTCAGTGCTCATCCATGTGTCTACTAGGTAGGCACCACCATGTCCTGAGGGTTCTACAACTTCCCAAAAGAGTATCAGCACCTGAGGCTCAGGGTTCAATGTATGAGCCTGTCAGAGGTATTTCAGATTCAAACCAGAGTACGTTATTTTTAATTTTTTTAAGATTTATTCTTCTCTCATATAACACTGACCATGGTTTCCCTTCCCTCAACTCTTCACAGCCCCACCACACCCCATACCCACTGCTCCTCTGTTTCCCTTCAGAAAGGGCAGGCCTCCTAGGGATATCAATCAAACACAGCATAACAAGATGCAATAGGACTAGGCACAAACCTTCATATCAAGGCTGGATAAGGCAACATAGTAGGAGGAAAAGGGTCCCAAGAACAGGGAAACGAATCAGAGATATCTCCACTCCACTGTTAGGAATCCCATAAAACCCCCCAAATAAACAACTATAGCAAATATGCAGACGAACTAGCACAGACCCATGAAGGCTCTGTGATTGCTGCTTCAGTGTCTGTGAGCCCCTGTGAACCCTTTTTAGTTGATTCTGCAGGCCATGTTCTTGTTGTCTCCTCAACCCCTCTGGCTCCTACAATCCTTCTTCCCCCTCTTCCACAGAGTTCTTTGAGCTCTGCCTAATGTTTGGCTGTGGCTCTCTCTGCATCTGTTTCCCATCAGCTGCCAGAGGAAGCCCCTCTGATGACTATTGGGCTAGGCACCTATCTATGAATATAGCAGAATGGTTCTACCCCAGGTCTCTGGGCTATCCAGCTTCGGGTCCTAGCCATCCAGGTCAGTGTGGTGAATGGTCTCCCTCTTGTGGCATGTGCTGTAAGTTAGACCAGTCATTGGTTGGTCACTCCCACCAGTTCTGAGCCTTCATTGCCCCAGCACATCTTGCAGCCAGGATAGGTTGTAGTAGGTTGAAGGTTTTGTGGGTATGTGAGTGTCTCAGTCCTGCCACTGGAAGCCTTACCCAGTTACAGAAGATGACCAGTTCAGGCTCTCTATTCTTTACTAGGAGTCCTCATTGGGTCACTCTCATTGATTCCAGAATGTTTCCACTGCACTATCAAATCACAGTACTCTTAAACTTCTCCTTTCATGTTTTACTTTTCTGAATGTACTGATTATCTAGTCCAGTGGTTCTCAATGTGTGCGTATTGGCCCCTTGGAGAGCTTTGAATGACCTTTTAACTGGGGTCACCTAAGACGATGGTAAAACAGATACTTAAATTATGATTCGTAACAGTAGTAAAATTATAGTTATGAAGTAGCAATGAAAATAATTTTATGGTTGGGGATAATGGCATTAGGAAGGTGGAGAGCCACTGACCTAGTCAGTCAGACCTGGATCTTAATCTATTGGACTGTTTCCTTCATCACCTCCCTCTGTATCATAGCTTTAGTGGACTCTGCCTCCAGAATCTCCTGCAAATCCCTTCTCCAACCATCATCATCTCATTGCTTTGATCAGTTGCTTTATTTAATCATTTTCTGATTGCTATAATAACCTCTGTTTGACTTATGACCTGTCCATGCCCTCCTTAGTACATTCATTTCTTCTTTAAAACTTTTTCAGTGGCTTGAATTGCCCCAGGTCAGCCCGATTAAGAGGCTCACAAGGCATCTTTGTATGCTGATCTAAAAACAACATCTACTCCATCTACATCATGATACCTGATTATGTCAATCAGATTCCTTCTTTACAGCTCATTCAATAATTCTGTCTCTTGCTAAAGTGACCATTTCTCCTCCAGTTCTTTGTCTCCCAGTCACTCTGCCCTGGTGAACTCCTGTCTACCTGTCTTGGTTCTGACATCTCCTTTGCAGGGCCTCCAGGTGCTTATGCTTGCTTTGTCCTGGATACTTATGCATTTAGCAGGCTGCTATCATTATTTGTTTTACTGTCCATCTCCTGTACTCTCCTGAAAGCATCTCAAGGAGACAGTTTCCTAATTGTCAATTTTTATAGTGCTAGTAAACGTTATGGGACTAGGAATAGCATTTCTGGAGTTTGTGCCTGGTTAATCATTTCATCATAGGAAATTTAAATCTGACCCAAAGTAAGCAATAAACACTAATGTAGTATTTTTTTCTTGAATCAAGGGGGGGATTAATACATTTTAAAGAGAGCAGGATGGGTTATACTTTTTAGATGCTGGGAATTTCTCATCACCAAGTAGCATCAAAAATAGAAGTAGAAAGAGGAGGAGGAAGAAGAAGAAGAGGAAGAGAAGAAGAAGGAGGAGAAGGAGGAAAAGGAGGAGGAGGAGGGGAAGAAGAAGAAGAAGAAGAAGAAGAAGAAGAAGAAGAAGAAGAAGAAGAAGAAGGAGAAGGAGAAGGAGAAGGAGAAGGAGAAGGAGAAGGAGAAGGAGAAGAAGGAGGAGGAGGAGGAGGAGGAGGAATCTTTTGCATTTTCTTTCTCAAAAATTCCACAGGGACCAGTGAAATGGCTCAGTGGATACAGGTGCCTGCCACCAAGGCCAAGGGCTTAAGTTTTTATCCCTGAGCAAACATGGTGAAAGAGAACTGACTTCCACACATTGTTCTCTGACCTTTACATACCACCCACAGGGCAAATATATGCCCTTCCCAAAAGGAAACAAAATAAAATGTAATAAATAAATACCATTCTGGAAAGACTTAGGTATGAAGGTGAAGTGTTATATAATGAAAAAAATTTTATAATTACTGCCATGTCATCTTAATTTTGGATTGACTTTCCCTTTGTATGCTCTCTTTCTCTCTCTCTCTCTCTCTCTCTCTCTCTCTCTCTCTCTCTCTCTCTCGTGTGTGTGTGTGTGTGTGTGTGTGTGTGTGTGTGTGTGTGTGTGTGTGTTTCTCAAATGTAGAGACCAGAGGCTAACATCAGATCTCTTCCTCAATCTCTCTCTACCTTATTTTTGAGACAGGGTCTCTTAGTGAACCTGGAGCTTACTGTTTTGGCTAGCTAGCTGGGCAGCAAGCTCCAGGGATCTGCCTGTCTTAGTATTCCCAGTTTTGGAATTACTGACACTAGCTGTAACTTTTTTTTATGTGAGTGCCAGACATTCAAACTCAAGTCCTCATACTTGTGGAGCAAGTCCTTTACTGACTGAGCCACTTCCCCACGATCCCTTACTTCTCTTTTTAATAGACTCATATTAGCATATTGTATAGGGCAAAGGATCACATAATAAACTCCATTGCGTGCTCAAGTATGATTTAGTTAGGATAAAAGAGCTTACTCTTAAGAAAAGTCTAATAGCACTATTTAAGTGCCTCCTATCCTCAGTATTTTATAATTTACTGTTGGAAAGATTCCCAAACATCATTATACTATCATTATAAACAGATCAGTTAAGAAGATATACAATGTTTGCTATTGGGATGTTTTTGGCATCAGTATTATTTTTACATTTATTTAAAAAATATCCAATGTATATCATTCATTCTTTTTTTATTTCAAACAAAAACTATACTTTTAAGCCTTTGGGTCTTTTTAATTTCTTTGTGTTAGAAATCCTACCTTTTTCTTTACAAAAGCAACCATGAAGTTAATAATTTAAACATCAAGGAAATAGGACATAATAAGCATTTGATATATATTTGTCAGACGATATCACATAATATTTACCTTTTAAATATTGATGTCATAGTCTATAAACCACATTAAAGAGAATGGTTTCAGGTTATTTCTGATGAGGTGGAATTTCAAATCACCAAAGCAAATCAACTGAATCCTTCTGTTGGTAGTTGATTTTAGATCTCAGAATATTATTCCTGTCCATACTAGGGGTTCAAATTACAGATCATAAATCAAATTTTCTCTAATCCTTTAAGTGTCAAACAATTCTTTGAGAATAAGCCAAGTACTTTTCTCTTTTACATAATGGGATATGAGTTCAGATAAACATTGACGAACATAGATAGGAAAGAATTTTTCATTAAAGGAGTACAAAAGGGTTGAACATGTAACATTTTCATAAATTCACTTAGGCTCAGAATGCAGAAACAGCCAAGGAGCAAGGCATAAAACATTTTTTGTAAGCAATAACAAACATTTTGCAAAATATCCCTCCAAGGCATGTCCTTTGACCACATAATAAAAATGTAGCATTAAAAATAGTACAGCAAGAATAAGGAATCACTTATAAGCATGAATGTGATTTTCTTTAAATAGAAAAAAGCAGACCCCACTTTATGTATACACTGTGGTTCTTGGGCAGCCTTGTTTGAAAAGAAACATCATTGACATCCACATGATAGTGTTACTTTTTATCAACAGTAATTTTAGTTTTAAATTTAAAATAACATCTTTAGAGGAATTATCTGTGCTAGCAAGTTTGAATTAAAATCTAAGGTCAATCAAAGTACATCACATTAAATACCTGCTTGCTCTCAAATAATTTGCATATTGATTTGCAAATGTAAGAGCTTATATACATCTTGCTCTGTGATTTAGCATTTATGTGAAGCTGGATTAGCATGTTTTGGAAGGAAGTGAGTAACCAGAACATTATCAAAATTCTATTACATGCTTCACTGTTAGAAATTGAGTTGTTAAAAATATTTATGGTTTTGATTTTATCTCACAATAATGCACCATTAAAAAAGATAACAAATAGACCAAGAAAAGCTTTGGGACATTTTAGCTTCCTGGACAAAGAATAGAAAGGAGCCAGGATAGTGATGGAATACACAGCACAGTGAAATGATCCTTGCTGATGTTTTGAACCAAGGTCCCCTAGGGAGGCAAATAAACACAAGACTTCAGAAATCAATACACCTACTTTATTTAGACCCTCACAGGCTTTTGCAAGATTTCCAAGTCAAAGATTGATAAAATCATAACAAAATCAATTTGCTATTGGGTTTTAGGAAATGTTGGCTTTACTTCTAGAAATTGTATGACATATAGAGCTGTCAAAGATGATAGAAATGTCTCTGCAATGTATAATCTCAAAGATCTCTTTTGGAGGTATGATAAAGGAACACAGAGCTAAACTGAGGAAATTTACAAAGGGAAAAGAAAGAAAGAAAAAGAAATAATACCTGTGAAAAGGAATATCATACATAATTGTATTTTGAAAATGACCCATACTCTAAATGCGTATAACTTAAAATTGCAGTGATTTCTCACTAATTTCTCACTTTGTTACCAATGAGAGGTCTTTTGTTTCCTTAATTGAAATAGATTATATTACTTTACTCCCCATCCACCCGTCATTCCCTTCTACAAGAAAGTAAGGCCTCCCATGGGGAGGTACATTTAGTAGAGGCAGGTCCCAGCCTCTCCCCCTGCCTCGAGGCTGTGAAAGGTGTCCCATCATAGGTAGTAGGTTCCAAAAAGCCAGCTTATGCACCTGGGATGGATTCTGATCCTATTGCCAGGGGCCCCTTAAGCAGATCAAACTACACAACTGTCTCGCTATGCAGAGGGCCTTGTCCAGTCCCATGCAGGCTCCACAGCTGTTGATCTAAATTTCATGAGTTTCCACTAGTTTGATTTGGTTGTCTCTGTAGGTTTCCCCATCATGACTTGGATGCACTTGCTCATAGAATTCCTCTTCTTTCTCTTCAAGTGGACTCCTGGAGATAGGCCTGGTGTTTGGCTGTGGATCTCTGCATCTGAAGAAGCATCTTTTTGTTGATCTCCAAGGTATTGGAGGTACTAGTTTTTGATACATTTTCCTGTGATGAATTTGGAAGGGATGACCTGAGAGAGGGCTTTGCATGGTTAGGATATCCTGAAGACAAGTCTGGAGGTAGAGGGACTCATGGGCCTCTCCTTCTCCCAAAGGTCTGTTGTGAAAATGGATAAAATAGAAAGGAACTAGACATAAGTCAAAGCAGGATGCTCTGGAGTCTAGGGCCACTCACATTTGACTTTTTTAGCTAGTCACAATCTAAGATGAATAACAAAATTAAACTCAAAACAGAGAAACCAACTAAATAGCTCTTAAAGAATGTAATGTTAAATGACTGTCTATATCATTTAAAAAATTTATTTGGTGTGAGTTTCTCAATGGGTGACACTTTGCTTTTTTCTTTGGTTTATGAACTGGGTCCCAGCATCTTAGGTGGTATCACTGCAGACCACTGAGTATTGAATAAAGTATTAAAATTCTTAGATTTTAATCATCTAAGTGATTCCTTTTATTTGTTTTTGTTTTTGTTTTGTTTAAGGCATCATCTCTTGTAGCCAAGGTTGGCCTTGAATTTTGTTATAGAGCCAAGAGTGAACTTAACCTCATGATCCTTCTGTTTCAGACTCTCAGTGCAAGCTCACAGGCATGCTCCATTGTGCCAAGGTCTGGCAATCTTTAACATCTGAAATTAACAAATTAACTTGTCTTCTACTTGAGAATTTTTGAATAATGACTGAATAGTTTGAAGATAGAAAATAATGAATTAATGAAGAAATTTAGCTTTCATTTAAATTTTTTACAAGCATTCATTTGCAAGATGCTCATCTGGAACTCAGAATTTTCCATAGACACATGTTATACACTGACTGACAAAACATCCCAGATTCTAGTGCATCAATAGTGTAAGTAGCATAGAACTTGTTGATCATGGCTAACAGTATTTTGTTTTTGTTTGTTTGTTTTAAGATATTAAAATTTAGTCTTCAAATTGGAAAACATTAGTTATGACTTAAACATTCCTTTAAAGAGTATTTTAAGCAATATATATATATATGTCAGTTCCTATATGTATATATACATATATGTGAAAATGTTTAGTATAATTAGACATTGAGGAAAAACAAATTAAATCTACAACTTATCTACTACTTGATCCAAAAACATGCCTATCAGAATGCATAAAGATAAAAAGATGTGCCAACACCAATTGCAAATAAGAAGTCAACAATGTAAATCCCCATGCATTTTTTTTGTGGAAATACAAAACAACATAGACCTTCTGGAAAAGAAATATGGCAGTTTCTTATTTAGGTATAATCCATTTGTTTCCTGTTGATCATGGCATAAGAGGGAATAAAACTCAAATGAACCATCTGGAATCATCGAAAATCAAGATACCAAGAAGTTATTTACTAGACCAATATAGCAGACATTTATACTTCTCACTTATATTTTAACTGGAGCTCTTCAATTCATTCTAAAGAACACAAATAGGATAGAAACTCATTTAGGTGTTGAAACCCAACCCATCAATAGATGTTGATTGGACAATAATATTCAGCCACTGAGAGAATAGAGATTGTAAACACTGCATCTGGCATTTATTCCAGGGGCCATTTGTGAGACATTAGAAAGAGACAGTTTCAAAGGGAAAAGGAGGAATTTACCAGATAGAATTGTAACCTCGTGCAGCTTATGGCAGAGGAGGGAAGTTTCATGAGTATTTTATATTCTTCTGCTTACTGTAACATTTGTTAGAGGTTGACAAGGTAAAATCCTTTGGAATCAGATCAACTGTTGAAAATGAATTCTTGTGTATGTACTTTATGGCAAAAGGTAGCATGAAGGTTGAAAGAAAAAGAATTATGCTTAGATGCATCAGCGTTTAAGATTTAGATAAGTGATCTTAGTTCTTTACAGTTTCAATTTGCCCATATACTATCGCACTTGATGTAATTAAGCATTGGTATTCTGAGAATTCTGAAGAGCTATCATGAAGCTTTTCCTATCTGGTCAAGTGGTGATGCTATCTAACCAGTTGGAGCTAGCTAGCATACTGGTCTGTTTCAACTAATAGAACTTCGTTAATGAAGTTACTCCCAGGGATAAGAATCTTCTACTTTTACCATCACATGTTATTTAACTGCGATCTTTTGCAATACATGTGATTAATCAACACAGTTCTGTTCTGGCTGGCGGTAGTTAGGAGGGAGGTTCCCAGTGCAGGGAAAGACAGTTCTGGAAAACACAAGGGTCAGACAAGACTTTTAGTAGGTCATGTTCTGCTTGCTGTCTACAGAAGAGAACTCTATTAATCAATTGCTTTCTGTTGAGATCAGTTTTATAATAACTGTAATTTCCAAGTCAGAAACATGGTCTCTACTATCTCTATCCTCACAGACACCCTCAATCATAATGCATAAACCTTAGTACAAAAATCAAACTTCATTCTCAAGTATTTTAGCACCATAAATGGTTTGTATGGCCCTGTGGGTCATCACTCTCTTAATTTACTAAGTCTGAGTGCATTTAATAAATGCTAGACATTCAAAGCCAAGGCTAGTCATCGTTGGTTATTTACTTCACTTTCCCTCTGCAGCAGCAGAGAAAGCCAGATTCCCATAGCTCTTCAAACCCCCCTCCTCCCAGTTGGGGGTAGGGAGAGAAAGCGTCTGCCAAAGCAGATCTTGTGCAGCTCTCCCTGCCTCAGGGCAGCCAATATTCCTAAAAACAGAATCAGAATGAATACCCAATCCTGGAACTTTGCATTCCTGCTGTGCCTTGAAATTTGGAGTGGCCTAGGAGCGAGAGGGATAGTTCAACATCAGAAAATAAGTATGTATTTTATAATTCTGAGTTAGTATGTTTGAACGTTTTCACTGTTTAAAATGTGATAGGCATTTACTAAAAGCTTCTTGGGGTGACTTGTGCTTTTTTTTTTTTTTTTAAATTCCCTTCTACAGTTTGTTGGCATCAGTCTATAGGAGGCACAATGGGGAGAAACCTAGAGTGTTCTTCTGATGGTCCATGGGAAAGACACACATGTATTGAATGAAAGGTTTTTCTGAATTGTCAAAGAAAAGAAGAGATGGTATTAATTTCCAAATGTTAAAGTCATGATGGAGGAACCAGGTGTAAGTTGGAGTGATCAAAAGGGATAATGCGCTTAAGCTAGGGGGACAAGGGAGGAGAGCTCTTGGGATTTTAATATTTATTTCCAGCAGGAGCTGTCTTTTCCACAGTGATCCTTTGCTGAAATCTTGGCTTGAACTCAAATCTATTACTTGTGAATCTAGGAACAAGGCTGTAGGTTCTAATCAGAGCACCAGATATCATTGAGAGCTGAGAACAGCGGCCATGTCTGCATGTCGCCAAGTGTTCGGGTGGATATCAAGGAAAGGGTGAAGAGAACACACCAAGAGTAACAGAAATTGTATTCAAGTAGCTGTACTAGGCAGGTGTCTGGAAGCTTGTGTCTTGGTACAGTGAATCCATTGCCTAGATGCTAGGAAGAGCTTGCAGACACTCCCTTCCTCTGCGTGTTAAAAATACATCCAGCGATTTGACAACATGGTTTATCTTTCTGTTTTAGCAAAGAAGCTACGATCATTTTGTTAACACCACTCTCGGGTGCTCGGGCCACCCAGAAGTAAGATCCTCCAATCTCTTCTTTCTGTGGAGAACTGTCCTGAGATAAGAGCAGACCTATCAATTATCTTCCTGAGAACTGACAACAAATACTTAACTTACCACACTGAAGTGTGATTGTAATAATTGTTTTGTTTTAGTAAATGCCTATCACATTTTAAACAGTGAAAACGTTCAAACATACTAACTCAGAATTATAAAATACATACTTATTTTCTGATGTTGGAAATATCTTTTGA
Source organism: Peromyscus eremicus (assembly GCF_949786415.1). Classification (NCBI taxonomy): domain Eukaryota; kingdom Metazoa; phylum Chordata; class Mammalia; order Rodentia; family Cricetidae; genus Peromyscus; species Peromyscus eremicus. The sequence goes on from NC_081436.1 coordinate 56,870,172, forward strand.
AATAAAGTTGACTTTGTTTCTGAATTCTATCCCTACAGGTAATGTGAAAGAGCAGGCATTTCAAAGGTAGGCCTATATTTCTCCAATTTCTATTTTTACACTTCTGTTATACTCCAATCAAAGAGAGTTCAAACATTTATATGTATGTATAACCCACCACAATACTAAGCTGACAATTTTCTAGCTCAAGATGTCTTTACCATCAGTTTTGGAGCTAAGTTATCTCTTTTGAATCTTGCTTTACATTCTAAACTAGAGCCAATTATTTCTTCATTCATTCATTCATTCATTCATTCATTCATTCATTCTAAGCTGAGTATTAAAGCCAAAGCCTTAAACATGTTAGGCAAGTGCTCTACAATAATTGAGCTGTGTCTTCAGCCCCCAAATTATCTCACTTGTACTCATCTTTCAAATTATGCTAATGAAAATACCCACCACACCGAGTTGGTTTAGATTTAAATGAGTTAATTCATGGAAAGTTCTTTGTTTGTTTGTTTTTTGTTGTTTTATTTTTTTTGTGACAAGGGTTCTCCATGTAACAGCATTGGGTGCCCTGGAACTTGCTCTGTAGACCAGGCTAGCTTTGAACTCACAGAGAACTGCCTACCTCTGCCTTCTGAGTGCTGGGATTAAAGGCGTGTGTCACCATCACACTGCTCTCATGGAAAGTTCATAGAACATAGTGAAACTCTCACATAATGAACTCTAAGCTCCTAGCTGTTAATTTTACCTAAAATTACTATTTTACAGTTAAAAGTGTAAAAGTTGAAGTTAATATTCATTAATCTAATTCCAGAGTTATGCTTTTTGAACCTCTTTGCCTTGCAATTTATGGCTTATCTGTTTTCTGTAACTATACGAATGGTAATTCTTATTAATGTTGCATCAAAACACACCTATGCCTAGAACTCTGAAATATCCTATTTTGGTACAGTTTTATCCCAGTCTTTGAACAGTTTGCAGCTCAGCTGTCTGTCATCTGTGGTCTAGACCTACCTGAAAAGTCAGTGTTTTTGAGCATTTGAACATTACACACAAGGAAATATGCTTGATTTCACCCCTTTTCACTGCAATATGTGGCTCACATATTTAAAAAGAAATCTAGTCCTAATAATACGATGCAGCTAGATCCCGTATTACTCTACGGCCCTTGGGCTCATGTAGTACAATGCTTAGAAGCATTATTATTAGGGAGATAATAGCATTGCTCTTGAGTCTTATTTTGTAATTTATTTTTAGTTCTTTGAAATATTTCTTTCAAAGAAGTAGATGAAAACCTTGAAAATATGGTACTTTAAAATTTTTCCTATTTCTACTACTTATCCCCCTGACCACTAACTAAACCTTTCCACTAGCCATTTCTTAAGGAAATGAAGTGCTCATTATAACTCTTTGAACTGTTGGAGACAGCAGGACACACTTCTAATCTGAACAAAACAGTCGGCAACATAGAACACTGTTCCGAGAACCATCCATAAGCTCCCAAGAACTCTGGCTACCCTGTCAGGCACCTATCTGTAAACTGTATCCTGCCAGATGATGACTGTGGCCCTGTCACCCTGGCCAGCCCCATAAGTCTCATTCACACTCCTTTAATTGGCAGGTTCCCACTCTGGGCACCTCTGTGGCCCTTCTAACATTTTTTAGCCAGATAACTTTGCCCTGTACATTTGGCTGGGAGCCTGCTACTGTGAGATTTCTTTGCTCCCCCTCCCGTTGGTCCCACCAGTTCATACCCTTGAAGTTCCAGCCTAAACATTCTGCAAAGCACACTCCAGGACAGAAAGGCATGGTAGCTTCAGGGAGTTGGCTAGTCTCTTCATCTGGACAAAGAAGGGGTTTGGTCATTGAAGAGGAGAGGGGGTGACAGAGTGTTTTCCTTGGACAGAAAGGAGGAGATTATCTTCCTATCAGCTATGGAGGACTCGAGGAAGCTTAGAATGTGTGGCGTTTGGCTTCCGACACAATTGTGATTGTGGCAGCCTTGAGTCCTGATAACAGCTTTGGTGACCTTTGAGTCTGGAAACAGTTTCACTGATTGAAGTCATATAAGTTCAGCTAAATTTGAATGTGTTGTAAATATTTATCTGGCAGCCTGACATACAGTTGTTTCTGAAATTAGGGGGTAAAGCCTTATCTTTCTTAGCATATAATTTTTGAAATACTTTTCTGGATGGGGATTTAAGATTATGCATATAAGAGAGTTATTGTTTTATGCTAAAGTTCCTCAGGCTGGGAGCCTCTTTTAGAGAACAGAGGATATTGTCTGGCAACTTTGATTTTCTAAATATATTGGAGACAGCAATGAATATCTGCTGAGGGACCGAGCCCCAGTGAAACATAAATAGACTGATCCAGCCTGAGCAATATATTTCCTCTTCAGTTTCCAGAGACATTGGTATAGAAGAGCTGAAATCCAATGGGTATTTTATGTGAGAAAAGTATTAGCGAGCAACATTCCATTCCAGTGAATTATGAAGTTGGGTAGCAGCAGGAGAGGTGGGAGCTAAGCCAATTTTCATGAGATCATCCTCTGTTACTTTAAAGGCTACTCTGAGCCTGAGCCCCTATAGGTACAGCTGCATCTAAGACACTAGGAGCACATACATACCAGGGCAAGGGCCTGGCAAGTCCCCCATCCCATGTACCACTCCTGTTCCATGAGCACATGCAGCATCTTTACCAGCAGGAGGTCATAATGGAAAGAAGATTGCCAAGAATGAAAATGTCCAGGCTTGGTTGAACCTGAGACCAGTACTGATTTGACACAGCCATGGTTAAAGGATTCGGCTTGTCTCCATTGTTGTGGTCTCATTGACTGTAATAGCCATTTAATTACAGTAGTGCCCCTATGTGCAGGAGCTATGTCCTAAATATCTGTTTACCCACAGGAAGATATATCACCTGTTCAGTGCCTGAAACTGCAGATGGCAGAGAATCCTACATGTATTATTTTTTTCTCATGCGTGTATACCTATGATATGTCACAATTTATTTATTAGGTATAGCAAGGTATCAATGATAAGGAATAACAAAATTAATGAAATAGAATAATTAGTGCCAGTAAGATAGTTCAGTGTGTAAGAGTGCTTACTGCTGAGCCTCACAACCTAAATGCAATGCCCAAATGACCATCACATGATGGAAGGAAAGAACCCACTTCTGTAAAATGTTCTGTGACTTACACATGAGCATAGTGCATGTGCCCATGCAAACAAACACACACATGTGTACACAAAAGTAAAGAAACTATTCTAAGATATAATAATTATAACAATATACTATAATACAAGCTATTTAATACTTACTGACTCTTTACTTCTGATTTTTTTATGTGATCTTTTTAGAGTATGATTGATCCATAGAATCTGAAAACACATAAAGCAAAAGTCTAGTTAAGGGAAAAACTATTATTTAATTCTCATAATTTCAATCAGTTTAGTAGCTGAGACCGCTTTTAATTTACTCCTGAGATGCCACTGGAAAATGTTATCAGCAGGCAACTGCCACCCCACCTGACATATAGAATCTGAAAACACATAAAGCAAAAGTCTAGTTAAGGAAAAAACTATTATTTAATTCTCATAATTTTAATCAGTTTAGTAGCTGAGATCGCTTTTAATTTACTCCTGAGATGCCACTGGAAAATGTTATCAGCAGGCAACTGCCATCCCACCTGAGATAGCCATAAGGCTGTTCTACTGGAAGAAATGCTAAAGCCATGCTGTGGATTCCATCTGTGGTGTCTACAACCAGCATTCATTCATTACAGGTGTACGGGTGTAATGCAAAACAACATCTGAAGAGATTTTTGGCAAATTAGGCAGCGGACAATCTCATCTAGGAGGGAGGGTGCAGAGATTCTCCCATCTAACTGACCATTACATAATATTTCAAATGGGATACGCTAGTGAAATGTTTGAGACATCAAAACTCTTCATTGAAGGAGGCATTACCAGAAATTTGAACCTTATTACAGAGCCGTTTTGGCAAGATGAAGTATGTTGTACAATTGAGTATCTAAAATATCACATTTCCATTTACGGCACTCATCCTATTGAGTAGAAGTGGTTAGAACTAGAACCCAGAGTAACCTTACTTCATATGTAAAAGGAGACATTGCAATATAATGAAGGAGTGGCAATTGTGTTTATATTTGTCCCTTCTGTGGCTACTACACATATATAAATTGACCATGGCACTCTTTCTAAATAAATCCAAATTTAACTTCAGATTTCTTATCCTATACAGCCTTACAAAGAATCACTACTAACCAGTTCTCCTAGACATACATGAATTGGATTTTACAAGCTTAAGTATAAATATTCTCAGAAACCATATTATTGAAACACCTTTCTCTTTTAAATCTTGCCTGGAGACTATGCGTGAGGGTGGACCTAGAACGCTAGTGCAGACATTCATAATCTCTACTAGAGAATAGCTTTGGAACTGAATCTCTAAATGTTCATGATGAAAATGACTTACATTGGTTCTCTAGTTTCAGCCCATCTCCTAAATGATTTTAGGTTTCCCTCTTGGGAAAGAATGGACTCTTTAGGTGGAGGCATGGCATTGTCTTTTCCCCTAAGAGTTAATTCAACTAGCCAGGTCCTTGACTTGGCCAAGGGACCACCCCTTAGGAAGGAAGTACCACCCTTATGAAAGTAGATTCACCTTAAGTATGCTAACGAGATAGGTGGAATAATTATCCCTTTAATGTGTGTATTCTGCCTTCCTCAAATCCCTGCCTTCCAGCACAATTGTTTATTGGATATTAGCCTCACATCTTTGTAATTCTACCTACTTTTCTGAACTACTCAAAGAAAGCATAGCTTTCCCTTTTCTTCCATAGCTAGTTTAAGCATGTTTCTCCTACATGTTAGGTCTCCTTACTTTTTCTCAAAAGTTTTCCTTTCCATCATTTGGCTGCCTGACACAATGTGGCTGACCTCCATGATGGCTTAACTCAAGTGGCATGTTTTGTTTGTTTCCTTTGTCTTCTCTTTTTCTCTATTCTCCTGTGGGCAACTGTTGAGGTTTACAACTTTCATACCCTTGAGTTTTCCTTTTAAACACTAATGAAGTTGTTCTTGATATGCAACCACATTATTACATTTGTGGTGTGTGTGTGTGTGTGTGTGTGTGTGTGTGTGTGTGTGTAAGAGAGAGAGAGAGAGAATGTGTGTCGGTGTGCCGAATCTAGGAATAACTTGGAGGAGTCAGTCTTCTTCCATTATTTGGGAATGAGGCATTGAACTCCCATCATCAGGGTTGGTGGCAAGTGTCTTTAATGCTGAGACATTTCACTGGCCTGAGCACTATTCATTCTTAAGAATAGATTCATATTTCCTACATTTTCACAACCCCATTTTCATAGTATTTCCATGCAATCTAATATTTTGGAGCAGAAGTGAAATTGGTAACAAGTGTATTTTTGAATGAAGCACATTCAAATAGTGTAACAAACACACATGTGGTTAATTTTGCCCTGTTTTACACCATAAAGCTCCCTACTTACTCCAGACCTAGTGCTTTTGTGTGTAAATTAAGAAACACACTAAAAATAACTTGAATTAAACCTCATGTGACTTAAATATTTCCTTATAGATTATTGTAGGATCAGTTCAGATTACATGAAAACTCCAATTATTGTTTTAAGCAATAACTGCAATCTCTCTGCAAAATATATGATTACATAACTCTTCTACAGACCCTAATGCTTATTTTAGTCAGGTTAGCACAAGTTATGCTGCAGCAATGAGGAACCCAAATTTTGGTGGCTCAAATGATGATTTACTTCTTTAAAAATTTCTCTGCAGATTTTAGCCAATTTAATGTAGTAATTATGGCCATTCAACAGAGACATCTGTGGTTACCTGATCGAAGGAAGAAATAGAGACAGAAGGCATCTGGGAATTAAATAACTCTGTAGGAAATATATACTTCACTTCTGTGTACTCATTGGCCAAAGCAAGTCACAAGTTGGGCCTAACTTCAGCGAGGAGGAAAGTACAATCTTCCTCTCAGAATCTTGATAAAGGAAACAAAAATGTTAGTAACATATGCCAGTGGCTTAAGCCTTTTGTGTCAAGTCAACTTTCTTCTTAAAATATATGTATCTTGCCGGTTATCTTATGGTTCAAGTTCAGATAATGAAACAAAATGTGCTGGTTTAAATACTTAAATATTTTGCTTGCTGACGTCAGGTGGCTTGAGCTCTTTGGGGAAGTCTAGAAAGTTAAATCTGAAATATTATAAAACAAGGGCAATGTTCAGCCACAGTAGTAGATTCCTCAGTGAGAGAACTGAGCTATCCTACATGGGGATAGGAAGCTTATGCCTGGTTCCTCTGAGGAGGAGGCTGGGGTCTATACAATGCTGCAACCTCAAGATCACTTTAGCTTCTAAGCAAAAGAGTTGTGTAGACATAACTCTCAAGTGGCTCCAAGACTGTGATCATCTCAAAAAACATCTGAGCATAGAAAAGTGAGCCAAGGTTTCTCTCTAAATGAATACAGACTCAAAAAATTCTAATTGACAATTAACATGTCCATTCTCCTCTGAATACACCATTCTTAACCATTTTTTACCTTTTGGTATTACAAATCATTTTACTTCATAAAAACCAATGTGGTCATTTGTACTATGTCATAGGTTTTTTTTTTTTTCAATCTCTTTATTGTAACTACCTTCTCTTTTCTGCAAGAATTTTAATACCTAAAATAGGAACAATTTTTTTTTGTTATCTCATCCAGTATACAAATAGAATTTTACATAGACTATCTAGTCCATACATAGATGAGACATTTAAAAATGCTAGTAAATAGATACTTGTAAAGAAATCAGTAAGGATATATCGACCAATCTTCAAGTTCCACTCTGTTCGTTCTATCACATCTAACATTAGTGGAGTGCTTGCTTCATTCCAGGTGATTGATAGGTATTGCACTAAGGTCTATACTAAGCTTAATTCACACAACAAAAGTATGGAGTGCACATACCTGTCACTCAAATTTTACATGGGAGGCAACTGAAGCCCTGAGAGGTTTAGCAGCTTGCCCTGTATTACCAGCTTTGTGGCAGCTAAATTGGAATTGAAACATAAGATGAGTGAACTCCAGAATTTCACCACTATTCTGTGCTCCTTTGCTTGTTTTCATGGTAACATGAAAAGTCTACAGAAGAGATGAGCCCCAAAGTACACGAAGAAAAGTTGACGGAACTGGAATAATTTATAATTTAATTTACTTAGGAGAGCTGATTCCTGGGATAATGACATCATGTTCACTACTGCTGCACATTTTTTCAAAACCAACATCAGAGGAGTTCCATGACACACTGAGGAGGGAGAAGATGGGACATCTCTCTAATGTCATTTCCTATTTCAATGTCACACTTTTAAGGAACACTAAAACAGATAATATGCATATTAAGAAATTACTTTTTTTTTTGCTGGACATAGGAATACATGCTTATAACCTGAGAATTTTGGTGGCTGAAATGAAAATATCCTGAGTTTAAATCTAGCCTGTGCTACATGGTGAGAATCTGTCTCAAGTAAAACAAAACAAATAAAAAGCTCACAAAAGCTCAATGATGAAAGATAGTTTTATTTTCTTAATGTTTACTAAACACAAGACATGAAAGGGCATCACCTTTAGAAGGCTCACTGAGGCTTAGAATAATTTACTCTGCAATGCCAGGGTGAATCAACACCTAAATATAGCTTCAGATTTAAGCAGGAATGGGAGAAAGAAATTCTATTATAAAAACATAAAATTCAATTCCTAATCTTAAACGCTGTCTTAAAAAGCTTATGCCAGAGATTAAAAGGTCAATGTGTACTGACTGTACCCACTGATGGTGGTTTTTGCATGAACTTGCAGTAAAGACATTAGTAGGTAAATTATGCTCTATTATATCTACATCTCTATTAAGAAGAAGGCATTTAAGCTAATGCTAAACAGTCAATGCAATGTCGGTAATTGAACAATTTAGTCTAAAAAAAGCTTGGGTTATGTCATTTTAATGTGACATTTTGACATAATGGTATCTTAAATGGCCTTTAGTAGGGTTATAGTTTAAATGCCAGTTTACGGGAACTGTAAGGATTTGCACTGGCGTTAATGGTGACGGGAAAATGTCTCTCCCCTTATTTACCAATAGGATATACAGGAGGTGAAATGCACCAATGAGCAGTGTGTTAATTACTTATAACGTTCTCTTTTAAGAGATTTTCACATTCAGCAGAATCATTTCTGCTCTAGTCTAGCCTTGATGTGCAGCTAGCTATTTGATAAGAAATTTTTGTTGCTTTTTGGCTATGTAAAGTGAGTACCCTCCCCTTCAGATGTTAAATCACACCTATAATAGCTATAAAGAATGTCCATCACAAAGGCTGATAAATCATAGTGAGGGGAACAGGATGAATGGCTGAAGCATTCTTTGGTTGTCAGGCCCTTGGAGTTCAAACACGAATGTGTCAAATGCTGCTGAACTCTGAATGCCTGGGCACATCACTTGACCTTCCTGTGTTTCCATTTCCTTATCTACATAACCAGGCTAATAATACTGATTGACCTCATAAGGTTTAATTAGACCGTTGGGAAGCTCTCTGAAAGTGCTAAAGTATCATTTGTTGGCACTTAGCTTCATGAAAGGTTTGTGTTTTTAACACACCGTGCTTTGAGGATGTGTCGGTAGGTCTGCCAATTTATTCCCCCACCATATCTCATTTGGACTCCCTTTGAAGTCAATGGGAATCAGGCTGATTGAAGATGCTTAGCGGAAGCTTTGGGTGTGCGTGTGTTTTGTGGTGTGTTTGTAATGGGCTGGACTCTCTCTCTCCAGAACAAGTCATTCTTTACTCTGGAAGAGGCGCTCCTTGCCTCCTCTGTGTTCTGGGAGTAAATGAATGCTTCCTCATGGAGCTAAACCTCAGAGGAGAAAATTTTTGGCAAAGATACAAAAAGAAAGTTTAAATTATTTAACAAAAATTAAACTGTGTTTTAGGGAACATAAAGGATAAAAGGCTCCTTTAGGGGAGGATTAGATCTTATACTTTTACAGAATATACAGCTGCTGCTCAATATATTATTGTTAAGTAAATGCATTAGGAATGGGCAAAAATTATGATACTCATAGCACTTACAATGATTATCACGGAACATTTAATAAAACTTTTAGAATATATTTTGTGACTTTTATGTACTTCCCATCTCTGGTTATACCAATCACCAGAACACATTTAATTTCATTTGTAGAAATGTGTTATGTGACATTTTTGCTTAAAGCTTAAAAACAATTATCAGAATTCCCATTACAAAATTGCGTATCTTGGGAAACATCACCACAACTCCATGATTCTCTTTGCATACCAATTTAATCATTGGTCTCTATTCCTAATTTTTTCCTCTGGTCATTTTTTTCTAAACTTCTGCCAAGCTAAATGTTCCTGAACACCACTTTCTTTTCTTAAAACATAGATCAATTTTATTATTTTATATGTATCACATGCACGCGCACGCGCGTGTGCACACACACACGTATGCATACAGAGGGTAGCCATTGGGAAGGGAGGGTGGCAGAAGAAGAGAGGAGATATTATATTTCCTCCAGAATTGCCTAGAAGTGATGAACAGCTCCATAGCAACAAGGAGCCAGGAATTCAGTTTACATTCTCTAAGTACTGTTTCCCACAAAGGGGTCATTTCCACAAAGTGGAATGTGTGCAACCCATTTTTTAATGGAAATTAGATTATTTTCTCATACAATATATCCTGATTATAGTTGCCCATCCCCTTATCACTCTCAACCCTCTCCACCTCCCCTACTATCCAGATCCACTCCCTTTCTGTCTCTCATAAAAGAAAAGTTTCTAAGAGATAAGAACCAAACATGACAAAATAAAAATGTAAAAAGATGAAGCACAAACTTTCATATTGAAGTTGGACACAGCAACCCAACAGGAGGAAAAGAATTCCACGAACATGCGCAAGAGTCAGAGACCCACTCGTTCTCGCAGTCAGGAGTCCTATAGAAATATTAAGCTAAAAGGTATAATACGTATGCAGAGGACCTGATCCAGACCCATGGGAGCCCTGTGCTTACTCCTTCAGTCTCTGTGAGCTCATATGCACCGCCTAGTTGATTCAGAGGGCATGTTCTCCTGGTGTCCTTCATCCCCTCTGGCCCTTAATATTTCTGCCCCCTCTTCCAAGGGATTCCCTGAGCTCTGAGGAGAGGGATTTGATGGAGACCTCCAATGTAGACTCTCTCTTCATGTAATGTCTGGCTGTGGATCTCTGTATCTGTTTCCATCTACTGCCAGAAGAAACCTCTTTGATGGTGACGGGGAAAGGCACTGATCTATAAGCATAGCAGAATATCATTAGGAGTAATTTATTTTATTTTTTACACTAGTCATGTTTTGTTTTACCTTAGATCTCTGGGCTATCTATTCTCGAGCTCTTAGTTAGCAAGCAGTGTTAGGTGTGGGTTCCTACTTGTGGAAAATTTGTTAGCTACTCCCACAAGTTCTGTGCCAGCACTATTGTAGCATTTTTTCAAGCAGGACAGATTATAGGCCGAAGGTTTGGTGGCTGGGTTGGTGTCCTCTTTTTTGTTTCTAAAGCCGCTTTCTTACATCAAAGAGACTAGAATGTAGGGGTGAAGGCTCCATTTAGGCACTAGCTCAACTTTTCTATGTTCACCGGATTATGTGGGTGTGGTCTTTGGCAATGTGATTCCCACGGTCCGTTTTCAGTGAGCAACCCTTTGTCTTAGCATCAGCTTGGATTGTTTGGGGATTTCCATAGGACCCCTTACCCAATAATTCAATTGAATGCAACCCAGTTCTGCCACTGGAAACCTTACCCAGCTACGAGAGATGGCCAGTTGAGATTCTGTTCCTCCTGTTACTAGGAGTCCTCATTAGGATCATTTTTTACAAAGTCCAGGAAGTTTTCTTTTGGGGACAGTCTAGGTTGTTTCCAGTTTCTGGCTATTATGAATAAATCTTCAATGAACATTATTGAGCAAGTGTCTTTGTGGTAGGATGGAGTGACCTTTGGGTATATGCCCAAGAGTGGTATAGCTGGGTCTTGAGGTAGATCAATTTCCAATTTTCCAAGGAACTGCCATATTGATTTACATAGTGACTGTACAAGGCTGCACTCCCACCAGCAAGGGAGGAGTGTTCCCTTTGCTTCACATCCTAGGCAGCATGAGTCATCACTTGCATTATTGTTCCTAGCCATTCTGACAGGTGTAAGGTAGAATCACAAAGTAGTTTTGAATTGCATTTTCCTAATAGCTAAGGATGATGACCATTTCTTTAAATGTTTCTTAGCCAAATGAGATTCTTCTACTGAGAATTCTCTTTTTAGATCTGCATTCCACTGTTTAACTGAACTTTTTTTATATCTAGTTTCTTGAATATATTTTGGATATTAGTCCTCTATTGGATGTGAAGTTGATAAAAATCTTTTTCCAGTCTGTAGGAGGCCACTTTGTCCAACTGATGGTGTCCTTTGCCTTAAAGAAGCTTTTCATTTTTCGTGAGCTCCCATTTATTAATTATTGATCTTAGTGCCTGTGTTATCGGTGTCCTGTTCAGAAAGTTGTCTCCTGTGCCAATATTTTCAAGCCCATTCTTTAATTTCTCTTCTATCAGGTTCAGTGTATTAGGTTTTATGTTGAGATCTTTGATCCAGCTGGACTTGAATTTTGTGCAGGGTGATAAATATGGATCTATTTGCATTCTTCTATGTGAAGACATCCAGTTTGCCTAGCACCATTTGTTGAAGATGCTGTCTTTTTTCCAGTGGAACTTTAAATTATATGTCTTATTTTAATAGCTTTCAATTGCCATTTTATTGTGTAGTGCCTAGCTCTAAAGTTGCAACTTATAGTCTTCTGTTCTGGAATGATTTTTGTCTCTCCCCAATTATTTATTGAAATACTAATATGTAATACCTTAGTAACTGTCTTACTTTAGGTTACTATTGCTAAGATGAAACACATTGACCAAAAGCAAGTTAGGAAGGAAAGGGTTTATTTGGCTTATGCTTTCACATCCATAGTCCACCATTGAAGGAAGTCAGGACAGGAATTCAAACACGGTGAGAACCTGGGGACAGGAGCTGAATCAGGTCCATGGAAGGGTGCTGCTTATTAGCTTGGTCCCAGTGACTTGCTCAGCCTGCTTCCTTATACAGTTCAGGACCACCAGCCCAGGGATAGATCTACTCAAAATGGGCTGGTCCCTTACATGTCAATCACTAATTAAGGAAATGCTTTCTGGAGACTTGTCTTCATCCCAGTCTTACAAAGGCATTTTTTCAATTGGGTTTCCCTCCTCTCAGATGACTCTAATCTGTGTCAAGTTGACATAAAATTAGCCAGCACAGTAACTGTATTTGGAAACATGTCATTTAAAGTAGACATTAAGAAAATATTTGATTGTAGGTGATTATGATTGACATCTTTTCCTGAAAAGGAAAAATTGAAAATACTATGAAGGCCTGGGGGAAAGATGATGATTTTTTGAGAGAGAGAGAGAGAGAGAGAGAGAGAGAGAGAGAGAGAGAGAGATTTATTGGAAGAAACCAATTCCACTGAAATATTGGTCTTAGAGTTCTAGTTTCCATAATTGAAAACATAAATTTCTGTTGTTTTAGCCATACAGACATGGATATTTGGTTAGCAGACTATTGAGCAATTTATCAGTATCTCAAATGCTTCCCATGCTTTCTACCCTTTTATCTCTAGCAATTTGACTTTGCATCATCTGCCTATACCAAAACCATTGTTGTTACATTGTATCTTTTTCTCTGTGCTATTACCCTGTTTGTGGAAGGACTGGTGATTTTGTGCAATCAAGGGAAGAACTCAGAGTTGGAGACATACAAGACATGGATATGCCATCTTTCCCTGCTTAAAAAAAAATGAATCCTTCTGTTTGTTTCAAATGTTTATAGGCCCTTAGATAAGATGGCGAAGATGGATACCTTTGGAAAATTAGAGAAGGGCAGCTTTTCTCACTTTCATACTCAGTAGGTAACAAAGACTGTCAGTGCACATATTCAGCTCCACTCTAATTTGTATCTGAGATGAGACTATATAGAGAAGCTGTAAGTATACTACCAGTAGACTCTAGAGGTACTTTTGTTGACCAGACTTGTCTATGCTAATACAATTGGTGCAAGTTTCTTGGGGGGCCTGTATTCTTTACTTTGAGTTTACTATTGGATGTGGTTCTTTAAGCAACAACTGCCATCTTTATCACACCATCTGTGCTTGCTTTCTGGAGGCCATCAGGCTGGTGTACCACTCAAGTTCCCCCTGAGTAGTACGGGGTTGGGAAAGGGTATTGGACCTGTACCTGAGAATCCATGGCTCCTACTTGCCATTTGTATACAGTTCTATTGTCATTGCAAATGGCCTCAGCAGGAGGCAATGGGGTTACTAGAATATAGTACACATTCTGGGGAAGGTTAACTGATGAAACTCTATCTGTGAAGCTATGGGGAATTGACTATCCATATCAAGGTAGACTTCCTAGTCCAGCTGCCTTGGGGTTACCTGTGCTGCTCCTGTAGGCAACCCCTCACCCGTACCCTGCAAGTAAGCCCCATAAATGCCTTGCTTATTAAAATTGAACTTTGGAAGAATTCTACTTTATTTATTTGTTTTGTTGGGACATGAGATGGTAGATGTTGTTTTAACCTTTCTGTAAAAGTAATCACAACAGAGTTCCAAGTGATGACGGCCATACCCATATAGTCTGATTTCCATCTCATTTCTTGTTTCTTCCATGGTCTTTGCTAGAAATCAGGCCTTACTCCAAACAACCATCTTTTTGTTGCAGTGCATAGCACGGCAGCTTATGTAGCACCTGTCAGCTTCTCCACCAACTATGGACATTTATATACTGCACTTATGTTTTAAAATGGAACACATATCTCAAGATCACTACAGCTCAGACATGCTTCTATCTTGTGATGACATGAACCATCCAAAAATGCACATGTCCTATGTCTGAGTGCCAGCCTGAAATGATCTAGGCATGGCAGTCTTTCTAGAATTTATGACTTTGACCATGACATCTCCACTCATGGGCTAAAACCACTGCTAATTTAGGCCTGTTATACCTGTTCTGCTTGTGTTCCTGCTGCTTTTAATCTCGTGGAGTATGCCATGTCAGAGTATTTCAACACTGACTCACAAATGACTGTGCAGAGATAAGGGAGTCTTCTTACGTTGTAGAATCAAGGCAAAGGCCAATTCTTATCTATAAATATGTTCTCTTAGGGATATTTCCTTTCTTTGAACTCCTAAATTATTTTCAGTCTATACTACAAACTAGCTTTTTTTTTTATATATACAACTGACCTCACATTTTTCTTCTCAATTAGTTCATGTGAATTTTCTTTTGAAAACTTTATTATGAAATCCCAGTCATGTGCATTCATTGAAAGTGTATTCTGAGCATAGCAAAATATAAAACCTCGGACAGTTTAAAAAAACAAAAGACATCCATTTTGTCTTGCTGCATTAGTTACACTCTTTGTGAACGTGTTTCAACTTTAGGTGACACAGGTGTGTTTTGTCATATTCCTTTCAGAGTGCTTTTCAGATGCATGAGTTTAAAATTTAATGTAATTGTGTTTGTCAGTGGTTTTCACTTTATATGTATGCTGAGACACAGCTCCCATTTCATGGACTCAGTTGGTGGCTTAAATGCATTGCCTTTTGATTCTTAATATTATTTAAGATTTTTAATTTGTGTAGCACATTATTAAATTTGCATGTGCATGTACATGCTGAATACACAAGAGAACATCTGACAGAAACATGAAAATGTTAATGGAACTGAGAGATCAAGTCATGGCTAGAGAGTAGTTATGTGGCTCCTTCTATATTTGAGTGTGCAATTTTATATTTTGTATCCAGATTCTCTTTCATAATTTAAAATACTGGATGGAATGGTAACAAAAAAAAAGGAAATTTAAAATATCTGTTTCTGTGCAACCTTGTCTTGCTAATATTTTTTTCCTGAGCATCTGGCTGAATTGTCTCTCTGTATCTCTCTATATTTTTCTTTGATCTTTACTGTTCTCAGATCGGATCATACAAGGAAAGTGTCATGTTCATCATGAAATCTGGAGACAAATGGATGCAAATGGATGGAACTAGAAAATATTGTCTTGAGTGAGGTAACCCAGACTCAGAAAGACAAACATGGTATGTACTCACTCATAAGTGGATACTAGATGTAAAGCAAAGGATAATCAGATACAACCCACAGCTCCAGGAAACAAGGAGGATCCTGAGGGACGCATGCATCACCGTGGGAAGGGGAAATAGATGAGATCTCCATGAGTAACCTGGGGATGAGGGGGGCAATAGAGGGGTGGGGATGGTTGATGAGAACATGAGGGGACAGGATAGTCGAGCTGAGGGATGGACAGGTTGGGAGAACAATGAAAGAGCTATCTTAATAGAGAGAGACATCATGGAGTAAGGGAGAAACCTGGTGCTAGGGAAAATCCCAGAAATCCACAAGGACGACTCCAGCCTAGACTACTAGCAATAGTGGCAGCCTAGACTACTAGCAATAGTGGAGAGAGTACCTAAACTGGCCTATCAGATTGGTGACTACCCTAACTGTCATTATAGAGCCTTCATCCAGTAACTGATGGAAGCAGATGCAGAGATCCACAGCCAAGCATCAGGCCGAGCTCTGGGAGCCCAGGTGAAGAGAGGGAAGAGGGATTATATGAGCAAGGGAGAGTCAAGATCATGATGGGGAAACCTACAGAGACAACTGAACCAAGCTCAAAGGAACTTACGAAGTTTAGACTGAGAGCTGTGGAACATGCATGGGACTAGACTAGGCCCTCTGCATATGGGAGATAGTTCTGTAGCTTGGTCTGTTTGAGGGGTCCCTGACAGTGGAATCAGGATTTATCCCTGGT
This sequence comes from Peromyscus eremicus, assembly GCF_949786415.1. Taxonomy (NCBI): domain Eukaryota; kingdom Metazoa; phylum Chordata; class Mammalia; order Rodentia; family Cricetidae; genus Peromyscus; species Peromyscus eremicus. Next base: position 56,886,155 of record NC_081436.1, read on the forward strand.
GCATAAGCTGGCTTTTTGAACCCACTACCTATGGTGGAACACTTGCTCAGCCTAGATGCAGGGGGGGAGGGGCATGGTCCTGCCTCAACTAAATGTACCAGGCTTTGCTGACTTCCCATGGGAGCCCTTATCCTTTTGGAGGAAGGGATTTGTGGGGGGGGGGGGGGAGGCGGAAGGGAGCAGGAGGAGGGATGAATGGGGGAATCTGTGATTGGTAAATAAAATGAATAAAAATATTATTAAATTAAAAAAAGAGTGTCATGTTTAAGCAAATGTTAAGGGGTCAAAATAAAAAAAACATTAAAAAATTTCAATATCTTAAACAATTTCTTCTGTTGTTAAAAAGAATATATTATTTTGACTTTTTAGTTTAGAACAATAAAATTATTATTGTTATTATTTGCATCTTTTTAGATAAATTCTTTGAGAATTTTATACATCATGTTTTGGTCATATGCCTTCCCTCAGTTTTTCTCCAAATCATTCCCCATTCCCTACCCACTCACTTTGTGTTTGTGTATTTTTTTTTTAATCTTACAAAACCAATTTTGTTTTGTCCAAATGTTCTTGGCTTTGGTTCTTACATTGTATGCCCATCTTGAGTCAGTAGAGGCTCAACACATCTCAGTTACTTAGAAATCTGGGTTAACAGAGAGGCCATTTATCTCTGACTTTAGAAGGCACATTGTCAAAGCAGGAGAGCTTAGGTGGTCTTTCTAACCAAGAATTAAATAGTCAGCTGGAAAGTGGCTTCCTCCTATACCTCATTAGTCAGAATCAGTTACATTAACTCAAAACCTTATTTGGGGTATTAAAAAATGTTTGATGAGTAGCACCAAAGACTTTGTAGTGGGTAGCCATTCCAGCTTTGTTCTGGAAGTTCCAACCCCCATTGAGACTTCGGCAACTGTCACGCCTACAAGGCGGGGCCAAGGGAGGCGCCTGGGGACCCGAGATCTGGATCGGCGGACACTCTCTCGGTTCCAGGACCCTGGATGGTGGAGGTGGACAAAGCAGAGCTCCAGAGAACACCGCTGGACTGTGATACACCTTCCCCAGACCCCGCGACCTACCTATCCCTTAATTTGTAAGTTATGCCATTAAATAAATCTCCTTTTAACTACGTGGAGTGGCCTTAATAATTTCACCAATACAGTTTGTTTAAAACTACTTTATAATTTGCTTAAGAATGGTCTAGTATATTTTCTCCAATACTATGAATTACATCTTGACATAAAGCCAACAATAGGTAATTTTTTTCCATTAAAACACTCCTATTTTTCTTTACGTTATAAAACATGAGGATATGTTAAATATCTTCACATTAAAATAATATTAAGGTGAACTGTAGATGTAATTAATTGTGAGCATCGTTTTGAAAGTCTAGCTTCTCATGTATTCTGTATAATTTAAATGGGAAGGTGAAGGCTGCCGGTGTAGCTCGCTCGCTTAGCCTGCACACAGGCCTCTATCCAGTTCCTAGAATTATGTAAACCAGGTGTGGTGGTACACATGCTGTTCTAGCACGCAGGCCATACAGGTGGGTTAATCAGAGGTTCAAGATCAACCTGAGCAGCATAGTCCTTGAATGCATGCCCGCTCTTTTCTAAAATCAAAAAGAAGATGATGACTAGGGGTTTCACAGACGAAACAATGGCGTCATAAGGCATTTAAACTGTTGGAAAGTGACTGTGATCAAATAGCTTTACATTGAGTATAGAAACCCAGTAATTTTGAGAACTGCGTGGAGAGATAAAGAGAAAGATGCAATCACTGGATGTAATGAGAAAAATATGAGACTCCAACAAACCCATGCAATAGTTAAGGGCGTAGCTAGTTTCTGTGTCACCTCAATGATGTACTTGGCTCTAAGAGTCCATTTTTGAGCGATCCGTCCTTTAAAAGTCCCTCAAACTCTGTCTTGTTATTTTCCCATAACATAAAGGGGAATGCCTTAGATAAAGTGCTGAGAGAAAGGGGCTCACCAACTACTTTCCAATCATTTTCCATTGAAATATTTTCAGTGACCTTGTCAAAAGAAAATAAATTTCACATCAATAGGTTTAATAAAAAATAATAAATGACCATATCACTTTTTTTTTTTTTCTGGCTAAGTAGATGTCTTTGTCCAATCTATGGCTCTGGAAGTGTTTTCTTTTTAGGGAGGCAAGTTGGATGATATCATTTATAAGGTTTAAGTTGTCAAATGTGCTATCGTTAGCCCACTAATGTATGTCTGTGGGGGAAACATTCTCCTAACTGCTGCTGTTCATAAACCACTCGGTCTGTGGTGTAGTATTTTATATTTTCAGTGGAACACCTCTCGTGCATTACAGTTCCTTTCTGACTTAGACGTGCTCTATTACTTTCCATCTCAAGTATGGCCCATGCCAACCTTTGTGATGTATTTATTCCTCCCTCCATAATAATAGAGATGATATGAAGGTATCGGTTTACACCACTATGTTAACAGGAGTCATTTAAGAAGGGCCACATTTGACCCTTCTCTCCCCAAACAATCCCTTCAATTGACTGAGAAATGCTTGCATTCAGATGTGAGTACTTGTTAGTTGACAAATTAAAATCCTGAACAATAGAAATTTTGCATGGCACATTATTTATTTCTGGGAGCTAGATAAGAAACGTTTCAGAAAGAAATTGCAGGCATTTGGCAGGCAATCTTCCTTCAGTTATGAGATGGGAAGATTGATGGGGTACGAGGAGTTTGTTTCAGATGTCAGCAACTGCAGCAGGGGGCTCTTTCAAGGACAGTGGCAACAGTACATGAATTCATGTAGGCAGAGTTCAGGCCTTAATACTCCAAAGGTGTGGAAAATACTATGGATTCAATACAACAGAGAGCTGAGACTGTAGCATGGAGACTACTGAAAGAATAGAAATTATCTTTAGATTATTTTCAGGGTATTTGGGAGATCAGGTCTTGATACATACATTTGAACACTGGAAGTAGCATTTATCATGAGGATTCTGACACTGAGACACATCTAGATTATGGGAATCTTTGAAGACTAATACAGTAATGCATGTTGTGGTGATATTTTGTGCTGAAATGTGATATTTTAGTTGTGTGTTAATAAATAAAGTTTGCCTGGAGATCAAAGGTCACATAGCGAGCCAGAAACAAGTCAAGCAATAGTAGGACACACCCTTAATCCCGATCACATGGCAGGCAGAGTCTCTGTGTGGTCATGGACACAGCCAAGCGTGGTGACACATGCCTTTAATCCCAGTACCAACCATAGAGACCTGGAGGTCTGTATAGACAGGCAGTGACAAGGAAGTGATGTGGCTGGGCTTAGAGCCAATGAGAAGGCAGAACAGGAAGACAATAAAAATGCAGGTTAGACAGGAAGACGCTCTCTCGGAAAGCTACAGCTAGTCAGTGGCTCTTCTCTATTTCTCTGATCTCTTCAGCTATTACCCCTGTATTTGGCTCTGTGTTTCTTGTTTAATAAGACTGTTTAGAAAATCGTCTACAGCATGTAAGTATTTTTGTTTGTTTTTTGTTGTTGTTGTTGTTTGTTTGTTTGTTTGTTTTTTACTTTTCAAGACAAGGTTTCTCTGTGCAGCCTTGGCTATCCTGGAACTCACTCTGGAGACCAGGCTTGCCTCGAACTCACAGATATCCACCTGCCTCTGCCTCCCACGTTCTGGGATTAAAGGTGTGTGCCACCACCACCCATCTGCATGTAAGTTTTTCCAGAAGTTCAGCAGAAGTGAGAATGAGGAGTAGAGGTAAATGAAAGTCAAGGAAAACTGTGATGGCAGATGGTCTTGTTCCAAGGATAGGATGCAGAAAACACACATGATGGATACTTCCAGACAGTTACCTTACTTTCTAACTGCATGCCAGGTACAAGATGTACATTGAGTATAAATAACACGAACATCTACATTCACTTTTACCAGACCCCCCCAAATGATGGAAATGTAGGTTTCATTTAGACATTGCTATTCAGATGTTATTGTATGATTCAAAGATAAAAGAAGACAATTGATGATTAGAATAACTGCTGATACAAAAACACTATCTCTAGATAAGCTTGTTTGTGTGTTTTCTTAAAGTTTGTAATTTTTGAAATATGTCAGATCTGAGGGGGAAATACAAAGTAAAAGACAAACCATTTCCTATTTCTACTTTGTTTGTTTGTTTGTTTTGTTTTTGAGACAGGGTTTCTCTGTGTAGCTTTGCACCTTTCCTGGAACTCACTCTGTAGCCCAGGCTGCCCTCGAACTCACAGAGATCGCCTGCCTCTGCTTCCCAAGTGCTGAGATTAAAGGCATGCGTTGCCACCGCCCGGCCCCATTTCCTATTTCAACTGGTGGAAGTAGTGGTATAGTAGAGTCAGTGCTGAATTTGGATTGAGATGAGAGGGATTCAGATTCTAGGCTTTGACATAAACCACCTATGTTATCAGAGGAGGCCATCCTATGTGTTTGTTTCTCATCTATAAAAATTAGTTAAGGTAAATTTTTTTTGCAGTAGATGGTAGTGAACACAGAGAGCCACAGCACACCAATATATATAGATAATGAAAGATTGTATAGTACTCAGCTCTAAAGTGGACATTTATGCCATATGATCTCCTTCAAAGGCTCGGAGATCATTGGAAAAGAGGGGCAGAAAGATTGTAAGAGCCAGAGGCCGTGGGTGATTACAGTGACTCGGTGTTTTCTGGATATAGCAGGGTAGGTGCCTGTATAAATTAACAGTGACTGCGACAGCCTGCACAAGACTGGTGTCACATCAACTCAGATAGTATTCCAGCATAGCACAGTAAGAGATCCAAGAAGCCTACCCCTAGCCAAGAATGTCGACTTGGTAGGGTAGCCATGCTCCAGTAGATGGCCCTACATACATGATGCATGTTCAGACTGGCAGCACTAAGTGGAATCCATAGGTTTAAAAAAATGAGCACCTGAAGTGGGGAGGGAATAGTAGTTGGGGTAGGGAAAGTATTGAAGGGAAAGAAGTGGGGAGTTTACTTGGTCAAAACACATTATGTGAATATATGCAATTCTTAATCAATAAAAAACTAAGTTATAATAGTGACAGAGACTGCTGTTACCCACTATCATTTATTCATTCTTTCTTCTATACCAGTCCAGTTCACAATAGTTAACTGGAAAACATTGCCTTTTCTATGCTTGCTTTGCATGGAGAGGTGGTCACATGATCAGGTTTTGACTGTAATTAGAAGTGCCATGTGCCACCTTAAAAAGGAAAGATATGAACCGTTTCCTCTGTTTTTTCAAATCCCGTCATTTGGCTGTCTGGAATGCAGATGTATGGGCTAAGCTGCACTGGTCTACTATGCAAAGAAGAACGGACAGAACTTTAAGGATGATAGAACAGTGTGCTTGAACGAGCCTGGTTTCTGAGAACTTAATGAAGCAGAGTTAGCCTTCGGGTTTTTGTAGGATAGGAAATTTATTTATATTCTGTTCAACTATCATTTGTGGTAAACATAAGCACTGAATTGACTACCTTGCAATTGATCAGGACTAATAATTACAATACTCAATATAAAAACTTCCATCAAAGTTCTGGCATGCAATGGAGGTATAATAAGTTACAGTTTATTGAGGAAATTTTAAATGTGAAACAAGATTGTGAGTAATATTCAGCTGTTTACTTTTAAAAATTTAAAATCGGTCTATCTTGATGCTGCTAGTAATGATAGAAACGGAACAAAAAGACAGAAAAAAACAATGAAGACAAGAGATGAGCTTAATTAAGTCACAAGGAGGTCAACCTTTCTGAAGTCTTCTCTCTTCTCCTTGAAGAAACTGTAACACTCCTTTGCACCTCCAAATATATGAATGTTAACCCATGCATTACTGCCCCCTTTATACCTCTGGGCACAGTTGAGCTTCCTTTAGCAATCACTGTGGGGCCCCTGTTCTGAGGCAGGATCTGGTAACTTATCAGGTCTAGCCCTGTGAGCTCCAGGAAGGCAGGGCTCACTCTGTAGAGAATCTCTGGTTCTACTTGTGGCCTGATATATTTTCCAGAAATGCTGACTAACTACTACTTAAGAGAAAATTGTTTTAGTTTTGAAGGTCATTCAGCTGCAGCATATAGTAAAAGACCTGGGATGGCATGGAGTCAGTGCTTAGCGAAAGCTTTGCCTTGCTTGTTTATTCTTCATCCAGCAAGAGAGCTCTGGTAGACAGAATGCTGTGTTTTGAATCTGCCTTTCTCGTGATTTCAATCTTACTATCTTGTCTTTTAATTTATTCTCTAATCCCATGGCCATGTTCAGTAGCTCATGCCCATTTTTGTTTCCCTTCCTGTTGACTCTGTCCTAGGCTATTCCTGGCTAGATTTGTTCTTCTTGGTTTCTGTTCTTGCAGACCTGCCTCTGTTGTCATTACAATACTCTATCTTTCCTTCTGTCCACTTTTATCAAACGCCACTGGTAGCATCATTTATAGATAGTCAGCCCTTTCTTGATGAAACAATCTTTTTTCTATTGAAGTATTATCAGTCATCAATGTGCTCAAGGGAAGCAACCCTTGACCAGGAAAATAAACCATCAATAATTTAAGTTGGTAGTGTTATATTTGTTTTCAAATAAGAGAGAATCAAAGTATTAGTTACTTAAATGTAATGGAATGTTATTTCTTTTCGGCGGCCACATCCAAAAGTTGAGAGTTTAGAGCACCCAAACAGGTCTTTGTTACAGAGTTCTCAGGAATTCAAGTCCTTTCTGCCATGTATCTACATTTCAAAGTTCTCATCCTTAAAGTCATCTTGTGGCAATTAATATTAGGTCAAGATGTAGCTATCTAGTTTTTAGTCAAGCTAGCAGGTAAGAGATATAGAAGAAAGATACAGGAGCATCCTCATTGTATATTCAGAAAGGTTTCCAGAACACACCATTTGATTTGTCTGGTGGTACCCATTGGCTAGAACCTAAAGAGTGATAGGATCAAAATTTATTACCAAGGGAGTTGGGAAAAATATAATTTATTCTAGGTTACCCAGAGCTCGGTTGATAGGCAGAAAGGTAAGAAGAGCCTAAAAAGCATGAACATCCTTTTTTTTTTTACTCATTTATCAAACACTGCGTTCAGAGGTACTTATCACTGGGATCTGGCATAGTTCCTAGGCTCTTGACTTACAAGTGTGGTCTCTAGCTGATCATGCTATTGAGAAGTGATTGGATCAGGAGGTTGCAAATCTTATCAATGGACCAAATCATTGAGGAGTTTAGAGCTGAATGAGCTAAAAGAGAGTGGATTCTAGAGGTAGCTTGTCACTTGGGGTATATCTCCAAAAAACAAACTTTGTCCCAGCCCTTTGAAGCTTTCTCTTATTGCATCTTAGGTGATCAGCCACCTTAATTACATGCTCCCACCACCGTGATGGTCTGTCTCTACACAGATTCAAAACAATGGAGCCAGCCAAGCTCATGCTGAAGTCTGTGAAACTGTGAGCCAAAAATAAACTTCTCTTCTGAGCTGGTGTTTCTTGGTGCTGTAAAGCTGACTAACAAGGGAATGCACTTAGCTTTTCTAATAAAATGTGTGGAGTTGTCTAATGGAAGATTTTGGGAAAGGCCTACCTCCCTAATAAAAGTAAATAAATAACACGAGAGAGAAAAGAGAGCTGGTTAGCTTCTTTTCTTATCTATTAGACATTATTTCTAGACCATAAATGCCAGAATGCTTCTGTGATACAGAGCTGAGCGAGTCCAAGTGGAAATGGACATAGATGATTATGAACAGATACCATCAGGGAGTCTCTGAATCGCTATAAACTCCTGCACATGGAGTATGTACAAATAAATGTCCATATGCTTAAGCCACGAGTATTAGGCAATGTGTCATGTGCAGCTAAAGTACTAAAATTAACACAGGCCTTCTTACTAGCAGAACAAAGCTGAAATATTTTGACACAGTGGGGGAAATGCTTTAAAATCTAGCCTTACCTGTCTCCATTTTTTCCTCTGCATTTCTTCTTTCCTCTCCTATACGAAGGAGAATTACACCCAGCCACCATCATGCAGAACTTCTATCATTTGTGGTCAGATCCACCAGCTAAGGCACCTACAAAACAACTCTGTGGGTCAGATATACCAGCTATACAACCTACACAACAGAGCATGAATCTGAAAAAATTAGGATTCTGTAATTTAGGGATAAAACGAAAATGGCTTTTGAGTGCATGACTTGAACTATCTGCTAATGGGCTGGGGAGGTGGCTCAGCCAATAAAATGCTTTCCCTGCAAATATAAGGCCCTGGGCTTAACCCCATAAAAAATGAAAAGAATCTGGCTCAGCCTGCCAGGCACAGCATTCTTGTCGTCCCAGTGCTGGGGAGGCAGAGACAGGCAGTTCTCCCTGGGACTCACTGGTCAGTCAAATTTGACTACTGTGTGAGCTCCAGACTAGTGAGAAGGCCTTTCTCAAAATTAAGCATTTTAAAAGAAGGTGAACAGAGCCTAAGAAATGGTACCCAAGGCTGTTTTCTGGTCCACTCGTGCATCTGAAAACACATGCACAAACATTTGCACACACAAGTGTTCTTCAACATGCTCAAATGAATACATAAGCTCAAATGTACACACACACTATGTATAGATTCATTACATTTTGTGTATCTAATTGCATCATTGAACACAAAATACCATCTACATCTATATCTGGCTTTCTGTGTGACTTTCTGAAGGGCAGTATACTAGCCAATGCCTCAGCAGAAAAATAAAGGCATACAAAAGTGGTATTTGTGGGGTATATGGAGAAGAAAATAATCAGGATTGTGGGTGCTATCCAGATAGTAAAGCACCCAGGAATTGCTGACATAGAGTGGTAACTATTCCCAACATTAATAATAGTATCAATATTATTTTCTTATAGCAATACCAGAGAGAATAAGCAGAAGCTGTAGCTCTAAATAGGAATTCAGCCTCCATTAGTATGTAGCTTTGTTCATAGAATCATGGAGAACAAATATTCTTGAGTGTTCCTCTTTTGCTCTAGTAGGATCTTCCATTAAGGACACCCAACAGGAAACCAGAGCAAAGACATAACCCAGTTTACATGCTCTCCAGAGTCTATTAGATTTCATGGCATAGTAGATAGGGGCAGGTGGAGAGCATTTCTGTGGCTTAGCATTGGTGCATGGCCAGGAATATTACAGTGTTTCTTATCATTTCTAAAATAAAATAAGTGCTATTAAGAAGTGGGAAATATCATACCATTGATATGCAACCTAAATAAATGTGTGACCTTAGTTTAGAGATTTCAGTATGAGTTGTAAGGTATGGTTTGGCTACTGGCAGTGAAAGTCTTGGTGAACTTCAAGAATTACCAAGTGCCATTGAGCCTGGATGTGCTAGGTAATTCTATACTCAATTACCTCAATTACAGGACTGAGATGCTCACAATTCCCCGGGAAACAAGAAGACATTTCCCTAGTAGTTTCTTTTTAAGGAAAATCATGCAAAATACTTCTGGTGTGTGGATTGCCAAACACACATGAGTTCACATTGAGTGCTGTGTGATGTTCTTTCTCTTTATCCATCATTGCTAGAGACACAGGGGAATTCTTACATTTCGTTCTGGCTGCATCAGTATGAAAGCTAAGTAAATAATGCCCTGTTTTTGAGGAGATTATCAATCACAGCCACCAGAGGGGTGCTGATAATCTTTTTCAGAATATCAGATTTGGATCTAGGTGAATGGTCCTCTGGATATCAAGCCCATGACCTCCATGCATCACTACAGATTTTGCAAAGGAATTTCTTTTTCAGCTGGTAAGACATTACAAGGACAAACTAATTTGTTTGTAATGAAGTAATCAAACCTTTGCCTTGATATACCAGGAGAAGAAAATGAGAAGTGCCTGATTTCTGAGTGGACAGCTGATGGAATGGGAGACTGGGAGGGAGGAAGTCATATAATGGGCAATTATGAAGCTGTGTGCTACAAGGTACATGGCAGAGATTGGTGTGAAATCTCTTCTTAAGATTAGGTCTAGTGAATAACAAAATTATTGGGGTTATTTACAGATGCTTAGGTGATCCCAAGGCAGTTATATCATCAAAAAGCCCACTCCACAAAGAATAATTGATGCCTCATGAAAGCTGCATCCCTGTCCAACTTGCTGGTGGATTCATGAAAATCCATTGCTCACATAATGTTGGAGAGGGGCCTGGGAAGTCTTGTACTATCTGAACTTTGTGAGCCTCGTAAGCTTCACTAGGTCCTTCAATCTTCTGAGGATTCTTATCTCTGGAAAGTTATGATTCAATTTGGAAGAAATAGCTACTCAACTCATGTTTTTTTTTCTTATCTGAGAATTTGTATTAGTGATCACCAAAAGCTGGAAGAAGAAAATCATATAGAGGGGGTTTGGATATCAGGTAGCAAGCACAATTAGATAGAAGCCAGACATCAGTTGTTCTACAGCACAATGGTGTGTCTGCAATTCAGCCTAGTATATATACTGCAATCGCACAAAAAAGAAGCATCTAAAGGTCCCAACTTTGAAGTAACACAGCAATGGAAGCATTAATCTGATTCAATCAATCATTTTATATATATATATATATATATATATATATATGTACACATAGTTATGTATATGTATATTTATGTATATACACACACACATATATATATATATGTATTGAAATATAATGCTGTACCTTGCATGTGCAATTATCACATTATCCCAATTTAAAAAAAAAAACTATTTAAAAGAGTTGGAAATCTTACTTGATGATTGATTTGATCAGTACATACTATGTACATACATCAAATTGTTAGACATTATCTCAATGATTTGTACAATTAAAAGTTCTTTTTATCTTAGTCATGTGCTTAGAACAAACATGCTATCTCACAGGAATGGAAGCAGCTCTTGAGGCTGAGCCAATGCCGATATGCTGGGATGCAAATCTTTTCTTGGCGAGGATATAAAGTTTTTTTCTGTCTATTAATTTTGAATCATGAAGAAAATAGAAAATATATGGCTTATTTTCTGGAACTGTAGACCAACTATAGTGGCCTCAATTCTGACTTAGCATCCTGAGCAGTCTCTAAAAAATGTATGCATAATTACAAATATTTTGATGATTTATCTCTCAATACAGTGGTTTTAATTCCCTGTAGGTCTGGGGAACCATAGAAGAACCTGACTTTCATGGCTGAAAGAGTCAGGCTTAGCTTCTTAAGGCATAAGCATATTTAACTGAACTCCTATAGCTCAAAGAAAAAAATGCATCTGAGATTTTTTTCAATACAAAACATATTAAATAGGACATGTAAGACTCCCAGAACATGAACACAAATACAGATTTTTATATATACATGTTATTTCTCTTACAAATATATATTTTATTTCTGTTATTGCCAAGTTACTGATGTAAAATTGACTTAGAGACATACTTTTACTTTTTAACAACAGGAATGTTCCTGTTGTTTATGCTATGAACTAGTAAAATGGTTTTAAATATTTGTAATAATGTTTTTAAGTTCCTTAAATTTTAAAATAACAAAATGCTGCATGGGGGTTATTTGTCAAATCTATTAGATTACGAGTAACACCAACAACGTGTCCATTAGATTTCACCAATGACCACTAACTGTTTCTCTCTAGTCTATAAAACATGAGAACTCAAGGAATAGATCAAGTTTCCAAAGGAGAAATGGACTCTTCCTATTATTAAGTGATGGGGTTTGTGATGAGTCACATCTTTGGAAGGTGAATCAAGGATTTTAACAAAATAAAATGCCTTTGAATAAAGTTTAAGATAAGGGGATATTGAGCTTGTAGATTATATCCTGGGTGTCTTCCTTTAGTGTCTATTCAGAAAACTAATACACTCTGGTACACAGACAAATCAGGCATAATTCAAGATAGGAGGGTCTGCCTAAAGACAGGCTAAGTTTCAGCACAAAGACATGTGTGCACAATTAAGTTTTGTTTAATGTTGATTTAACGTGACTGATGGGAATAGACGTGATGAAAATAGTACAAATTAAGAGACTATCTTAACTATTTAAAACTATACCAAAGGAATTTACTATAATTCCCTAATCAATCTGGTCCTATAAATAAATTTATGTATGAGCAAAAGAGCCAAAGATATAAGTTTACTAACCTGGGAAGTACCTACTCATGCTTGTCTTTCAAGAGTGCCTATTAATATAAGCTAATGACTTTTTCATCTGGAAATCAATCAACAAACAAACTCCTCCTCACCTTTTTGCATTTACATTTTGTCTACTAATATTTACGTTTTGTCTTCCAACATTCCTTCTCTAATTAACAATGGAAGTAAGAGCATACATCCACGGGACTCCTTTGACTTAGATAATTGAACAGAGAGTTATTTGTCAGACTAATAGGTTGAGGTGGGACATTTGAGCTTGAATGTAGTCATATAGAAGGTAGAAAATAAGCCAGGTGGTGGTGGCGCACGCCTTTAATCCCAGCACTCGGGAGGCAGAGCCAGGCGGATCTCTGTGAGTTCAAGGCCAGCCTGGACTACCAAGTGAGTTCCAGGAGAGGCGCAAAGCTACACAGAGAAACCCTGTCTCGAAAAACCAAAAAAAAAAAAAAAAAAAAAAAAGAAGGTAGAAAATAGAGAAATTTCATTTTTGCTGAATATAGAATATGTCACCTTTTCAGTCACCAAATGTATTTGAATTCCTTTTAACAAAGAACCAGTCCTTCAGTGGACATCAACTGAGTGCCCTATGTTTAGATTAAATTCTAACATTATCTACCAGGAAATAGTATTATCAGATCTCACAAGTTAACTTGCTAAGACAACTCTTGTAAGATTTTGATTAGATCATCATTGCTTCCATTGTCTAAGGAAAACCTTTTTAAAATTTAGATGAAATAGAAGAATGCCTTTCTCATGGTAAATACAGTCATTACTTGAAGTATGCATGCATGTTATATAAGATAGAAAGTTTTAGATGTTATGAAAAACAAAAACAAAACAGTAACAGAATGTGGCCATCCTACACTATGGGGATGGTTTATGTTTTGGAGAACTGTACACATGGTGGCTAAATCTGGCCATTGTTGGTGCATATGGAAAAGACTATCACATAAGATGCCTGAATCTTTTTGGCTCTACAGATTTTGCCTCTCTTTCAAACTTGGTAGCCGAGCTATGGGGTAACTTAATGAAGGGTGAAGTATCAATTACTCCACAAACTCATTAGATTTCTGGCTAAAGCAGTCTGTGTACTTATGAATGGTGTTTCGATAGCTCTTGAACATAATTTAAAAATTACTATCTTTTCCTCATGTATTTTAGGTTATAAAAGCAGCCAGAGTCTTTGGCTTGAACATGGCAAGTTAAAATCAAAACGGCCCTTGGTTTATAGAATAATCTAGAAGAGGAACAAAAATGAGAAATGTAGCTCAGCAAATCCAGTCAATAGTGAAATCCAAGAAGAATTAAGGACCTTTGGTGCTCAGTTTACTCACAGTGTCCATGAGAACCCCACTCCACAATGTCATAATGAAATTGTAACTAATTTTCAAAATTAGTCAGATACTTTCAGTACTCTGAGCTATGTTTAAGAATGATAGCTGAATATCAGTAAGATCCCCTGAGTTTTCTAGAATTTTAATTTTCCCTCTTCCAACCTCCATCTCCCTAGTTCCACGGTAGTCTTACAAGCTAGCAACCTGGGAACGACAGGAGAGGAGCTACAGGGACAGTAACTTAGCTGCCACCGGGAGAGGGTAGAGCAGGGGGATCTCCACAAAGCTCCACCCAGCAGACCTGTCACTGTGTGGCTGGAGGGATGCCCCTAGAGTTTACTTTATTTGACTCAACTCAATTCAAAGTTTCCTCAGCAAAGGAATCCTCTCCCCAGGGAAGTTTGCCCTAGACAACTGGTAATTGTTTCAATATCTGAGCTGTTTGAGGCACTGCTACCAGATATAAAAACAAGAGGCTTTCCACATGCATTAGAAGAACATCTGAGGAATGTGTTTTCCCTACGAGATCTTAACATGGGAGCATTTCTTCTGCTTACAGGCATGTGCTTTTCAGAAAGCATTGTAACAGTAAAACTTTGGTAATCCATGTGTCATTAGCAAACATGTGTTAATGAGTTAGTTCAGTTTTGCTATGTTACTCCTTCCATAAAAAGGGTTTAAACAGGAGGGATCTTGTGGGGGAGGGAGGGAAAGAGGGAGAGAGTAGGAGGAAAGAAGGCTGGAATAGATGGACATTTAGAAGATGATACGGAAACCCAGTGCAGTGGAAACTTTCTGGAATCTGTGAGGGTGACCCTAATGAGAACTCCTAGTAATGGAAGATCCAGAGCCTGAACTCATTAGCTCTGTAACCAGGCAAGGCTTCCAGTGGTGGTACTGGGACACTAACTTAGTCACAAACCTAACATCCACAACCTGTCCTTCCCGTAAGTTGTGCTAGGGCATTGGTGGCTCAGAGTTTGTAGGAGTGGCCAGTCAATGACTGGTCTAACTTGAGGCTCACACAAGAGGGAGCTGATGCCTGACACTGCCTTGATGGCCAGGATCAGGTAGCTGGATGCTCAGAGACCTAGGGTATAACCAAACATGACTAAGAAAAGAAAAAAAAGTCAATGAAATAATTTCTCATAATATTCTCTATACTCATGAGATTGGTGCCTAGTCCAATTATCATCAGAGAGGCTTCCTCCAGCAACTGATGGAAGCACATACAGAAACCCACAGCCAAACACTAGGTAGAGCTCAGGGAGTCCCCACAGAAGAGGAGGAGGAAGGGTTGTGGAAGCTAGAGGGGTCGAGAACACGACCCACAGAATCAAGTAAGCAGGGCTCATAGGGACTCACAGAGACTGAAGGGCAATCATGAGGCCTGCATGAGTCTCCATGAGGCTCTCTACATATATGTTATGGTTGTGTAGCTTAGTGTTCTTGAGGTACTGCTCTTTGACTATTTTTCCTGCTCTTGAGACCCTTTTCCTCCTACTGGGTTGCCTCGTGCAGCCTTTATATGAGGGTTTATGCCTCATCTTATTGTACCTTGTTGTACCGAGTTAGGTTGATATCCCTGGGAGGCCTGCTATTTTCTGAAGGGAAATGGAGGAGCAGTGGATCTGAGAGGGAATGTGAGGAGGGAACAGGGAGGAGTGGGGGAAGGGGATGCTGCGGTTAGGATGCATTGTATGAGATAAGAATAAAAATGTTAAAAGTTATTTAATATATTTTGTACATGCATGAAATTGTTAAAGAATTGACCATTAAGAAAGTGAAAAAACTAAAAAGAGTTTAAAAGGATAAAAAGAGAGAAAAGAGAAGAGGGAGGGGGAGAGAGAAAAGAGGCAAGGGAGGTAGAGGAGAGAAGGGGAAAGAAGAAGAATATAGAGACAGACACAGAGACAGAAATGCGACAAGGAAAATAATACCTGATGTTTGATATTTGAAAAGTGAACTAAAAGAAAATGATAAAGAAGATGTTGTTTCTGGGGGAGGAAAAACATTGAGCAGAAATGCAAGGGTTCAGGGAAGAGGTGGGGAGATGGTAGAGATTCACTCAGGAGCTTTGGGGAAATGTAAAAATGTCAGAGAAATGACAGTGACATTAGGTGGGGTGGTGGTGGTGTGTAAATATGATCAAAAGATATTTTACAAAATTCTCAAGATACCAATTTTTAAAAAGACATTAACCCAGCTATGAAGAACTGACAACAGAAAAGAAGATGAGAACTTTAAAGCATAAAATATGAGATGATGAAAAAGAGAAAAAGGATCAGAGAGCAGAAGCTGGAGGTA
Organism: Peromyscus eremicus; assembly: GCF_949786415.1. Classification (NCBI taxonomy): domain Eukaryota; kingdom Metazoa; phylum Chordata; class Mammalia; order Rodentia; family Cricetidae; genus Peromyscus; species Peromyscus eremicus. The sequence continues at coordinate 56,901,946 of NC_081436.1, forward strand.
GAAGACAAGGAGAGAGAGGACTACTTGTGGAGAAAACAAGAATGACAGTTAAAACAAATACAATTGGTTCTCTTGAAATAAAAGACACTTCTGTCTGCATAGAAACATATTGAGTCCCAAGGAAAACTGAACCAAGAAAGACATCATCGAGTTAGCCCAATAAGCATGCTGTATTTCAAAACACCTTTAAGGAGTGAGACAAAATAATCATCCCTGAGGGAGAAAATGTCAGGGTGGCCTCCAGCTTCTCCCAGTAATGCTAGTTCTGAGAAGAAAGGAAAATCTTCACAAAGAGGCCAGAGAACTGTTTGGTTGCCCAAATATTCAGATATAGTGGCATTCCTGGACCCAAAGGGTGTTCATAGGACTCTTGGAGAATATAATTTCCGTGTGACCTGCTTCAAAATTTTCTAAAGAATCTCAACCAAGTAGGTGACACACACTGGTAATCCTGGTTATTGTCAGTTAAGAGGATTGTGAGGCTGGCCTGGGTGGTATAGCAGTGTTCTGTGTGCACAAACCACAGGTTAGGGATGCTGTTGAGTGGTAGATAACTTGTCTGGGATGTGCAAGGCCCTAGGTTCCATCCCCAGCACCCAAGAGTAAAATACAATAAAAATTAAACACAACTGCTTCCAACCAGATAAATGAGAAATAAAAATGTATATAAAAGTATACAATGAGCACCAAATCTCTGTTGATTAATCAAAAAATTATAGCTATAATATTTAAGAGAAAAAAGTTCAAGTGAATTAGTTTTCATTTTATATAATTGTAATGAAAATGTCAAGCTGAGGAATGAATTGATCAAGGATCAAAAAGCACTTAAGTTTATTTTATGTCTTTTTTTTGGAAGTACTTTTTTTTATGATTGTAAAAGCCAGCTTGCAAAAATCAGCAGGCTATAAAATTGTAAGATTCAAAATTATATAACAAAGTTTGAACATCACAAAAAAATCAACTTGGAAAGAAAAATTTAAAGACTTTTAAAATATCAAGTAAAAGGTATGACTAAAAATGTAGGAACCCAGAGACAGTTATGAAATGTTCAAAAGACTAAAAGAACAGTGAAACCTCCAATTTAAATATTAAGAAAGATAATATAATTGGTTAAAATTTGATGTTGGGGAAAATAAAAGAACAAAGTTAGTTGCACAGAGAAAAAAGCTAATAAAAATATATAAGTAAATGAATAAATAATGGCAGCTATAACTAAGAGTGTTATCCTGTCAATAGAAAGTTTAACTCACTTCTTGAAGAAAAAGAGGTCTCTGGAGTTGGAGTTGTCATTCAACGGTAGAGCATATGTTTAACAAGCTTGAACCTGAGTTCAATCCTTTGCATAAAAAAGAGAAGAGATGAAAAGGGAAGAAAAAGGAAAGAAAAGTTTTCTAGACTGAATCACATAAAACTCAGCTTGATGTTGTATGTTGTACACAGAGCCACACCTAAAACAAATGAGTCACGAAGACAAGAAATAAAAAAGTGTGTAAACACATACCAGGCCAGTGCAAATAAGAAAGCAGAGATTGAACCTAGTGCACTAACTGGAAAATTGAATTTATGCTCCAAAACAACTATAGAAATATTTAAACTTTAAAATACATAATTCAAAGTATTTAGGAGCAGTATAACATCAGTATTCATAGTGTGAACAAGATGCCATGTAGTTTCTTCCGGTAGGAAGTATAAACATAGCTTAAAAAGACTTGCAGAGGGAGATTTTAGTCAACATTTTAGAACTTGGAACAGCCCACTGGAGTGAAAAGAGGGTAGTGGGGTAATTTATGTTACCTAAGGGCCTTGTGCTTACATATGCACATGCAGACTCAACAGATGAACTCAAAATTTCCATTTCATGTGACTTGGTGATAGGAATGAGAACTAACTATGAACCCAAATAGAGAAAAAAAATCTAAAGACACTCTTAAAAATGTAAACAGTACATGCAGTAAAACTAAAAACTGGAAAAAGTGGGGGGATGGTGGTGAAGGAAACAAATAAATAATAGAAAAAATGATCTTAAAATCTCAGGTCAATAAACTATCTCAGTCACTATTATCCAATACCTAGAGAAGCATGTTGATGAAAACACATCTTAGAGACATTGAATACAACTAAAATTCTTTGTGTTTTATGATCAGGTAAATATTCATGTCTTTAAATACAAGATTAATGAGTAGTAAAAAAATGAAATGAGCCCGGCTGCGGTGGTACACACCTTTAATCCCAGCACTTGGGAGGCAGAGTCAGGCGGATCTCTATGAGAATGAGGCCAGCCTGGTCTACAGAGTGAGTTCCAGAACAGGTACCAAAACTACACAGAGAACCCTGTCTGGAAAAATTAAAATGAAAAAAATGAAATTAAAAATGCAAACAACCAAAAACATTAGCATAATGACAAGAAAATATACTTATCAAAATGTGAGAGAAAGTTTAGAAGAAAAGATTAATTGCTTGAGAAGAAAAGAACAATATTAACAACTACATTCAAGTCTGTATTTTCAGTTAAGTATGTCTATTTGATGCAAAAATACCATATAAGAAACGATAGGAGAAATTAATTGTAGAAGAATTTAAAAGAAGATTCAAAGCTAATTCAACTCTGACTCTAGGAGGCAGTAAACTCTCCAAGTTACCCTATTACCATACACTTAGAAACCTAGCAACAGTCTCCCAACCAATAAACATGGACTCCAGACATTTTCAAAGCAACTTGACTTACACTTTGATGCATATATAGCGTTTCCAAAGATTCAGAGTGTACCAAATGGCCAAAAGCTTCTAAATCCATTTTAACATTTAGACATTTCATTAGCTTCAGTAAAAATTGACAGTTGTTTAACAGAAAAGCACAGACTGTTTTGTGAATACTGATATAAGACATTCACATCTACCTGTATTTCAGCAGGATGCAATTTCTGTGGGAGCTGGGTGGTCAAGGCACTGATGTTTTATTAAAAATTTCAAATTCTCAAAAAAAAGAGAGGGGATTAGAATCAAACTTGTACATTTTTCTTTTGGAAACAAGAATAATTTTTCATATCTAGCACAAGATGATTTCCATGTATATTTTGACTTGATCAAAATTGGTGATAGATGGCTATAGGGTGATGCAGATATTGATTGGCTGGGAGGCATTATGTGTTTTCATATTACATTCTAAACTGTTCCCCGAATCTTTAGATGAGAAAATGAACTGTAAGAGAGTGGCAGTTTAGAGCTGGTGCTGTTGTCTTTCCATAGGCCCTTCTTCGCTGATCATCTTGAATGCCATTTAATACATGGCACTTTGGTCTTTTCCTTAAAAAATATTGTTCATGTTGTCTTTAAATTGTGCAATAAAAATTGTTTTCAAGTGCTTAAACTAGATGAAATCTGTAAGGTGGTAACTTTGCTTCTTCCTTAAGTAATTGATTCTGTTGCTTATGCAGATAAGGAAGAGTCAGCTTTTGCTGAGAAATCAGGTTTTGAGAGATTCATTTAATATTTTTCCCATTCCTTCTTGGTAGTAGGTAGTACCAAATACCCCAAGGATACAGCTGTGAACAAAACAAATCCTGAGAAATGTAATTATCCCATACAAACAGCGTTAATTAAGCTTATCAGCTTTAAATTTCTTCACAGTTAGATAAGGCACCAAGAAGCAGAGCTTCCCCAGAAACCTCACCAGTCACCTCTGTCAAGGAAGGCCAAGGTCACTGGCTCTCCTGCTAACTCTCAGGCACCAAGAGTCATTTGTCAGGGTGGCCTTTCTGGAGTAGTTGACACTTGGATTCTGCTTGTCCTGCACACCAATGCCTGGCATGCAATCTTAATCTCCCAAGGGCATACTTCAGGAAGGAGCGTCTAGTTACCAGAAAGTAATCTTATTCCACAGAGTACCAAGGGGCACTAGAAGTGGGACAACACCGTTGCTTAGTATTCGTCATACTGGATATGTGCTATAAAAAGAAAAGCATGTACTTGCAAAAACTATGGATCTAGTACATCAGTCAGTTGTCAGGGTACAAAAACACTGTGATCAACAATTCTTTCTTGGGATTCCTGATATTTTATTTGGCTTAATTGACAAGGATAAATTGAGTTGGGAAAGAAATTTGTGTTTTGCTATCTAAGGAACATCTGGATATAGGTCAGTAGTAAAGAAAGCCACCAACTGGGTACATTTTCAACATGCTTAGTAACGAAGAATTTCTTTAACATGATATTGACATTGTCTCTAGTTACTGTGCATAAAACGCAACTCACGTCTCATTTACTATTTGCCAGTGGGCATTATCAGATAAGGAAAGACCTAGATTCGCAGGGCACATCTGCAGAAGTCACACATGAGGAGCAAACAAGACAAGTATCACGGGGAAACTGCACCCTGCCCTGAGACTTCAATCTAACAATCTTAAACTGGACATTTACCCAAGAGTGCTTTCTTGTTTTGTAAACAGGAGAGTCTGGCATAGAAATCACTAGTGGCTGCCATTTCCAAAGGCTGTACTGCCAGCCCTTTTTCCTTAAGTAAATCTCTCTGTGTGAGTTCTCTGTAAACAAGTACAAAGATGCTTATCTTTGGTCAGAGTCTCACTCCACTGTTTCAGATTTACCATTGCAATGATCTAGTCCACAAGGAAAGCATTGAGAAAGCATTGATTGGTCTTCATTGTCCAGGGAGAGTCATCTTGTGTTTTCCTGTGGACGACTCCATCAGGAAAAGCTCTCCTTAGGACTTAGGATGAATGCTATGATAGCATTTCACAGAGGTGAAGCTTTCCCATTTCTTGGTGAAGTTTACAGAGTATAATTATATAACATAGTTAGATTAATTTAATTAAATAAAAGTTGCCACCGGCCTACTAAGTAGACCAGAGGAATGTTGCTGTGCACAAAGCAGAATTCTCTTAGAACTCAAGGCATTGTACGCTCAAATAGCTGAAGGTTGAGAAAGGATATTAAACATGTTCTAGATTAAGCAGAAACACTTTCAATCTAAGGCAAATTGGGGATAAATGAAGAGTTGGGCAACCTTTGTGGTAAAATAAGAGGCATTCATTTCCGTAATTATAACATCTTGATTACATCGCTTTTTCATTACAATAACTGAATGCTTGTGTTGGATCTTGCAAAGGACTTCTTTAAAAAGCCAAATCAAATTTGTTTAGTCAGGATGAGAGTAAATTCTCTTCTAATGGCATGGAAATAGCACATCAATCAGGAGGTTAAGCAAGAGTGAATTGCTAATGACAGGGAAGTTAGCTTTTCACCAAATGTCTCACTTCCACAGAGGTGCTTGTCACTCTTGTGATGGCAACCCCTAAGACATGCCATTTTACACATTAAGTTAACTAGCTCGTTATGGCTTCGCTTACCGTGGAAATTGGATCCTAAAAGCAAAGGATATTTATATACTTGTTACCAATTTCAAAAATAAGTATAGGAGAAAGATAATATCAAACATATTTACATTTATTTGTCAAAATAGTGGTATTTAGAAGGACTATGAGAATCATATGTTAAAGAATTATAAAAGTATTTCAACGAAAATAATGTCATAAGCTGACGGCTTTCCACATTAAGCAGTCTCTAAAGACTTTACTTTGTCAGATCAAAAAATAATTAAATCCAAATTGTCATGATAATCATAAACAGTTGTCTCGAGTAGAGAGAGTTTTAAAAATACAATATAAAAATTTCCAAACTAATCTCTTCCACTTTCCTCATTATATAAAACTGTCTCCCAGAGAAATCAAAACCTCTTCCTTATTAGGCATGCTGCCTTGGTGCGAGAAGAAATGTAAAAGTGCCTCCTTCAGCTGAAACCACTTTACAGACTGATGACTAGATGTGCTGTGTACTAATTGTTGCTAATGTGGTCATCCATGAAAAGTTAAATTTGAGGGATGGAGAGGTGGTGTAGCAGTTAAGAATACTTGCTGCTCTTTCAAAGGACCAGAGTTTGGTTCCTAGCACGCATATTGGGTGTCTCACAACTGCCAATAACTTCAGCCTCAGAGGATCCAAGAGTCTGGCTTTCATGAACACAACCCTTCAAAACACGCACAAATACACACACACACACACACACACACACACACACACACACAGTGTCATTTCAAAGTCCTTGAATTGAAGGGTAAATATCTTAGATATTTTCATTTTAACCTGGGGATATTAATGATACATATGTAAAACAGAATATCATATCTGCAAAATAAGATTTGCTTTTAAAACTATCCCTTAGTACGAAAGAATACTTTTTTTTTTTTTTTTTTTTTTTTTTTTTTTGGTTTTTCGAGACAGGGTTTCTCTGTGTAGCTTTGCGCCTTTCCTGGAACTCACTTGGTAGTCCAGGCTGGCCTCGAACTCACAGAGATCCGCCTGGCTCTGCCTCCCGAGTGCTGGGATTAAAGGCGTGTGCCACCACCGCCCGGCCAAAAGAATACTTTTAAACATAGGCGAAACTTAACATAATGCAATCTTACTTAGGCAGTTTTGTTTAATACATCAGTCATATGTTTGGCATAATTTCATCAACACCCTTTCTTAGCTGATCATGATTCCAGTGCTTTGTTGCTTTGCACATCTGTACTTGCCCCATCATTAGTTTGTATCAAGTTACAGTTATGAAGTTGAAGTCTGGCAAGTATAATCTTAGGACGTGGAGACAGTCTAATTCATCAGGGCAATGACCTTCTGTAATGTGCAGGTCAGTCTGCATTTTTAGTAGGCATTTCACTCCAGTGGCATTTTTGTTACTATGTTATCAATGCCTTATCCCATCATACAAAAATCATCCACAGAACCACATTTCTGCCATAGTAACCTCATTGTTAGGACACATGTACTGAGGCCGATTCTTGGGGAGAATCCATAATATTGTTAATAAAAATGTTCATTATATTACCACAAACAGTGTTTAAGGAATTTTAAATTGAAAAAATAATTGAGTCAAACCTGAGATAATCATTTTTCTATTGTTATTAATACTTTCCAAGTTTTCTTCTAAATACTATGTTTTTCATTTAAATATATGGTTTAGAACATGAAATTATTTTTGTTTGTTTTTTACCTCTAACATTTTTCTTTATTTTACATACTGACAACAGTTTCCCCTCCCTCCTCTCCTCCTGTCTCCTCTCTCTGACCCCCTTATACCCTTATCCCCACCCATTCCTCTGTCTTTATTCAGAAAAGGGCAGGCCTCCCATGGGCTTGAACAAAGCATGGCACATCAAGTTGAGGTAGGAATGAGCTCCTCACTGTAATAAAGGCTGGGCAGGGTAATTCAGCATGGGGAGTAGGGTCCCAAAAGCCAGCTAAGTGCCAGGGACAGATCCTGATCTCATTGCTAGGAGCCTTACAACTGTCCAAGCTATACAACTGTCACATACATGCAGCAGGCCTAGACTGGTCCCATGCAGACTCCCTAACTATTGGTCCAGAGTGACATATGTGGAGGTTGGTGTGTAGAAGAATTAAAATAGATCATATCTATCTTCCTGCTAAAAACTCAAGTCCAAGCGGATCAAAGCCCTGAATATAAATCCAGTTACATTGAATCTGATAGAAGAGAAAGTGAGAACTAGCCTTGAATGCATTGGCATAGGAGGCTATTTCCTGAATATAACACCAGTAGCACAGATACTGATATCAACAATTAATAAATAGGACCTCCTGAAACTGAAAAGCTTCTATAAGGCTAAGGACACTGTCAATAAGACAAAATGGCAGCCTACAGAATGGGAAAAGACTTTCACCAACCGCACATCTGACAGAGGGCTGATCTCGAAAATATACAAAGAAGTAAAAAAACTAGACATGAAAATACCAAATAATCCTATTTAAAAATGGGGTACAGATCTAAATAGAGAATTCTCAAAAGAAGAATCTCAAATGGCTGAAATACACTTAAAAATTGTTCAGCATCCTTAGTCATCAGGGAAATCTGAATCAAAACGACTCTAAGATACCATCTTACACCTAACAGAATGGCTAAGATAAAAAACACTGAAGACAGCTTATGTTGGAGAGGATATGGAGTAAGGGGAACACTCCTCCATTGATCATGAGAGTGCAAACTTGTACAGCCACTTTGGAAATCAATATGGTGGCTTCTCAGAAAAATGGGAATCAATCTAACTCAAGATTCAGCTGTACCAATATTGGGCATATACCCAAAAGAATGCTCAATCATACCACAAGGACACTTGCTCAACTATGTTCATAGCAGCCTTATTTGTAATAGTCAGAACCTGGAAACAACCTAGGTGCCCCTCAACCAAAGCATGGATAAGGAGAATGTGGTACATTTACACAATGGTGTATTATTCAGCCATTAAAAAAACAAAAACAAAAACAAAACAAAAACAATGACATCATGAAACTTGCAGGCAAATGGATGGAAGAAGAAAAAAATAATTCTGAGTGAGGAAACCCATACTCAGAAGGACAAACATGATGTGTACTCACTCATAAGTGGATACTAGGAGTAAAGTACAGGATACCATCCACAGCCCCAGAGAGGCTAGGTAACAAAGGGAGCTGAAAGAGGGAGGCATGGATTTCCCTGGGAAGGGGAAATAGAAGAGATCTCCTGGGTAAACTGTGGGAGGGGGGACGGAGGATGGGAACTTGAGGGAGCTGGTTGGGGTGGATTGGTGGTGGGAAGGAGAGTTAGGGAGAAACCTGGTGCCAGGGGATCTCCCAGGGATCCACAAGGATGACCCCAGCTAAGACCCTAGCAATAGTGGAGAGGGTGCCTGAATCTACTGTAATCAGATTGGTGACTACCCTAATTGTCATCACAGAGCCTTTATCCAATAACGGATGGAAGCAGATGCAGAGATCCAAAGCCAAGCATGGGGTGAGCTCTGGGAATTCTCCTGAAGAAAGGGAGGAGGGATTGTAAGAGCCAGGGGTGTCAAGGTCATGACAGAAGAACCCATAGAGACAACTGATCTGAGCTGATGGGAGCACATGAGCATGAAATTATTTAAAAATATGCTCTAGCTAATTAGTTCTCATGAAGGAGTTAGAACTGTAGTGCATACAGTTTCAGAAGTGTGAAAGTTTGAAGAATTGTTTCAGAAGACTAAGGAATTCTTAGTCATCAAAATCATGTTACAGGATAGATATAAGATTAAGCAAAAGACAAATAAAAAGTGTTAGAATATAATCTTATGTTGTCATGATGAAAAATAAGTTTGAATATTAATAATTATGATATTTGGGTGATGGATTGAAGGGTGACTATTATTTTCTAATTTATACTGTATTCCAACACACGGAAATCAAATAACCATGGCCAAGGTTATATAAGCTTAGAACTATTTCTTAGTTCTATACTGATTAACCCTTCAAAGCATTTTTGTTTTACACATAAAATAGAGAAAATAATACCTATCTTGTAAGGTCCTTGGGGAAAATTATTTTGTACAGTTCTTTGGAAAAAGAATATCTATTTTACTGTGATCTCAGATAAATTAATATCTGCCGTGAATGACGTCTGCAGTGCTTCAGGAAGACATACATTAGGATGCTTCGTCCAGTGCCTTCAGCTTTCATCTAAACAGCCCAGTTTTCATTATAATATTGAAATGTTATCTCTATAAAATTTGATAATAGTTATCATCATGTGTAGTTGTAGAATTTTTTTTCAAATTCCTAATACTTTAAAAACTATTTAGACATTTAAACAACCACTTATGTGTATCTTATATAAATCATATACAAAGTCATGAAACTCACCATGAGTTATTTATGGTTTCACTGAACACTTTTCAATACTGGAAACTAAATTGTATGTTGTGGTAATCAAACTTAATGATCAGTGTTTTTGGGTTTTGTTTGAAATGATAATGTGAAGAGAAATTTCAGAGATTGAACTGAGGATTTCAAAGTCGTAGAAAAATGTAGAGAGGTTATCATGAAAGACAAAGCCTCTGCCCAAAGATGACTTGGAGAACCATAAAGTAAACAACTGGACACAAGGAAAAGTAAGTGCTATGAAAACACAGAGAGAGCAGAGGAAAGTAAGGCGGAGAGGAGAGAGGAGAGAGGAGGAGAGGGGAGGATAGGACTGGAGAGTGAAATGAACTGAGAGTGAGAAAGAGAAGACAGCCTGCTAGAACATTCTGTGAAGGAAGAGCCTTCTAGACAGGGAAAGCTACAAGCACATGGAGAATAATCATGGCAGAATTTTGAGTGAACCAGGACTGCTAAACTGATTTACTTATTCAAGGCAACATTGTCAAACAAAATGTATTTATATGCATTAACACGAGCAAACCTCAAAAACATGTGAATGGAAAAGGCAAACTACACCGTTTATATTGCTCATGACAGAGATTATGGGAGTTTTAAAACACAAAGCATACACATAATGGAGTATAACCCACAATAGGTGCTGATTTCTGGAGTTAGTTTATTTCCGTGAAAAGTGAAAATGGGCCATAATGAAGATTAGGAACTCACCTAAAACGTTTATTTTTTTTAATTAAGCAGAAAACTAAAATCAATGGGTAATTAAGTAAGTGTGTAACATGTTGGCAACTTAAGTACGTTTTGAAAGTTCAAAGATTAGTATGTCAGTGAGACAGAATTCAAATGATATGAACCTAATCTTAAAACTAATTCAAAGACAGAGAGTGAAATCGTGATAGCCAAACCCTGGAAAGAAACATTCTCAAATGGAATTTGTTGTTGTCTCTATGTGGTGGGATTGTGATGGCTTCTGCTTTAATTCTTTGCTCCAAGTGGTAGCTCACTGAATGGTCTGAGGACTTAGAAAGAGTGGCCTACTAAAAGAGAAGTTGATAGCTAAGAGAATTAATGAGGAAGATATTTGGGAAAGATGCTGCTCTATCCTTTTGGTTGTTGGGACAATGTCATACATCCTTATCCTCTATAATGTTCCATAATCTCTGTTTTAGAACATGTTTGTTCATTTGATTTTCAAACAAATTTACTGAGATGTGACTGATGTAAAATAAACTACGTATTTCAACCATACAACTTAACACCTTTGCCCAAATTCATATGCCATGATTCATCATTGTAGTTGCACAATGAATATATTACTTCAACTCCCAAGTTTCATGATGTCCCTTTGTAATTCTCTTCTTGACTTGACACTGGTGACCACTTTACAGGTTTTCAAATAAATGGAACCAGAGCATGCAATCATTTTAAACCTTGCCATTTTTTTTTTTTTTTGCACTCAGCATGGCTATTGGTCTATCCACGTGATAGCATGTATTAATAGTTCATTCCTTTTTCTTGATGAATAGTATTCTAATACATAGATATACTTCAATTGTTGGTTTACTTGGTTGTTGGTAGTCATGGGGATTCTTGCCAGTTTGGGACAATTACAAATAAAGCTGCTATGAGCCTTCATGCCCATGTCTTTGTATGGACATATTCTTTCTTTTCTCTTACAAATGCAGTTTATTTTTAAATGTCCAAAGTAGAAGGGATTCTATTTCCCTTGAGATTCTTCTGTAATGTAACAGTTCCCATATTAAAAATGCTTTGGGTTAAGTTAGACTTATGCTTCCAGTTCTTTAATTGGTTCATTTAACTAAATCCACCCTTTCACCAATATTTACATTTGACAGCTACATTCTCTGTCACTGGCCCTCTACTTGCTACTTTGATAAATACACATATTGGGGGCCATTTTTTATTTCTTTTGCTAAATCTGTTGTCTTAACCATGTGGTTATTCTACCGCTTTGCTGTTCAACTAATAGTGTGTAGCTCTCGGTGACTGTGAGTTGCAATGTCCATAAGCATGAAAGGTGAGTGACAAGGCTGTTTCTATCATTCACCATTCACACATACTGGTTTTAGTCCCATTCTTAATTCTGGTTAATTTGAAATGTTTACTGATGAGTTTCTTGGTGGTTGAATTTGTTAGTAGTGAGATCACTGGGGCAGACAGGCAAAGTGGTTGAAGCAGGAGTTTAAGACAGAGGAGCTCAGTCCTTTCTGTTTTTTATGTTCTTTTTTTTTTTTTTTTTTTTTTTTTTTTTTTGCTTGTTTTTTGAGACAGTGTTTCTCTGTGTAGTTTTGGTGCCTGTCCTGGATCTTGCTCTGTAGAGGCTGGCCTCCAACTCAGAGAGATCGACCTGGCTCTGCCTCCCGAGTGCTGTGCTGGGATTAAATGCAAGGGCCACCACTGCCCAGCTGTTTTTCATGTTCTTAAGCTCTTAAGAAAGCAGTTTAACAAGCCAGATTCGCTTTTTCATTTGTAAGTGGAGAGAAGAATAGTACATTTTTTACCCCTTCATGAGTCTTAAAATGAATGAGATAAGTGGGGTGCTCAAGAATTCTTACACCACGCAAATCTCTTTCTACCAAGAAATGTGAAGTCCCCTTACCATGACCATGAAGCAGAACAAACTAATGTGGACCTTGTAGATTATGATGGTATCTCCCTGTTTTACATTCTCAGCCATACTCTTTCCCCAGATGCACCAGAGGCCTTATCAGTCAGTCACTGAGGGGCTTCTGAAGCTACAGGTACAGGTGGGTGAATGAACTTTCAACTTTTGTTGCTAGATCATTTCTCTTAAACATCGCTCTCTTTTGTTTGTAGATGCTTCCTGTGGTGGTATTGTGTTCCCCAAAATATTGTGTACCTTAATAAACTTATCTGGGGTCAGAGAATAGAAAAGCTACAAGATACTTAGGCTAGAAAATGTTAGCACACGCCTTTAATACTAGCATTCCAGAGACAGAAATCCCTCTGGATCTCTGTGAGTTCAAGGCCGCATTGGAAACAGCCAGTCATGGTGACTCACGCCTTTAATCCCAAGGAGTGGTGGTAGAAAGCAGAAAAGTTTATAAAGCGTGAGGACCAGAAACTAGAAGCATTTGGCTGGTTAAGCATTCAGGATTTCGAGCACAGTTCAGCTGAGAGCCATTGGGATGAGGACACAGAGGCATCCAGTCTGAGGAGGCAAGACCAGCTGAGAAGTTGGCCAGGTGAGGGTAGCTGTGGCTTGTTCTGTCTCTCTGACCATCCAGCATTTCACCCCAACAACTGGCCCCGGGTTTGATTTTATTAATAAGAACTTTTAAAATTCATGCTACAGCTTCCATAAGAAAAAACCTTGAAAGAAATGGAATAAAAACCTTTGAAATCTAGCTGTTACTGAAAAAAAAAAAAAAAAAGGATATTTACCACAGTTAAAATCTGTGAAGATTTTAGGAGGGGGGTCACTAGATAGCCTCCTTTCAACCAAATATGGAGCATATTTAGAGCTATGGGCAGGAGTTATAAGCATGCAGCCCAAAGTATTGCATGCCTTGTTAATTTGATGAAACTGATTCTGATTGTGTCTTTAAGCCTGCAATGTAAGAGGCTTGCTAAGTTTTTCCTTTTGTAATTAAACTTTTTCTTTATTTCAGTATTAGAAATATGGACAACAAGTGTCTTTGACATTGTAAGGCTTCAAAGTATGGAAGTAGAGCAGTCTAGGAAACACCCCTGCCACATACCGGGAAGAATGAACCTGTGGAGATGTGGGGTCTGCTTCCACAATCATCCATTCCCCTTGCCTTTGGGGGAAGAAGTAAATAGGAGGCAGGGCCAAGGAAGCAGTGTTCGGGTGTTATCTTTCCCTGAGGGGCTTCTCTCTACTCTACCTGCACAGAGCAGGGATTTCCTGCAGCTGGCAGAGTAAGTCACCTTGCTGCTTGAGAGGATGTGCTTCCTCCTGCTTCTCATATATCTGAGCCCTCCCTATCACCTCTCCTGGAGTCAGATTTATGGTTCTCTTTTCTTTTCCCTTAGCCTGGGGCAGAGTCATCAACACCACAGAACACTGAGTGATTTTAAAATGAGTGTAATCCTGAATAAAGAGGACATGGCAAGGATGGAGACCGAGAAGTTTGTCCTTGGTTCTTTGGCCAGAGGGGAAAGGAGTAATCTTAACAAAACATTTCTCTGCTTTCAAGGCTTTCCCTGGGCTTTTCAGGAGGCTCCACACTTCCTCGTACACTCATTGAAAACTTCCAAAAGAGAACATGTTTCATTTCCTCTGCACATGAAGACAGCATTTCAGTTTCTCTCAGATCCTTTTAAAAGGAGACAAAAAGATATAAAGCTTTGAAATCTGCCAGTTTCAATGTTGGGAGCTTCCAGACGGTTCTGGTACTTGATGCCAAAGGATTGCAAGCCGGCTCCATCCTGCAGAAAGGATGTTGTGTGTGGTTCCCGTGTTGCTTAAGCCATCTCGCTTCAGCCTTATCGTAATCCTGTTCCAGCACTGATATCCTATAAGGAAGGTTACAATCCTCCCTTGCACTTTAATAAAAAACAGGAAAGGAATGTGCATCTTGATTGACGGCTTCTTAAGCCTTCCTTTGTGACCTTTAGCTTTTGAAGTTTGGTAAAGAATTTTCTCAAAATTTTTTCGTCAAACATACATCAGGCTAGGCGAACTGTGGCTGTTTATCCCCTGACCAGACAGGAAAAACAGAAACCTTGCTGAGCTGTATTAATTCATGTAACATTGAAGAATGGGCATGTGGAGAAACTAAATTCTAAACCTTCTACTATAACCACAAAATTGGTGGAGAGAGAAGATATTATTTTTACCTGAAAATTAATTGGTTATTTCTTTCCTTTGGTCTTGCCAATTTTCTTACATAACAATTGAGCAGACATGGAGATAAATCATTTTCTGCTATTTCTAAATCTTATTGAATTTAAAAAAATGTGATTTTTCTTGTTGATGGTAATGACTTCTAAGTATTAGAATAATGCTAACTCCTTTCCAAAATAAATATTCCTTATCCTGCTCCTCTTTCTCACTTCCTCCTCATATACACATTCAACAGGTAAATTGTGGCTGTGAGTATAAAATAGCTTTCATTTTATTTATATCCACCAAAGTAGCCTCCATTTTGTTTCTGTGGTACAAAGTTTAGCTCCCTGTGACATTCAGATACCCAGGGAATCTCTGCACTGTGTCTCCTAATGTCACATTCTGTTTTCCCTGTGGAAGAAAAATCACAACTCGATATATGGAGTGAGTTCATTCATCAATTAAATAAGCTTCATCTCAAATGCTTCAGCAAGTTCTAATTGCTCATTTATAAACATTCTGACAAAAGTGACGTCTTAGATGACAGGCATTAATGACTTACTAGAAGTAGACAAAAATTTGATCTTCTTGGGATTTAAAAGCAAACAATTCTCAGGTTTTCTCCCAGAAAGAGAAATACGATCTGTTTTAATGTTTTCTGTGCTCACTAATTGTTTTAACTATATGAAAACATTGATTTGGAGAATCCAGAGTCACTTATGTCATGAGTACTTCCCAAGACCAATTAAGCCTGGGAATTTAGCTGGGATATGAAATAAGAAGTCTGTTTTTCTGTGGTACAGCCCCATCTTCTCCAGGGTCCTCTTTTCTTCCAACTTTCAGATGATCCCAACTAATCTTAGTGTTTAACTCGTGCCCAAAGAGACCACAGGCCACAGTCTGAACAGTTTTCTAAACTGGGTGGTCATTAAAGAGATTTCCTGCACACAGCTGTGAAACTCTCTCTCCCTTATTTCTACCATGGCTGTGGCTGTTGTGAACCAATGGTGAGGAGTCAACCACAGTAGTGCCTCCACCACCAATGACAAGCTCAAGAGAAGAGCCAAAATGACCTCCTCATCTTCATTTCTTGTGGGCAGGAGCAGCGGACATAGGGAATGCCTGGTTCCATTGTTTTGATTGACTGATATGACACTGAGCAGTGTCCTTGGAAACTAGTCTTCTTTTCTTCCATATTGTGCCCAGGAAAGACTCTCATACAGGCCTCCCCTCAGTTGCCCAGTCCTTGTGACCACCATTGAAATAATTCAGGTTAGAACTGTAGGAGACAGCCAGAGTTGATTATAGAATAAGTGGGGGTGCTCTGAGGGTAGGAGAGGAGACAATGGCCAGAGAGGCCATTTTGCCAATCTGCATTGTACATACACTCTGTACTATTTCTCATCATTTCTGGACTGGACAGCTTGCTTAGGGGAGATTTCCTATCCGCGTGACTAACAGAAATGCTGTATTAACTCTTAAGGGAAGGGATAATAGTATGCCTACTTTTGTGGGGGGGTGGAGAAGAAGTGATTGTTACCAGAAAGCCTCTAAATAGATAGTAATCATGATCTTTTGCCAGAGTGACTCAGGTCCCATAATTTTGGTTAGTAATCAAATTCCTACCGTTTTGGGTATGGAATAAAGAAGACACTATTCACTAAACTGGGCTAGCATCATGGATTCTTTAAGATTGGAATAGTGCTCCATATTTGTGGAAGGCGTTCCAGCTGTAGTTCACACTCTGCCATCCTATAAAAGACTTACAAAAATCACTGGAGACCTAGAGATGGGCACCAGGATATGCAAACATGTGAGTCATTTTTCCCTATGGTCACTGGATTGTAAAGAATTATTCCTCAGGGGTAAGTAATTGAAACACTTGGATTTGAATATGTCCTGGATTCAGAGTAAATAATGCGATTTAGATACTATCATATGTTATGCTTGAATTATAGTTATGAAATATCCACTGGCTTCCTTGATTGTAGATGTTCTAGCATCTAGTCTTAGTCAATTTTCACATGGTTAATGTCCTCTGAGCTTATCTTCTCCAGTGTTTATAGTTTATCAGCACTAGTTGCTATTAACTTAGTAACATGAACACTGGTGCTGTTTATTGGCCCTGTTCCTTATCCTGCTTGCTAGTACAACAACTGCTAATTTAAGCAAACATCTTTTATTCACTCTTACAATACATTCAGACAAAGACATTGTGCGTCTTAAGTGTTTGGGATGGAACTGTTAAAGTTCTTATTTTTACAACTGTGGTTTCTGATCTCAGAGAAGTTAAATAGTTGTGATCACAGAGCTAAAAAGAGGTGGGACAAAAATAAACAGATGCAAGTCTATCTGATTGGGTCTCTGTTCCAAGCTGTTAAGCTATTGGATGACACCAGCATTTTAGCATACTATTTATTTAAAAAGGACAAGATGCCATTAAGTGTGGTAATATGTCCATGTCTACACAATAACATTTCTTTCTCCCCTGGTTCTGGTGTCTGTTTAGTTGTTTTGAGAATAGTTGCTATGTTCACTGCTCAGAATATCACAATGATATTCACTCTTGTAGACAAATTTAAATGCTGATTACATTTAAAAGTCAAGATTTTAGAACCTAAAGCACATTAATTTTCACTCAATTTTAATCTTTTTTGCCATTAATAATAAATAAAGCAACGATCACATCATTGAAGAAAGACACAATATAGATTGTTCTCTGAAGATTTCCATTCCATCGTTTTCTCCTTTCCTTCACATTCCTTTGGTTATCGTATCTAAATACTCTTAATTGCACATATTTAAAAAACATTAACATATCTCAACAGTCCCCTTCACTATATTCTTAGCACTCTGCCTGCCACATTGGGATCCATCAGCATTCTCTGTGTGATTTTGGAGAAAGATCTAAACATGGAATGAAATCCCCCTGGCAAAATAAGAAATAGAAAAATGGTCTCCCTTAGGAAACAACTAAATATTTACTTAAATATGCTTGTTTACTTATACCATATTTTTGGAAGTTATTGAAGTAAATATCCTTCAACAACCATTCAGAGACAGTAGCCAACTGCTGGTACTGTGAGCTGCCACTCGGTTTTCAATGAATGTATACACAGTGCTATTCTAGGAGAATGTGCTGTGACTTTACATCACTTACAAGGATAACTGCTTTGCTGAGATTTGTGAAAGTGTGCCCAAACTCTTTTATTTGAGTGTATATGAAACTTGTGGGTGAATCCTATTTAGTGTAAAGATCAAATATTTGGACCCTCTATTTTTTTTTTTTTTTTGTCATATACACATGCCAGTTTTGATCTGCACATACCATTTTTTTTTTACCCTTTAGCTAAAACCAGAAATGGAAAAGGCAAAAATACCGTGAGAACAGTGGTTTTCTTGTGGTATTTCCAGCTCGTTGGAAGTAGCGTATACTGGAAATCACAGGAGACAGGCCTCTCCCAGGGGGCTCGAGAGCCTAACAACACTAATCCAAGAGGGTTGGTTTATTTAAAGCAATCCTTTTAGGCTCATCTATCACTAGTCTCAAGACCCTGAGCAAAACCCCTTCAATTCAAGCAATTATGCATGCCTTTTGGCAGTATTCTCCTCTATGTGGAGATACTGTCCAAATGCACAAACATTTTCCTTTCAACAAATATGTAATGGGTTTTCCGAACTCTGAAAGATGGGTCTCCAAGTTCAGGTTCTCTTTCAAGTGCTGTATGGAGGCTTGGACCACTTCCTGATAGCAGAAGGGAAAACAAACTCCCTTTCCAACCATCAGTATTTTAATTCCTTCCTCTTTCAACTGAATTTTTGTGATCTGACACAATCGCTACCCACACTAGTTTGGGGGCGTGCTTAGTAAGTTGAGTCACCAGGGACATGGACAGTGCCTTTGGGATTTCAAATTCTCTAATGTTCCTCTCATTTGTTTCAAAAGTACATTTCAATTTTGGCCAAAGAGAAGCAAGTGAAGTCCCAAAGCATATACAAGGCAAGAAGGAAATTAAATTTCTTTCAGTAAGCATTTTGCCAAGCACCTATTCAGTGCTCAGTTGTATGAATTCTACAAGGAGGACTAAAGCAGCTGATGACTTTGAACGCTTACTCTTTTCCAGGAGGTATTCTACATCCTTAAAATACATTATCCCATAGATAACAGCTCGGGAAAGTGAGCCTTTGTATTGAATGTGTTTTAGAAAGAATCTCAGGTACAGAGAAGTTAATTTTCTCAAAACCACATGAATAAAAATTGATATCCCTGGGGCTCAGTCCTCTGTCATTTACTTTTAATAATTGAATTTAATCATATATTTACTCACTATATTGTCATTCCTAGGGGTGACATGGATGTGTGAACTAACAGCACAACATAATATAATGTGAGCAATAATTGAATTTTCTGAGAGACATGAAGTGATACTCTGAAGGATCAGAGGGGAGAGCGAGAAGGAGTGAATCAGGCGTGACGACATCAGAGAAGCGATATTGAGTAGAGACCACCGAAAGGTGGAAACAGAATTTGCTACTCACAGCGGTTGGGTTTAGAAACAGCAAATAGAAAGTCCTTCCCTGAGAGAAATAGTATGTGATGTAGGTGGAAGACAGGAAATAGCTGAGAACATACAGAAAGACACAGCCGATGTGGCAGTTCTGAGAAAAACCATTCATTAGGAGGGAAGCAGCACAGAGTGAGTCTTCTGATTTGTGCAAGGTTGCTTCCCAGGGGACCTCGGAGGGCGTGTAAGAGATGCTACCTTTCCCCGTGCAAGTCAGCACTTGTCCAGGTTCCCCTTCAGTGTGTCATTGTAGATATAAAGAAACGGCCCTGTGGTTGTGGCACTAAGACAAAGCTTTGAAGCCCACGATTTTGTTTAAAGTTGTGCAGATCTGCTTTCTACCACATAATACAATTTTGTTTAGAGAAAATATGTGAAATGATTAAGCACTCAAGAAAACCAATACATTAGTTTAACTGGCATGTTTCGTTTGTGAACTTGTGGTTAAGTGCCTTGTGATATACCCTGTGTTTGAGAGAATCATCTGAAGAGGCAGGCTGGGAAAGGCAATGCAATAATATAACCAAACTGACGTCTTTAAATCGTGATTTTGGAATATCTAAGGGAAGAGGAAAATTCTCCAGATCAGACTAGAGTTGATGAGGATAACCCTGAGACAACGCCAGAGGCAATGAGGAAACACTGGTTTGAGAAGGAAGTGTTAGGAGAGTTAGCATGACTATCTGTCAGATGAATGGACACTGGACATAGCGGTAATGGAAAGGACAGGGAGGGTTTTGTATTAATTACAAAGAGAACACTCACTCCCTGAGACTGGGAATACATGAAGAACTCGCACTGCTTTCAAGAACTATGTTCCAAAAAATGTCAAAACCTCATACCCATAATATTCATTAACATGAAAATGCCAGAATTTTTACATTCAATAAAACCTTACTACATTAATCTTGATTCTACTTAGTTTTTTTTAAATATATTCTCTTCAAGTTTGAGAAGTAATAGTTGTTTATTTTAACAGTTTAATATGAACAAGTATTAAAGATACATTATGTTTACTATTTTAAAAGTAGGTTAGTTAATGTTGCTTAATTATACAGAGAATTAAGAAGCTTGTGCATTGCTCATAGGAATATAAAATGATACATCTGTTATGATGTACCATAACATGTAATAGGAGTTCTTAAAAACTTAAAAATGGTATTACTGCTATTTGGATAGGACATCTCCCCCATAGACCACTGTGTTACTTGAACATTTGGTCTCTAGTTGGTGGACCTATTTCCAGCAGTTAAAGAAGCTTTAGGAGGTGGGCCGTAGCTGGAGTTAGTAGGTTACCAAGAGTGGGCCTTTGAATGTCGCACTGGGCCCTGGCTCCTATCTCTCTTCCTGCTGTTTACTCTACAAGATTGGAACTCAGCCTCTGCCCCATGCTCCTGCCACCATAATATTCTGCCCAAGCTCATGGGGCCAAGCAGTGACAGGCTGAACTATATGAGCCCAAATCTCCCTCTCTTCCCTTAAATTGTTTCTGAAGTTGTCCAGTCACAACTACATAAAAGTGAACTAATGCATCCATATTCACTTTAGGTAATATACCAGAAAAGTGGGAACTTTGTAAGCAGGAACTTTAACAGCTATTTCTACACCCATATTCATAACAGCATAGCAGCCCCCAAATGAAGACAACCAATGACCATCAGCAGATGGATGGATGGGTGGTACGGTGTGCCATGGAAAGCTGTTTGGCCTTACAGTGTTTTAAGACTTAAAGAGCTTTGGTGAAGTTTAAAAACTGTTAAAGAGAGCTCATTTACTGCATTTTCTCATTGTTATGGACTATGATGTTACTATAAGATGTGTCTTAGTTACTGTTTTATTGCTTTGAAGAGGAACCATGACCAAGACAGTTTATAGAAGAAAACATTTAACTGAGGGCTTGCTTATAGTTTGAGGGTTAGTCCATGATCATCATGGTGGGAGCATGGTGCAGGTAGGCAGAAATGTCACTGGAGTAGTAGATTTGTAAGCTTATACCCTGATCCATAAATAGGAAGGAGAGAGTGAGAGAGAGAGAGAGAGAGAGAGAGAGAGAGAGAGAGAGAGAGCAACAGGCTTGGGATGGGGTTTTTGAACCCCAAAGCCCACGCCGAGTGACAGACTTCCTCCTACAAGGTCATATCTCCTAATCCTTTTTAAGCAGTCTACTGATGGGAACCAAATGAGCCTGTGGGGGCCATTTTCATTCAAACTACCACAAAAACGCATATGTTTATTGTTTATTACATGATCCATCACTTCTCAAATTAGTACTTGATCTTCTTCCCCATGAGTCAAGTGTATGTTGTATTGAAAGAGGTTATATTTCATGAACCTATAGGAATGGAGAAGTTAAGCAAAGAAACTGGGAAGGATAACAAAGCAAAGAAACTGAGGGAGTATGAAGTGGGCTGCATTGAATACCAATGCCAAACCTGTCTAGTTGTATATACTTGGGGCAGTTAGGTAATGTTTATCAGCTTTAATTTTTGATATATAAAATAGCAATTGGAATATCAGTTACCTCATAGGATTCTTGTATTTTGGAATGGAAAATTGTGCAGAGAATTTGCATCTAATTCATCAATATTACACAACATTATCACCACACTGCACTTTGTCAGGTAGATGGTAGGATAGACATCACAGATCTGTCTTGACTCCATCACACGGTACTAGGTTCCTAGTGTTTTTAAGAACTTCATTCTAGAAAAGCATCAATGTAGAGCCTTGGTGACTATGTAGTTACAAAGCTGACATACACTATTGATTTTTGTTTTCAGCTACACAATAACTTTATGATCAAAATAGTTATCTACTATGGAAGGAAAGAAATCCTACAAATCACAAACTATCAAGGCAAAGACACGAGGCCTCTGCTAACAGCACATAAGTTTCAGATTCCATGATTTTTGCTATTTATTATATTGCATCCAGCCATAGGTTCACATGCCTGTTTGGTACTGAATCGCTTTGTAAATTGTGGCTACTGTCTTTCGCTCAAGGGACATGTTTGATTTAAACATATAAAAAGGAGTCTAGGGCCATCCATATGTCCATAACTGAAATGTCTCTATGTCCTAAAGCATGAACTGGAAAGATTAATAATACCACAAAAATAATATATAATATAGCAGGTGTTAGATTTATTCCTCTATAAAATTCAGTAGGATTAAAGAGTCAGCCAGCGAGAGTATTGTCAAGAATAATTATAACACCTGACTCGAGAGAGACATTCTTCAGACTTGGTTCCATCTGGTAGGAGTTGGCTTGGCAGCTTTCTCTCATCACGAAAAGGTGTTAGGAGAGGGAGATTTTTCTCTGGGCAGCCAAGTGGTACTGAAATTCCCAGAGCAGGGGGGCAGGGAAGTAAGCGCCTTAAGGGTGTTTCAGTTGTTAAAAACTAGCTGGAACTTTTATGCTGACCATAAGCAGTTTCTGTTCATCTTTTCTGTCCCGGTTTGTCAGTTAAACTAGTGATTTACTATATCTTTCAATGGAATCATTGAATGATAAATTATTGTATGTGTTTAAGTCCTCATTAATGCTTCACTATTTCTCTATAGAGTTAGAGTTAAAGGTGCTTTTTCTTGTCTTTATTACCCAGAATTAGCCATTCCCCCTAAAACATTTCCCATGACTAGAACTGACTGAGGTAATTCAGTCCAAGTTAAAATACCATTTTCAAACCAGAACACTGAAATAAACGTTTATACAGTCAGGAATCCTCTTTGGAAGCTGCAGCATACGGTTGGAAAAGATTCTACTTATTATCCAGGTTTCTAAAAACTTGAATGAGCTGCAACTCTTGAAGCTGATGTGAACTCCCAAAGAAGCCTAATAGAAACCTAATTTTCATGAAAAGTTTGCCTCCTCAAGCAAAATAATGAGGTTTCAAGTGTCTGTATGTAGGTGAAACTACAAAACTCTTTATTCATCCGGTGCATTATTTACATACTGCAATGGCATTTGCTTTGTTTTTTTCTTTGAGATTGCCATCATTCTTCTTCGGTTCCAGTACCTTCTGAAGAACAGCTATCTATCCTCTATGTAGACCTGTTAGTGTTAACTCACTCACCTCTAGTCCAGGGACGACCGTGCACTGAAGCCTTTCTCCTTGACCAGAGAAATCACTTCAGGAATGGGCTTGTTCCTAAGGTAAAGCCAATGGCAATCCGGGGAGATTTCGCTGAGACTGATTAGAGAAGAGGACTTTATTCTACTGGTCTTAGGAAAATGTAGTTCTTGAGCTGGTGGCAACATATTCTCAATGAACACAGTCAACATTTAAAGAATGAAGCTCATGACTGATAGGGAGCTGAGTGCTGGTGGCCTCACTAGACCCCCAAGTCAAGGTGCTATGGACATTCATATTTTTATGAAATTGTCAAAATTTTTTGAAGAATTTTTCCAAAGATTGCATAAAAGACAATACAAATTAGCAAATGCAATATTGTGTGATGAATATTAGATTAGATAAAAATATGATAATATGGGGGAAATTGGGGATGCTTTGGAAGGGTCAGAGTAGAAATTCAGAAGGCAGTGATGATGCATCCTCATTAAAGCCTAAGTGAAGAGAGTACAGTGGTGACTATTACTGAGGGTGGAAGACTTGCATACAGTGGTCTTCACTAAGAGGACATTTGTATAAATCCCAGAGTGACTACATGAGAATTTTCAAGTAATACCAACTAAGTCATTCAGAACCATAAGTGTATGAAATGGGAGATATGTTCTAGAGTCAAGACAAAGCAGGCTGGTAGAGTAGTCATGAACCAGAGTAAGGAGGACCTTAGACACTTTAGTTTTAAACAGAGACCTTGTGTTTTAGAAATATGACTTTTAACTGTATGGCAAATGAAACTTACTAGGTGAAAAATGATAGCTTTGTGCAGGAAAGCAGAAGTTGGAAGATATTGGGGAAGAGCAGTTGTTAGTTCCCTGATGGATCAGACGTGGCAGTGAGGAAGAAACCAAATATTTAATGGTGGAGATTAAAATACAATTAGAGTATTAAATAGAAATGAAGTTCTGATCACTTTCTTAGGCTCTGTCCTCTGGAGGGACTGTTCATTCATTGTGGCTGTTTACAGTAAACATCAACCATACCTTCCCAGCTTCACCCTCCTAAGCTATTTGCCTTTTTTCATCTTTGTTCATGAATTACTTGTTCCTGATTGCCATTGTTGGAAGACTAAAATAATCCTCCAAAAATGCTCCCTCAAACCAAGAAGAAAGGGAAAATAACATTTATAATTGAGAAGTTATGAGCAGTTTTACTTAAAACTCTCTCTCTCTCTCTCTCTCTCTCTCTCTCTCTCTCTCTCTCTCTCTCTGTGTGTGTGTGTGTGTGTGTGTGTGTGTGTGTGTGTGTGTGGTGTGCATGCATGCATGTGTACATAAGTGCCATAGAATGTGCATGGAAGTCAGAGGACAACTTGCAGGAGTCAGTTCACTCCTTCCATCATGTGTGTTCTGGGAATGGAACTCAGCTCACCAGGCCTGGCTGAAGGTACCTCTACTCTGAACCATCTCATCAGCCCCAGATGGGGGGATGAGGTGAAATCGATTATAAGGTCCAGTCAGAATTTTACAGACAGTATACAGTAGAACAGGTCAGGCATGTTCAGGGTGATGTGGCCATAAACATGATGTATCATTAACGTAGCTACCAAAATATGACCTGAACAATGGCAACACCAATATACAAGCTAACATACATGGGGGAAAGCTTGTGAGGCCTCAACCTTAGACATAGGACTGTAAGCAACCAAGGGATGCAGAGAGCAGGAGAAATATTCTTCCCTAGGGAAGACTATAGCAATTGGTTATCCAATGCCAAATGGCCAGCCCTGAAAACATACACATTCAAGTAATACCATACAGACCGAACTGGTTATATATATATATGTGTGTGTGTGTGTGTGTGTGTGTGTGTGTGTGTGTGTGTTTATATTTATATAAATGTATATTAACAAAGTAAAAGAGGCCATAAAATTATATATTAGGAAGAACATCAATTAACTCCTTTTGCTTCCTTGGGAAACATATACACCTTGTGATGGTTCCCGGATACTTTCTCAGAGATTCTTGAGTTATTTCAGATGCAATTAATTACAGCACAAGTGACAGAAGACCTGTGAAGTCGCGCTGTGAAATCAAAGGGTCAGGACAGGAAGTCTCTTCTAAGGCATGCTGTGTTTTCATAATCCCCTGTGGCAGAGATCTTGAGGAGGTACCACCTCCTTACTCTTTATTAAACAAGGGGATTTTATTGTTTTACTTGTATCAACAAGCTCTCTGTTACATCCCAGCTGGTTCACACTGTCCGTTTTTTTTTTTTAATTCAGACTTTACTTTTACACACCAAATCTGAAAGTAGATGAGACATGAGCCCTAAATGTCTGAGAAATTCAGTATATTTCAAGTTCATATTCATGTTGAAGGCTGAGTGTGACGGATCATGCTTCTAAATTGTGTTCATACAGGTGTGTGATCCATCTGAAGGTCATCATCTAATTCACCCTGCATAGAACAGCTTCCATAAGCAAGCATGCTTTGAGGTCAAAGATTCTTGTTGCCACTCTCTTCCCTTACCCTGTTTGTGGTGTTTAGTTTTGTGAAAAGAAGAACTTCCTATGAAATAAATGTAATAGAGTTCATTTTGACATTAAACTGTTTCTGTGTTGGGTCCTAAACTGTAAGAGGTTCAGAATGCTTCCCACTAGCATGGGTAGTGGGTAATTTTTAGGGTGATCATGGAAGTATTGTGATGTCTGGGTTACAGGTAGGCATCTGCTTTACTTGAGCATGGGCTTGTGGAAAGTCCCAGTTAGAAGTTGGTGCTAGCCTCTGTTTAATTGAGTCAGTTTTGTTTTATCATTTAGATTATGCTTCAGTTTACTTGTGGAGGGACAGATCTAGAAGCTTCCTTAGTCTAATGATCTCCTGATTAATTTTAAAACAGTTTTAAGATAAACTTTTGTAATAGACATATGCCAGGGAGGAGAAAGTAGAGCGAGTCTGAGGACAGCTGGTTTCATATTCCTCTGGTCTAGTTTTAAACACACTTTTAAAGTTTGTGTCAGAGAATGAAGTCAAGAGGAGTGCACTCTACTTAATAATGTAGATATTCTTCTTCAAACCACCTGACCCCAGCTGCACTTGAATATGGGAGGGTTAATGGTCTACCACCGCCACTAGACCGATCTCTTGGCATTCCATTGGCAGCTTCCTCTACTTAGAATTCTAAGGGATCTCTAGCCTTTAAAGGGTGCCTGGAGCTAGGATGCTAACTAGCAACCACTGTTGCCATTAGTGGATGGCCAGGTCACTTCTGCCAGAAACGTCCTGGAACTGGGTATTGGCAGAGAATTCTAGATGTGTATTTACAAAGAAGGCCAGAGGGATAATGATGTCATAAGGAGACTGAAGAAAGGATTTTATTGGCTATCACATAAAAACCTTGGTAGATTATTTCTTTAAGCATTCTTGTTCTTACTCCACAGTTACTTGCCAGATGGTATGTGTTAAATCTCTCTCTGCCTTCCGTTCCTTCTCGTTCATCTTCCTTTCCCCATCTCCCTTTAGAAAATCCTCATCTGCCTTCTTGCCTTTTCATGTCCCCTCAATTTTACTTATTCCTCTTTTATGCCCTTCCAGAGCGTGTCCTCGGTGGTCGTCAGGACAACAACATGAAGGGTCTACTCTTTCTAGCTGGTTTCTTACTTTCACGTTGGCTGTGATGGAATACTCTGAGCAAAGTAACTTAAGGAAGAAAGGTGTTATTCGAGCTTATAGTTCCAGAGAGGTAGAATCCATCTTGGTGGAGAAGGTCTGCATGGCAGCAGACGCAGGAAGCTGGAGGATCACATTTCCATTCACACACAGAAGGAGAAAGAGAGACCAGGAAGTGGATTCAGGTTATAAATCCTGAGAGTGTGGCCCAATGACATACTTCCTCCCACAAAGCTCCATGACTTTAAGTTTCCCTCACTTCTCAAAGAGTACCACCACCGAAGACTGAGGGTTCAAATATCTGAGCCTATGGGGGACATTTGTTCTTCAAATAACAAACAATGGCTTCAAAGAGGGAATTATATGCATGAATGAATAATTTAATGTGAGGCATTTTTCTTCTGCTTAGATCCACCTGTTCTTTTATTTTAAAACAGCTAGTCTTGAGTTTTCCTTTGCCTCATGTTACTGCACACACTGAAAACTCAATGCCCATGTATAAGTTTCATTTCTGCAGTTGTGATAAAACTCTTTATCAAAAAACATCTTACAGGTGGAAAGGTCTTTTTAGCTCACAGTTCTATGATACAGTCCATTGTTTCGTGGGAGCCAAAGTGATAGGGACTTGAAACAGCAAATCATTTCACAACCACAGTTATAAACAGAGAGAAACCATGTATGCATGTTTAATACGCATCTAGCTTCCTCTACTTTTATACAGTCTAGTACCCCAAAGTGGGAAGCGGCACCACCCACTCTCAGGCTGGGCCTTCCATATCATTCAAGACAATTTCCCACTACATGTCCACAGGCCAATCTGATCTAGTGCGTCCTTCATGGAGCCTCTCTTCCGAGGTGATTCTATGCTGTGTCAAGTTTATAATCACAACCTCTCACTAGCTTTTGCAGAAAGGGGCTGATTATGAAATGGAGTACTGGCCATCTGCAATCTGCAACTGGCCAACTGTAATCTGTAATCTAAAGACTGAGGTTAGCCTTCTTGTTTTTTTTATTTTTACACTTTTTTCAGATATCCGTAACTATTTATTACTGTAGCTCTTCCTCCCAAATTCCAAAGTCTCTTTCCTAGTCATGTTAGGATATTGTTCACTTCAAGAACTTCCCCAAGGACCCATCAATGTTTCAACAGAAAGATTGAGTTCACAGTTTACAAGACTTATTGATCCTCTGGAATAAATAAACTCATCTTACTGGGTCTACCAATCCTAGAGTATTATGGCATGACACTCACCAACCCTACAACCTTCAGAGAGGATTAATCAGTCCTCACACCCTAACTTTAATTATTATCCAAACTGTGGTCTCTGGTGAACAATGGGGTCCTATCCAGAAGATTCTCCTTCACCACAGCAATCAAGAAACCTTCAGTTTTTGTTCATTAACAGATTGCTTAGGTGGTTTCATGGGGAGTCAATACCTGACATTTGCAAAATGAGGACTCTGAGGAAGTACAGTGAAAATACTCCTATCACTTTGATGTTTTGAAATTTCTGTGTCCTTGGGAGTAAAGATTAGGAAACATTTGTAAATGTTAAGGATGACTCCAGTATGAGTGTTCCATGGAGTACATACAGCACAAGGAGTACACCTGGGAAAAATGAGCCAAGGAGACAAAAAGTTTATAAGCCATTCATGGGGGTGTGCATATGTAATTACAGCACTAGAGAGTTCCAGTATCAATCTTGTCTACTGAGTGAAATCCAGAATCCAGAACAATCTGGGCTACATAGTGAAACACTATCTCAAAAAATTAAATAAGTAAATAAGAGCACTTAGTTTTACACACACACACACACACACACACACACACACACACACACACACACTGTCCTTTGACCTCCACATGTAGTCATATGCCACTTCTCCCCTCAGGATAATAAATAAGTGTAATACAAAGTTAACATCTCCTTATTAAGCTTAGAATACTTATTCTTAACTTTTTAATGTATAGCTTCTTGCTTCTTTTTGGGAACCTCAAAACGTCCCCTTTCATCACCCATGAATTAACATACTGTTCTGAGTAAAAAAATGTTAAAAACAAAGCACACATTTTCGTAAATATTTCAGTCAGTGTGTCTCTGTGTCTTTGTGTACATTTGTATGTGTATGTGTTTAAAAATTTAAACTTTATTCTCAATGAGACATCTAGTAGTGGAAAACTGAACCTTTTTATGGAAATACAGTGGACCTTTCTCTTGCAACTTTTTGCTATTGATCATGTGTTAATCAGGGCAAGAATGGTTCCCATCAGTCACAGACTACATTGGGCTTGACTCTCAACTTGACTTTACCTTCCAGGCTGTTTTCTTATCTTTAAAGTCAAAGACTTAATCTCAACATGGCTGTTTACAAGATTGAACTTGTGATACACAAAGCACATACTAGACATTCAGCCATGTCATTTCTGTCTTTCTATGGTTCCCCTTGTCTAAAAAGGAAAAACAAGGATTTAATTGTCGTTCTCCCAGATCAATGTAAATATGATATAAAGGCAAACATGGTTTACTGGTTGTTGAAATACTTATACTATGTAACTTCAGAGGTCCAGGCAATTTGTTGTTGTTGGAAATGGCTCTATTTTCCTTCCTAGTTTTACTTCTTTCCATGAAATCTGTTAGTCTTGGTCTTTTAAACTATCTTTCAAAATTCTGCCCAAAATAACACTATATGTTAATCTTGTTAATCCAAGCCTATTTTACAGTTGTTTACTCAAAGTGGGGTTTGTTTATGAACTCTCAAGATGTCAAAGAAACAAGGAAACTGATAATATTCTGGATTCATGTCAGTTCAACTCTCCTTCAAACTATGAGTCTGCCAGTTTCATTTGTCCTGGCTGCACCTGTAAATGAGAGCCTGTGATGATCAACTATTTATCATTTCAGTTTGGGTTGTGGATTGTTTGGGTAATTAAAAGCAGATGGTAGAAGCTGGGAAAAATTGTGTAGCAGCTGATTAGGGAAATAAATGGATTTGGAGATATTTGGCGTCCAGATAATAGATGGGTCAAATGTAGTTTACACTGCAGTGTGTGTACTTAGAGGATAACTCCAAACACAGTGTTTGATAATCTGTGGAGAAGTAGGTGTTTGTTCTTCATCTTCATTGACTCTCTGTCCCCTTTCTGACAGACACCGCCTTTCTGTGCACAGTTTGAGTCACTGATGTGGGTCACCAGTGCTTTTGACAAAGATTTGCATTGTCAGTGGGATATCTGCAGGCTACGCATTATGTGTTGCTTGGGTTTTTCTTTATAGGGGCTTGACACTGCTTCTCAAAATTAGCATCCAACCAAGCACGACCTTAAAGTTCATCTGTCAGCCTGGCTAGGTTCGTTGTACTGCTGGAAAACTAACGTCTTCATCAGGAAACCCCAATGTTTAGCCCGTTAGACATGTTTTAAACATGTCCGAACCTATTTCTATTAGCTCTCTCATCCCAGGAATTGGGGTGCTAATCCCTACTTTTTTGAGATTTTTAAAACCAGCCCGAAGGATAATGGTCTCTTTCTAATATCAGTAAATCTGCATGGAAGGTGAAAAAAAAACCTGGAATGCAAACCCCCCAAAATATTGAAATTCATGTCCAGAAATGAAAGTCACAATGCCAATAAATCTTTTGTGGAGTTTTTATTTATCTTCTGAGAAGTATATGCCAGGGTATAAAACCTGAGAGGAAACAACAAAACAGACTTCCCTTCTTAGGGTAATCAGATTCTTATTCAGGAATTTTATTTACATTCTAGGAATAACTCTTTTATTTACGAATAAGAACGTTAGTCTTGAGACCTAAGCACTAGAAAGTCTAGTGGGCATAGAGCAGAGAAGCATTAATGGGTGTTCAGACTCCCCATAGCACTGGGTCAAGTTTTTCTAGCTGAGAATAAGACTTATATGTGACATGCGAGTTGATAAGATAGAGGATGAGTTACAGAAAGACTAAGTTATCACAAAGACTGAGGGTTTAGAAAAGGGTCAGCTTTTACAATTTTCTAAACATGTCATTGAGAACCCGAGGTCCAAACATCAGTGCCTAAGAATCTGCCTTGAGTTCAGTGGCTTAGCAAAGCTGCAATTGGTTATTTTATTTTTTTCTTAGATGCACAGCCTGGCTTTGTCTTGGTTGGAATGATTGGTCTCTGCTCCATGTGGAATCACACAGGGTCTTAAGGATTCATTTTGAAGACGGTTCTCTCACCTGGCTGTGAGGCTAGTACTGGCTTGTCCCTTTGAAGTTTAGTGAGATTTAAAGATTTGAGTTTTCATTCCATCTACAGCCTTCCTGACCACAGGTTAGCTGGACTCCTGTACACTGCAGTCGCTTAGTTCCAGCATCACACACCCCAAAAGGGGACAAGAAGAATGAGTTGCATCTGTATAACTTAACTTCAGAAATTCCATAGCAACTGTTTGTATGCAGACTGAGGTAACTCTTAGGCGAACTGCAGTTCAGAAGAAGGATCATTGTCCAGGTTTTAATAGAAGGAGTCGTGGTTTTCAGGAAAGCTGCAGGACAGGAGTTGTCATAGTGACCATCTGAAGAAATGTCAATATGGACAATGTTGATAACTTATGAAAAAGTAAGAAGAGAAAAGATAATTAAGCAAACTCAGTCTCAAATTGTATGCGTGTTAGAATTATGACCCCAGATGAAAGCAATACCATGTAGGAATTAGCTAGGGCAGCATGGCAGCAGTTTATGTGTTCCTAACACCTCAGGCTGTAACCGCTCAGCACCCACCCTGGATCTAAGCATCAGGTAATGCTTTCAGAGAGTGGTGACAGTTTCATAAAAGCATTTGGAGATCTTTGGTGTTTATTATACTTTTTTTATTAATTCATGTCTTTAGATTATTTGACTCACTGTAGACATCAACTCAAAACCTTGGTAAGATTAGTAAAGTCACACACACAAAAAAAACCAAAATAAACTTAAAACCAATCATTAAAACTTGGATGCCATTGTCTTTAAAGGGAAAAGACCATGATTTGCTTTTTAAAGGAATTAGGAAGCTATTCCTTCCACGTCACATTTATTATTTTAATGGCTTAAAACAGAATTTTCTGACTTAGTATAATCCATGTTCAATCGTATGCCTCCATGTTTGATAATACAAACTAGCCCCAGTGGACACATATCTTTGTCTTAGGTAAATTCATTAAATGTTAAAAAGAGAAATTGGCTGCTGGAGTCATTTTGAAAAGTGACCCTCCTGTGGCATTCCTGGCCCAGATTCAGTGAGAATTATGTGATGATGGGGACTGATGGATAGATGCTAAGAGGATGGAGACAGAACAGAATTACAGTGTCCCTTTTTCTTGCTTCTCCCCCTTGGCAGACATTCCAAGGGTATGTGTGTGGGGGTGTGTGTGGGGTGTCTAACACCCGCTCTGGTGTCTGCACGTGAGTTCTTCCTTCCTAGATTTTCAGAGAGCAGAAGGAAGGAAAGAGAAATTCTATCAGCCCTTTTTGGGGGTTTCTTACAACACACTCTGGCTGCATTTTTTCTTCTTTAGAATGAATTATGCACATAGCTATCCAGATCCATTGTTTTTTTTGTCGCAGAATAAACCATGGAAATCATGTGAAAAATAGAATTAAATGTATTTAAAATTGTAGTATTAGAAAATAGATGACCATTGTTTTCTTTTTAGAGAAAAACAGAGTTTTATTCCTTCTGATTCACTATTATTATTTACACAGACTTAAAAAAAATGGACACTTTCATGTATTTGACAGAAATTGGTTTACTACTTACCATCTGTGAGTCACAGAACCATAGGAAGTGAGATGCTTGCCTAATTGAGGTCAAATTAAATGGCTGTGTTGATTTTTAAACATCCTTTTTGTAGTCTAGAGCTCACTTTCCGTTGGCCAAGCTGACAAAGCTGCACATTGCTTCACGTTTGACTCATCCATGGCAGACTTTTATTGCTGCTTTCTCTTTTCTTAGCCCTTTCATTGACTGTCTGGATGCACATCATAAAATCAGTGCTCTTGGCTTTGAAGACATTTATTAAAACAATGCCTTTGTGAGAAGACACTTTATGAGACCTCAGGCTTATAACACCCTTGATCTATTTACTCCAGATAATTAGATCCTAATTCCTGGAGGGAAGACACGTCCTAGTGCTCACAGGGTAGGGCCAGAGAAGGTACAAGCCTAATAATTAATATGAAGATGAACTTTTTCCTCTCAGTGACTATGAGCCTCACATTGTGTTCTTTTCACATTGTGTTATTGTGTTCTTTTATCTATGTCCACCCAGCAAAAACATTCATATGCTAAGAAGCACTGTAGTGTGAAACACCTATAACCTCATTTGTATGTTTAGTATATAGCTATACTTGAGTGTGTGAGTATCTGATCAAGATCTGCATATGTGTGTGTTTGTGTGTGTGTGTGTGTGTGTGTTGTCAAAATCTACACATATATGTTGTGTGTGGGGATGTGTATGAGTGAATGTGTGCAAGTGTAAATGCTCGAGGTTGACATCTAGTGTTGTCTTTTGTCATTCTCTGCCTCAGATTTTTTCCCACTGCTCCTGAAGCCTGTCATTTTGATTAGACTGTCCGGCTATGGAGTCCCCAAGGTCTACTTGTTTCTGTGTGCCTTGCATTTGGTTTATAGACATGGGCAGCCACATTTGTCTTTTTATGTGGATGCTGGTTGTCTGAACTCAGGTCCTCATGCTTGTTCAGGGAAACAACAAGTACTTTACCCACTGAGCCAATGCCACAATGCCAAAATCTACCCATTTATTCGGAAAGACTTAAAAAGAAATCAGTGGTTATCAAAGACAGAGTTGAAGGAAGCATTTTATAACTAGGATGGGAAGTCAGGAAGAATATTCTGAAGTGACTGGAGAGATGAGTCTGGTTAAGAGAATTACTGACCTTGCTAAGGACCTGTGTTTGGATCCCATCACCCGCATCAGGTGACTCACAATGGTCTGTAAGTTCAGCTATCGGACACCCTCTTCTGGACTTGGCAGACATCTGCATTTATGTACACATTTAATTCCACACACAGGTATCCACAAATACATGTAATTTAAAAATAAAATAAATCTTTAAAAATGTATATTCATAAGTAGTGAATTTATGATTCAAAAAAGTCTCAACCTTGTAAAACAGTTTTGCCAAGGATTAAATATATGCTGTGTAGTCATTGAAAAAACAAATCATTAACTTAACTTTGGGAGGAGCTGTGGGTGATGGGGGTACCACAAAACCTTGATGGAGAGATAAGAGGAAATAACGCCCTAGTATAGAAGCATGGCAGTTGGCTATGGGAAAGGCCACTTGAAATGACCCTCAAGGATGACTATAGTTTTCCAGACAAGAATGACAGGACATTGTGTTCTGGTCAATGAACAAGAACAAGACACTTTGTAACCAAAGTGCCCAACCCCAGGAACCCACAGTGAAAGCAACCCAGGCCCAGGTCAGACGACAGAGCGGAGAACGTGACTAGTGTGAAGCATCGGTTGGAGACTGGAAAGATTTGAGGCTTAAGAGCTCTTGAAATAGAAAGAGAGTGAAGGGGTGAGGGGCTAGTCATCAACAGTGACAACGTCATTTCCCGATCAGCCTAGTGAGGGAACAGCACCTGAGGGCAAGTCATAAGCAGAGTGTGTGGATCCACACTGCCAGGCTTGCATCACATCACCGATGAGCCACTTACTATGGGGCCTTGGAAACTACCTAACTCTTTGGTTTGCTAAAATTTAAAAAAAAAAAAAAAAAAAAAAAAAAACCTTAGACAAATTAAAGTTAGCCAAGGTTTTATATAAAGATCAATTGGTAGATTAGGCAGCATTCTAAGCCCAAGGAGGTTCAGAGTGCTCCATCCAGCAACACAAGAAGGCAGTATTCACAGACAGAACAAGAAAGTCCTGTTCAAAAGAAACATCCTGATTGGTTACAGCATGCCATTTGTCTGCTATGGAGGTTTTCCTGATTAGTTTATAGTGTGAGGTTGGCTGAAGCTCAAATGCTGTGAATGACTGAGACACGGGGGGCTTGTTATGAGAATATACACTCAGTACACTCAGCCAGCTGGCAGTTCATTTTCAATAGTAAGTTACGCTATCATTTTCTATGCTTTTATTTAATGGTAGGATAAGGGAGGGAGAGAGACAGAGACAGAGAGAGAGAGAGAGAGACAGAGACAGAGACAGAGAGACAGAGAGAGACAGAGAGAGAGACAGAGAGAGAGAGACAGAGAGAGAGAGAGAGAGAGAGAGAGAGAGAGAGAGAGAGAGAGAGAGAGAGAGGAGAGAACAGGACTGGAACCAGGGGTTTGGCCATAATCTTCAGAGGACTGTTCCTAGTGACATTGCTCCATCAACTAAGTCTCACCTCTTAAATGTTCCACAGGTTTTCAAAATACCAGTCATAGTTGATGAGCACAGAGTTCAAACTATGAGCCTGTGGAAAACATTTCATATTCAAGCCAAGCAAAAAATAAAAGCAACAGCCACACAATGGGGAAAGAGAAGGACTTTCAGTGGAGAGAAAAAGAAAGGCCTCAACTTCCAGTCTTTTGTGCCTTCAAGTTTCATCCTCCTGATATAGATGACCTATAGGGTGATCTAAAATCCTGCTCTGGAGAACAGCGCTTTCTCCTAGCCTGGCATGTAGAGGAGATGACAGAGGAGTCATGTAGCATGAGAGATGGAGTATAACTCTTGCAGAAAGGGCAGCAGCCAGTGGTTCAGTGATGAGGCACAGCAAGGTGTGTGAATTGTCCAAACTACAGAGAGCAAAGATACCTACTGTCCTTTTTCTGTCTCCCAAATCGTCTGCAGATTCCCTCCGTGGCTGACTGAAGCCTAGAACCATCGAGTGGAAGGACATCTGGGATGGTGGTTCCGGTTTTGAGGAGCTGCCACTAACCAGCTTTTAGACCTACACAGTAACATGAAATCGGACCATGACGGTCACCGGAGGAGCTCAGCTTTGACACACTCAGTTTCAAAAGTCAAAGCGAGAACACATGCGTCCTCTCATTATGGAGAAACAACACCAGTCATTGCGGCAATGTATTGCGTGTGCCCCTTGCTGTGTCCTAAGTGGTGTGAGTACTCAATAAATGTTTTACACACTCCATTTGTAAAGGATGAAACAAAGGCTTAGGAAGCTGAATTGTAAACCAACTCCGAATGAAGACCCTGTGAGCAGTGCCGGGAGGAGAAGCAGGCGTCTTTTAAGGGGGTGAAAGGACAGAGGCCGGAACAGCTAGCACATCTGGCTTTGTCCTGCTGCCTTCAACACTCCTTTCTGTCGTTGTTGTTGTTTGTTTTTGTTTTTCTGTCGTTACTGGTGACGGCTTTTTTGTTTGACAGATTTTCCATTCCAGTAAATATCACCACCATCTCTCCAGGTGTTTGGGCCATAATCTAAGATTGCATCCTGAGGTCTCTTTCCCTCTTATCCTCTACATTTAACTTCTCAGCGAATCCTGTCAGCTCTTCTCCAAATGTATTCAGAAGTTGTTGCTCCCCCTGTGCTCTACTCCTGCCCTTTCTTTCTTCAGTCACTGTCATAGCTCCATACAGGATCCGATCTGATCCTTTCTGCTTTATGATCCCTGTTAGAATCAGTCCCCACAGAAGTCCTGTCCCCCAGGCATGGAATAGTGTTATCAACTCGAAATCAGGGCAGCTGTGGTGATCCCCACCAGACACTCACAGGATTGGGCCAGTAACAGTCCCCTGTGGAAGGTAGAAGACTCACATGGCTCTCAAAGCAGTTTAAGCTTGGCTCACTAAACAGTGCATGAGGCATAGATGAGGGCTTCATAAGAGGCAAATCATCACAAGGTCCCTCTTCTCCCTGGGGATATCTAAGCAGTTAACGGTTTTGGCAGGTAGGGTACTCTTCTTTGGTGGTATAATACCCAACAAGTTTTCTATGATCCTGTAGGTCACCATCACTCATGTTCCTACAAGTCACTCTAGTTAAACTCACTGAGCTGGACTTGGATGGAGTTAAGTGTTTGGTCTGTCACTGATGCACACTCAGGGATGAATGGACATTTTTCCCCTTGGTTTTTTCCAGGAAAAGTAACAGTCAGATAATCTCTTAAAGTTGTGAAGGACATCCTGTCACACTGATGGTGGGTCTCCTGAACTCACAGAGTATTCTCAGCAGCCTTTCCCTGACCTGAAAGTCCTTGCTGAATGCAGTCTTCATCTGTCACTGTGGCCTAACCTCCTGCCCTCTTCTCCGTACTCACCAAGAATGGCCTTTGCTTTTTCTATACAGTCAGGCTGATCACACGGGAAGAATTTGCTTCAGAGATTATCTTCCACGTTGTGGTGGTTTAAATGAGAAGTGTCCTCCATAGACTCACAATGGACTTGGTCTCCGATTGGTGCCTCTGTTTGGGAAGGCTACGTAACTTTTGGAGGTGGAGCTTTTCTGGAGAAAGCACATAAATGTTGGTGGGTTTTAAGGCCTTATAGCCTGTCTCCATTTCCTGTGTGTGGATGAAATGTGATCTATCTGCTTCCTGACTGCCAGGCTGGCCCCACACTTCTGCTTGCCTGTCTTTCACACCATTATGGGCTCTACCTCTCTGGAATTATAAGCCAAAAAGCAAAAACAAAACAAAAAACAAAGAAGGAAACTTTTTTATCATAAACTGCTTTTTGTGACGATATTTTATCACAGTAACCCAAAAGGAACCAATTCAAATTCCTTCCCCATTTAGGAACATTTACAAATATTTAGAACTGTCTGCAGTCGTGTTGAATTGTTATGATACAAGAGCTCTTCTGGATCCTTTACCCAGAGGTGCTATCAACAGTGTGTGATGCTCAGGACAATCCTCCACAGCAAAGACGTGTCTATCCATGAGCATTAATGAAGTCAAAGTTTGGAGGCTTCTAGAAACCCCTTAGCCTTCTTCTTCTCAGGTAGATCTAGTCACTGTCACCTTCCTGTTTTATCATCATAAATTGTCACTCACCAGTAGCTCTTGATATTTACTTACTGTGTAGATCCTCCAGCAAGGTATAAGTTCTATGATGGCATGTATCCCTAGGTCCCAGAGCAATGGTTAGCACACAGTGGAAAATAAATAAAAATTCATTAAACAAATGAGTAAGTGACTTGTAATCTCCATTTCAATCCCAACCAGTTCTCTGACTTTTTACAAGTTACTTAAAATTTCTAATCTATTTCTCTTACTCAAAAATGAGTTTTTGAAATACTAACTATCCAAGTTATACATGGTGCATCACACCCATAATTGTAAGATGAATTGCTTAACAGTCTTATTAATTAAAAAACTGAAGCCAGATATTCGGGTAAAAACTGAGAAATCAGAATAGCAGAAAGAAGCCAGCCATGTTCTTACCACTTGGAAATCCTCAGCCAAAGAGATCTACTTCCTGTATACTTATGCCTACATGCCTTTCTGTTCCACATCTCACTTCCTCTCTCCCTAGCTACATCACTTCCTGTCTGTCTGTACAGACCTCCAGACCTCTATGGTTAGTGCTAAGATTAAAGGCGCGTGTCACTATGTCTGGCTCTGTTTCCATTGTGGCCTTGAACTCACAGAGATCTGGAATGAATCTCTGCATTCTGAATGGTAGGATAAAAGGTGTGTGCTACCATTGCCTGACTTCTATGTTTAATAAAGTGGCTGGCTTTTTCTTTTGATCCTCAAATAAGCTTTTTTAGGGTGCCCAATATACTGGGAGACACAATACATCACCACACATAATCCCAGGATTTAGGACACAGAAGCTATGAGTTCAAGTTCAGACCCAGCTAAGTACAGGAACAGTGAGAACTGTCTCACAAAACAACAAAAGCGAAACAAAACTAAACCAAAATTATTAGTTATAAGATAACATAGTAAAGTACCAGGTACAGAATATAAACCCAAGAGAGATTCTCTGTAGTATTAATATTGTACCAATTATATGACACATGATGATGTAGCAAATTGTGGTTAGTTATACAAAATATTGTTTTTATTTTAAGATTGTTTATAAGTTGAATTTCACTTCCTGTGAACAGAGAAAGGTAATATGATCACAATTATGAACTCTGGCATCACATTTTGTGAGTTCAAATCCCATCTATATCACTTACTTGCCTGTGATACATTAGGCATATGACTTAGTCTCTTGTTTCAGTGTTTTTCATCTAAGTCTAGAACCCTAGGTAGTGCAAGTATGTCACAGTGATTTCATCTTTAATTCTCTAAACATGCTAAATCTGTCAAGAAGTCTCATGTGTGGGTGGTTAATCTTGCAAAGGAAGAATAACAGACATGACTGAGCCAGAACCTAGTGTGGTAAGTGAGTGTGTATGCTACCAGGCCCTCCCCTAGCAACTGCAGAGATCAACTTAGTCTCGTTTGCCTGAGGAAGAGAGGGGATATTTATCTACCAGCCTCATTAATCATGTGTTACCCAAGCATGTATAACCTGCTTGTCCTGGAAGTTCACAAGTATGATTGTTTGGGATGTCCAGGAATCCCATTTGGCACACAGGCTGGATAAAAGTGGGAGAAAGAGTAGGTGGCAAAGGAGAGGTCAAAAGAGCTCTTCTATCACACTATGGCTAGAGGGAGCAGGAGGTGTGAGAACCAGGTGCAGAAAGAATATCCCAACAGCACTAAGGGTAAGCACAACACTGAACGGTTTCAGAAACATTGGTTCTACTCTATAAATGTTATACATTCTGTCTTATAATTATTGTTTTCTATTATATCTTATGATTACTTCATGTTCCATTTTTTGTATAGTAAAGATTGGTGATATTTTTACTTGGTAGAAAGAAGGCCAGGCTTGGATTCTGGGCAATTTCCATTTTTAGGTCTACTTGACAAAGTGTTCCATCATATTTTCAAATAGGCCGTGAGTTCAGGCAAAGCATACAGTGCTGAACTCTTACAAGAGATAATATAAAATGACTAGAACCAGTCTGTCCTTGACTTGAAAACTATTGTGGGAAATAAAACAAGTAGTTACATAGCTCAAATAAGCCAAAAAATCATGCCACATTTTGTGCCTTATAAAATACAGAACCCAGTTACACCTTATCTTTGTCCCTGATTTTCATACTTTTGAAATGGGGATTGTTTTAATAAACAACACCTTGGTTTTGAGAGGATGATAATTTTACCATCAAGGCACAAACATAGTTCTATGGGAATCAAAAGAGAGAGTGATATTTCTAGCTAGTGATCTAAGAGTGATGAAATATGTAGAAAGTGACAGAAATAGCAGACATATTAGTCAACATTAGAAAGTGTCCTTGGTTTTCTTTGTCTCTGGAATGGATGAATCATCTGAGATGATAAACCCTCTGTTTGTAGCATGAAGTCTTTGGAGATCTTGAAGCTTGTCTATCTGCCTCTATGCCGAGGAAATCTCTGTTTGGACCGCCTTGCAGGAGAGTCATTCAGCTGTTGGAGTCTAATGGGACACCTAGGTGATGTCAAGCCTGACAAATACCCATTGCATATCCTAGGCTACCTCAGACTTCTTCTAATGTGTATCATCACAATGAAATTGTAGACACCACGGTTTAGAGACTGTGTCTATTGAATATGAAATTATGCCTAATTAATAAGGATGGTACTGGGACAGGCCTACACCTGCTCAGTATGCATAAGGCAGTGATCCCATTGCACTATGGCCCCATAAAAACAAACAAAAAAAGAAAAACAGTGATTGATGTATCAGTAGCACTGAATCAATGTTTAGACAATAGAGTCTTTATCAGAATCTGCTAATATCTCCCTTGGATGTTCAGATAAATTTAAGCATTATGAAAAGGAGAGCTGTTAGATTAACAACATTGCTTTAGAACACTTGACACAAGCAATCTAAAGGAGGAGAGGTTTATTTTGGCCATGGTTTAAAGGGGTGCATTTCATCATGGCAGGGAAAGAGTGGTGTTTGGACTCACTCCGAGGGAGTTGAAATTTGTGGCAACTGCATGTTACAATTTGGTATATCTGGAGGCAGAGAATCCAGTCTAGAATGAAACCGAGCTTCATCCTAAAGCCAAAACTCACAATTCTTTGGCTTCTCATCTGCCAGGTAAGACATATGTCCAAAAGGCTCTACAACTTCCCCAAACAGTGCCAGGAGCTAAGGGATCAAGTGCTCGAACACATAGGCATGTAGGGAGACATTTCACATTCAAGGAACGACAATTGGTTAAGTATTTTAACAGAAGTAATTTTGTCCTCCAAAACTGAGTTATATAATGAAAGACGTTTTAAAATAAACTCTGATTTTTGTTGTTGGTTGTTTACTTGTGGCTAAAAATTCAACGAGACTTTTGTTGTTTTACTATAGCAAACAAGAACCCAGTTAAGCATTTAAGAGTAGCTTTTTAGGGCAACGCAGGCCATTCTTGAATGCTCAGTAAGGATGGAAATAGCATGAAGGTGATATAACTGCACAGGACCAGCCACCTTGCTGACATAGT
Source organism: Peromyscus eremicus (assembly GCF_949786415.1). Lineage (NCBI taxonomy): Eukaryota > Metazoa > Chordata > Mammalia > Rodentia > Cricetidae > Peromyscus > Peromyscus eremicus. Next base: position 56,943,325 of record NC_081436.1, read on the forward strand.
CAAGAGAAATAACTCATGGCTGATTTTGAAATAATTAGTTCCACAGCTTTTATTTTTGGAAAAAGTATTAGGGCTATCAGTGGTTCAGAAATGCAACGATGAGGCAGCATAAGAGGAGAAAGAAAATGTCACATTTAACTTGGGCAAAATGTTCAGAGATAAACCAGCAGGCTCTCGCACTGGTAAAACAAACAAGCCCGAACTAGACTCGGGGAACAGCGCCAAAGGCCGATCGCCCCCGGACACTTGCAGGCTCTCGCCCTATTTCATTTGGTTTTTCCCTGCCTTTCCAATACCTCCATCATCTTTAATCAAGCATAAAGATACACTGAGAGGCAGCATTTTCTGGTTTCAATTCTATTTTTTTCATCTTCACTAGAATCTAAAATTAAATGCTAAAAAATATATAATATGAGGCAAGTTCTCATATGGAGATAAGAATGTTCTGAACTTTTCTAACCATGAGTTAATGTTGTACATTTTTTTTTTTAGGGAAAACACTGAAAATAAACCAAACGTTATAATTACTCTTTTAAAATATTATACATCAAATAAAACAAATAGTTTGAAAATCTTTGAAGCATTTAGGAAAGTTCCTGGGTAACAGCCATATAAAGGCGAAAAAAAAATGAGTTGTCCATGATAGAAATCTCTCATGGAAGTATTTTGCTTATCTAGAAAGGATTAAAATATATTTTTGTCCAAAAATGTAAAATTTGTAGATCTTGCATAGAAGCTTAAATTTATTATTTCTCTAAAAAAAAGTCCCAGCCTCAGATTTTGAACTCAGTGCTCTTCAAGGCCAGGCATCATGGAGAAGCAGTCACTGGGAACTGGGAGCAGTTGCAACACTTGTGAGGCCCAGGAGGACACAAAGTGTGTTCCTCAGAGGGGAAGGGTCCAGGCACCTTCACTGAGGCTGCTTTTGCTACTGTCATTCATCGCCCAGCTGAGTTTCTTAGAGTGAAGAAGACAAAAAAAAAAAAAAAAAAAAAAAAAAAAAAAAATCTGGATGAACATGTTGCAGGGACAGCTAGCTTCTAATTATGACTCAGCTATTTCTTTCTTTGATTAGAATTATCATCAGAAAGTGGCTTCCCAAGTAGGTACTACATACAGTTCTCATCCCCTTTCTTTCTTCAGTGTTGGTACAAATTCTCTTGCATGGAATGTAAATAGAAGCAATAGGTTTGTTCTTAGTGGGTTTTTGTTGTTGTTTGCTTGTTTTTTAGGAGATAGTCTATTTCTTTTTTTCTTTTGAGGTTTGTTGTGGCACCCCTGTGCTCTGTTTTGTATTTACCCCTGGCCATCATCATCAGACTGTTGAAAGATACTTAACTTGTTCTCAGCCACATGTCTTAGATCTTTCCAGTAAGAACAGCCCAAAATTTGTTAGCAGTTGTTTCAACTTTATGTATCAGTTCTTCATCACCAGCTTGAATTATTCCTGAGCTTTGCTGTTGTTTCTCAGTCCTGAACAACTTACTGTTCATAGTTTTGACTCAATAGAAAATTCAGTTCATCTGGTGTTCATGGAAACCAAAGAGTTGATTTTTTAACAATATACTAGAATTTATTCTTAAGAGACTTATGACAATTTAAAGCTTGAGAAGTTTTTACTGTCATTTTAAAGCCGAGCATTATTTTCTTGTTTCCTTTTTATTTTTTGATTGCCTCTATATTTTTTCATTTTTAAGTGTGTGATTTTTTGTGTGTATATCTGAAGCTTTTGCTATTACAGAGAGCACATTTATTTATATTTTTCTATGTACTTGATAAAGTCTTTTATGACAACAGAAATTTATAAAAGTCATTGAAGCACAGTGAATAGACAAGTTAAATTCTCATTTTGTGACTAACAACTTTCCAGAAAGAAAAAGTGCCCTTATTATCTATAGCTTGGAAAATTTACTCTAGATCAGTTTCGACTGATACTGTAGTTTCTTTACATAAACAACACTGTTATAGATCAACTGAAAACTTTGTATACTAAGTTATTTTCCTCCAACTGTTTCTTGTTAGTTCTTGTTATTCTCCATTCCTCAAACATTAGAAATTCTAGAAAGTACAGTCAAAGGAGAAGGAGGTCTAGATGTGATTGCTCACTTGTTAGTACTGGGAAGTAACCCAAATTGTCCTTCAAGGCTTTTATGTTCGCTTCTGGTGTTGGCGGTCTTGTGACTAGTTCCTGCTGCCTCATAGCAGTAGGGATTGCATTTTTGGTACAATAGTATCACGTGGGTGGATGTGTGCCATCTAGGACTCTATGAAGTTTCATGGCATGAGTGGTCCTTGAATTTCACCCAGGCAGCCGTCCACATATGTTGTGACCTGAGGGCAGACAGATTAAATAAGTGCCCAGCTAATACTTCTATGGTGTCTTGTAAGCACACAGGAAAAGTTAGGATCATCTCGTACAGGATTTAATTTTGAAGGCGAATGTGGAGCGTGTGTGCTATTTTCAGCCTTTCATGTATGATCTACCCCAGATGTGTCTACTGGTTTGGCTGTTAGGCAGCTCTAGTCAAGGACTACGCATCCTCTAGATTCTGTTCTATCTCTCAACCTCCTAAAGACTGCCTTTTGTGGTACCATCTCATTCCCCTGTAGTCACCCAGGAAAATAGTGAAAACCGCTGCGTCAATCCTCTATACTTTCTCTGTTCATCTCCTTTTACATATGGAGAAAGATAGCAGTTTCGGGCTTGAGTATTTCCCCCACCCAATGAGCTGTCTTCACATCAAGTAGTCAAATCCCCATTTACTAGTGTCTCACAGTGGGGGCTGAAGGAAGCCTACAAAGATGTGATGATATACGGCAAGATGGAAGCCACAGCTGTGCTTCAGCTACAGGCAGTCATCAGAGACAGGTCTGGCTTTGTGACTTTATTAGTCAGTATTTGAAGGTTATTGAAACTGTGTGCAGAGTAAATGGAGACGCACATCTGATGAATTACTTCTCTGACAAAAATGTAGAATTGAGGAACCAACTCACGTAATTGTGGATATTTTGAAGACAATTTTGGAAACTGTGTTCATTATTTTCATCTTTTCCAAAGCTGCCCTTGAATTTGACAGTTTCATAACTCGGCTAAGTAGAAAATTAAGCCCATCTCTCAGCCCATCTGTCTATATTTAGTAAACCACTAACTAGGTGGGGCTATAAAAATAAGATCTGGTCCTTGCCTTGAGCCAAGACTTTTTTTTTTAATTTAAAAAAGAAAGAAAAGTTACACAGAGAGAGCCAGAGTGAGAAAGAGAAACAGTGACAAAGACTGTACATGTCTCACAAAGTCTGAAATGGTTACAATCATCTCCTTTATCCAACAGTTTGCTGCATTTGACTTAATAGAGCTCATTATCACCTCACCAATGGTGATAGCTTCATTCATATTTGTTATTTTGTCTTTGCATTCCTTACTTTGTAATTCTTAGTTATTTTTCTCATGGCATGTTTTAATCTTACTGTTTTGAGACAGTTTTATATAATTGTCAATGTTTTTTCTGTCATTATTATAATTTGTTCATTAACTTTTGACCTCTCTACCCTACTGTGCAAATCTAGGCAGCTCATCATAATTTACATAATTCTGATTTGGCGAGGTGTCTTAGCTACTTTTCTATTACTGTGACAAGACACTACGACCAAGGAAACTTACAGAAGAGTCTTTCGGCAGGGGTTTACATTTGCAAAAGGTTAGAGTCCATGACTTTCATGGTGGACAACATGACTTCAGGCAGGCAAGGTGTTGGAGCAGTAGTTGAGAGCTTCCGTATTGATCGAGTACATGGCAGCATAGAGTGCTAACTGGGAATGGTGTAGGCTTTTGAAACTTCAAAACTCTAACCCACTGACATGCCCCCTCCAACAAGACACTATCTCCCAACCTTTCCAAAGCAACTCCACCAACTAGGAGCCAAGTGTTCCAATATATGAATCTATGAGGGTTAGTATCATTAAATCCACCACACAGAACAGAAATGTTTATAAAGGGGACAATGCTAACTTATCAAGCTAATTTCCCCATTTATTTGGTAAGTAGTTGTGCAATATTTTAGATTTCTTTATACATGGTGTGGTAGTTTGAATGTAATTGGCCCCCTTAAGTTCACTGAGAATGGCACTATTAGGAGGTGTGGTCTTGTTGGAGGAAGTTTGTCACTGTGGGGGCGGGCTTTGAGGTCTCCTACGTTCAAGCTACACCCAGTGTAGACACAGACTCCTTCTGTTGTCTGTGAATCAAGATGCAAAACTCTCAGCTCCTACTCTAGCACCATGACTGCCTGCATGCTGCCATGTCCCACCATGATGATAATGGACTAAACCTCTGCAACTGTAAGCCAGTCCCAATTAAATGTTTTCCTTTATAAAAGCCACCATGGTCATGGTGTCCCTTCACAGCAATAGGAACCCTAACTAAGGTACATGGATAGATTATCATGCTCTTAAGCTTAGCTAATTTTTAATTTCAGTCAAACTTATTAATATTTATATAGTCATATATATGTATGCATTTATATATAAAATAAATCTTCATTCTTCTAGGAAAGATATAACATTTAAAAGTATTTATTATCCTCAGGTTTACTAACACATACATTTAAATGCCATCACACACACACACACACACACACACACACAAATATGATAAAAATAACATCTTTGATTTTTAAAAGCTCAGCACATATTCTTTCAGAAGATGAGTCCATGTGTCCAGTGGGAATAGAGAGGACTGATAGAAGGATGTGCTTGCACATAGTCATTGCCAGAGAAAGCTCCTCCAAATCACCAGGCCTATACTCACACTATATGATAGGTCAGGCAGCAGAGCACTTCTGCGATCCTAAGGAATAGGGAAATGGTGCAGTAATACTTATAAACATTTACATAAGAATTTGACACAGAGTATTTAAATCATATCTATAACAAATATTTTATAGATATACCTAGAGTCTGAACATGAGTTGAAAATATACTCCAATTAAGTGGTGCTTACAAACTTTACTGGGTAACCTAATAACTCATAAATAAATTATGAATATTATCTTGAAATTGGTTCTCTAGATCACATACTGAATTGCTAATTCTCAACAAAAGGCAGTTTTTTTCATATAGCATTGAACATATGTTAATCTCTTTATCTTCATAGACTTGGATAAGTCTCCTTAAATTCTTTTAAGCAATAACATTTTAATTCTTTGTGCTTTTGTGCCAATTGCCAGGCATTCACTATTTAAAATGCCAATGTAGTTATCTGGAGGTGTCAGATATATCAACAATAGGAAAATGCAGCCTTAACCAATCATCTGTGATCTGCACATTAGCTTTCTTTATTGAATTATGTGTCTATCTACAGGCTCTTCCAAAAAATGCTAATAATTAGACATGAGGAAACCAATATTCATTTTTCTGTTTCTCTACCATATTGTGGGGATCTCCACAGAATACTTCATATTGCTATATCTTCCTATACTTTCATAATTAAAAAGTTAGAGTTGTTACCTGCCATTTTTTCAAAGGAGAATGGTTTCTGATGTCAGGTAATAACAAAAAAGAGCATTGAATTTGAGATGAAATATCTGGGTCTCAGTTCAGGATCAGTTACTTATTACCAGAGCTTTCATTTAATTACCTGTGGAAGTGATGCCAACAATGCATTTTTAAGAGGCCAAATGTGATGCTGCACATGAAAATATATAAACATATAGCAAGATTCAGCCCATAAATTTGTATCTAATTATCTATTTCTTCTCAGTTGCCCATTAAGAAGGTTTATACTATGTGGTCTTAACATGGGGGATGCAACTTACAAGGAAGAAAAATTCAAAGTTCAAAGGGGAGACACAATGAACAGACTTTACTCTGCATTAATATAGATAACAAATATAACACATATATAATATATCTGTTATATAAAAAGCATAGGCAAACTCAACCAACCAGAGGCCACATTCCTGAAGAAAACTGACTCTCTCTTTCCCAGCAAGTATCAGTTGGCAATAACTCCTCAGCCAACGGTAGTCCTTTGTGAGCTCCTCCCCATCTGCCTTAGTTAGGGTTTTTATTGCTGTAAAGAGACACTGTGACCACAGCAACTCTTATAAAGGAAAATGCTGTGGATATTGCTTTGTATAAATAAAATGCTGATTGGCCAGTAGCCGGACAGGAAGTATAGGCAGGACAAGCAGAGAAGAGAATTCTGGGAAGTAGAAGGCTGAGGCAGAGAGACACGGCCAGCCGCCACCATGAGAAGATGTTAAGATACCAGTAAGCCACGAGCCACTTATAGATTAATAGAAATGGGTTAATTTAAGATATAAGAACTAGATAACAAGAAGCCTGCTGTGGCCATAGAGTTTGTAAGCAATATAAGTCTCTGTGTGTTTACTTGGTTGGGTCTAAGTGGCTGCAGGACTGGCGGGTGAGAGAGATTTGTCCTGACTGTGGGCCAGGCAGTACTGGAGAAAACTCCAGCTACAGGAAAATATTTAATTGTGGTGGCTTGCTTACAGTTTCAGAGGTTTAGTCCATTAACATCATGGTGGGACATGGCAGTGTGCAGGTAGACATGGAGCTAGAGAAGGAGCTGAGAGTTCTTACATCTTTATTCACAGGCAACAGGAAGTAGTCTAAGATGCTGTGTGTGGCTTGTGCATATAGGAGCCTCTAAATCCCGCCTCCACAGTGACACACTTCCTTCAACAAGACCATATATACTCTAACAAGGCCATACCTCCTAATAATGCCACTCCCTTTGGGGGCCATTTTCTTTCAAACCCCCACACCATCTATGCTGGAGTTTTGATCAACTAGATCTTGTAAAGATTTTGTGCAGGAAATCACAGCCACTATGAGTTTGTGCCTGTAGTAGCCCTGTTATATTTAGAAAACAATTTCTCAGTAGTATTCCTAAACTATGGCTCTTACAATCCTTTCTTATTTTTCAGAGTAATTTCTGAGCCTTGAAATGGTTGTAGATGTTACATAGTTGTTCCACTTAGGGCTATACACCTCACCATCACTTAGGTTCTGCATTTTGACTAGTTTTGAGTCTCTTTATTAACTGTCATCCACCTTAAATAGAAATTTCTCTGAGGAGAGTAAGAGTTGCACTCATATATGGGTATAAATATATTTAGGCAGTTTGACACTATGTCCATCTAGAAAATGATAGAAATGGGTTCTCACATAAGTCCTATGCTAATGTATGATATGTCTTGATCCATGAGCAAACTACTCTAATTAGACATAATGACTTACAAACAAAAGAAGGCATGAGACAGGGAGGGTAACATGATGAAGGCATCTGAAAGAGTCGCAGGGGGTGGAAGATAGAGATGATCACAATACATTGTATACAGTTATGACGTTCTCAAAGTATGTATGTCACTTGAGAAGACAATAATAAAAATGTTTTTAAAAAGAAGAAGGAAGAAAGGCGGAAGGAAGAGAGGAAGGATGAGTAAGAAAAAACAGCTGAGAAACACTATTTGCTATAGTGTGACTCTCCAAAGGTATACATGCTAAAAGCTCAGTCTCCGTTCTACTTGCTTGTGGGTCTAGTTGAAAGATGGAAGCTCAGTGGGGTATATTCTGTTTGTTTTGTTTTGTTTTTGTTTTTGTTTTTCAAGACAGGGTTTCTCTGTGTAGCTTTGCGCCTTTCCTGGAACTCACTCTGTAGCCCAGGCTGGCCTCGAACTCATAGAGACCTGCCTGCCTCTGCCTCCCGAGTGCTGGGATTAAAGAAGTGCACCACCACCGCCTGGCACTGGGGTATATTATTGATAGAGATTTGATGACTAGCTATTTCTTCCTCTCTCCCTGCTTCTATACTGTCACAATATGTTCAGCTTTCTTGTACCACAGAGTCCTTGCCCCCTTGTGTCCAGCTTCACCACAGGCTCAAAAGCCACAGAGCTGAGTGACTCTGTACTGAAATTCTGAATTGGTGAGCCTAAATCAGCCTTTCTTCCCTGTGATTTGATGGCCTCAGGTGGTTTTCCAAAGTCATGGTGAGCTAGTTAACACACTGCCTTAAGTACTGCGGGATGGGTATTTAATCTCATCTACTAATTAATTCACTGTGGATGAAAATCAACATATTCTTCTATAATCATGAATATACCCAAGTTTGAGCCTTTATCAAATATAGGGTCTAAGTGTTCTTATACCTTTAACTAAAAACAAACCCTATCACTTCCCTTTTCTGTATGTTACCTCTTACTCCATCCCCTGGCTCTGTCTGTAGCAGGTAGGTGAGTCTCATTTGGGAGAACATCCTCAAAGCCCCCACTACTGCTAGATGTGTTACAAGTGTGTTTCAGAGTTTAAAGAACAGAAACACACTTCTGTAAGCACGCAAATCATGACAAAGACTTATTAATTATGAATGGTCGGCCTTAGTTTAAGCTTGTCCCACTAGCTTTTATAACTTATCTTAACCTGTTTCTCTTCATCTATGTTTTGCCTCAGGGCCTTTTACCTGTCTGGCTGACTCGCCACTGCCCGGCTAGCTAGCCCCTCATGTCTCCCTTTCATTCTCTCTTGAGCCTACATTGCTCCTCCTACTTATTCTCTCTGCCCACCAGCCCTGTCTATCCCTCTACTGCCTAGCTATTGGCCATTCAGTTTTCTATTAGACCAATCAGGTGCCTTAGGCAAGCAAGGTGAAACAGCAGCACATCTTTACATAGTTAAACAAATGCAGCATAAGCAGATGCAACACATCTTTACGTAGATAACAGTTATTCTGCAACACAAACAAATGAAACCCATCTTTACATAGTTAAACAAGTATTTTATTCCACAACATATTTCTGTGTCATAGTTCTTTGGTATTGTACTAACACTAACTTGTAAATAAGCCTTCCTGCAAGACTGTTTTGTGATATACTTCAACCAACAAGAGCCATAAGACAAAGAGGAAACACAGGTGTATGTGTGATGGGTCTCAACAGGTGGTCATGCTCCTTTTCATTAAAAAAAAATTTAAGATCATTTTTCACTGTTGGCCCATCATCAATATTGTTTTTTTTCTTTTTCTTCCAGAAACTGTTGAGATACAAAATTCACTCCTTATAACACAATTAAATTAAGTTTAATTACAAATTACTTTTAGAAAATTTATAAAGCCATGCAACCATAGCCACAGTCAAGTTTTAGAACATTTATGTCATTCTCCAGAAATTCTCAAATGCCTGTTTTTAGTCAATTCTGGCTTCTTTTCTAGCCTAAAGCAATGATTTCTGTCTCTATAAACAGGCCCTTTCCAGATATCTCATATGAATGAAATCACATAGAACATAGCGTTTTGTACTCAATGTCTTTTACTTAGGCTGACAGTTTTAAGGTTCATTAATGTTGCATATGTCCATGTTTTATTCCATCTTATTACTGAGTAGAATTTCATTCTCTAGATCTACAATTTCATTTATCCATTGGTCAGGTGACACATATTTAAATGTGTTACTTCTTTTGACTATAATGAATAAAATTTTATGATCCTTCATGTTCAAATCTTCTTATGGATGTTATCCTTCTCTCCCTTCATTGGATTCTTAGGAGGGAATCTCTTTGTTCATGAAGAGGATTATTATTAATATTGTTAAAGGTACCCAAATATTTTGCAGAGAAGCCATCCTGTTAAACACTCCTACATGTGCATCATGGGCACAGTTTCTCTCCATGCTTGTCACCACTTGGCACTATATGTTCCTTAGTTATAGTGACTGTTACATGTCATGCAGGTTTTAATGTGCATTTTCCCAAATAACTAATGTTGTTGAGTTTCTTCAGTGTGATTACGAACAACATGTACATCTTTTTTAGTGAAATATCTTGTCCATTTATTTGCTCATTTTAAAACTTGGCTTGTCTTTGGATTACTTAGTGGTATGATTTCTTTATATATCTTGAGTAAAATTCCATCAATACATAGTCCTCAAATACTTCCTTCCAGTTTATGGCTTGTCTTTTCAAAATTGTAATGCTGTTCTTGGAAGAACAGGGATTTTAGTCTATAAAGTTGTATTTACCAGGTTTGTTTTCAATATTAATATATTTTGTCACATTTATGAACCTTGACACTTTGCCTAGTCTGAAGTTACTAATTTTTTTTCTTAATTTTTTCCTTTGAAACTTACATGTTTTAAAAGTCCTATATTTCAGTTTATGAACATTTTTTTCTTTATTGTGCATTATTCTCATAATGATCTGGCAACAAAAATTTAGTGCATTCATACTGAAAATGAGTATTGGGCTCAAGTTGTCTCTTGAATATTGGGCTCAATCAATTGGAATATGACCCAGATATCAGACACAGTGAATGGTGTCCTACTTGATCATGCTTTAGCATGGTTCCTTCCTATTTCTTACTCAAACAGGTCCTTGGTAACAAAGCATTAGAAAGACCTCAACATTAGAAGTACCCCAAACTATCTCAGACAGGAAAAACTAGTACAGGACTGAGGGTATGCCAGAGGAGTTACTTGAACTAGATTGTGTGAAAGGTGTGGATGTAGGAAAGGAAATGGCTAAAATGGACCTCCATACCACTGGTCCATGTCTGCTTCCAGATGATGTCAGTGTGGAATGTGTATAAGAAAGGTAGAAACAATAGATAGGTGGGAGAGGGAATTCCTGAGAGTGTTGGTGGGTCTCCTCACCTTTCATTTCTTTACTTTGCCCCTAGCAGACACAGTTCCATGACTTTACACATGGTCTTTTCACCCCCCCCCCCAATGGCAATGGTGTGGCTTCTTCAAGTTTTTATTCAATATATAGACAGTGGGAGGTATAAATTGCAGGTTCAGTTCCATGATAATGTCCTAAGAGAGGCATCCAGGTGCTTGATGTCCCCAGATTATGTCACCATTAGTACAGAGTTACTTGATCTGAGAAACTATTTATTTGCTCTAATTATTTAGTGCGTTAGCCTAAGTATCCTCCAGACTTTGTGTGAGATCTGAGTTCCCGTGACTCTTTCTGATGCTGCGATAGAAGGGATGTTCATGATCCTTTCTCAGAGGGTTCATCATTGGGACATCTCTAGATTATAGGTGAACCTCATCGTGGTTGGAAGCAATCTTATTGGTGTCAATCAGTCTTCCCTAGTGTCACTTAATAAGGTGCAGAGTCCTCACTACCAGCCCCTACTGTGGTGAGCAGCAGCCAGCACCATACAAAGGTGCTGTGGATTCCTTTTCCACACAGCAAGGCAAAGCCAGCATCACTCTCAGCCAGCTTCTTCTTGAAGCATCAACCTCTTTACCTGGCTTCTTTATTCCCGCCCACAACTTTCTAGATCTATGGCCTTCTGGCTGCTAGAAACCGCTCTCTCTGTACCTTGCCGCCAGCACCAGCATATAGAAGCACAGTGCAGGTTACTGATGCGGTGGCTGGGGCTTGTTGAGATTTCTGAGTTTCATCTCAGAATCCCTGCCCCACCCTACCTTTCCTGGGCTCTTCCCCCTCACTGGCACTATGTCCATTTCTATTTCGAGTTTGCATAATATAATATATATTATGCATATATATGTATATATGTATATGATCTGGTTTCACTTGTGTCACAAAACACTTATTCTTTGGCTGTTTGAAGGAAAAGGTACCTCAGTGGCAAATTAAATGAGCATAAGTACAAGGGGTAATTCTTTGAGCTATCTGCGTATGATTACACTAGTTTTACATTGTCTTCATTACTATACCTTCACAAGAAGGTCTATGATGATCATGTAAGCACTCCAGCTTCATGACTTCTCAAAATTATCTTGACCATTTGTTACCCTTTACATTTTAAGGCTGTCTGTCTCTTTATCGCTCTCCCTCATCTTCTCTCTGACTAAATCCTAGGGCCTCCTATGAGCTTGTAAAGTGCTCTATCACTGAGCTATGTCCCCATAGCAATCTCAAACTTTCTATTTTCTCTCAATAATGTCTAATTGTTTTAAAATATTTGAGTTAATTTGTTTCTAGTTTTTTTTCTGATGATATTATGTATGCAAGTGTTTTTTTTACTTTCATTTTCAGGTTGTTCGTTGATGCCATTAATTTTGATTATTTGGGTCTTCTGACTAACTTTCTGGAACTTTCCAACAAATCTCTAGCTAATTTTCCAGTTCTCCACTTGCCTCAAATATGATATAATCTCAGACAAGCAAAAGGGCTGACCCCCTTTCTCTCTGAGCAGTATCAAGACCATTTTAACTTCTCATATTTCATATCAAGAAAGACATTTGGCGGCATCAGCAACATTAGTTGCTTGCTTTTTGACATTTTGGGGTCAGTACTTGTTGGTTTCAATTTCAAACAGAAAACGGAAAATGATTTTTCTTATATTATACATGTGCATTATTTTATGCTTACATTACATTTAATCTGTACTAAATTCGGTATCCAAAAGGCTGCCTATTTCTTACTTGCTTAGAAACTCTTTTTTTATTCTTCTTGGTGGCGTATTGGGAGGTTCGCATTTGAGCTAGTTTGTCATACATTTTATTGTTTTATTAAATAAAACCACTGCAAAATGTATTTATTTATTCATAAATATATTTGTAAAATTTGAAGGGCAGAAGTGGTGTATGACCAAAAGGACCATATGCTGAAAACATTGACTTTAAACTAGTGAGGTCATTATTAATATAGCGGGGGTAATGTTGGCCTTTTAAAATGGCTTATTTCACCTTCTAAAGTTTCAAACTTGCTCTCCCACTTAAATGTTTAAAAAACTGTCATAAGTTCACTATTTATTCTGGAATGAGGATTTCCAGGCTCATAGTTGCATCATGGATGCATAAATACACAGACATAGGCAGATATTAAACCAGAATATTTAAATAAATGTTATTTCACTTCATCTTCAGACTTATTCATCAAGATACATTAATATTGTGAAGTCATTGGATCAACATCTCAGTATTAAATATCATAATAAATAGTAGCATGTTTTATTCTTGACCTAATTGTAAGTCTCAAACGTAGAATTCACATTGTTGAATAGTAATACTCTCACAGTACCCACAGTAATACAAAACAGTACCATACAAAAAAGTATGATAATCATTTAGTCAATTAAATGTACATTTTCTCTCCTTCACTCAACCTCACCATGAAAAGTTCTTCATGCTCCTTTATGAAAACCTAGAGGCAAAAGATAAACACTTCCTTGATATTAAGACAAATATATAAAAATCAATACTTTCCTTGTCATCTATCCAGCACATATTTATTCAGTGTCTATATTATACCAGATGCTAAGATAGATGCTAGGAGAGGGTTTAATATTACCATGATGACTTCTGTGCTCAGGGATTGTTTCCCAGGGAGCTAATTAGGAAGTAATGAAAGAGCAATGAACAATAGGAAGCAGCTGAAAACAGTACCTACGTGAAGAGCATGGCCTGGAGGTAACATGGTTTATTTCCTCCTTACATAATTTGACATCTATTTTTTATTATTGAAAACATTTATTTGAAGTTTTTTATAATTTACAAAAAAACAGCAAAAATAATATTTTTATTAAATATTAAATTAAATATTAAAATTAAATTAAATATTAAAATATTATTTTTTGCTGTTTTTTTGTAAATATATATATTCAAAACAACTGGTTACAAAGAAACACATGCAGTTGGATTTTAAGATTTTTAAATAGAAACCATTCAAGTACTTGCAGTGTTTCTATGGAAAGGTACTAGACTCTGTGAGCACAATACAGTGAGAGAAAAAGTTAAAACAACAAGAATTCTAAGCAAATGATTAACATTCACATTAATTTATAAATTATTCTTGATTGGTGCCACATTGGGCTCCCCTTCATTAAATAGAATTAATTATATAGATTTAAAAAATTAATAAAAGCCTAAATGTTTTAAAAGTTTACATATGTATATTTAATAGGTCAATATTATCAGGGATTTTAAAGTATAATAAAAAGGAAATGCTTCACTAGTACTTACTTATTTCTGTCCATATTACACATTTCTGCTAAAGTCATTTTCTGAAAGCATTTCAAAGTCCTTGGGATGAAAGAATATAGTTTGTGGGGGAAAGAATTCACACACGTCACAAAGATCTCCACGGAGTCAGTGCTTTGGCCTATTTTCATGCTCACTCTCTCTCCCTTAGCTTATCCCACACAGCTGTCTAGAAAAGTATCAGGCTCTTGGTAAATCCTGCATAAATGCTTTTTTGAGTGAATTAGTTACAAAAAAAAAAAAACCCTTAGGGAAATGGAATAAATGATTTGTGCGTGGCCTTCCAGCTACGGATTAAAACTGAGCAAGCCTCTCTGACTTCACACCAGCAGCTTTCCACTATCTCACGCCTGATGTGAAGGCTGTTCACTCATATCCATGCCCTGGCGCTGGCCGGGCTGATCCTGTGTAAATTCATCCCATGCAGATGAGCATTACTTTGCTTATGAAGTGTTCATGCTCATCCTCTAATGGTTTGATGCTGGTGGCCAGGGGACCATTTTAATACATCAAAGAAACAATTTTTAAGTTCCTTTGGAATTCTGAGTATCATGTGTCCTCACATCCTTGGAGTGACTACAATTTGGAACAAGGAAAAGGGATTGGAAATAGCTTTAGATCCCCAGTAGCAACAATGCTATTAGCTTCTGTTCTTCAGCATCCATAAGTCATGATAGTAAAGAAAAGGCTTAAGGTTGTCAGCCTGGACCCAAGCACACACTGGAAAGTTCCACAGTGGTAATGGCTACCAAGAGATGAATTCCAAGAAACTTGACAAAGTAGTCATGATTGTAGCCATGCTAAAAAAATCTATTTTTGTGTTTAAAATAGGTGAATTATTATGGAGCTTGTATTATTAACTATTATTTTCAGGGTAGATTAAATGTGAGAAATTTATTTATTTACTTTTCTTTTCTTTTCTTTTTCTTTTTTTTTTTTTTTTTGGTTTTTCGAGACAGGGTTTCTCTGTGTAGCTTTGCGCCTCTCCTGGAACTCACTTGGTAGCCCAGGCTGGCCTCGAACTCACAGAGATCCGCCTGGCTCTGCCTCCCGAGTGCTGGGATTAAAGGCGTGAGCCACCACAGCCCGGCTACTTTTCTTTTTTAAAGACAGGTCTTTCTCTATTTTCTCAGCTGTCCTCAAACCTGAGATTCTGCCTCAACGTCTCAAATACAGTCTATAGACACGCAGTAGCCTGCTTCTTCACTTCATTATAATGTTTCATTTTTTATTTGCTTTTCCCTATCACAAAATCTGAGCTTTATTATTTATGTCCCTGGGGATGTGAAGTATTATGGAATATGTCCATATAGAATGTTCTCCATACTATAAGCTGACTGTCACAAACATCAGTTATTTTTCCATTGCTGTGATAGAATACCACGACTAAAGGCAGCTAAAGGAAGATACGGTTTATTTGGGCTTATGATTCAGAGGGAAAAGAGCCCATGATGGTGGAGCAAAGGCATGACCCGAAGCCCCAAGCAGAGCAGCAGGAAAAGGAGGCAGGAGGTTCACATCTTTTTTTTTTTTCTTTAGGAATATAGCATTTTAATTGACTACTTTAAGTAGAACAAACTAAATATGTATTTAACAGTTTTGGTTAATTTATACAGTACATTGAGTAAGCCATGCACAGAGTTAAGTAACAAAAGTTCCCATCTTGAATCAAGAGCAAGATGCAGAGAGCAAGAAAAATCACCCCATCTGCAGTGAGACACTTCCTCCAGCATGGCCACACCTCCTAAACCTCCCCACACAGCACCATCAACGGGAGACCCAGTACTCAAATGCCTGAGACTAATGGGAACATTTCTCATTTATACCACTACAATCTGAATTTCAAACTGTTATCGCCATGAGTATATATATTCCTTCATTCTCACAACAAAATTACCAGAAAGACATTTTGCTCCTTTATAATATGAGCAACAACGCCACAAAAGATTCAGCAACTTGTCCAAGATCATGTAACTTTAATGGTCAGATTTCACATTTGTGTCTGGTTTTGACACTTCTCATGACCTAAAAATGTTCTATGTGGTTATGAATTTAGGTTCTGTCAGAATGGTATAGAAGTCCATATTCATACATATTGTTCATGTTCTAAACACACACACACACACACACACACACGCACACGCACACGCACACGCACACGCACACGCACACGCACATGCATGCACACACCACACATATACACACTAAACTGGAGAAAACAGAAGAAAGGAGATATATACTGCAATTTAAAATATTAGATGCCTAAAAGATGTTTTATAAAGTATTTACATGATACTCCTAAAACTCAGAAACTCGTGGATTAGAAAGAGGTCTTGATTGTCAGATAATTACATGCTCGGATCTCATTGGTCCCTGCTAAAACCCTGCAATGACTTCTATGGTCACTGATCATTTCCCCTTACATCCACAGTCTAATCCCACAACCTTGTAAATTTATTATCTGTCCTGGCAGGAGGGGATAAACAGGTGTGGCTACATTAAACACTTTAAGATGGATTTTCTTCTGGATTGTCTCGCAGACCCAGTATCTTCATGGTGGTCCTGATACGAGGAAGAGGGAGATAGGAGTGTCAAAGTAAGATGAAGTTGTATGACAACGGAGTGGTGGGATTTTTCAAGAGGCTATTTGGTAAGCAATGGTAACAACCAGAAGCTGAGGCAGGCAGGAGAATGGGCTCTTGGGCTACCAGAAGAAATGCAGTCCTCATAACTCACGTTAGACCTTGGTCCTTGAAAGCTGTAAAACTGCATTTATGATATTCTAAGCTACCATTTGTGGTAATGTGTTAAAGGATCAGTGGGCGATGAATGCAGCTTCCCAGCATAATGAGAAATAAACCTAGCGTCCTCAGCCTTCTCCTCCAAGACACTACCTTCCCCAGTTCCTCTTCTCAAGTGTGAAAACCTAAGTCAAATTTTGGGTAAAATGTCCCACGCTTAGAAATACCAAAGTGCTGACAACTGTCCTGCTTGTCTTGCTTTAGGACGCTCTGATTTGGCCTTTCTCAGCCTCAGGCCGCTTTCATCTTCTCTATGCCACAGTAGCTCTTCCCTTCTCCTCTTCTTCCACACTTGCCACAGGCTGGGGATTTTCTTAGTTGTATTTCATTCTTTCAGAAGCCTTCTCAGTAACATCCTGTTTCCAAACTCGGCACCTGGCTTCTTTCCTCGGCTTTAATTCATCATACAAAGTGATGGGTTTCATTATCTCATTTTCATACAAACTTTGTTTCCATCTGTGCTCTTTCCTCCTCTTTTTCTCTCCTGCTGGGTTTTTCTGGTCATAGCCCTCCTTCAGCTTTCAAGTGGCACGCATTCAATTACTCCTAAGATCTCATCTTCCTTTCTGATGGCCTTCTTTCTAGTTTCATCACACACACACACACACACACACACACACACACACACACACACACTTAAAATCGAGGTTCTGTATAGGAGAGAAAACATGACATTGTTTGAGTCTGGCTTATTTTGTTTAACAACATTATTTCATTTTATTATGATGATTGAATAAAATTCCATCATGTTTATGAACCACATTTCCTGTTGATGGACATCTAAGTTGATTAAATTTCTTAATTATTATGAACAGTGTAGCAACAAACATGGTTGCCTATCTCCATGGAAGGGTTTAGAGTCCCTTGGATATACACCGAGGAGTGATATAGCAGGCCGATATGATAGCACAACTTTTAGTTTTTTCAATAACCTCTATACTGACACCCACAGTGACTGCATCAGCTTTTCACTGTAACTCAGTAGTCAATAGAGTTTCTTTTCTCGTCACGTTGGCCAGAGTTTCTTTGATTTCACCCCATTCTGACTGGGGTGAAATGGAATCTCAAAATAGTTTTAATTTACATTTCTCTGACTGAACATTTTTTTAAATATTATTAGCCATCTGTGTTTCTTCTTTCAAGGGCTGCCTATTTGGTTCCCTAGCTCATTGACTGGAAGAGTGAGGTGTTTGAGAGTATTGAATTTTTGCAATACTTTATATATTCTAGATCTTGGTACCAGGTCTGATATATAGCTGGCTTAGATTGTCTTCTAGTGTATAAGTTGTTTCTAATGATTTTTGCTTTGCTATGCAGAAGGTTTTTAATTTACATAATCCTGTATGTTAATTTTTGTGATGATTTGCTATTGGAGTAATCTTCAGAAAGTTCTTGCATATTCTTATATCTTGTCCAGGTCTTTGATCTATTTTTAATTTATGTTTTTGTAGGGTGAGAAATAGTCTCCTTTGTGTATTACGTAGCTATTAAATTTTCTCAGCCCCGTTTGTTGAAGAGGTTGTCTTTTCTCTAATGTATGTTGACTTTTTTTAATTTTGTAAAAAATTAGGCAGGTGTCACTGTGCATTATTTCCGAGTCTTCTGCTCTGCTCCATTGACCTTTGTGCTTGCTTTGTACCACCAACATCAGCATTTCCGATGCCCATGTAATTCACCTTGACCTCAATTTATCTCCACGGTGGCATCTGCCGTGCGCCGTGGAGCTATTTATACTTTCCTCATCTTGGCTGGAGAGTGAGCTCTCCAAGAGCAGGGGCTGTGGGAATCTTGTTTCATCCTAAGGCCTGCAAGGTTCTGCCTGGGAATAGTCAATGTTGACAAAATTTTGCTAAATCCATGTGCTCAAGAATTTTGGATTTTAAAGGTAAGTATGATATTTATAAAGGAGTAAAAGTCGTTGTAAATCCACTTCTGAGGAAATGAACCAAAGGTAGACAAACGGTTTAATTGTTGGCCTAGACAGATCAATCTTTCATGGCACAGCCTTTATGCTCTTGATAATTACAACACTGAGTTTTCCTGAAGAAGATGGAGCATGCTAATTTATAAAATGATCCACACCCTGTAGTTTCTTGTGTCTGAGATATATGTCCTTAACTGCTGTACCCATGTACTTATATTACATTCAAGAAACTACAGAGAGCTTCTCACAAGGGAGGCTCAGATTATTTCAAAGATTTCTTTTCATTTTAACAGTGTAGATAAAGCATTGGCCATCCCAAAGAGAGAGAGAGAGAGAGAGAGAGAGAGAGAGAGAGAGAGAGAGAGAGAGAGAGAGAGAGAGAGAGAGCGTGCTTTTGTCCCATTATAATCTGAGAAATAACTTCCTAAGATGTTAAGTAAGTCCTAAATCAATGAAAGAGGAGACTGGACTTGAGAGGGCTGGGATTCACTGGGTAAGATTCTTGAGCCTTATACTTGCTATTTGCTAAAAGCCAGGAGTCAAATCAGACAGAAACAAAATTTTAAAGTAGTTCTCCAATTACATGATTTCAATCAAATTATTATATTCTGCCTGTACTGCAGCTGGTAAGAACAATTATGTTAAGCCAATGTCCCCTGGAATCAGGGACAACTTACCTATCAGCTTTGCTTATCTTAGTCTAAGTTAGGTCCTCCAGTGTTTGAAAAGCTTTGATGCCTTAACATGATGTTTGCCAAAGTGGGGTCTATAAGGAGCAGCCAAATTCTCTGTGTTTCAGGCACTTTCTTTAAACTGCCTTTGAAGGGGACTGTCAAGTGTCACATGCTGTTTGTCAGTTAACACTCGGGGAGTGAAATTCACAAAGGGCACTTTATGTACCTTCACAACAAGGATATCTTTGCCAACACTTCAGAGCTATTTTGAGTTTGGAAGTTGTAAGTATCTGTCTTTTTTGAGGTGATAGTAGCTGACCCAGGACGCCTGGGTTTTAAGTGAGTTTGTACTTTTAAGACCTTTTGACACTGGCTTTCAATTATACGCCCAATGACTTGTGTCTTTTATTTTTGTGGCTCTCTTTATCTGATGAGCCACAATAATGTCTTTATTTCTAATTGTCAATGTCAATAATATAATTGCCATAATAATGATGATTAAAAACACCAAAAAACCCCCACCACATGTTGATTGTTTTCTAATTATACAGCATTAGGAGCTCATTGAATATACACTGGAACCTGGAAGAGGGACTGCTATTCATTGTGTGTATGATGAAAACATCGAGGCTCAGAAAGTTAAGGAAAATACCGGAGGAAACAGAACACAAGTGGATTTGCACTGGGAATTGCCTGAGTTCCTGGCTCTCAGTTTGTTTTCCAAGACTTTTAGAAGGACCATAGGTTTCAGAGGAGGTGGGGGTGGGGAATACGTGTGGAGGGCCGGGTGGAAGTATAAGTGGAAGGGATCTTGCATAAAGCATTTAGGTGTGAAATACATTTTTTTCTTATCATTATTTCCAGGACACATCTTGTGTGTGTGTGAATGAGTGTGCACGTGTGTGCATTGTGCACGGGCAACTGTACACGTCTGGGTGGTGTATGTATGCTTGTTTTTCCATTTTCCAGTTTTCTTGTATGCTCGAACAATGTTTCAGTCATTGCTGATCTTCAGTGCTTTATCCTGGGATCTTTGGAGGCTTGCATTTCTGCATGTCCCTTGTAACTCATCTAGCTGATAATATTTGGGACTCTCAGTATCTACAGTTCAGAGTCGAGGAATCAGAGGCCATCCTTTTGCAGCTCTCATTACAAGCTGACTGCAGACTCTCTTTGTACATTGGTGCTACGGAGAATAATGGAAAAAATAAAGGAAAACCCAGAATAAAGGCACTATTCTGGAGACGGGGAAATAAGCATCAAGCTCATTTTGGAGACAATAGTGGATTGGTTCACCTTGACAATGCCTACACATTTCGCTCTGGTTCTCATTCATCATTGTAGTTAATTTCTCTCTTCATTGGCTAAAAAGATGAGTAGCAAGGAAGACAATAGAGTTAAACCCGAACAAAAAGATCTTTTTGATCCACATCCTCTCTGTTCCTTTCTGAATAGGGGCTTTTAGCCATGGGAGGTCCATTCCGAGGAGCCCAGGCATTTCTACCTCAGTAGCTGTGTCTTTCAGAAAAACAGGGAAATGCCTGTAAAGGGGTAAAGACCCAGTGAACTGGCTGTTTGAAAGAGAATTAACCTTCCAAAGGAAAAGGTGGACACTGCAAACTCCATCTTCGCTCAGTAGCACCACAGTGTGACATACTGGCCAGGAGCTTGCTTATTTGCTTTGGAAGGCAATTTGTGTGTGTGAGTGTGAGTGTGTGTGTGTGTGTGTGTGTGTGTGTGTGTGTGTGTGTGTGCAGTTTTAGAGTTCAGCTTCACTTCTAGAGACCCACATTTCCAGCATCACAAGTTGGTCCTGGGAGAAGTGAGAAGTGAGCTGAGCTTGTGTTGATTGAATGAACTTCCCCTCTTTCATGACTCTAACTTTGCTTATTAATTTCTCTTTTTTAATCCACACTCTATTAACAAACCAACAAACCCATTAAACAATATTAAGCAAATTGGAATAAATCTCTTCTGATTTCAACAATCATTATATTCCAACAACTGTCAAATCACAACTTCTTCTGAACTTTTTTATACTTTTTTATTTAAACGTATGTTTAAATTATTTTTCTCACCTTCCTATTCACTCATATTAATGTACTTTGCAGATAAAATACAAAAAGCATTTGACTAAGAATTTCCCATTATACTGTCACATGAAATTCTTGCAGAGTTATGCCTTAATGTGTTCTTTCTTTTACCTTTTGTTAACTACTAATTAATGGTGTTGACTAATTAGTAATTCAGGGATTATTAAGTATGTTGAAAATAGGCATTATTCAGATTTTTGAAAACAAAAATTTATTTATAAATAATCCTATAGATCACACAGCCCTGTGTGAACTCTAATGTGAACAATGACCTTGGATAATCTGTGTCAATGTAGGCTCCATGATTACAGGCAATGTTTTACTTTGATTGAGGAGCCCAATGAGGAGCTATGCATGTATCAGGGTAAGGATATGGGAAGTCTCGGTATCTGGAACCCAATCTTGCCAAGAACCTAAAAGGCTGTGAAAAATGTAGTATAAGCTGGGCATGATGGCACACACTTGCTGACCTAACATTTGGGAAGCAAAGGCAGGAGAATCGCCACAAATTTTAGTCTAGCTTCCTCTCCACATCTGGTTTCAAGACATTGATTGCTACAGGGTGAGCTTATCTCAAACAACAAAAACAAAACATCCAGTGTTTTTAAAGTAGAAACAGTATTTATATGCTTCTTATTTTCACACGCAAACACACAGAAAATTTTAATTATCACTATCGTGAATGCCTGTTAACATTGTTGTTGCTTAAGTCCGTGTCTACCATTATCAGAACAATTTATGTGACGAATGGGCTCCATTTTAAATTTAAAGCTCTGAGAAGTTTGATAATTTTATCATGTGTGTATTCAGTTATCAGTGTATCTAGACCCAAGCTTTGGCAGTCTGAGAAGAATGTCAACACCATGCTGCTTTTAACTAGCCTTGTAAGAAACTATCTGGGATCTTATACCTTCTCTGCAGTTGCTAGTAACAAAATATGTCCTCTAAAATCAAGCCAAGAGGACTTAGGGGTGAACTAATGATAAAAATTTGTCTTTCTTCTACTATAAAGTTCCCGTCTTCACTGAAGCAATTGAACAACCCAACAGTAAAGTTTATAAGGCTAAGTTTAATCTCATATCCCTGTGTTTCCAAATTATTTATAAATTGATATAGCAGTCTATCAATCTCTAGCGCAGTCATTTCCTTTTTTCTGTGTTGCTTCTTCTCTATTTTGTGTTTTTCTGTCTTTTTCCTGTTTATAGGTAGGGTCTCTTCTTTCAGAGTGGAAAAATAAAGAGCAAAACCAAGAATAAATTAATTGAAGGTCAGTTTCCAACATTGACTAAAAGAAGGCCCACTTATCTAATGAAACTGATACCTTTTGAGTTATAGCTCTAACTTCTGTCTTGGTAACTGGCCTCTGGAGACTCCTGTTTGGGATAAGAACACATTTTTCCGTAGACTCCTCTCCTTTTGTTGCAGCCATACAAGGCAATGATCTATGCAGAAGAGTCTTAGCATTTGCCAAAGGTTCCTTTAAGCACATATTGACAGTAACCGATTGAGGATTTTTTTTAAAAATAAAACCCATATGCAGACTTTAATGAATTGAAGTCTAGCTTTGTAATCTTGAGAGTAAAGTATCCTGAGAACTTCAGCACTATATTAGCAAAAGAAAACTGTAGGGAACATGTACAGGATTCTATCCCTTTTTCAGTTTTCCTCATAACTGTTCCATATAGGGGTACGGTTATGTTTATTCATAGCGTTGGTATTGGTATCCAATTACTCCTGGGTTTAAAACTAAAGTTCTCCCACATAATTCTCCCTTTTGCAATAGGAATTACATGGATGTCTATCAAGAAAAGAAAGACTCAGTATGTCCCTGCAAGCTCAGACACACTTGTATTTTTACACCTGTTTTTCCTGAGATGGTATTAGGATCATTGGTGAATAAGCACGCTTCTTCCTAAAACACCAAAAGAGAGAGGGGGTGGGTGGGATTTTGCTTAGATTCCTTCTCAATATTTTAGAAATGAAACATGTTGGGGTTATTCTAGCTCCAGAGATTAAAAAGGAATCTACAGAGCTGGGAAGTTGACTAAGTCATTACATTCCTGTCGTACAAGCATGAGGACCTAAGTC